>NC_133127.1:23595253-24233357 GCF_048418815.1 Hemitrygon akajei
TTGGACAGGACAACTTCCATACCAGGTTGTGATGCACCCTAGAAGAATGCTTTCTATGGTGCACCTATAAAAATTAGTGAGGGTTTTAGGGGACAGGCCAAATTTCTTCAGCTTTCTCAGGAAGTAAAGGTGCTGGTGGGCCTTCTTGGCAGTGGACTCTGCTTGGTTAGACCAAGTCAGGTCATTTGTGACATTCACCCCGAGGAACTTACAGCTTTTGACCTGTTCCACCTGCGCACCAACGATGTAGATGGGGTTGTGCGATCCGCTACTCCTTCTGAAGTCAACAACCAATTCCTTCATCTTGCTGACGTTGAGGGATAGGTTATTGTCTTTGCACCATGCCACCAGGTTCTTAATTTCCTCTCTGTACTCAGACTCATCATTACCCAAGATACGACCTACAATTGTGGTGTCATCAGCAAACTTGTATATTGAGTTTGATGGAAACTTGGCTACACAATGATGGGTGTACAGTGAGTACAGCAGGGGGCTGAGTACACAGCCTTGTGGGGCACCGGTGCTCAGAGTGATTGTAGAGGAGAGCTTGTCCCCTATTTTTACAGCCTGGGTCCTGTCTGTGAGGAAGTTGAAGATCCAGCTGTAGATCTGAGTGCTATGACCCAGGTTCCAGAGCTTAGGAATCAGTTTATTTGGAATGATGGTTTTAAAGGCAGAGCTGTAGTCGATGAAAAGGAGCCTTGCATATGTGTCTTTATTCTCCAGGTGTTCTAAGGAGGAATGTAGTGTCAGAGAGATGGCATCTGCCGATGACCTGTTGCTTCGGTAGGCGAATTGCAAAGCATCGTGGTTGACCAGCAGGTTATGGTTGATGTGTGCCATAACCAATCGCTCGAAGCACTTCATAGCAATTGATGTTAGAGCCACAGGTCGGTAGTCATTCAGGCATGCCACCTTGCTTTTCTTCAGCACCGGGATTATCGTTGCCTTCTTAAAATCGGACCATCAGTCCGTACTCCTCTCGGCTCACAAACAGAAACTGAAGCAGGAGGTTACGGTATCAAAAGTGGTGTCGCGTTGGACAGAGGAAACGGATGAGGTCCTCCGTGACTGCTTTGAATCGGTGGACTGGTTAGTATTCAAGGACTCGGCAGCTAACCTCGATGAGTATGCCTCAGCTGTCATGGACTTTATTCGGAAATGCACAGAGGACTGTGTGTCTCGCAAGACAATCCGGGTATTCCCTAACCGGAAACCTTGGATGAATTATGAGGTCCAGTCCCTTTTGAAGGCTAGAGCTGCGGCTTTTAGGTCCGGAGATACCAGTCGCTACACGGAATCCAGGTGTGAACTCCGGAAAGCCATTAAGGACGCCAAGAGGCAATATCGAGCCAAGTTGGAAGCCCAGGCTAACCAGAGGGATGCCAGTAGACTATGGCAGTGTCTAAATGAGATCACTGGGCGCAAAGAAAAGGTCCGATTTTCCAAAGTGAGGTCTTTGGACGAAACGGTAGGCATCCTTGACTGCTGAGTAGCAGTGGCCAAATATATTCAGGCCTCTAGTGGAGCAGGAGTCATGTTGGTATAACTTTGACAGCGCTTTTCTGAGGTTGGCCTGGTTAAAGTCCCCTGCTATAATGAGCAAAGCCTCCGGATACCTGGTCTCAAGTTCACTGATGTTAGCATACAGTGTATTCATAGCATACTCCACATCCGCCTGGGGGGGGAATGTAGGCTGCTGTCAGTATTTGCCTGGATTGGGGAGCATGCCCTATGAGAAAAGGTTGAGTAAACTTGGCTTTTTCTCCTTGGAGTGACGGAGGATGAGAGGTGTCCTGATAGAGGTGTATAAGATGATGAAAGTCATTGATTGCGTGGATAGTCAGAGACTTTTTCCTGGGACTGAAATGGCTAACACGAGAGTGTAGAGTTTTAAGGTGCTTGGAAGTAGGTACAAGGATGTCAGGGATAATTTTTTTACACAGAGATTGGTGAGTGCATGGAATGGGCTGCCGGCCACAGTGGTGGAGGTGGATTTGATTGGGTCTTTTAAGAGACTCCTGTATTGGTACATGGAGCTTAGAAAAATAGAGGGCTATGGGTAACCCTAGGTAATTTCTAAAATAAGTACATGTTTGGCACAGCATCATGGACTGAAGGGCCTGTATTGTGCTGTAGATTTTCTATGTTTCTATGTTCTATGTAAAACTGAAATTAAAGTATGATTCACTTGTCCTTGTGGTAAACTATGTATATCTGTCTGGACACGCTGCTCTGCTGACTGCTCCTGTGGCTCCTCCCACAGACCCCTGTATAAAGGCGATTGGAGGCACTGCTCCTCCCTCAGTCTCCGAGATGTCGTGGTCCCTTTTGCTGCTAATTAAAGCCTATCGTTCACCTCCCGTCTCCGAGAGTTATTGATGGTGCATCAATTTTATTAGCAGCAATTTTAAAACATGGAGAGCATTTTACGACCAGACAGATTGGATCTCGACCCCCAATCCCAGGGAGCCGGCGACGCTTTCGAACTCTGGCTAGCATGCTTCGAATCGTACCTGGAGGAGATTCATGTGACCGAGCCTGCCACGATGCACAGGGTTCTCCTCTCCAGAGACAGTGCAAGGGTCTACTCCATGATCAGGGACCAAATGGACTACCAGGGTGCGATGGATGCCCTCAAAAGACAATACCGGCGGCCGGTGAACACCATCTACGCAAGACATCGCTTAGCGACATGGTGGCAGTGTGCCGGAGAGTCGAGCGCTGAGTTTGTCCAGGCCCTACAGACACTCATGCGGGCTTGCGACTGCAGGGGACTGATGGCGGAACAGCATGCGGAGCTCCTAGTAAGAGACGCCTTCGTTACAGGGATCAGGTCAGTGTACGTGTGCCAGCGGCTGCTGGAAAACGCCGATCTTACCTTACAGTCGGCGATCGAGCTGGCTGACATGCTGGAGGCCGCTCTGCACAACGCTGACGCTGTCCAGGCATGCAATCTCCTGCTGGCCCCATAGACGACGCAGACCCCGCAACCCGCCAGCGAATCGACCTCGGCTGCTGCTAGTCGCAAGTCCACGCAGTGTTACTTCTGCGGACTCAAAAAGCACCCCCGAAAATGCTGTCCGGCCCAAGAAGCTACCTGCTCCAGCTGCAGCAAGAAGGGCCACTTCGCCAAGGCCTGTAAGTCCAAACCACGAGCGGGGTCGAGCAGTGCCGCATACGAGGCATGGGGGTCGCCATCTTGGTTGCCACCATCTTGCCTGCCCGCCACGTATGAGGCATGGGGGCGGCCATCTTTGTCGGCGCCACCTCGCCCCGCCCCCAACCCACCGGTGCTTACCCGGCACCAAGACGGCGAAGCAACTCTGGCCTCCGTGACACTTGACCAAAGCGCTCTACACCAGCTCACAAGGTCAATGATGGACATCCTGGTGGAGGGGCACAGGACTAGCTGCCTGTTTGACACGGGCAGCACTGAGAGTTTTATTGACCCGGTCACTGTGCAACGCTGCGGACTCGTGACACGGCCGGTAAGCCAGAAGGTCACCATGGCTTCTGGGTCACATTCCACAGACATCCGGGGGGGTTTGTGTAACGACATTGGTGATGCAGGGCACAGAATATCGGAACTTTGTGTTACTGGTCATGCCTCAACTGTGTGCCCCTGTGTTATTGGGGCTCGACTTCCAGAGCCACCTGAAAAGTGTGACAATGGAGTATGACGGGCCCCTCCCACCAATCACTGTCAGGAATCCTCAGTTTTGTGGGACTTCGTCATATACCCCGCTACTGATCACACACACATACCGACCCGCACATCCCACCCAACACCATGCCAACAGCCACGCTACTGACACCACTTGCAGCCTCTCCACCCTCAAGATCCCTTCCCAACCGCTGTTCGCCAACCTGACCCCGGACTGTAAACCTGTGGCAACTAAAAGCAGGAGGTACAGCGCGGGGGACAGGGCCTTCATTAAGTCGGAGGTGCAGTGGCTGCTCAGAGAGGGGATCATTGAGCCAAGCACAAGTCCTTGGAGGGCCCAGGTGGTCGTTGTTCAGACCGGGCAGAAAAATAGGATGGTCGTGGACTATAGCCAGATCATCAATAGGTTCACGCAGCTTGACGCGTACCCCCTACCCTGCATCGCGGATATGGTCAATCAGATAGCTCAGTACAAGGTGTACTCGACCATAGACCTAAAATCCGCTTACCATCAGCTCCCCATCCGCCCGGAGGACCGCCCCTACACCGCCTTCGAGGTGGGCGGCAGGCTCTATCACTTCCTGCACGTCCCCTTCGGTGTCACGAATGGTGTCACTGTCTTCCAGAGGGAAATGGACCAGATGGTGGACCAGTGCCAACTGAAGGCCACGTTCCCATATCTGGGTAACATCATCATCTGCGGTCACGACTGGCAGGATCACGACACCAACCTCCAACTATTTTCCCAAGCAGCCAAAGCTCTTAACCTTACCTATAACAGGGACAAGTGTGTGTTCGGAACCACCTGACTTGCTATGCTTGGGTACGTCGTGGAGAACAGGGTCATTGACCCTGACCCCGACCATATGCGCCCCCTGTTAGAACTCCCTCTTCCCACCACTCTCAAAGCCCTCAAATGGTGCCTGGGCTTCTTTTCCTATTACACCCAATGGGTCCCTCACTACGCAGACAAGGCCTGCCCCTTGGTCAAATCCACCGCATTTCCCCTCTCTGCCGAGGCCCGCGCGGCTTTCAGCTGCATTAAAGGGGACATTGCCAAAGCAATGATGCATGCGGTGGACGAGACCATTCCCCTCCAAGTAGAGAGTGACGCCTCCTACTTCACGCTGGCTGCTACCCTCAATCAGGCAGGAAGGCTGGTAGCATTCTTCTCTCGTACTCTTCAAGGCCCTGAAATTTGGCACTCGGCAGTGGAGAAAGAAGCCCAGGCCATAGTGGAAGCTATTAGGCACTGGAGGCACTATCTCGCCGGCAAAAGGTTCACCTTGCTGACCGACCAGCGCTCAGTTGCGTTCATGTTCAGCAACCAACAGCGGGGCAAAATCAAAAATTTTGAGAAAAATACAACTATGACATCCTGTACCGGCCTGGAAGGCTCAATGAGCCCCCTGATGCCCTATACCAGAGAGCGTGTGCCAGCGTGCAGCTCGACCGGCTATACGCCCTCCATGCAGATCTTTACCACCCAGGGGTCACCCGACTTTACCATTTCTTGAAAGCCCAGAACCTGCCTTACTCCCTTGAGGAAATCCGGATGATGACCAGGGACTGTCAAGTCTGCGCTGAGTGCAAACCGCACTTCTACCATCCTGAAAAGGCACAACTTATCAAGGCCACCCACCCCTTTGAGCAACTGAGTGTTGACTTTAAGGGCCCCCTTCCCTCCACCAACTGCAATGTCTACCTTCTCAACATAATCGACGAGTACTCGCGGCTCCCCTTTGCCATCCCCTGCCCCGATACCACTGCCACCTCTGTCATAAAAGCCCTGTGCCAGCTCTTCACTCTGTTCGGATATCCCTGCTATATCCACAGTGATAGAGGGTCCTCGTTTATGAGTGATGAGCTGCGCCAGTACCTGCTGGCTAGAGGTATTGCGACTAGTAGGACCACAAGCTATAATCCCTGGGGGAATAGACAGGTGGAGAGGGAGAATGCCACTGTGTAGAAGGCCACACTCTTAGCCCTCAGGTCAAAGGGATTGCCAGTCTCTCGCTGGCAGGAGGTCCACCCCAAGGCACTCCACTCCATCCGCTCCACGAACACTCCACAGTGACTATGAACCCCGTACCCGCTGATGTATATACCCATGAGACACCGCGCACACCAAGCCCTACACAGACTCCTCACGACACTCCCATTCTGGGCGGCACGCACACGCATGAGGGATTACTGACGCCTAACGGGCTGGCACCTCAAGTCAGGCTGGAGCCAGCACAACCACCGTCTCCGGTGCAATCACTGCCGGTGCTACGTAGATCGCGGCGACAGACTCGACCACCTGATAGACTTAACCTGTAAATATACTTGTAAGAAACTTCACCCCGTGGGGGCTCTCTTTTAAAACAAAGGGGGGGGGAGTGAATGTGGTAAACTATGTGTATACCTGTCTGGACACGCCCCTCTGCTGACTGATCCTGTGGCTCCTCCCACAGACCCCTGTATAAAGGCGATTGGAGGCACTGCTCCTCCCTCAGTCTCCAAGATGTTGTGGTCCCTTTTGCTGCTAATAAAAGCCTATCGTTCACCTCCCGTCTCCGAGAGTTATTGATGGTGCATCAGTCCTGTCAATAGACTTCATGGATTTTGTGAAGACATCACTAGTGATACCTCTTCAGTATTTTGAGATGTCTGGTGTAGGATCCGCATGTTTCTAAAGTACTGCAGAGATAACTGCCTGATAGGTTAGTATTTGGGTTAGAGTACTCAGATTGAAAAATATTGTTGTAGTGTTCAGAAGTTGCTGGTGAATTTTATGATCAAAGGAACCTTTACTGACCGTAATCCTTAGGTACAGAAAGTGTCAGGGATTTTTTTCTGCTGGGATTTCAATGCAGGGTTTTGCAGTGAGGTCTGGTCAGTGGAGGTTATTTGTATTACAGGTATGAAGTGTAAGAGACTTATTCAGTCAAAATGTCAATGATGCTGTTGACATTATTGCCCTCTGAACATATGCATGTGCAAATGTTATCGGTATATTGCAGCTCCATGACTAAACAGAGTAATCTTGATTTTGGAGTGGAGTGAACAAAGGTTAACAGTTTCCCCATTTGTTCCATAGATTAGCTTCACTTCAACAGGAAGCTTATTGAGATAAAACATGCCACTGGAGGAAAAAAGATTGAAAGATGAATTGGACTGGGCTGGAGCCTTTTTTGACAACTGCCTGCACAGGAATTGGATCTGTGGTTGTACTGCCCTCACTGAAGTGTTGTAACATCAACTAGACAGTCAGCCACACTCCATTCAAAAATGACATGAGAAGGGTATAGCCTCCTAGCTCTTGGTTTTACTGCAGACTCAGTGGCATGACAGAGTGAATGAGGAGTGAAGCAGAAAAACAACAAAATACAGAGCAATTACCACATTGTTCCATTCACAAGAGTAAAGATACACAGGTAAGTAGCAACTTAGCTAAGCTTCCTGCAGGTAAGTATTATAAGATTCCGACAAGCAAATACTACATGTAAATAATACATGTAAATTATTAGCATCTAGGTTAGTGTCTAGTAAGCTCAAAAATAACATGCTATTTAATCAAAATCTCACTGATACCTTTAGCTTAACTTATAAACAATATAACATCAACTTACAAGCAATGCTACTGCTGGGGACACAACGGGATAACTTTGGATAGAAACTGACTTTGCTCCTAACATAGACCTCTGGCATACTGCCAGCCAATGTGCTTTTCTACTAACTACTTCCTGCCTGCACAGGAAGTGACCTAATACAGATCTGAAACTGCTCATTAAAATAAAAGCTGGATGTGCTTAACATAAATCAATTGCCTGAAAGGCAGGACAGTGGTGGTTATGTAATCAGATCAATGGTTTGCTTTGTAATCAGGTACAAATGTACAATGGAGATGGAGATGAAGATGAATTGCTGAAGTCAATCAACGTTGAGGTCTTTGAGGTCAATTAACAAAGCAATGAGCTTATGTAAGGTTAAAAAAGCAATGTACAGTGATTGAATCCCTTTGTTTTGCTTGGAGTGGTCATACAATGTAGTATATGTCTGTTGTGCCTCTTGAAGTACAGGATTTACAATGTAATTTTCTTTACAGCAGCATTAGGGAGCACTTCTCTATAATAGACCAAGGGTTTAAGAAGGTGGATTCAACACTGTCATTTTATTTAACCTAAAAAAGTCAAAGGAATGTAACAAGCTGCAAGGAGGTAGTTCATTCAGCCTCATACATCACAAGCATTTCTCTCCACACCCTTTGTAGTGTCTATAGGAAGTTTTTCCTCAAGAAAGCAGCATTCATCATCAAACATTCCCACCATCATAGCCATGCCATCTTTGTGCAGCTACCAGCAGGCAGGAGGTACATGAGCCTGAAATTCCACATTACCAGTTTGAAGAACAGCTATTTCTGTTCAACTGTTCAGTTTTTGAACCAACCAGCACAACCCTAGTTACTACAGCACTATGACCAATTTGATCACTGCACTGAAGTGGATTTTTGTTTCCTTTTTGTTCTAATCTTGCTTTCTCTTGTAAAAATTGTGAATAATTCATGTTCAATTTATGTTTTCCTTGTGAATGCAGCTTAGATACTAGTTTGTGCCCATGAAATTACTGAGAGATTTTCATTGCACTTGTCTATATAGAGCAGGCGTCTGTGCACAGGACAATAAAATTGACTTTAACTTTGAATAGTTATTTTTTAATCTAGAAAATTCTGGAAGTTCTCAGCAGGTAGGGCAGCATCTCAAGAAAAAGAAACAGTTAACATTTCAGTTTCAGGATCTTTCATTAGAACTGGTAAGGAGCTTAAATTTCTATCCATTTCATCCTCCCTTCCCCCCACCCACCAGAACATAGAAGTGTATAGCACAGTGCAGGCCCTTTAGCTAACTATGTTGTACTGACCAGGTAAACAACTCCAAGATTAATCCAATGCTACCCTGCCACATAGACCTTCATTTTTCTTTTATCCACATGTCTATCTAAGAATCTCCTAAATATCCTGAATTTATCTCCCTCTACCAACCCCAGCATTATGCTCCGTACTTAAACCTGTGTGAAAAAATCTACCTCTGACATGCCATGTATACTATCCTCCAACTTCCTTGAAATTATCCCTCTCACATTAATCATTTCCATTCTGAGAGAAAGGTGTTCGCTGTTGACCTTTTATCAACTTATGCACCTTTATCAAGTCGCCTTCATCTTTCTTCACTCCAAAGAGTAAAGCCCTAGTTCACTCAATCTTTCCTCAATAGGCACGTCCTCTATGCTAGACAGGATCCCTTTCTCTGCAACCTGAAAATAACTTCTATTTCTTTGTCCCTTGTTCCAACGGAAGTCTCAGACTTAAATTATAACCATTTTTCTTTCCATAGTCAAAAGTTGTACAGGTCCAACATGCCACGGATTCAAACATTTCAAGGCAGAGGTTGATAGATTCTTGATTAGTCAGGGCGTGAAGGGTTACAGGGAGGAGACAAGAGATTGGGGCTCAGAGGGCAATGGATTAGCCATAATGAAATTGGTAAATAGACTCGAGGGGCTAAATGGCTTAATTGTGCTCTTGTATCTTACAGTCTTATGGTCTCACCAAGTTGAAATCCCTGAACTCCCAAAAGAATAGCACAATCAAAGCGCTTTCAATACTTTGGCCACACATCTCAAGGAGGCTTCTCATCACCTTCATTAAAGGAGAATAAATGTTGGCTTTGCCAGTAAAGCCAACGTCCCATAAATTAGTAAAGAATAAGCATTTATGCTAAGGATGAAATTCAGTGGAATAATGTGTTCATTAGCAGAAACTTGTATCAAAGCAACAGATAACGAGCTTGCTTTTAATTTATTTATTATTTGCATGAATTATCTATCTTGATGTAAATAAAATATACAGCAGATTTTAATCTAAGTGGTTTCATTTACAGCCATTTACACTTAATTTTTTATCAGCATTTTCTATCTGATATCTTGATATCTGTCATAGCAAAAGCCACTGAGACCAGATTTCTGTCACAAGCATAGCAATGGAGGCTGGATCTAATGTGTGACAAATTGGAGTGTGGGAGTGGAAAATGTTGCAATATGAAAAACTCAGATGCTAGTGAAAATACCTGTATATCTGCAAGCGGCTTTTTAAAATAGCTGCCAGATTATTACCATTCAGGACCCCAAACAGTCCTTCCAGGTGAGGCAGCACTTCACCTGTGAGTCTGTTAGGGTCATCTACAGCATTTTCCGTCCTCTCCAATCAGATTCCCCCTTCTCTAGCTCTTTATCTCTTCCACATATCAACTTCCCAGCTCTGTAAAAGCCCTTCAAGCTCTTCTCAGTTTCTCTTATCACTTTGTGTTTCTTCCACCTCTGCCCCCATCTTCTTACACTGACTCCTCATTTTATTGTCTCCAGTCCTGATGAAGGATCTTGGCCTGAAACATTGACTGTACTCATTTCCATGGATGCTGCCTGGCCTGCTGAGTTCCTCCAGCACTTTGTGTGTGCTGCTCGGATTTCCAGCATCTGGAGATTTTCTCTTGTCTGTGACCAGATTATTATTTCACTTCCTGGTTGCTGATCAAATTAACTTTAGGTGGAATAATGCCGTGGTTCCACCTTTGTGGAGATATTTTGAAGGTGCCATGATGATATTTTGCATTTGAATCAACATTGAATGCATGTGCTCCTGGGAACTGTAAGGATGCAGAGGATTTATTCTTCCCCAGAGGCAGGAGGAGTAGAATTGCTGGTGTTGTTGAGAAGTTACAGCACGCAGCTTAAAACATCTCAGAAACTAGCCTCCCAGTCTCCCCTCTATGGACTCTGTCTACAGTTCTCACTACCTCAGAATAGCAGCCAGCTTCATCAAAAACCCCACCCACTCTGAACCTTCTCTCTTCCACCCGGTAGAAGACACAAAAGCCTGAAAGCATGTACCATCAGGCTCAAGGACCGCTTCTACCCTGTTGTAGGAGGATTATTTAAATGTTCCCTAGTATTCTGATTCTGAAGAAGCAATTGCTGAACAGATAATTAAGATTTATGAATCTTTATTTCCACTACGTTTATGCAGTACTGTTCTCTAGTATAATAAAATGGGCACTTAACCTCCCAATCTACCTTGTTAACAATTTACATCCTATTGTTTAACTGCCCTGCACTTTCTCTATAGCTGTTGCAGTTTATTCTACATTATTATTATTTACCTTGTTCTAGTTCAGAGCACTGTATAATGATATGATCTGTATGATCAGCATTCAAGAAAGGCCTTTGACTGTACCTCGGCACATGTGGCAAAAACAAGCAAATTTCAATCCCAGTTCTACATAGACTTGAAAGTTGATCAGCAACAGAAATGTTGTTATTGCTTCAATGCAGGAATTGAGCAGGAGCAACTACATCCTTCACCCCTTCATCCTGATGGGAATATAAATTTAACTCATTGAGTCATAGAGAAGTACAGAACAAAGACAGTCTCCTTGGTTTAACTGGTCCATACCCAACCACAGCATCCTCCCTGCTAGTTCCAGTTGCTTGTGTTCGTCCCATAACCCTTCAAGCCCCTCCCCTCCACTTACCTATCCAAACATCTCTTAAATGTTGCAGTTGTATCTGCCATCACTCGTCCTTCTCAAACTTCTTACTGTGCTTCATTCATCGTGCTGAGGATCCTGAATGCTGTGGGGAAAAAAACAATACTGGAAGGAATATAGAGAAATGATCAGCAGCAACCCAGGAACAACCATCTCAGGAGGACCCTAAGTTCAGAATCCTGAGAAAGTAGTCTGTTCATCTTGCATGGGTAAAATCATGAGGCCTCCATCGGTTGGGATTGAGCATGGATGTTGCAGCCTAGCTGTCTAGATACACAAGCCTGGGCAGTACAATATGGAGAGCAAGCTGTTGCCTATGTAGTGAGCTCCCCCTCTCCATGTATCTGATGGACCCAAAGGAACAGCAGAAACTGATGCAGTCTGGTACCAGCAGCATCACAGGAGTTGCCAGTCTACGTTGAACTCCATGTAGGACTGCCTTAGGGAACTCCTGCTCCGGATTTTTCCTCGGGGTTTTCTCTCAAAGCCTTCCCCATGAGTGAGTATAGCCGCAAAGCAGTGGAGGTTTGAGATCAGAGTTTTCCTTCTCCTAGATGAGCTGCCAACTGCAGCTGATGAGCTGCATCTGCCTGGAGCGATTGGTTTTAAGGCACCATATGACCATATAACCATATATAATCATATAACAATTACAGCAAGGAAACAGGCCATTTCAGCCCTTCTAGTCCATGCCGAACGCTTACTTGAGAGAAACCAGTGGTTTCTCTTCTCCTGTCAGTAAAAATGGTAGCTAATGGCTTGGTAGCTAAGCCACATGTGAAGGCTAGGATCATGACTTGGTTGTCAGAGGCTACTTGAGTTGCACACCATTGGGAGCACGTGATAGGTAGTGGAAGCTTTTTCCCATTACCAACCCTGGTTATAACAACCTTCAGGTAAAATAAGATCATGAATATTTAACATAATGGGAAACAAGCCAGATCTATGAAATCACTGAGTTGTAAAGATTATAACCATATAACATATAACAATCACAGCACGGAAACAGGCCATTCCGGCCCTCCTAGTCCGTGCCGAAAACTGAATTAACTGAATGCTTGTATACTTTCTGAGTAATAACAAAAACTAAGTTATCTTAACTGAGTTCCGGTGAAAGGTCTTGGCCGGATACATAATTTCTTTATTTCTGTCTGTAGATGCAACCTGACTTGCTGAGTTCCTCAGACTGTATCAGTCAAGAACAACAGTTCTCCACACTGTCGCTGAGTTGCCTCTCTCTTCCTCTATTGAAGACGGAGGTGTTGCACCCTGGGAAAACACGCTGAGAAAAGTAAGTACATATATGAACCTGCTTTACATTACTAGTTAGTATTTGAAACACGCAAGTAAGATTTTACTGTATGACTTTCAAGTTTTGTTCATGCAGTTTAAGAGCTGAGAGATGGCCTTTTCAGATGAAAAATTGATGAATGGAAAGACATGGATTATGAAAAGTGAAGCCTCATTTACAGCACTGGTTTGCATTTGTAGCATTGAATGAGGTGATGGGGTACAGATAGCTTTTCCATATGATTTATAGGTGAACGCACTGACAATGGTCAATTGCCTGAATTATATTCCATCTTCTCATCTTCCTTTCAGAGAACTCCCAACCCTGTACAGTACTGTACTGCCGCCACAAAAGAAAAGAGATGTCATTACAGATGTGAGTGAGGATAAACCTGATTCTGATATGGGTCTCTTTTGTCAGCTGAGAGTAGGAAGAGGGCAGAGAGAGATGAATCATGGTTGAGACAAGGGGAAGGGAGAGGGGAGGGAGCAGGAAGCACCAGAGTGACATCCTGTAATGATCATTAAGCCAATTGTTTGGAATTAAATGACCTTGGCTGGTGCCTCAGAATGGATGCGCCTGCACCCCGTGCCACCCCACCTCCCAATCCTGGCACTCTTTCACTGCCACCTGTCCCACACCCTTCCAGTGGTGTTCCACTCTCACCATTCCCAACATCCTTTGCTCCCGCCAGATGTACAAACTCACTTTCTGCTCCACATTGACAAATACAGTACTGTGCAGAAGCCTTAGGCACCCTATTTATATATACTGTATGTACCTAAGACTTTTGCCCAGTGCTGAACCTCAGAAGTGTCTGATGAGACAGTCCTCATACAGGAAAATTGCCAACTGTTTTCCCCTCTGTACATGCTGCCTGACTTGCTGAGTTCCTCCAGTAATCTGTGCAAGCTGCTGTGAAGACTCTGTACTTCACGCCTCCTTCTTCACTTACTTTCAAACTTCGTAACAACCAATTTTCTCCAGATCACAGCACTTCACTGCTATTCCTTTAACGGTAGTTCACCTGCAAATCTGAGCAGATGTCAGAACCCCTCCACCAGCCTGCTGACGAGTTGGTGGATGAGACGTCAGCTGGGCAGGTGACACTGTGCTATCTTGCTCCCCGATCTCACTGGTGGGATTTCTGTGTTGTGTCCGCAGCCAGGTCTAAACAGGGTCTCCCCATCTCCCAGCAGGTTTACCCATGATTTCATTTCCCAGTGTGAAACCAGGGGTTGAAGGCATCACAACGCCTGCTGAAATTCCATGCGTACTTGCCTAATGATAGTCTTTGCTCCAGATTTCTGCAACTGCACTGCCTTGTGCATCCAAGCTGCTTATTTCCAGGGCGGGAATAGCATGAGGGGGTATAACTTTAAGGTGAATGGAGCAAAGTATAGGGGGATGCCAGTGTTAGGCTATTTACACAGAGGGTGGTAGACGTATAAACTGTACTGACAGAGTGGTGGTTGAGGCAGATACATTATGGAAATTTAAGAAACTCTTAATTTAGGATATAAATGAAAGAAACATATCAGAGGGAAGGATTAGATTGATCTTAGATACATTAAAACATCAGCATAACATCGTGGGCTGGCAAGCCAGTTTCACTTTAACAGAGAACAAAGAACGTCATAATACAGTACAGGCCCTTTGGCCCATGATGTTGTGCCAATTTTTTAACCTATCGAAGATCAATCTAATCCTTCCCGCTGACATTTTTCTTTCACCTATGTCCCAAATTAAGTGTTTCTTAAATTTCTTTAATGTATCTGCTTCTATCACCACCCTGTCAGCACAATTCATGCATCTGCCACTCTCTGTGTAGAAAGCCTACCACTGACATTCCCCTATACTTTGCTCCAATCACCTTAAAGTTATGAACCCTCATCTTATTCTGTCCTGGGAATAAGTCTCTGGCTGTCCACTCCGTCTGCACACCTCTTTCAATTTTCCTCTCATCTTCCTTTGCCCCCCCCAAAAAAAAGGACCTAGCTTGCTCAGCATACCTTCATAAGAAATATTCTCTAATCCCGGCAGTATTCTGCTAAATCTCCTCTACACTCTCTCTAAAGCTTTCACATCCTTCCTATAATGAGGCTGACAGTGTTGTTAAGAAGACATATGGTGTGATGGCCTTCATCAACCATGGGATTGAGTTCAAGAGCCGTTAGGTAATGTTAAAACTATATAAGACTTCAGTTAGACTCCACTTGGAGTATTGTGTTCAGTTCTGGTCACCTCACTCTAGGAAGGATGTGTACACTATAGAGAGAGTGCAGAGGTGATTTGCAAGGATGTTGCCTGGATTGGAGAGCATACTTTATGAGAATAAGTTGAGTGTACTTGACCTTTTCTCCTTGGAACGATCGTGGATGAGAGGTGACCTGATAGAGGTGTATAAGATGACGAGGGGCATTGATCATGTGGATAGCCAGTGGCTTTTTCCCAGGGCATAGTTTTAAGGTGCTTGGAAGTAGGTACAAGAGGGATGTCAGAGGTAAGCATTTTGTACAGAGAGTGGCGGTTGTGTAGAATGCACTGCCAGCGACAGTGGTAGAGGTGGATCCAATAGGGTCTTTTGAGAGCCTCTTAGTTAGCACATGGACCTCAGAGAAATAGAGCGCTATGTGGTAAGGTAATTCTAGGCAGTTTCTAGAGTAGGTTACATGGTCAGCACAACATTGTGGGCCAAAGGGCCTGTAATGTGCTGTAGATTTCTATAACTGATACACTTTAATTTAATCAATTTTATTGAGTAAAAATCCTCCAAGTGCAGCCTAATCAGAGTTTTATAGAGCTGCAACATTACCTCAGAGCTCTTGAACTCAATCCCAGGAATGTATCTTACCCTCACTTATGCATCTGATTTGAAAGCGCTACTTGGAATGTTTGTCAAAGGTATGACAATCCAATTTTTGGGATTTACATAGTATGTAATTATTGGGTGCTGAACTCTTATGAGGAATTGCACTCTCCATCACAGGCAAGTGAACAAATTGTGACTGAAAATTAGCGAGTAAACAGGATCAACCTGAAAATCCAAGTGGATGCGTGTTTACCTGGATACATCAAGTTTCCTGTTTATGTCATGAAGCATGCTGTTTCTATTGACATGTAGGAACGTGCAGGGCACATACAAACTGGTTGAAGTTCTCTATTGAATATTGATCTGGATGTACACACTGTCCTTCATTGCCTGACTTACTCAATAAAATGGATTTAAATCAAAGTGTACTTGAGAAATAAATATCTCCGATCAGTTTGCAAATCTGTTTCTCCGTTGATGATGAAACTCAGACACCATGTTACATGTGTACGAAATGTGCTTGTGCAGTTCAAGCTACAGGAAAAATGTGAGTGAGCAAGAGGGTGTAGAAAACTTTCACACACATGACGCTTGTATTGGAGAGCTTGAGTTATAAAGAGAACAGGATAAGTAAGCATGGTAGTGATTAGCGCAACGCTTTACAGTCCCAGCGACCCAGGTTCAATTCCCGCCACTGCCTGTAAGGAGTTTGTACGTTCTCCCCATGACGGCATGGGTTTCCTCTGGTTGCTCTGGTTTTTATTACTGTAGTCCAGAGACAGTCTGGTTGGTAGATTAATTGGTCATTGTAAATTGTCCCGTGATTAGGCTAGGGTTAAATCAGAGGCCACTGGGCAGTGCAGCTTGAAGGACCAGAAAGGCCTAGTCCATGCTGTGCCTCAATTAAAAAATAGATAAACAAATAAACTTAGTAAAAGAAGATGAAAAGTAACATGACAGAGGCACAGTATATAAAACGATGAGAGGCATAGATCGTGTAGATAACCAGTGTCTGATTGTCTGTTTTCCAAAGTAGAGGGCAGAGGTTTAAAGTGACAAGGAAGAGGTTCAAAAGGCATTTCCATTTAGTACAAATAGTCGTTGAGATCTGGAAGGAGTGGTCAATAGAGGTGGTGGAGGCAGGAACACTAACAACATTTAAGTAGCATCTTGACAGGTATGAACGAGCAAGGCAGAGAGGGAAATTAAATTAATACAGACCCGTGGGATTTGTATAAATAGGAATGGACACAGCTTGTTTTTAACGCTGTACAATTCTATGACTCTATGACGATGCGGACAGAATGAAACCATACATGCCTTCAATCACGATCTTCTGTTCAATATAATTGTGGGTAATCTGTTTCCAGACTTCATTATCCAGCCTTGATTCTTGTTCACTAATGCCCTGGGGCAATAACAATCTATAAGTTCACATTTAAAAATATGAATGGAATCGGTAACTGTTGCCTGTGGTGAGGGAGAGTTTCTGACAACCATGACCTTTGAGTGAAGATTGCTTGATCCCCATTTTTATTGCCCTGCCTCTGATTTTAAAGATCTGTCACTTTGTTTCGGAATTCCAGTCTAACAGAAAAAAATCCCTTCGACTGATCAATAATTTTCAAAACCCTAAAATTACTCAAGGGGATCATTTGTTCTCAAGGGAGTGCATCCCAATTATCGCAATAAAACTTGACAATTTTAGATCATCAACCTGAATTGTTTCTCTCTCCACTGGTGCTGCCTGACCTGCTGAGCATTTCCATCAATTTCTCCTTTCACTGTATTATTCTGCTTTCATTCTAATCTCTCTATATCTGACACCCTGGAGTCTGAGTGAATTTCCCAAGGTCAACACATCTCTGTCTGGCAGTTTCACAGTACATATACCTTAACCATGGAATTCCAGCTCACTTGGTCTAGAACATAATTTAATTCTGAAAATTATATTTAAATTTGCATGCTGTGTACCAAGAAACAAAACACACAGCCAAAGAAATGATGTTCTGAGTAAATGTGTGAAAGATGCATCCAGCATTCTCAAAAGGAGATTTTAACCTTGTGTATTGTTTATAGTTTCCTGATTCAGGTTCTATGTTGTTTAATAATTTGTTTTTGTTGATACTTTCCTGATCATGTTTGTAAATGGACTTGATCAATGGCTTCTCATGTAACAAGAATATTGATAGATTGATGTCTAAGTCCACTTCAGGATGAGCGAGAAATAAAAATACAAAAATCCGAATTCTAGAAAATAGGAGCAGGTGTAGGCCTCTCAGCCCACCAAATCCGCCCTACCATGGCTGATGTGACTCAGCTCATCTCCTCTACCTGTTCCCCACAGCCTGATCATTCAAAACATGATCTACGCTAAATACCACCAACAATCAAGGGTAGAGAATTCCAGAGATTCAGCATCCTTTGCGAGAAGGAAAGGAAGTTCAGGTGGTAATATGAACCCATTAGTGAATTTTTAAAGTAACATTTTGTAATGGGTTTTGAACATCTGAAAGGGCCTTCATTGAATGCTGAAACACAAGAGACTGCAGATGTTGAACTCAAAACCAAAAAATATTCTGATAGCATGGGTTCCCAAACTTATTTATGCCATAGACCCCTACCATTAACCAAGGGTTCATGGACCACAGGTTGGAAACATCAGCTCTAGGGGAACTTAGTAGGTCAAATAGCATCTGTGGAGGCAAAAAGATGGTCGATGTTTCATGACAAAACCTTCCATCAGCACCATTTAATACAACTAAACAGAAGAGCTTCTGCAGATGCTGGAAATCTTGTCCAACACACACAAAATGTTGGACGAACTCAGCAAGTCAGGCAGCATAAATAGAGCGGAATAAACATCAGCTGTTTATTCCCCACCATAAATGCTGCCTGACTTGCTGAGTTCCTCCACCATTTTTTTGTGTGTTGCAGCTACACTTGCCGAGTTCCTCCAGCAATTTTTCTTTTGTTTTATTGAATATCTTCCGGACATCCTCGTAAAACTAAGGTCTGCAGGCATCCTGTACAGTTACTTCCTTCAAAGATTCAGTCAGGTTCATTCTTTGTCACTGAAATGACATGATTCAAGATGCCTTCACTATAAGCACTGCAATAGTTCTAAAAGACAACGCACCACCATCTTATCAAGGATTGTTATGGTTTGGCAATGAAAGGGGACCCCACCAATGTACCATGCAAAACTAAAATAATTCTCAGAACTGAAAACCAAGTCAATCTTCAAAAATTAGTTAAAAAGTGGTGAAAAAATTGCATACTGTTTGTGGGTAGGTAGATCCAAGAGACTGTTAATCATCATACTGTTACGTAGCCCGTAACTGGGTGACAGACCAGCAGAAATAGAAGAATCCGTTGGAGTCTGGTGATACCGAAAACTAAAGGTGTTTATTAGTAAACTACACAGTACAGTATCAAAAATGCAAATATACATATAAAACAGGTTAACAATAATAAACATAGAAGTGTAGGAATAATAATCAACAATAATAAACAAGCTCTATCAATGTCTAGGGGTAAATGAATTGTCATAAGAGAATATAGAGTTCAGTTCAGTTCATGTGTGCTGAGGTAGTTGCAGTTGTTGTATTGTAATTTGTTGGAGAGAGAGAGAGAGCAAGTGATTGAGCAGCTGCAGCCAGCAAACCTTCTGTTGTATTCTGATTCTGTCGTACCGTTGTGGTCATTCAGTTATGACCCCTCCGTCCTCGGCTAGACCGTTCTTCTGTGGTGGTCTTGTCACTCTGGCATGAGTGGACACACACACACAAGTCCCCACTGGCCCTGCCATAACACTGTGAGCTTTGTTGACCGGTCTCCTGATTCGGTCCTCGAAGCCCCCACCTTCCTGTGGGTGCACAACACTCGGTCAGTGTCCACTGGTGTGTCTGAGGGGTGTCTCCCCACACCTGTCTCTTATCCCCACTGACGAGGTATCAGCCATCCATCAACTCAAAATGACCATGTCCATCAAATCAGGCCACTCCTGCTGTCTCCTTAGGAATGTTAACGAGCAAAGTAACGTCCTTGCAGTGAAAGGTAAACAATCCAGGAAGCCATAATACATAAATCAACTGTGTGTCTCTCTCTCTCTTATCTGTAGCAGATGCCCCTGCCTCTGTGCTTTATCTCTCTCTCTCTCAGTAGCAGCATAGCAACAGCAATAGTTCATAGTTCTCAAGGGGGGAGATGGTTAACTCTGCACCCCATTTCCATCAGGTCTGTTCAGCACTCATAACACCCCGATCCATCGAGGAATTTTCACCAGGGTGAAAATTAACTAGTAAAGCACACTACAGAGTCTAATATAATACAGAAGTGGTCATTAACTACAAGAATAATACAGATATACTTTCAAATTAACACCTGGATAAACAATCAGCAATTACATTGTCACTCCCCTTTACATGTTGTATTTTAATATCGAATTCTTGTAACAACAGACTCCAACTTAATAACCACCTATTTTTATTCTTCATGTTAGCCAAAAATACCAAGGGATTGTGTTCTTAGCTTAGGTGTATATTACAAAGTGTGAACCAATACAGGTGTGATTATAATGTAGTACATTACAGAGGTGTACAAATACTAATCTATATTTTACTTTTAAACTTAACATTCAGTCAATCTACTATGATATTGTCTTTAACTTTCACAAGCTGTGTTACAAAAAAAAAGTCAAATTCCCACAAAACCAGATCTTGTTATTCAAAGCGGCCTTTGGTCAACACTTGCCGCTTTTCCACTTAACTCTCACGTGGTTAGCTGGCTTACCAGTGTGGAATAAGCCTTCACAGACTCCTTTCACAGGTGCTACCTTATCATCAATGTTTTCCAAACTAAGCCCATTTGCTGAATTTCCACACCACTCATTAATTTTAAGCAAGTCATTAATTTTATCTTCAGGATCTTTAATTCTGTTAGTTTCCAATTTAACATCTGCAGGTGAACCCTCTTGGTCAAAACAACACTTCAAGTTCTGTCTCTCCAAATCAGATACTTGAACAACATCACCAAGTTGTTTATCCTTAAATTTCAAAACAAACTGTAATTGATTTGCAGGCACCTTGTTAACAAGCCATTGTTTAGTTAACGGTCCCATCCCTTTGATCAACAATTCTGAAACCAACCCCGACTTTAAATTTTCTTTATTCAAAAGTCTAGGAACAATACTTTTCCCTTTTCCTTCAATAGTATTCACTAACTTCTAACACACCATCTAACACAAGTGACTGCGAATTCTCACTTTCTACCAGTGCCAGAGTTAACCCTTTACTCACTGAACCAAGTCTATCTGACCCAAAAGGACTGCATTCCTTTTCAAATAAATCAGACACCTCAGACCTTCCCTGAGTGTCCACACAAGGTTCAGTATCCTGTGACTCCCCATCCTTCACATCCTGAACACAAGCAAATGGGACATCTGCCTCTTCTAGGTTTTCAATACCAGTCCCCTTTTCAAATTCCAAGTTCCCCTGATCCTCCCAGTTACTCTCTGGGCAACTCTCCTCCAGAGTAAACTCAACCTTGCGGGTTAAAACAATCTCGTCTGCTAACCCAGCAGACTCCCTCAAGGTAGCGGCATCCTTTTCATCTAGGACTGCTCTCACATTATCGGGAACACACTTAAATTCTTCAACTACAACCAGCTCTTTCAAGCTACATAAATCACCAGTGTCCAACCCTGGACCTTCTAACTGCCACATCTGTTTCTCATCTTGGCTCTGTGCCTCCCTAAACTCCTTCCTCACTCCAAAATGTCCACCTAGGGGTATCTTATGGGCAAGGTTCAAATTTCTGTTCCTTGTTAACACTAAATCTGCTTCATCTCCCTTACTTTCCTTAGCTCCACTATTCTCCGCTTTACCATCCTCTAACCTACAAGGTTACAAGGTCTACAAGGTCGGTAAAAACGTCTCTGCTAAATCAATACTGGACTCATTTAAACTGCTTCTTGTCTCAGACGCCTTTCTAGACATGCTGCGAGTTATTGTGCAGGCGGGATAAATCTTGGATTCTATGGGCGGGTCCTCAGCGCTCATAGGCTTGCTTGTCAGCTTCACTGCTGAATACACGTCCCCAGTATCTCTCCAGGTCCACACTGGCACTGGGGTTTCTCCTTCCTTCACAGATACCATCCCTTCCGAAATAAACCTCTCACGCCCCTCTCGGGCTCTATCTAACCTCGCCTTCCTCATCAGTCTGTTGACTGGCTCAATGCAACCAGTCGGAGTTGCCGTCTTTCCCTTTCCTGTCTCCTTCTTCGGAGCAAAGCACTTAGATGTTATGTGGCCAGCTTTCCCACAATTATAACACGTAAAGCTGGGAACCTTCTTGCCAGCCTGCTTTTCCTCCTCCTTGCCTTTTCCACTAACTCCCAGCTTATTCTCTGCCTTAGCCAGTAGGCTTTCTCTACCATCCCTACTATTCCTGTGGTAGCTCTTATTTGGGGAAAATTTTGTCTTGTGGGTTAAGGCATACTCGTCTGCTAACTCAACAGTCACAGACAGAGTCGCTGTCTCCTTCTCATCCAAATACGTCTTCATACCTTCAGGGATGCAACTTTTAAACTGCTCGATGAGCATCAGCTGTTGCAGCCTATCAAAATTTCCATTGACCCCTTTTGAGGCGCGCCACCGATCCCAATACATTTGCATCTCATGGGCAAACTCTAAATACGTGCAGTCCCATGACTTCCTCAAATTCTGGAACTTCTGCCGGTAGCCTCTGGAACCAATTCATAACTCCTCAGTATGGCACTTTTCACTTCATCATAATCTTTAGACTCATCCATAGATAATGCCAAATATGCTTGCTGAGCCTTCCCCCTAAGTACGCTCTGTAACAGAACAGCCCATTTCTCCTTAGGCCAGTTCTGATTCAAAGCCACTTTTTCAAAATGGAGGAAGTACCTATCAACATCCATCTCCTCGAATGGGGGTACCAACTTAATCTCCTGACCAATCCTGATCCCCTTGTTTGGGTCTGCTGCCTGGTCCCTTCCCTGCGATGCCTTTAACCTCTCCATTTCCAGCTCAAACTGCCTCTCTTTCTCACTTTCCTCCCTTTGCTTATCAGCCTCTTCTCTCTGCCTTTCAGCTTCTTCCTTCTCCCTCTCTGCTTCCAGCTGCCTTATCTGGAGTTCATGCTCCCTTTTCTTTTCCTCCTCAGCCAACCTTAATTTTTCCATCTATAACTGAAGCTCACTCTTGGTTGGTTTCCTCTCAGGGAACAGTTCCAATGCCCCCGACGGGAACACATCTTGGGATACATAATACACAGCTATCGCCCACTGTATCTCCAACTTTCTCATCGCCGGTTTCACCGCCGAGAGATTCAATTGTCTCGCAATACCCAACAATTCCACCTTTCTGGCATCCTCCAATGCCCCCGTAGTTGGTTCTTTAAAAAATTCATCAATCTCCATCTCTTGTGGTTTCCTATCTGGTTATCCACACAACCAGATCAGATAAGGGACTTCTATCCCGATTCACCGGGCCCCCAATTTGGTTATCAAATCCCGGATGAGCCCTCAATTTGTTATGTAACCCGTAACTGGGTGACAGACCAGCAGAAATAGAAGAATCCATTGGAGTTTGGTGATACCGAAAACTAAAGGTATTTATTAGTAAACTACACAATACAGTATCAAAAATGCAAATATACATATAAAACAGGTTAACAATAATAAACACAGAAGTGTAGGAATAATAATCAATAATAATAAACAAGCTCTATCAATGTCTAGGGGTAAATGAATTGTCATAAGAGAATATAGAGTTCAGTTCAGTTCATGTGTGCTGAGGTAGTTGCGGTTGTTGTATTGTAATTTGTTGGAGAGAGAGACAGAGAGCAAGAGATTGAGCAGCTGCAGCCAGCAAACCTTCTGTTGTATTCTGATTCAGTCGTACCGTTGTGGTCATTCAGTTATGACCCCTCCGTCCTCAGCTAGACCATTCTTCTGTGGTGGACTCGTCACTCTGGCATGAGTGGACACACACACAAGTCCCCACCAGCCCTGCCGTCACACTGTGAGCTTTGTTGACCGATCTCCTGATTCGGTCCTCGAAGCCCCCACCTTCCTGTGGGTTCACAACACTCGGTCAGTGTCCACTGGTGTGTCTGAGGGGTGTCTCCCCACACCTGTCTTTTATCCTCACTGACGGGGTATCAGCCATCCATCAACTCAAAATGACCATGTCCATCAAATCAGGCCACTCCTGCTGTCTCCTTAGGAATGTTAACAAGCAAAGTAACGTCCTTGCAGTGAAAGGTAAACAATCCAGGAAGCCATAATACATAAATCAACTGTGTGTCTCTCTCTCTTATCTGTAGCAGATGTCCCTGCCTCTGTGCTTCATCTCTCTCTCTCTCTCAGTAGCAGCATAGCAACAGCAATAGTTCATAGTTCTCAAAGGGGGGGGGGGAATGGTTAACTCTGCACCCCATTTCCATCAGGTCTGTTCAGCACTCATAACAATACATCCAGTAGATACAATGAATGCAAAAGAAGAGGCACATTGCTTGATGAGTCACTTTCATTCTTCCTTCCATGAGCCACAACAGGCAATCGTCATCCAGTATTTTTATAGGTCTTTGCAATAAGTGCTCTCAAACTGGTGAGTCTCCTCAAAGTCAAGAGGGCTTCATATTCCAACAAAAAAATCCTTTAAATCCTTTAAATTCCTTTAAATTTGAGTTACCATTCCAACTGGAGGAAATGGAAAGTCAGTATGAATGCTGAGTACAGAAATACTGTATTTAACCACCCTATCAATCAAACACATTACTGTACATCCTCTGAACCTTTTTTTCCGCATATCTGCTCTATTTCCCTTCTTGGCGTTATAGGTCAAATACTTGACTCACACACAGTTAATTACCAAAATTCACTAACAACACATTTAGTAACATGCCTCAATGCTCTGCATGGGTATGTCAACAGACAAAGGTCTGATACTTAAGTAAATATAAAAAGAACTTGGGCTCATTGCTAGTAAATAGCATTTGGCTGCACTCAATGGCCACTTTATTAGATATCCTGTACCTAATAAAGTGGTCTCTGAGTGTATGTTCATGGTCTTCTACTGCTGTAGCCCTTCCACTTCAAGGTTCGACATGTTGTGCGGTCAGAGATGCTCTTCTGCACACCACTGTTGTAAACCACGGTCATTTGGGTTACTGTCACCTTCCTGTCAGCTTGAACCAGTCTGCTCTGACTGTTCTCATTAGCAAGGTGTTTCTGCCCACAGTACTGCCACTCACTGGGTACTTTCAGTTTTTTCACACCATTTTCTGTAAACTAAAGACTGTTGTGTGTGCAAATCCCAGGAGATCAGCAGTTTTTGAGATATTCAAACCACCCTGTCTGGCATCAACAATCATTCTACAGTCAACGTCATTTAGGTCACATTTCTTCCCATTCTGATGCTTGGTCTGAACAACAACTGAACCTCTTGACCAAATCTGCATGCTTTTATGCATTGAGTTGCTGCCAATGTTTGGCTGGTTTGATATTTGCATTAACAATCAGTTGTACAGGGGTATCTAATAAAATGGCCACTGAGTGTAAAACGCTACACAATACTCCAAGCAATGGTTTTCATAACTGCAACTGTGATCAACTGGAGAAGCTGTGATCGCTTTCCTTGAACCACAGAGGTGATGGGGGAATTGAGCATCTCATAGAGATGTACATTCATAAGGTCATAGTCCTAGAGCACTGTCAGCACTCCAGCCCACCATGTCCAACTAATAAAGTGACCACATGGTAAGGTTCCGGCTATAACCGAAAGAAGAGAGCGCAGATTCACTCCTTAAAATTAAATGGCTATATAATTACTTAATACTCGACAGAGAATTTTATAGGGTTTACAATGTCAAAGTGTTGTCCAGAAAAGAAGCAGCCCATTCAGCCCACCACATGCATGATGACCTCTTTTGACCAGTTTCACTAATGCCATACTTCACCTGCGAATCTACTACGGTCATCTATTGTGTCCTGTGCTGCTGATGCAGCCTCCTCTACATTGCGAAGACCTGTCGTAAATTAGGGGACCAGTTCCTCGAGCACCTCTGCTCCGTCCGCCAAAAGCGGAACTTCCTGGTGGCCAAGCATTTTAATTCCGATTCCCATCCCGACATGTCAGTCCCGGCCTCCTCTTGTGCCAAGATGAGGCCACCCTTGAGGTGGAGGAGCAGCGCCTTATATTCCATCCGGGTAGCCTCCAACCTGATGGCATGGATATCAATTTCTTCTTCCAGTAAAAAAAAAATCCTCCCCTCCCCTCCCCTCTTCCTCTGTTTTCTGCTCTGGCCTTCTACCCCTTTTCACTTTCCTCAGGGGTCCCCTCCTCCTTCCCTTTCTCCTACAGTCCACTCTCCTCTCCAATCAGATTCCTTTTTCTCCAGCCCTTTACCTTTCCCATCCACCTGTCCTCAGCTGTCACCTTCCAGCTAGCCTCCTTCCCCTCCCTGGTGTCTCTCCCCTTCCGTTCCAGTCCTGAAGAAGGGTCTCGGCCCGAAATGTTTATCCATTTCCATAAATACTGCCTGACCTGCTGCATTCCTCCAGCATTTTGTGTGTTTGTTACTAATTTGCCCTTTGCCTGCATTTGGACATTATCCTTCTGTGCTTTGCCTATTTAAGCATCTATCCATATAATTCTTAAATGTAATGTTTGTATTTAATTCCACCACCTCATTCTGGATATCCTTTCTAAATATTGGCAATAGGGAATCAGTGATTGGTTTATTATTGGTGCATGTACTAAGATACAGTGAAAAGCTTTGTTTGTGCCATCCAGTCAATCATTCCATGCATAAGTGAATTGCACAGAGACATGACAATTACGTTTGTATATTAGTCATTGGTGAGACCACACTTGGAGAACTGTGTACAATTTTTGTCACCTTTTTATAGGAAATATATTGACAAGTTGGAACGGGTGCAGAAGAGATTTTGACAAGAGTTCCAGAGTTATAGGGAGAGGTTAACCACACTGAATTTCTATTCCTTGAAGCATAGGAGCATGAGAGGTGACCTCATAAAAGTTTATAAAATCATCAGTAAGTTGGGTAAGGTGGGCAATTGTAGTCTTTCCCCGAGGGTTGAGGAGTCAAAATCTAGAAGGTCCAAGAACAATGTAAGCGGGGAGAGATTAAAAGGGACCTGGGAGGCAACTTCTTTACACAGACAGTGGAGAGTACCTGAAATGAGATGTCAGATGAAGCAGCCAAGCCGGGTACAATCACAACACCTAAGAGGCATTTGGATAGGTACATGGAAAGGTCGGGCTCAGAGAGTTATGCACCAAATGCAGGCAATGGAGATGAGCAAGAAAGATGCTTTGGTCATCATGGACCAGTTGGGCCAAAGGGCCTGTTTCTGTGCTGCATCAGAAAGCTTCATAGAAAACCATTTAGATCTGCACAACTGGCTAAAAACTTACGCATGCCAGCATCCAAGGCAAGCTGTCCATTTGATTATAACAATAACCTACACAGCAGTGTTACAAATGTGACAATACATTATCCCCTAGACAACGATAGAGCTATTACTTACTGATTATTATTATACCCGCACTTTTAGATTTAGTATTGACGACGCATATTATCTGTATGTTTGCATTGATAGTATTTTGTGTATTTTTACTAATAAATACTGTTAAAAATAGTACCACCAGACTTCAAAGGACCTCTCTATCTTTGCTGGTAAGTGACCCAGTTACGGGGTTCGTAACAACTTGGGGATCTCATCTCGAAATTTGATACCAAATTGGAGGGCCAGTGAATCGGGCTTGTAAGTCCAAACTTGGATCTGGTTGCGCGGGTAGCCAGACGGGAAACCAGCAAAGATGGACGTGGATGAATTTATAGAAAACCCGACTCTGGAGGCACTAGAGGCGGCCACAAAGTCGGACTTGATAAATATTGCGAAAGGACTAAACCTCGCAGAGGTGAGGTTGTCAATGAAAAAGCGGGAGGTGCGGAGGGCCATAACTCAGTATTATATTGTGAAGAATGTGTTTTCAGCTGAGGTATCGGAAAATATCCCTGAAAAGGTACCAGCTAGTGGGACGGCTCAGTTAGAGTTGGAGAAATTTAGGTTGGAACATGAAATTAAGTTAAAACAGCTGGAAGCAGCAGAAAAAGAGAAAGAAAGAGCCGAGAAAGAGAAAGAAAGGGCCGATAGAGAAAAGGAAAGAGACGAAAAGGAAAAAGAGCAGCAAAGAGCTGAAAAGCAACAGGAGCATGCACTCCAGCTAAAGGAGTTAGAGGTGAAAAGGGAGCAGGAAAGAGCTGAGAAACAAAGGGTGCATGAAATTCAGTTAAAACAGCTGGAAGCAGCTGAGAAAGAGAAGGAAAGAGCCAAGAAGGAGAGGGAGGCGGAGAAACAGAGGCAACATGACTTGGATATGGAGAAGTTAAGGCAAGAGCGAAGAGTTCAAGGGTCAGACCGAGAGGAGCGGTTTAATGTTAGTCGGGAGTTTAGGTTAGTACCTCCGTTCGAGGAAACAGATGTTGATAGTTATTTCTTGCATTTTGAAAAGGTGGCAGTGAATCAGAAGTGGCCCAAAGAGCAGTGGGTGGCGTTGTTACAAAGTGTGTTAAAAGGGAAGGCACAACGGGCATATGTGGCGTTGTCCATGGAGGAGGAAGAGTCTGAGAATTATGAGAAAGTAAAGGAGGCCATTCTTCAGACCTATGAATTGGTACCTGAAGCGTATAGACAAATGTTCAGAAATTTAAAGAAAGGGTGGAATCAGACGTATACCGAGTTTGCCTATGAGAAGGGTATGCTCTTGGATCGCTGGTGTGCAGCAGAAATAGTGGAAGAAGATTTTTGGCGTCTCAGGGAGTTAATTCTGATTGAGGAATTTAAAGGTTGTGTTTCGGAGGATATCCGGATGTATTTGAATGAGAAGCCGAATAAGTCCATCTCCGAATTTGCTAGGTTCGCAGATGAATATGCCCTAACCCACAAGACAAAGTTTTCCTCGAATAAAAGTTACCAGAGAGACGGTGGGAACGGTAGAGAAAGCCCGCCAGCTGAGGCAGAGATCCCGCCGGGAGCTAGTGGTAAGATCGAGGAGGAGAGGCAAGACGGCAGGAGAGGTCCTGGCTTGACCTGTTTTAATTGTGGAAAGGTGGGACATATTGCATCTAGGTGCCTTGCTCCGAAGAAGGAGACAGGAAAATGGAAAGCAGCAGTCCCTATAGGATGTGCTGTGGTGATCAGTAAATCGACGAGAGAGCCCCAGGTAGACAGAGTACGAGAAGGGTCTGAGGAATGTATTTCAAAATGAACCGTGTCTGTGCGAGAGGGAGACACACCAGTTCCAGTGCGGATCTGGAGAGACACGGGAGCTGAACTGTCATTGATTAGCAGTAAGGTACTGGATTTTGGTCGCAAGACGGGAATGGTAGCTTTGAGAGGAATAGGAAAAGGGACAGAAGCGGTGCCCTTGCATAGGATCATTATAAATTGTGATCTGGTATCTGGACCAGTTGAAATAGGGGTGCGATCAGAATTCCCGAGAACTGATGTGGACGTCCTTCTGGGTAACGATTTAGCCGATGGTAAGGTTTGGTCAGCAATGAAGCTGACGAGCCAGCCTGTGAGTGTTGAAGTCCCACCCCTAGATTCCAAGATCTATCCCGCCTGCGCGATCACTTGCAGCATGTCGAGAAAGGCAGCTGAGAAGGAGACCAGTTTAAATCAGGCCAGTATTGATTTGGCCGAGACGTTTTTACCGACCCTGTACCATGAGGGTTTAAAAGGTGGAAAAACGGAGAATAGGAAAGTGAAAGAGAGTAAGGGAGAGGAGGTAGTCCTGCCCTTAGCCAGGAGAAAATTTATAGAGGCACGAAGTAAAGATGAGAAGCAGATAAGGCTGTTAAAATGTCCAGGGTTGGACATGGATGATCTGTCTGGTTTGGCAGAACTGTTTGAAGAAGTTGAAAGGTGTTTCTGATAATGAAATGAGGGCAGTTCTAGATGAAAAGGATGCCATTACCTTGAAGAAGTCTGCTGGGTTGGCAGATGAGGTTGTTTCAGCCCACGGGGTTGAGTTTACTCCGGAAGGGAGTTGCCCAGAGAGTAGCTGGGAGGATCAGGGGAATTTAGAATTTGAAAAGGGTACGGGTATTGAAAGCCTGGAAGAGGCAAATGTCCCGTTTGAGTGTGTTCAAGATGTGGATGCACGTGGTACTGAACCTAGTAATGGAGCTCAGAAAAAGTCTGAGGTATTTGATTCAGTTGAAAAGGAATGTAGTCCTTGTGGGTCAGATGGACTTGGTTCAGTGAAGAAAGGGTTAACCTTGGTAAACCTTGGTGTGTCAGGAATGGACAGGAGGAGGAGTATAGGAAACTGATACAGGACTTTGTGATATGGTGCAACTCAAACTACCTGCGTCTCAATATCACCAAGACCAAGGAGATGGTGGTGGACTTTAGGAGATCTAGGCCCCATATGGAGCCAGTGATCATTAATGGAGAATGTGTGGAGCAGGTTAAGACCTACAAGTATCTGGGAGTACAGTTAGACGAGAAGCTTGACTGGACTGCCAACACAGATGCCTTGTGCAGGAAGGCACAGAGTCGAATGTACTTCCTAAGAAGGTTGGCGTCATTCAATGTCTGTAGTGAGATGCTGAAGATGTTCTATAGGTCAGTTGTGGAGAGCGCCCTCTTCTTTGTGGTGGCGTGTTGGGGAGGAAGCATTAAGAAGAGGGACGCCTCACGTCTTAATAAGCTGGTAAGGAAGGCGGGCTCTGTCGTGGGCAAAGTACTGGAGAGTTTAACATCGGTAGCTGAGCGAAGGGCGCTGAGTAGGCTACGGGCAATTATGGATAACTCTGAACATCCTCTACATAGCACCATCCAGAGACAGAGAAGCAGTTTCAGTGACAGGTTACTATCGATGCAATGCTCCTCAGACAGGATGAAGAGGTCAATACTCCCCAATGCCATTAGGCTTTACAATTCTACCGCCAGGACTTAAGAACTTTTTAAAAGCTATTATTAATGCTTTTTGAGACGGTGATTTAGATGCATGTCATATTTTTTTTACTGAGTTAAGTATTGTATGTAATTAGTTTTGCTACAACAAGTGTATGGGACATTGGAAAAAAAGTTGAATTTCCCCATGGGGATGAATAAAGTATCTATCTATCTATCTATCTATCTATCTATCTATCTATCTATCTAATAGTGGGAAGTGAGAATTCCTAGTTGTTGGTGTTCGAAGGTGTGTTAAAAGTTAGTGAGGAGATAAAAGGTGGTGATGTGAATCTTATTATTGAAGGAAAAGGGAAAAGTGTAGTTCCTAAATTGAATGAAGAAATTTTAAAGTCTGGATTGATGTCAGAAGCAGCAACCAGGCTACAGAGACAATGGCTTGGTAACACGTTGCCTGCGAATCAATTACAGGTTGAGTTGGAATGTAAAGGTGCCCCACACGCTATTGTTATTCAAGAGTGTGGTGTGAAAAAGCAGAATTTGAAATGCTGTTTGAACAAAGAGGGATCGCTTGCAGATCTTAAATTGAGAACTAATAGCATGAAGGGTCCTGAAGAGAAAACTAGCAACTTGCTTAAACTTAAAGAATTGTGTGGAAATTTGGAAAATGGTCTAAGTTTGGAACACATTGTTGATAAAATAATTCCTATGAAAGTAGCTCACCACATGGGAGTTAACTGGAAAAGGGGCGAGGGTTGATGGGATGCCATTTTAACTAACAGGATCCAGTTTTAAGGGATTTCGATAAAGCATGTGAATAATAAAGACAACCCCCATGGAAGCTTGACTGTTAAGTTTGAAAGTAAAATAAAGATTAGTATTTGCATGAACTTTTGTAGTATACACGTAAGCTAAGATCACAACTCTTTAGCTTTTGTTTGCAGAAGAAAAGGAATAAAAATAGGTGGTTATCAAATTGGAGTATGATGCTACAAGACTTTATTAAGGTACAAGATGTTAAGATATTAAAGGAAGTGACAATGTAGTTAACTGTTTAGATGCTGAATGGAATGTATAACTGTATTACTCCGTAGTGAAAAAAAAACTTTTGTATTGTGTTAGATTCTAAAATCCTGTAAGACTCTGTATTACTTCGTTTTTACCGGTGGTAAAAACGCTTTGAAGGAAGGGGGTGTTACGAATGTGCCACAACTCTGAGGGGCCAAAGGGTACAAAGTAGCCCCCTCCTTTCTGAGAATCACAAGATCGCTATTAAATCAGGTCTGGGACCCAGGAAATGAGAGAGAGACGTCCAGAATACACAGGTTTGGAATGTGTCCTGGCCTCAGCAAGGCGGAACCATTGATAACGGCTATTGTCTCTTGGAGACGGAATTGTGTATTGAGTACTGTACTATTCATTGAAGCCCTCAGGGGGATGACCAGAGTGGGCTGGTTGAGGGATTGCATCATCCCAACCTGATTGACATCTGAGACCCCGTGAGTAAGGATAAAAGAGGGTCTGGGGAACAACCCCTTTAGACGCACCAGGAGAAACGTATGAGACCGGTGGGGACTTGTGTGTGTGTCCATCCTTGCCTGGATGACAAGTCTTCCACAGAACGGCCTCGCTAAAGGACGAATACGGATCAAGATCGAATAAAGGAAAGCCAGCAAGTTTCTAAAATCTGTCTCTCTCCAACCAAAAGGCTACAGCCTGAATGAACTGAGTGACTTTTATATTTCCATTGGACAATACATTATCCCCTAGACAACGATAGAGCTATTACTTACTGATTATTATTATACCCGCACTTTTAGATTTAGTATTGACGACGCATATTATCTGTATGTTTGCATTGATAGTATTTTGTGTATTTTTACTAATAAATACTGTTAAAAATAGTACCATCAGACTTCAATGGACCTCTCTATCTTTGCTGGTAAGTGACCCAGTTACGGGGTTCGTAACAGCAGCAACACAGTAAGGCTTTAGCAAGCCTTTGGAAAGTCAGAGTTTGCATCACTTTGAAAAACAATGATAGCAGTGCATGGGAACGCCATAATTTCCAAGTACTACACAGTCCCATCTTGTTCAAGTATCACCACTCCACCATCACTTCAAGCTTAGAGTTCCATAGCTTGATGCCAAATAGAGAGTAAAATGTAAAGATGACACCTATTTTAATTTATCCCAAGGCACATTTTTGGTAAGTGGTTTTTAAATAGTGCAGAATCATATTCAATACACATCTTGTAACCACATCCACAAAGCATTAAAAAAAGATCAAAACAAAGTTTCAATTTTTTTTAACGTGGAACATTAGGCAGACATTAAAACATAAGTTCACATTTCCTGTGGTTCCTGTAAATTGGAATTGTAACATGGTATTTTAATAGAAGATTGTAAGTGTCAGTACTATTCAATGCTCTTACTGGTATGGTGCCTGTATTGCACTCCTGTTCAAATGGTGAAGAAGAAAACTGAACCAGCATGATGCCTAGTCAGAATTGCAATCATGACACCGATTACTTGTTGACTTGGCACACGTAGATTTCACAAGGCTCCAGCTTCCTGGTCTCTGCTGGTTTGAAATAAACTGACACTAAACAATGCATCTTGATCACTTTCCTCAGATATAATCATTACATGACTGTAGACATCACTTGAAGTTAAGTTGCATTCAGCGGCCACTTTATTAGGTATCTCCTGTACCTAGTAAAGTAGCCACTGAGTGTATGTCCGTGGTCTACTGCTGAGGCCCATCCATTCTCAGATGCACTTCTGCACACTACTGTTGTAAAGCATGGCAATTTGTGTTACTGTCGCCTTCCTGTCAGCCTGAACCAGTCTGATCATTCTCCTCAGACCTCTCTCATTAACAGGGCATTTTCGCCCACAGAAACGCTACTCACTGGACGTTTTTCATTTTCCACACTATTCTCTGTAAACTTCAGAGACTGTTGTGCATGACAGTCCCAGGGGTTCCATAGTTACTGAGATACTCAAATCACCATGTCTGACACCAATAATCAGTCCATGGTTAATGTTACTTAGAGTATATTTCTTCTCTATTCTGATGTTTGGTCTGAACAAAACTGAACTTCTTGATTGTGTCTGCATGCTTTTATTCCTTGAGTTGCTACCTGGCTGATTAGATATTTACATTAATGAACAGGTGTGCAGGTGTACCTAATAAAGTGGCCATTGAGTGTATTTCCAACTTGGGCCTTTCATCGATTAAAGCCATACAAGCTTTTCTGTTAAACAAAATCAGGATCATACCATGTCAATACACACAAAGGCACTCCAGCTGAAGGGCCTTAACCTCCTGGTTTATTACCCTCCATAGATGCTGCCTGACCCATTCTGAGCTCCTGCGACAGCTTTGTGTGCTGCTCTGGATTGCCAGCATCTGCAGTGTCTTGTGCCTTCACACTTTGGGTGTCTGGTAGAGCTACTGGCTTACAATACCCACAGTCCAATTCAGTCTGACCTATAGAGTTCTCAGTTTGGAACATTTATATTTGCCCCACAGCCAAATGGGTTTTACCAGGCAATCCAGTTTCCTCCCACATTCCAAAAATGTGCTGGTTGGGAGGGCAATTAGGTCACTTTAAGTTGTGCACAAGTGGGTGGTAGATTCTGTGGAGAACTCTTGAGAATCTTCAGATAAAGTGCAGAGGAACAGAGTGATATTGGGATCCATGTCCATAGATCCCTCAAAGTTGCGGTGCAAGTTGATGGGGTTGTTAAGAATGCGTATGGTGTCTTGGCCTTCATTGGTAGGGGGTTTGAGTTCATGAACTGTGAGGTAATATTGCAACTCCATAAAACCCTAGTTTATTATTTCCTGTCAGAGTCACCTTGTGTACAGACACTCCTCCTATACCTAATATAACTTCATGTGCATACAGTCAGTCTCTGTATATAAGCTATCTTACCAGAAATAGAATTACTTTATTGGCAGTATGTGAAACATACCAGAATTGATTGTGATTCAGTGCCAGGGATAAAACACAGGACAATATCATAACAGCCTACACAATAGTAACCAACAAGTAACAAGACTATAGTGCACACAGCCATGAGCAATCAACAATTAGCAGAATGGCCACATGTGCAAATGTGAAAAATAAAACCAAAATACACAGAATATGAACAGGCTAACTAATTATCAACAGAACAAGGAGAGCAGGAAAAGCCATTTGACAGATGTTGTGCTGGGACTGGTAGGGTATTGCACTTGAGTGGGCTTTGTTAAGAATCTGGATAGCTACAGGAAAGAAGCTTCGGAAATGGCGTGTATTCGTGGTGGTGATGGATTTGTAGCATCTCCTGATGGCAATTTGGTGAATAGATGACTATTAAGGTGGGTGGAGTCAACGGTATTTTTTTTTCAGCTCTTTCTTTCAATCTGGCGATGAACAATATCTTTTAATGCCTGTAGCTGACAGCCAATGGTCTTCTCCGCTGTGTGGACCATTCAATGCAACCTGGACTTGGAAAGGGAGGAGCCAGCGACAAACCAAATGGTGATAGACGTATATTTATGTACTTATATTTATTGTGTGTTTTTTCATTATTGAGTTCTTCATGTTATTGCATATTTTTTGTGTTGCTTCAGATCCGGAGTAACAATTATTCTGTTCTCTTTTACACTTGTGTACCGGAAATGGCATTAAACAATCTTAGATCTTGCACCTGGAATATCGTGTTCAGTTCTGAATGCATTATTATAGGATGAATGCAAAAGCTTTAGAGAGTGTGCAGAGGAGATTTATAAGGATGCTGCCTGGATTAGAGAGCTTGTCTTATGAGGACGGGTTCCAGAACTTAGAACTCGGGCTTTTCCCTTGAGAGCAAAAGATGATGAGAGATGACTTGATGGAGGTGTAGAAGATAATAAGAAGCATAGATTGAGTGGCTAGCCAGAGACTTTTTCTGAGGGGGTTACTATTTTAAGATGACTGGAGGAAATTTTAGGGCTGATGTCAGAGGTAAGTTGTTACACAGAAAGTGGAATGCCTGCTTGGGCAGGCAAACATGTTTGGAACACTTTGGAAACTCTTAGATACATACATGGACGACAGAAAAGTTAAGGGCTATGTAGAAAGGAAGGGTTAGATTGATCTTAGAGTAGGTTGAAAGATTAGCGCAACATTGTGGGCCAAGGGGCCTACACTGTACTGTAGTGTTCTATATTCTATAACGGAATGGTATTAGCATAGAGCAGGTGTAAATGGATGCTGGATGGCCCATATGCATGCTGTGTGTCTGTATGATTGTATGGTTGTGGAATATCAGCCTTCCAACAGACCAACAGTCAGCTTACTGTGATAGTAAATGATTAATGGATCAATTAAACCTTTTCTTCAAAAACTGGGCTGAACTGAAATATCACAAAAGCAAAAATTTGCTGTAATAATATTTTGCGACAGATAAAACTGCATGGGAAATGAGGTGCCATCTGCCTGCTCTACTGGACAAATGTTAAATCATGTCTCCTCCACATGCGGTCTGCTCCATGCCACCTCACAATGATTTATGGAACTGTTCCAATTCATCATCGTTGACTGTGCTGCAACGTGAGAGGATTTTTAGTAATTGCATTGCCACAATGATAACTCCTGCAAAGCTGACCAAGCAGAACATAAATAGCCAAAATGTTGTGTTGAAATCAGATAAAAGGAAACAGATACTTGAATGTTCACCAACGCAGGCAGCTTAGCATTGGTATGAATCAATTTCAGTGTATGGACTGGAGATGGCATTGAGAATAGGGAGTCAGTGTGGATCAGTGGAGTGGGCAGATACGTGCTAATTGAGTTTAATACCACTTGAAGTGTGATCCCAGTGCCGTGACAAATCACATACATTACACTGAATGGACACTTCATTGGGTACACCGGCACATCAGCTCGTTAATGCAAATATCTAATCAACTAATCACGTAGCAACAAATTAATGCATAAAAACATGCAGACATGGTCAAGAGGTTTGGTTGTTATTCATACCAAACAGCAAAATGGGGGAGAACTGTAATCTAAGTGACTTTGGCTGTGGAATAATTGTTAGTGCCCGAAGGGAAGGTTTGAATATCTCAGAAACTGCTGATCTCCTGGGATTTTCACTCACGTCACTCTTCAGAGAGTGGTGTGAACAACAAAGAAGAAGCATCCAGTGTGGGCAGTTTTTAAGGTGAAAACATCCTGTTAATGAGAGAGGTCAGAGGAGAATGGCCAGACTGTTTCAAGCTGAGAGGAAGACAACAGTAACTCAAGCAACCACACATTACAGCAGTGGTGTGCAGAGAGCATCCCTGAATACACAATATGTTGAAGTGGATAGGCTACAGCACCAGAGGTCCACAGATATACACAGATGTAGTAAGAAAGTGGCCATTGCGTGTATTTCTCCCAGGCCTCTACAAACTCCGCTCAACCCAAATTTAAATATCTAATAAAGATAAAAGTTGCTATGTCAAAATAATGAAACTCTTAGAGAATTGGTTCTCTCTCCAGGACTGGTGAATTGGCACTGGGCTGGTGAGAGATCATTAGTAATGAGTACATGTGATGCGAGGATTGATTTGGCAGAATCTTTCTTTACTCTCATTAGACATGAGCAATATAGTCAAAGCAAAATTGGGCAGGCAGTTTTGACTTTAGTAATTATTGAAAACCAATTAAAAAAGCCCTAGGCTTGAAAATATTTTATTCTTCAAAGTATGCATTACTGATTTTAATATTGATTATCATGCAATATATAAAAAATGCTCTATGATTGATCCTCTTTGTCAAAGGTAAATGCCTGGGAAGAGCTGGCATAGGATCAGTCTTCACTTGGGATGGCATACATGGTGCACACTGGTGTTTGAGGCGACAGTGATTAGATTCAAGAAGACTTAAAGATTAGCTTTATTTGTCACAGGTACATCAGAACATATAGTGAAATGTGTCTTTTGCGTCAAATCAAATCAGCGATAATTGTGCGGGGGGGGGGGGCACCTGTAATGGTTGCCATGTTTCTGGCGTGAATATAGCAAGCCCACAATTTACTAACCCTAACAATACATCACTGGAATGTGGGAAGAAACTGGAGCTCCTAAAGGAAACCCACGTGATCACTGGAAGAATGTACCAACTCCTAGCAGACAATGATGGGAATTGAACCCCAATCAGAGGACGCCAATCAGCTGTAAAGTGAATGTACTAACCACTACACTACTGTGCCTCCTGTTCATCAACCACACTGGTGGGGTGTTTATCAGTGAACAGTACAGCTAGGAAAATGTCGTGAACTTTTGGACATAATCCTGAAGTTGCTTGACAATTAGTGCCTGCACACTCTGCCTCCTTCCTCCAAAGGTCTGGCTGTGGTCCAGGGAACAGCCTGTTGGTTGGTGGAAATTTCAATCTGCCCATGATTCATCTTCAAGCTGATGCTAAAGTGATGGCTGATAGTTGAGCAAGCTAGAGTTTTTATCTTTGCACAGAAAGAGGATTAATATGTCTTTATAGAGGTATAGCAGATGATAAGAAGCATAAATTGAGTGGAAACATACAGAGAAAGTCCACAAGTGCTGGAAATCCAGCACAAACACTAACAAAATGCTGGAGGAGCTCAGCAGGTCAGACAGCATCTATGGAAATGAATACACAGTCGACGTCTCAGGTCGAGACCTTTCATCAGGACTGAGAAGAAAGAGGGAAGAAGACTGATTAAAAAGGTGGGGGAGAGGAGGGAGGCTAGCTGGAACATGATAGCTGAAGCCAAGTGGGTGGGAAAGGTCAAGAGCTGGAGAAGAAAGAATTTGGTAGGAGAGGAGAGTGGACAACAAACAGGAGAAAGTTCTAGTGAGGCCAGAACTAGAAAGATTATACCACTCAATATGTGGCTAAGGAGTTGATATAGGAGGGAGGGCATAAGATTTTTGGAAAATTGGGTTCTCTTCCAGGGAAGGTGAATCCGGTACAGAAAGGACAGCTTACAACTGAACTGGAGGGGGACCAATACCTCAGCAGGAGGGTTTGTTAATGCTGCAGGGTGGGGTTTAAACTAGAATTGCAGGGGGTGAGAAGCAAAGTGCCAAAACAGATAGTGCAGAGGTTGTGGAGGAAGATGTTGGTAAGACCTCACATAAAGTTAGGAATCAAATGGTTGAGCATGAAAGTCATGAAGTGTTTTAAGTTACCAAAACTAAAGAGAAGATTCTTTGGAAACTGAAAGGTCATAAGGTAGATAAATCACCTGAAAGAGGTGGCTACAGACATCATGGAGGCATTAGTAAAGATCTTTCAAGAATTATTAGATTCCGGAATGGTTCCGGAAAATTGGAAAACTGCAAATTATTCCTCTCTTCAAGAAGGGAAAGAAGTAGAAGAAAGGAAACAATACACCAGTTAGTTTGACCTCAATGGTTGGAAAGATGTTGGAGTGGATTATTAAGGATAAGGTCTCAGGGTACTTGGAGGCACATCATAAAATAGGACATAGTCAGCATGATTTCCTCAAGGGAAAATTTTGCCTGACAGAACTGTTGGAATTCTTCAAAGGAATTACAAACAGGATACACAAAGGGGAATATGTTGATATTGTGTAATTGAATTTTCAGAAGGCCTTTGACAAGATGCCACACGTGAGGCTGCTTCACAAGCTATGAGCCCATGATATTAATTGGCAAGTCAAAGAATGGGAATAAAGAAAGCATATTCTGACTGGCTACTGGTGACTTGTGGTTTTCTGTATTGGGACGGATTCTTTTTACATTATATGTCAATGATTTGGATGATGTAATTAATGGCTTTGTTACAAAGTTTGCAGATGATATGAAGATAGGTGGAGGGGGAGGTAGTTTTGAGGAAGCAGAGAGATTACAGAAGGACCTAGACAGGTTAGGAAAATGGGCAAAGAATGTCAAGAAATGTATACTCATGCACTTTGCTAGAAGAAATAAAAGGGTTGACTATTTTCTACATGGAGAGAAAATATGAAAAACTTAGGTGAAAAGGGATTTGGAAGTCCTTGTGCAGGATTCCCCAAAGGTTAATTTGAGTCCCTGGTAAGGATGGCAAATCATTTCAAGAGGTATAGAATATAAAAGCAAGAATGTAATGTTGAGACTTAATGAAGCACTGGTGAGGCCACTGGTGAGTATTGTGAGCAGTTTTGGACCCCTTATCAAAGAAACAATGTGCTGACACCGGAGAGGGTTCAAAGGAGGTTCACAAAAATGATTCCAGGATTGAGCAGCTTGTCATATGATGAGCATTTGATGTCTCTAGGCCTGTATTCACAGGAACTTAGAAGAATGAGGGGGTGACCTTATTGAAACCTATCGAATGGTGAAAGGTCTCGATAGAGTAGATGCAGAGAGGATGTGTCCTGTGGTGGGAGAGTCTAAGACAGAGAACACAGCTTCACAATAGAAGGGCATTCTTTTAGAACAGGAGATGAGGAGGAATTTCTTTATTCAGAGAGAGGTGAATCAGTCAAATTCTTTGCCAAGGATAGCTGTAGAGGCCAAGTCTCTATGTATATTTAAGGCAGAGGTTGATAGTTTCTTGATTAGTCAAAGTATGAGGAGATGGCAGGAAATTGGGGCTCAGAGGAAAATTGGATCAGCCATGATGAAATGGTGGAGTAGATTTGATGTACCAAATGGCCTATTTCTGTTCCTATATCTTATGATCTAAAGGGAAGAAGGAGCAGATACAGGGGAGAAATAAGCAGGGGAGAAGTGGTGAAATGTTAGAGTGGGGAAAAGAGGAAGATGAGGGCTAATTGGTTTACTGAAAGGAGAAATCGATATTCATGCCATCTTGTTGGAGGGTACCCAGATGGAATATATATGTTGCTCCTCCACCTTGAGGGTTACCTCAACTTGACACAAGTCGGGACCAAGAACCAACACATCAGAAGAGGAACGGAAATTGAAATTAAAATGTTTGGCCACCTGGAAGACCTGCCTGATGTGGATGGTGTGGAGATGCTCAATGAAACTGTCCCCCAATTTACGACGGGTCTCGACAATATATCGGGAGCACCGGAATTAAGTGGATCTTTTTCCCAGGATGGAAATAACTACTGTAAGGGAGCATAATTTTAGGGAGAGCAGAAGAGATTTAATTTAATTTAGCATCATGTTCTCCACAGACATCACCAGCCAAAAGGCTGTACTGTAGAGTGCAGTATTCTGTGTTCAAAGTTCTCCGGAGACAATTGTCTGGAGGGGAATGCTTGGCCAACATGTGAACTGCAGCACTGAGTTGCAAGAGTTCATAAGTCATCAGAAAAATAATTCATATTGTACCCTAAACAGTTTAGTTAGGTAAGATGTCAAAGGCTGGGTTTTTACACAGAGATTGATAGGTACGTGGAACGTGCTGCCAGTGGTGGTGGTAGAGGTGGATACATTGGGGACAGTTAAGAGACTCTTAAATGGGCACATGGTTGACAGAAAAGTGGAGGGCTATGTGGGCGGGAAGATGCTAGATTGTTCTTGGAATAGGTTAAAGGATTGGCACAGGATTGTGGGCTGAAGGTCCTGTACTGTTTGGTATTGTTCTATGTTCTAACCTGCTCATGATTTGTCTTCAAGTCGGTGCTAAAGTGATGTCTGATTAAATTGTAACGGAATAAAGAAGTGAAAATTCCTCAATGCAGGAACAATGAAGAAAAGTTAAATGAAAAAGAGTTCCTCAAACTTAGTTATATCACCTCGGGCTTCTCATCTGCAGGTTGGGATGGACTCTATGGAAGTCACTCAGCATTCCACATCTCTTCAATCACTTTCTGTTCTTGACTTCATCTTCACAGCTGTGGATTATTTATTTATGTAAATAAAATTCATGAAGTTAGCAATTCCAGCCAAGGGGCAGAGAGGAAATAAAAACAAAATCTAAATGCTGAAGATGCTGAGAGCTCCGAACAGCCTGTGTGCACAGAGATGAAGTTAAAGCATTAGGACCCTATACAACACCTGGCAGAGGTGCAGCTGTGATCTGCTCTAGGCAGCCCTGACAAGACTTCCTGTAAATGCAAGTTAATGTAAACAGAGTTTACTTCTGCCAGCAAATTCTTCGGTGAGGATAGCTCCAACCGTGCAGTTAAACATGATCATCCTGTCATTACTTCTCTTTATTTACCATTCATGCTTCTCAAAATGTTTGTTCACTGGAGCTTTCAAGATCATTTCAAAGACTTTTCCCTGTATCAGATGTGAAACTCATTGGTGTGCTGCTTACAGATATGTCCCTTTACTCGTTTTAAATTATAGAGTTGTGATGGAAAATATTCATGAGCCTGTGACAAAGGTTGCACATAGATTTGAAATGTTGGTAACCTTTGCCAAAGAGGCCTGAGTGAGGAACTGGTCACAGATCCTTTGACTTGTGCAGCACAGAAACAGACCACTCAGCTCACCATTACCATGGCAACATCGGTACTAACACCCATTTCCCCACATGAGGATAACAGGGGTTCTATCCCCTCTGCTGTCTGTATGGAGTTTGTATATTGTCACCGTGACTGTGTTTGTTTCCTCCGGGTGCTCCGGTTCTTCCCACACTCCAAAGACATTCATGTGAGTAAGCTGTGAGCATGCTATGGTGCCACTGGATACGTAGCACCACTTATGGGGTGACTCCAGCTCATCGTGGTACAGGTCAATGATGCCAAAGAAAAGCATTTCACTGTACATTTTGATGTTTCGATATACCTGATAAGCAAAGCTGTCGACCTGTGCACCACCTATTGAAGTGCCTGTCTAAGTAGTGGTTGCATCTGATTCCACCAAACAGTGAATTGGATCAAGTCTTGGTGCAAGAGTTTAACTTAGCATCATGTTCAACACAGATATTACCGGCCAAAGGGCCTTTTCCTTTTCCATGTTCTGTGTCTCTAAAGAATAATGTCTGTGAGGGTGGATAATCATAATAGTAGCAGTTGTGCAATCAATCTGGTTGAGTATAATGATCTTCACAGAAGTTGTCTATTGGTGGGTTCTTAAGTGGCAGTAGAGGCCAGTCCAGGATCCACATAACTGAGCTGTTAAGGTGGATTCCTTTAATGGAGAACATCTGTTCATGACTATTTTTCAACGTGGGGAGGCTAATCCATTAGCAGCCACACCACGGTCCTTGACAAGTCAGGAAAAGGATCCAGTGGCGCGGAATGCAAGACACCTGTGGACCCTTCACCGCTGCAGCCTTACTCCACCATCACTGCCCATTGTCATGTGTCATCATCTTCCACTAGCCCCACCACTAAGGACTTGGTTGGATCACTCTTTGTCTGGAAACCACCACCTCACCCCATGCACCTTCTTGACCTTACTGCTATGGGTGACCCTACCAGGAGCTAGCCAGATGGCAGGCTCTCAGGACCTCAGAACTTACGAGCCACCCCACCACAACAAGGTGATGATCCTCGGAGAAGAAGGAAACGGTGCCTCAGGTCAATGTGTGACCTGCAACACTGAGTTGCAAGATTTCCACCAAGCATAAGCTTGGAGAAATATCAAATTGCACCCAAAGTAGATTTCCATCTTGTTCTCTCAGCATATTGACCATTGCAAGTCAATATTAGCATTGAGTTTTAAATTCCAACTCAATGTTTTTTGAATCATTGTAAGGTCTCCTACCTCATGACATGGTAGCATGGATCTCAGATTGCATCGGTCATTTGGCTTTGTGAGATTCCAGTGCTTTTCAGAAAAGAGGAAATGGATAGTTCCTTCGAAATTAATTGTGGTAATAAGATTTAACAATTAAAGCAATTAGGTTGATTCTGAGCAACATCACAGAGCAATGCATTTGAAAGCAAATCCATAATTTACACTCGTGATCTCATTAAACTGCATGGGTACTTTTAAAAGATAGCTCATTAAAGCTGAGTTGGAAAGGACAGCTCTTGAAAGTTTGAAGTATAAATTATAATCTTAATTCCAGCATCAGTTTCAAACTACAGTAATAAAAATGATAGTCTGCCATTTATGCAGAGCATTAGCTCAGAACAATCCTTCCCTGCTGCGGCCCGAGTTATACACCTGATGTGCTTCATAAATGCTTTTATTAAATCAAAGCAAAATCAATTAATTCCATTGTCAAGCTCATGGTTATTCAATGTCGAGTTGATTAGGCAAGTACTAAAGCATCACATACTCAGCAAGGTAATTATTCTAGAGCACTTGTGCAGCATTGATATCAAAAAGAAGTCTGGCTAAAAAAATCAAAATCTGTGGAAGTTTGATGTTGGCTGTCCCCAAAGTCCATATTGCAACAGACACCATGTTAGTAAATGTAATAAGGCATGTGCAGTTAACACCAAATGGTAGGCCATATTCAGAGCTTCAGTAGAAGAAATAAAAGGGTAGACTATTTTCTAAATGGAGAGAAAATACAAAAATCTGAAGCGTAAAGGGATTTGAAGTTCTTGTGAAGGACTCTCTAAAGGTTAAGTTGCAGGCTGAGTTGGTGATGAGGAAGGCAAATGCAATGTTAGCGTTCATTTCAAGAGGACTAGATTATAAAATGCTTTATAAAGCACTGGTGAGGCCTCACTTGGAGTATTGTAAGCAGTTTTGGACCCCTTATCTTAGAAAGTACGTGCTGAAACTGGAGACGGTTCAAAGGAAGTTCATGAAAATTATTCTAGGGTTGAACAGCTTGTCGTATGAAAAGCGTTTGTTGGCTCTGGGCCAGTATTCACAGGAATTCAGAAGAATGAGGGATATCCTCATTGTAACCTATCGAATGTTGAAAAGCCTCGACAGAGTGGATGTGGAGAGGATGTTTCATGTGGAGAGGGCTCCTGATGAAGGGTTTCGGCCCGAAACGTCGTCACTACCTCCTCCCATAGATGCTGTCTGGCCTGCTGAGTTCTGCCAGCATTTTGTGTTTTTACTTATTTCCAGCATCTGCAGATTCACTCGTGTTGCCTTGAGACAGACTAAATTTTTTTTCCTAAACTAGGGAAAGAGGGTAAACTGCCTCTATTCCCAGACATAACCCTGGGGATTGTTCTGCCCCATGTGCTGAGTGAGGGCTGGTCATTAAACTAGAGATAACATCTGTGTTATTCTGTTCTTGTGAGGGGACCAACAGCCTGCAGATGACGTCAAACACATTTTATCTCTTGGTAATATATGTATAGACCTTGGCTTGGGTATTTTATTGTCAGTAGGGGAAACTTCAGAAAGCACAAGAGAAAGGGGATGAATGGCCTTGTTGATTAAGGACTGACGTGTGATGATCCTGACTGCCAAGCAGTTAACCTAGATTACCTAGGGAAGGACACTTCATTACAAGGGGTGGTAGATTTTCGGGGAGTTTTGATTGCAAAGGCAAGATTCCACTTACCTTCATACTGTTAACCAGTTTATTGAAAGCAGTCATGTCTGTGTCTTTTTTTTTGTATTTGTTCAGGGCCAGATAATGTAATTAGTCTGTTTCAGATGTTCCACCATGAGCAAGGAGGCAAGTTTCCTCTCAGCTTCCATTTTGAGACCTTTCAGTTCGACGTCCACCTCTTCCACAGACAAATCACAAGAAAAAGGAGCAGGAGTCGGCCATCTGGCCCATCGAGCCTGCTCCGCCATTCAGTAACATCATGGCTGATTTGACCATGGACTCATCTCCACCTACCTGCCCTTTCCCCGTAACACTTAATTCCTCTGCTATGCAAAAATCTATCCAACCTTTTCCTTACTGAGGTAGCTCCACTGCTTCATTGGGCACAGGGTTCGACAGATGCACCACTCTCTGGGAAAAGCAGTTCCTCCTCATCTCCGTTCTCAATCTATGCCCCCGAATCTTGAGGCTATGTCCCCTAGTTCTAGTACTCCAGTCTGTGAACTCTCCTTTAGTTTCTCCTTTTTAACTGTGAGACTGGAATACTAACAAAGACAAAATTCTTGCCCTAAGTAAGACAATTTTAAACAAGATAGGTCAGCGGAAACCTAATTGGTTGAGGACTCAGCACCCAATAGCACTACTCCTGGAGCACCATAGCAACATGGCAATGAACCAACTTTCAAAGTTCAAAGTTCAATGTGAATTTATTATCAAAGCATGCATATGTCATCACATACTAACTTGAAATTCACTTTCTTGCAGACATTTGCAATAGAACAAAGACATGCAACAGAATCAATGAAAAATTGCATCAATGGAACAGGAGAGGTTCCGGAGGATTGGAAGGTTGCGGATGTTGTTCCCTTATTCAAGAAAGGGAGTAGAGATAGCCCAGGAAATTATAGACCAGTGAGTCTTACTTCAGTGGTTGATAAGTTGATGGAGAAGATCTTGAGAGGTAGGACTTATGAACATTTGGAGAGGCATAATAAGATTAGGAATAGTCAGCATAGCTTTGTCAAAGGCAGGTCGTACCTTTCGAGCCTGATTGAATTTTTTGAGGATGTGACTAAACACATTGATGAAGGTAGAGCATTAGATGTAGTGTATATGGATTTCAACAAAGCATTTGATAAGGTACCCCATGCACAACTTATTGAGAAAGTAAGGGGGCATGGGATCCAATGGGACATTGCTTTGTGGATCCAGAATTGGCTTGCTCACAGAAGGCAAAGAGTGGCTGTAAACAGGTCATATTCTGCATGGAGATCAGTCACCAGTGGTGTGCCTCAGGGATCTGTTCTGGGACCCCTACTCTTCGTGATTTTTATAAATGACCTGGATGAGGAAGTGGAGGGATAAGTTAGTAAATTTGCTGATGGCACAAAGGTTGGAGGTGTTGCGGGTAGTGTAGAGGGCTGTCAGAGGTTACAGCGGGACATCAATAGGAGACAAAACTGTTCTGAGAAGTGGCAGATGTATTTCAACCCAGATAATTGTGAGGTGGTTCATTTTGGTAGATCAAATATGATAGCAGAATATAGTAGTAATGGTAAGACTCTTGGCAGTGTGGAGGATCAGAGAGATCTTGGGGTCTGAGCCCACTGGACACTCAAAGTTGCCATGCAGGTTGACTGTGGTTAAGAAGGCATACAGTGCATTGGCCTTCATCAACCATGAGATTGAGTTCAAGAGCCAAGAGGTAATGTTACAACTGTATAGGACCCTGGTCAGCCCCCACTTGGAGTATTGTGCTCAGTTCTGGTCGCCTCACTATAGGAAGGATGTGGAAATATAGAAAGGGTGCAGAGGAGATTTACAAGGATATGTGCCTGGATCGGGGAGCATGCCTTATGAGAACAGGTTGAGTGAACTCGGCCTTTTCTCTTTGGAGCGACAGAGGATGTGAGGTGACCTGATAGAGGTGTATAAGATGACGAGAGGCATTGATCGTGTGGACAGTCAGAGGCTTTTTCCCAGGGCAGAAATGGCTAACATGAGAGGGCACAGTTTTAAGGTGCTAGGAAGTAGATACAGAAGAGATGATAGGGTTAAGTTTTTTATGCAGAGAGTAGTGAGTGCATGGAATGGGCTGCTGGTGGCGGTGGTGGAGGTGGGATACAATAGGGTCTTTAATGAGACTTTTGGATAGGTACATGGAGTTTAGGAAAATAGAGGACTATGGTTAACCCTAGGTAATTTCTAAAGTAAATACATGTTCAGCACAGCATTGTGGGCTGAAGGGCCTGTATTGTGCTGTAAGTTTTCTATGTTTCTATATTTCTAAAAACTACCCACAAATAAAAATTGACAGCCAATGTGCAAAAGAAGACAAACTGTACAAACACAAAAAAACAAATAATAATAATAATAATAATAATAATAATAATAATAATAATAATAATAATAATAATAATAAACAAACAAGTAAATAAATAAGTCAAGTCAACTTTTATTGTCATTTCGACCATCACTGCTGGTACAGTGCATAGTAAAAATGAGACAACATTTTTCAGGACCATGGTGTTACATGACACAGTACAAAAACTAGACTGAACTACATAATAAAAAAAACCACAGAGAAAGCTACACTAGACCACAGACCTACACTGGACTGCATAAAGTGCACAAAAACAGTACCGGCATTACAATAAATAATAAACAGGACAGTAGGGCAAGGTGTCAGTCTAGGCTTCGGGTATTGAGGAGTCTGATAGCTTGGGGGAAGAAACTGTTATATAGACTGGTCGTAAGAGCCTGAATGCTTCGGAGCCTTTTCCCAGACGGCAGGAGGGAGAAGAGATTGTATGAGGGGTGCATGGGGTCCTTCATAATGCTGTTTCCTTTGTGGATGCAGCGTGTAGTGTAAATGTCCATGATGGCGGGAAGAGAGACCCCAATGATCTCAGCTGACCTCACTATCCGCTGCAGGGCTTGCAATCCGAGATGGTACAATTTCCGAACCAGGCAGTGATGCAGTTGCTCAGGATGCTCTCAATACAACCCCTGTAGAATGTGATGAGAATGGGGGCTGGGAGATGGACTTTCCTCAGCCTTCGCAAAAAGTGGAGACGCTGCTGGACTTTCTTTGCTATGGAGCTGGTGTTGAGGGACCAGGCGAGATTCTCCGTCAGGTGAACACCAAGAAATTTGGTGCTCTTTACGATCTCTACCGAGAAGCCGTTGATGTTCAGTGGGGAGTTGTCGCTCCGTGCTCTCCTGAAGTCAACAACCATCTCTTTTGTTTTGTTCACATTAAAAGACAGGTTGTTGGTTCTGCACCAATCTGTTAGCCGCTGCATCTCCTCTCTGTAAGCTGACTCGTCATTCTTGCTGATGAGACCCACGAAGGAGGTGTCATCGGTGAACTTGATGATATGGTTCGAGCTGTGTGTTGCAGCACAGTTGTGGGTCAGCAGAGTGAACAGCAGTGGACTGAGCACGCAACCCTGGGGAGCCCCCGTGCTCAGTGTGATGGTGTTGGAGATGCTGCTTCCGATCCAGACTGACTGAGATCTCCCAGTCAGGAAGTCTAGGATCCAGTTGCAGAGGGAGGTGTTCTGGCCCAATAGGCTCAGCTTTCCAATAAGTTTCTGAGGGATGATTGTGTTGAATGCTGAACTAAAGTCTATGAACAGCATCCGAATGTATGTGTCTTTTTTGTCCAGGTGGGTTAGGGCCAGGTGGAGGGTGATGGCAATGGCGTCATCTGTTGAGCGGTTGGGACGGTACACAAACTGCAGGAGGTCCAGTGAGGGGGGCAGCAGGGTCTTGATATGCCTCATGACGAGCCTCTCGAAACACTTCATGATGATGGAAGTAAGTGCAACGGCACGGTAGTCATTTAGGCAAGACACTGAAGACTTCTTCGGCATGGGGACGATGGTGGCACCCTTGAAGCACGTTGGAATGGTGGCGCTGCTCAGGGAGATGTTGAAGATGTCAGTGAGAACATCTGCTAGCTGGTCTGCACATCCTCTGAGCACTCTACCAGGAATGTTGTCTGGTCCAGCAGCCTTCCGTGGGTTGACTCTGCACAGGGTTCTTCTCACGTTGTGATGCACCATCAATAACTCTGAGACGTGGGTCAAGGTAGGCTTTTATTGGCTGGAAGAAGGCACAAGCAGCAAGTGACCATCACACAACATCCTGGAGTTTGTGCCTCCAATCGCCTTTATACAGGGGTCTGTGGGAGGAGCCACAGGAGCAGTCAGCGGGGGGAGGCATGTCCAGACAGGTATATGTAGTTCACCACACGTTGGCTACGGAAAGACACAGCACCTGGTCATTTGCAGGAGGGGTGGACTTCCTCACCGCCATGTCATTTTCTGCCTCAAACCGGGCGTAGAACTTATTCAGCGCATTTGGGAGGGAGGCATCACCTGCACAGTCAGGAGATGTTGTCCTGTAATTGGTGATGTCCTGAATGCTCTTCCACATGCGCCGTGTGTCGCTGCTGTCCTGGAAGTAACTGTGGATTAGCTGGGCAAATAATACTGAGAACATAAGTTGTAGAGTCCTTGAAGGACTGCTGGTTGAAGATAGAGCATAAAAATCTACAGCACAATACAGGCCCTTCGGCACACAAAGTTGTGTTGATGATGTGACCTATTCTCAAAACAGACTAGAATTTCCCTACTGCCTTGCCCTCCATTTTTCTAAGCTCCATGTACCTATCTAAGAGACTCTTAAAAGACTGTATTGTATCTGCCTCCACCTCCGAAGCCAGCAGTGTATTCCATGCACCTCTGTGTGAAAAACTTACCCCTGACATTCTGTCTGTACCTAATTCCAAGCACCTTAAAACTATGCCCCCTCATGTTAACTATGTCAGCACTGGGGAAAAAACCTCTGGCTATCCACACGATCAACGCCTCTCATCAAGGTAATAACTGTTCCTGAACCTGGCGGTGTGGGGCCAAAGGCTCCTGTACCTCATTTCCAGTGGTAGCAGAATGAAGAGGGCATGGCCCAGATGGTGTGGATCCTTGATAACTTTATTTATTCTTGAATAGGTGTTGTGCAATATTTGAGAGATGCAGTGTCAACTGAAGGAAATTGTAATCTTCGAACCAGCCTATCCTTTTTCAATATTTTTATTAATTTCTACATAAAAGAATACAGAGTTCAAGAAAATACATATTATAAAACAAAAGAATGATATAATACCAAATACATTATATTTGAATCACATTAACAAACTCCTTACCCTTTATTCATGTAGATTAGATTAACTTGTATGTTGAGATATGAATATTTTTTATATATATAAAAAATCTAACCCCACTACCAAAGCTGAAGTTGTTTGGTAAAGAAACAAAGGGAAAAAAATCTTATCAGATAGTAAAATATACTATTAACCAGCATCTGTACTTAAATTTAGAAAAGATTCATTGTTCAATTTCTGAATCTAACCTAGATTTTCAAAATTTGTGGGGACCGTTTTTGAATTATTTTCAAAACCTTTGATTTCCCGTTAAAGAACCAGCCTATCCAAAATCTTCCTCTTTATCTAATCTCTGGAATTCATCTTCTCAAAAGTTAGAACCATCCCAGTCTTGAACATTCAATATTCCAGAGGTTACAGCCCTGGAAACTGAGCATCATATCTCTGGCTTGATCATCATCAGTTGGACCGCTCCTCTGGTGATAGTGCTTGAAAGGTCACTTGGATTAAATGCCCAAACCCTCAGTGGGTTTGAATTAATGATCCCCTAACTTAGAAGCAAGATGCCCATCAGCTGAACCCAGCCCCTGTTGGTGGTAGAGTCATGGAATCATACACCAATACAGTATGGATATAGGCCCTTCAGCCCATCAATTCTATGCCGATTGCCCATCCAGTCAGTCCCAGTTTCCTGCATTTGGCTCACATCCCTCCATGTCTACATCTCCACGTAGCATTCCAAGGGCTTCTTAAATGATGTTATTATACTTTCCTCGAACATTTCTTTGGGCAGCTCATTCCAAAGACTCACCACCCTCTTTATGAAAAAGGTGTCGCTTGGGCCCATTATAAATCTTTCCCCTCTCAACTCTAAATCTGTAACTCTTAGTTTTGGTCTTCCCTACCCTGGGGAAAAGACTGTTACCTTCTACTAATGATTAGTGAGGAGTCAGACGATGCCTCAGAGGGAATCGTAGATGGAATTTTGATTAAATTCACATTCCGGAAATGTTATTGCAGCTTCATTGAACTCAAAGGCGAGGGGAGTTGCAATTTTGGTTAATAAAACTTTACCAATTAAAATACAAAATGTATTAATTGATTCTGTGGGGAGATATGTAATTATACATTGTCAATTTTTTTCAGAACTATGGACTCTTATGAATACTTATGCACCAAATGAAAATGATGTAAAATTTATACAAGAGGCCTTTTTGAATTTGACTGATGCATATGACAAAATATTAATAGGTGGAGATTTTAATTTTTGTTTAGACCCAGTTTTAGATAGATCAACAAAGGTTGTTACAAAATCAAAAGTAGCAAAATTAACTTTATCATTGATGAAAGATTTAAATTTGATTGATATATGGAGAAGAATTAATCCAAAAGAAAGAGACTATTCATTTTATTCAAATAGACATAAAACTTATTCAAGGATAGATTTTTTTCTATTATCAACGAATATTCAAGACAGAGTGAAAAATATGGAATATAAAGCAAGAATATTGTCGGATCATTCCCCCTTGATAATGACAATGATAATGATGGATAAAGAGGAATCGATTTACAGATGGAGATTTAGTTCAATATTATTAAAACGTCAAGATTTTTGTGATTTCATGAAAAAGCAGATTCATTTTTTTTAGATACAAATTTACATTCAGTTGATGATAAATGTATAGTATGGGAAGCAATGAAGGCATATTTGAGAGGTCAGATAATAAGTTATACTTCTAAAATTAAGAAGGAATATATGGTAGAAACAGATCAATTGGAGAAAGAGATTACAAAATTAGAAAAAGAATCTCAAAGATATATGACAGAAGAAAAAAGAAGACAACTTGTTAACAAGAAGTTACAATATAATACACTTCAGACATATCGAACAGAAAAAGCAATTATGAGAACTAAACAGAGATATTACAAACTAGGTGAAAGATCACATAAGATTCTTGCTTGGCAATTAAATATAGACCAGACTTCCAAAACGATAAATGCAATTAGAACAAGTGTAAATAAAATTACTTAAAAAACCTTAAGAAATTAATGAAATGTTTAAGAATTTTTATTCTGAACTGTATCAATCAGAATCACAAAATGATAATGTTGAGATAGAAAGGTTTTTATCACAAATAACTCTTCCAAAATTGAATTCGGAAGAACAGAAGGGATTAGATATGCCTTTTACATTAAAAGAGGTCGAAGAAGCTCTAGGATCACTTCAGAGTAATAAATCCCCAGGAGAAGATGGTTTTCCACCTGAATTTTACAAGTTTAAAGATTTACTAATTCCTCCTTCTATGGAGTTAATACACCAAGCGGAAAGAACGCATAAACTTCCAGAATTTTTTTTGACAGCTATTTTAATAGTATTGCCAAAAAAAGATAGAGATCTTTTAAAGCCAACATCATATAGACCTATTTCTTTGTTGAACACCAACTATAAAATAATAGCAAAAATTTTATCTAATAGATTATCTAAATACTTACCAAAATTAATACATATGGATCAAACAGGATTTATCAAAAATAGACAATCAGCAGATAATGTAACTCAGTTACTTAGAATAATTCATCTGGCACAAAAGAGGGAGGAAATGAGTGTGGCAGTTGCTTTAGATGCAGAAAAAGCATTTGATAGATTGGAATGGGATTTTTTATTTAAGGTATTGGAAAAGTATGGGTTAGGAAAATCTTTTATAAACCTTTTATGGATTAAAACCTTAAATACTAATCCCAAAGCTAAAGTAATGACAAATGGTCAAATTTCAACATCATTTCAGTTAACAAGGTCAACTAGACAAGGTTGTCCATTATCACCTGCTTTATTTGTGTTGGCGATAGAACCATTAGCTGAATTAATTAGAACAGACCAGATATTATGGGTTTCAGAGTTAACCAGGAGGAATATAAGATTAATTTATTTGCTGATGATGTTTTGCTTTATTTAACAAACCCATTGTATTCGCTGCGTAAATTATCTTCTAGATTGGAAGAATATGGGAAAATATCAGGCTACAAAATAAATTGGGATAAAAGTGAAATTCTACCCCTTACTAAAGGAGATTATAGTTAATGTCAATTAATAACTCAATTTAGATGGCCGATAAATGGTATAAAATATTTAGTTATAAGAGTTGACAATGATATAAAGAACTTATATAAATTAAATTATTTACCATTATTGAAAAAAATTCAAGAAGATCTTGATAAATGGATGATGTTACCAATAACATTAGTAGGCAGAGTAAATGCTGTAAAAATGAAAGTATTCCCTAGATTACAATATTTATTCCAAACGCTACCAATACAATTACCGCAGAAGTTTTTTCAAGAGTTAAATAAATGTGTGAGGAAGTTCCTTTGGAAAGGTAAGATGTCAAGAATATTGTTGGAAAATTTGACATGGAACTTTGACCTAGGAGGGTTACAACTTCCAAACTTTAAAAATTATTATAAAGCAAATCAACTTAAATTTATTGCATCTTTTTTTGAGGAAGATAAACCGGCATGGACTAGAATAGAACTAGATAAAATAGGAGAAAATATACCAGAAGATTTTATATATAAGTGGGAATCTAAATGGATACGGGAAAAGAAAGAATCTCCTATATTAAAATATTTGATTGATTTGTGGAATAAGATAAATGTTGATGATGAGATAAAGAAATCTTTATTAGCAAAGAGACCTTTAATTCAAAATAAACTTATTCCTTTTACAATGGATAACCAACTTTTATACAATTGGTTTCAAAAAGGGATTCGATATATAGGAGATTGTTTTGAAGGAGGAATATTAATGTCATTTGATCAATTAAAGAATAAATATAAAATATCAAACAACACTCTTTTTTGTTATTTCCAATTAAGGGCTTATTTAAGAGATAAATTGGGTCAAACAATGTTATTGCCGAAACCTAATGAAATAGAAATTTTAATTCAAAAAGGAAAAATTTTAAAAATTATTTCCTGTATGTATAGTTTGATTCAAAAGCAGGCAATTAAACAAGGAATTCATAAGTCAAGACAAAAATGGGAAACTGATTTGAATATTAAAATTGAAGAAACAAATTGGTCAAGACTATGTCTTGACAGTATGACAAATATAACAAATGTCCGGCTAAGACTAGTGCAATATAATTTTTTACATCAATTATATATTACACCACAAAAAATAAATTAATTAAACCCAAATTTATCTGATTAATGCTTCCGATGTAATCAAGAAATTGGTACTTTTTTACACTCTACTTGGTCTTGTTTTAAAATTCAAACTTTTTGGACAAATTTAAGAGTTTTACTGGAACAAATTATTGGAATACAGCTTCCACATAATCCAACATTATTTTTACTAGGTGATATTGAAGGGATAAAATTGAAATCCAAATTGAATAAATATCAGAAAGAATTCATAAAAATTGCATTGGCAGTAGCCAAAAAAGCTATTGCAGTTACTTGGAAATCGGATTCATACTTAAGTATAGATCGTTGGAAGAATGAAATTTTTCGCTGCATTCCACTTGAAAAAATTACTTATAATTTAAGAGATAAATATGAAATATTTCTGAAAATTTGGTGCCCTTATTTACAAAAGATAGGATTAAATATATACAGGTGCTCCAAAGATAAAATTATTGGTTATCTGGGGAAAGAAATAAATATACATAATAAAGCTATTATGAACTCCATGGAGCATGTGGGGATCTTCCGATATCCAGGCATTCTTTCTTTCTTTCTTTTTTCTTCTCTTTTTTTTCTATAGGGATATGTTAAGGGGGAGGGGTTAAGGCAGTGGTTCCCAACCTTTTTTTGGCCAAGCCCCACCTAATCACCTCTAAAATCCTGATGGCCCTGTGGTGATATATAATTCTTATTATTCAAAAAGTGAACTCCTATTCACCTGGAGGAAGCCTAAAAGACCATTAACTTGGTTTAAACAAGCTTCCAAAGAACATGGCATTCATGAAAGAGAAAAATAAAAGAACCAAAGGACTGTTAAAGTTCTGAGGAAGAAATTACTAAGAAATTGTAAAAAAACGAACATTAAGTGATATTAAAATAATAATAATAATAAATAAATAAAACAATGCCGATTCGTTTCTACAGCATACAAAGACAGATACACCGTTTAAAAGAGATGACGCAATGTACACACCTTCACACCACCAAGAACCGAAAGCTACTGCAAAAAGCAGCATTGGCGCGACCTCGTACGAGTTTCTTACGCGTTTGGACTTGTTCATTCGTTCCTTCCTACATCAGTCAATTCATTAATTTAATTATGAAAGCCATTTGATGGTTGTAATGATGGTGATACACTATATATACAGTACATACGCAATTACACATGTACATACACACAAGTATTTTTATGTATGCATATTGTATATACACATATGTATTAACTCGCACACACTCATACTCACACAGACTTACTAGAAAAAATTCACTGTTAATAACTCATTCTCGAATTGCCCCCCTTAAAAATCAAATTACCCCCCTGTGGGGCATACGCTCCACGTTGGGAACCACTGGGTTAAGGGGAGGGGGGAAGGGTTGATAATATTTTTTCTTTCTGTAACCTATTTGAAAATTCAATTAAAAAATTTATAAAAAAATAATAATTCACATTCCCTGCCAAAGTAAGGTTACTATGAAGAAGTGACTTGGCTGCAGAAGGCTGCCAGAACCGAACACGTGCATTGTGCGGCTAATATGGATTAATATGAACCTGTCTCTGAACACATCCCACACAATCAGGAAAACTCATCAAAGCCTCTACTTTTTGAGGAGGCTGAAGAGAGCTGGACTTTGCACTTCCATACTTCCGCCATTCTGCAGATGCACGGTAAAGAGTATCCTAACAAGCCTTATCACGGCATGGCATAGAAACTGCATTGCAGTGAACAGGAAAATACTAAAGTGGGTAGTCAACACTGTCAAACACATCACTGCCACCAGCCCACCCACCATTAAGGACATATATACAGTACAGAAACGTGCCAGAAAAGGACCAGTAACACCATGAAGGATTCCACACACTCTGTTCAAGGACTATTTGTCCCACTCCTAAGAGAGAGAAGGCTATGTAGAATCCATGCCAGGACCACCAGATTCAAAATGGTTACTTTCCCCAAGCGGTCAACACCTTCACCCACTAACTCCACCATTACTTTTATTATTTCCCATCAGACACCTAGTGTTATTTTATGGACATACAATTAATCTATGTGTAGAAGCTTTAGTATTTAAATTTATTATTTTTTTATTATTATTACTATTGTTATTAATGTTTTTCTCAGCTCAGGCTGGTAAAACCCAAGGTACGAGCATAGGCAAGCACATTCATTTCTCAATTGCTAGGAACATTTGGACTATTTTAGTGGTGTTTAGTATTGTGGCTTTCTGAAGATTTACATAGATATTACTGTATAGGGCTAATTATGTAATGCTATTGTGTAGTGACTTTGTGGTGATACCAGTTGTAGATATTACTATCGGGACAATGTATACCTTGCTCATGTTCCAAAGTCTTTCAATTTCCTCTTTTAATTCAGATACTTCTGGTGATTTTCACCCATTGATTTCTGTATGTTATGTGTGTTTGCAATGGCTATATCTATTAAATAAATTGTTCTTGCTTTTTATCCTGTGGTTTTAAAGCTGGATAGATATTATGGATTGTCCCATCTGTAATAACTGATTGGTCATAATATAACTTGTGAGACTCTGTCTCTAAAACTGGATCAGGCTTGTATTTATAGTAAAGTATAAGTTATTTTATGAGTTTGTATTTTGTTATTATTATTTTTTTATTATTGTTATTATTATTGTGTTCTTTATCTTTTATGTTTTTTTATGATACATCAGACCCAGAGTAACAATTGTGTTGTTGTCCTTACACGTGTATAGGAAATCACATTAAACAATCTTAAATCTTGAAATCTTTAGCCAAGATCCACGATGGATCTGTGAGTGGATATGACCCAAAATATGCAGCACCCAAGCAGAGTGCATAGTGCGGTTCTCCATTCAACAAGGTGCAGACAGAGGACATCAGGTATGGGAAACTTCTTGTGGAATCCATTGGGATAGCAAGGGCTTCCACAGTTTTTGCAGCTGTCAGACGGGGAGATCTCACTGAACTCATGTCAAGATAGTCTAAAGCACTGTAGTTCCCCCTCTAACAATGAAAAGAACCAGCTGTATGCAGAAAGATAAGTAAAGTGTTTTTTTTTTCGCTATTTTAATTTATTTTTAAATTTTGCTTGCATACTTGTGTATATCAGTCGGTGCACAGGTGAGATTGTGTTTGTGCGTATTTCATTTTGTGTGTTGTGTGCGCATATGTATGTGAGAAAGAGAGAGACAGAGTGTGTGTGTGTGTGTGTGTGTGTGTGTGTGTGTGTGTGTGTGTGTGTGTGTGTGTGTGTGTGTGTGTGTGTGTGTGTGTGTGTGTGAGAGAGAGATCCTATTTGTCATCATGTGTACATACAGTAGCCATTTTATTAGGTACCCGTACACCTGCTTGTTAATGCAAATATCTAATCAGCCTAACATGTGGCAGCAACTCAATGCATAAAAGCACTCAGAGGTTCCGTTTCTGTTCAGATCAAACATCAGAATGGGGAAGAAATGTGATCCAAGTGACCTTGTCCCTGGAATGATTGTTGGTGCCAGATTGTGGGTGGTTTCTGAATCTCAGAAATTGCTGATCTCCCGGGATTTTGAAGCACAAGAGTTTTCAGAAAAGAGTGCACAAAACAAAAACATACAGTTAGCAGCAGTTCTGTGGCAAAAATGCCTTGTTTATGATACAAGTCAAAGGAGACTGGTCATAGAGTGAGTGACTGGACAAGGTGTATTATTATTCTATATATTTATTTAATTCATTTTAACATTTTAATATTTTCCAGGCCCTATGTTCTCCCTCAAGCACAGTAAGAACCAGAAGCTCATGCATCAGCTGTGTGTGGATTTCATCAGCCAATCATTTCAATGAAATTGACTCAACTTAGTTTGGTTGAGGTGTGACAGTGAAGCATCCAGGACCCTGAAAAGTGGTCTGTGTTCTTGTTCTGGCAGGGGTTCACCACTGGATGGAACTAAGAAGGACTATGATTCAGATTTGGAGAGAGCAGTTCTCAAGCAAAGAATTGCAGATCCACAAGAAAGAATATGGGAAGATGTCACAAGGGGACATGGAGACTGGACCCAAATGCAGGACACAGGCACTGAAGTACTAGGGGCAGGACAGGAACAACTAAAGGATAGAACAAGATGGGGAGACCATGGCATGCAACAGTGATCCTGGGGTTCAGAGAGTTCATGGCAAAAGCAGGACCCTGGAGTTCACGGCGAAGGCGGGACCCTGGCTAGGCTAAAGGATGGGTCTATGGGACAAGGAATGCTGGGAGGATAGCCTCCTGGGCAGGCCACATTACTTCTGGGCAGGGCCCAGCCTCCCAGGCAGGAACACAAAGGCCTGGGCAGGTCGCAGGGCGCCTGGGCAGGTTGCAGGGTACAACCCATCAGAAGAGAGGGGTAGGAAAGGGTCAGAGTCCCCCACCAGGCAACAGCAGTCCAGCCTACTTACCCAACAGAGGTAAGGGATCAGAAGGGAGCTCAGTCCAGGGTGACTACAAGAATAGACTTACAGAACTAGATAATTAACAGTGGGTACTCCAAGCCAGGGTCAAAACAGGATAGCCAGGCAAACAGCACCAACAAGTACAAAACACCCCCCAACTGGACTCAATCCCAGAGCCCCTATATATACACCTGCCAGCCGATAGGTCTCAGGTGCACCTCCTTAAGCCAAGATGATGCTATTTGGGCTTAAGGGTGAAAGGAGGGACAGCTACAAGACTTGAAGTCCGGAGTCCACAGACCAGATCAAGACCCGGAATGCAGGCTCCGGACTGGACTATAACAGAAGAAGATCTTGATGATGTACTCAGTCCTCAGTGCCGAAGCTTTGGTGGTGGCTGTCATGTGACCAATACCTCCAATAGTTGGTGATCTAGAAGCCCATTGGAAAATGAAGAGAATAAAAATATCTGTGGGTTGGGTTGTCATTGGAGAATTGGAAATAGGAACATTATAACATCAAGACCTTTTGAGCGGGATGGCAGAGACAAAGGCATGTGTGACAGGGATGCTGAAGAAGAAAGAGAATAAGGCTACAAGGGAAAGCATTTAGCAGAGGGTTTGGTGATTACAAATGTGTTTTGGTAGATAGAGGCAATGTTATTTCTATACTGAAGAGGAAACAGAATGGCTTTCTGCTGGCCCCACTAGTCAATCAGAAACAACAAAATGACAGGCTTTGATGATTAAGAACTTCTGGAACATCCAAGACAAGTGAAGAGGTGGAGGAAGCATTCAGAACCCTTTATAGAAAGTGTAGAATGCAACTCTGTTGCCCACGCAGAGATACCTAATGTTTATGCATCAGAAGCTGGCTGAGAAGTTCCCCAGGAAGCAGTCCACCCTGAACACTCAGATGGGGCCTTTGACTTCTATGAGTCCTTCAACATGAAGAAGAGTGTACCTGGACTCCATTCGATGATTGAAGAAGTGCTTGGTGAACGATCAGTTGCCATCTAGCTGGTTCAGTCAATAGTTTTCAAGAAACTTATAGAGATCAGGTAGTCACTTTAGTAGCCTGTAAACAAGAAGAACTTTGCCTGGAGCAATTCCTGCTTCAGAGCTTGGAATCTACAAACGTTGTACATTGCTTCCCTTCCATCATCAGAAGATAATCATAGATTAATAAAAAGGTTCAATTTTAGAAATACTATGAAAAGTAGATATAGATGTGAAACTGACCAATCAGGAGGGACTGTTGACTGAAGTTGAGTATATATACCACTGGACTAGATGTGCCTAGGCATCATCCATGATGAAGATGGTGGAGTTTTATCTTCAAAACTTTAGTTAAGATCGACACCTGCACCCGGCTGGAAGTACAAGAAAAGTTTTTGACACTATTATTAGAGAATAATATAAGTCACAATTCACTCAGAAATGTCTCAGACAATGTTTGACACCCTTAACATTTATAATGTGCTGCCCAACTAAAACACAATTGGAGAGTTATGAAAAACAGATTATGTAACTAGACAAATAACACTTGAAAAAATGAGTGGTGCTCTTCTGAGTAATGGGACCAACAATAGACTTCCTGTTAACATATCAATAAACAGTTCTAACAGCGAAGTTTCTTATTCACCTTTACTGTGATGAAGGCATTTTTAAAATAGAAAAATGAAACTCCTTTCTGAAATATATATTTGGTGGGGAATAAACATCACACGACATATGGTTAGCGCCGTGAAGGATTTCATTAGGGATGGAAGGGGCTGCAATTTAGTAAATGTGGCAGAATGTGCAAAAATATTCAATTAACAACAATTCACACTTCTAACTGTTTAGTTAATGGGAATGTTCATGAAGTGCTCCCAGAAGCAAGAGACCCTTTTTCTCAAGCAGTACCTGTTTATAGCCTGTGACGTTGACATCATCATGTGGTCATTCATAGACTGAAACAGAGAATGATGGCACGTGGAAGGAGACTAATCAGCCCTTCTCTGGAAGAATTACCAAAGTCTTCTTCCCTGTCAAGGAGAAGTTGTGCAATCTGTGCAATTGGGTGGCATGGTAGCATAGCAATTATTGTACAGCTATTCAAGCGCCAGTGACCCAGGTTCAATTCCTGCTGCTCTCTGCAAGAAGTTTGTACACTCTCTCCGTGATGGTGAGGGTTTCCTCTGAGTGCTCCGGTTTCCTCGCACATTCCAAAGGTTAGGGTTGGTGAGGTCTTCCGGAGTTTCCATGTCACACATAAGATCATAAGATGTAAGAGTAGAAGTAGGCCATTTGGCCCATCAAATCTGATCTACCATTCAATCATGACCTGATCCAATTCTTCCAGTCATCCCCACTCCCCTGCCTTCTCCCCATACCCTTTGACTCCTTGGCTATTCAAGAACCTATCTATCCCTGCCTTAAATGCACCCAATGACTTGGTGTCCACAGCCGCTCATGGCAACAAATTCCACAGATTTACCACCCTCTGACTAAAGTAATTTCTCCGCACCTCTGTTCTAAATGAATGTCCTTCAATCCTGAAATCATACCCTCTTGGCCTAGACTCCCCTACCATGGGAAATAATTTTGCAATATCTAATCTGTTCAGGCCTTGACGAATATATCACCCTCTGAGAGCTGATCATAGAATCATAGGATAGAATGGAAGCAGGTCCTTCAGCCAATCAGGTCTATGGTGACCATCAAGCAGTCATCAAATAATCCCTTTTATTGGCTATTCATCTGTTGATTTTCATGTCTTGACCTCCTAAGCAGTAGACCACAATCTGTGTGGATTTGTAATAATATCTCCTCCTCACTGATGATCAACACTGGTGCACCTCAGGGGTGTGTGCTTAGACCTCTGTTCTAATCTCTCAAAACCCATGACCGTGTATGGCATAGCTCAAATACCATCTATAAATTTGATGATGATACAACCATTGTTGGTAGAATCTCAGACGGAGAGGACAGGGCATACAGGAGCGAAATATGCCAGCTAGTGGAGTAGTGTCGCAGCAACAACATGGCACAAAACGTCAGTGGACTTCAGGAAAGGTAAGATGAATGAACACATACCAAACCTCATAGAGGGATCAGAAGTGGAGAGAGTGAGCAGTTCCAAGTTCAAGATCTCTAAGGACCTAACCTGGTCCCAACATATCAATGGAGTTATAAAGAAGGCAAGACAGCTATTATACTTCATTAGGAGTTTGAAGAGATTTGGTATGTCAGCAAATACACTCAAAAACTTCTAATAATGTACCGTGGAGAGCATTCTGACAGGCTGCATCACTGGTATGGTAGGACTACTGCGCAGGACCGAAGAAGCTGCAGAGGTTTGTAAATTTAGTTGGCTCCATCTTGTGTACCAGCCTACAAAGATCCCTGGACAACTTCAAGAAGCAGTGTCTCAGAAAGGCAGCATCCATTATTAAAGACCTCCAGCACCCAGGGCAGGCCTTTTTCTCACTGTTGCTATCAGGTAGGAGGTACAGAAGCCTGAAGGCACACACTCAGTGAATCAGGAACAGCTTCTTCCCCTCTGCCATCTGAATCCTAAATGGACATTGAACCCGTGAACACTACCTCACTTTGTTAATATATGTTATTTCTGTCTTTGCATGATTTTTAATCTTTTCAATATATGTATATTGTAATTGATTTACTTATTAAATTATTATTATTTTTTCTTCTTCTTCTGTATTATATATTGCATTGAACTGCTGCTGCTAAGTTAACAACTTTCACGATACATGCCGGTGATAATAAACCTAATTATAATTCAAGTTAAGAAAAGGCAGAAAACAGATAAATTCATGTGTTCATAAAGAGTTTGTACCAGGTGATGATAATAATATAATTTAAAGAGCCAAAAATGGCTGGCTACACAGAGAGATCATTTAGTTTATGGAACCTTATAAGAAAGCATTCAAAAACTGTTCCCAAATGAAGCACAGCTCACATTTAAAAGAGCAGTTGAAATCACTGTATCATGGAAACAGCAGTCTGCCAGGCTGATCAAATTGTGTTACTGTGGTGGCAGGAGCTAACATACACCAAACCAATGCAGGTTTAAAGGTGAAACTTGCAGAGAATGTAATAAAGTAGAACACATATGAACAACTCGTCAAGCAGACAAAAATAAATGGTTTGCACAGGGAAGAGAAAAGATAACTGTCAAGTTGCAGTTTCAAGAAGAGCACTAGTCTGCATGCTGTTGATAAAAAATCTGACAATGATAAGAGTTACAAGGAACTGAGTAACCTTGAGATATACAATGTGAAAACTAACAAGAGACCAGCAATATGATTTACATCAGAAGGGACCGCAAATTAATGAAAATGGAATAGGACAACAGCTCAGCTGTTTCAGTTATTACACAAAAAGTTTGGATGTCAATGATACTGAACTGAAATCTGCAGGTATCCAACTAAGATCTTACACTGGAGAAAAGACCTCTTCTGCTGGAATGCCCTTTGTAACAATGAAATACAATAACCAAGAAGTTACATGGTGCTCGTATGTGGTAAAACAAGAGGGCCAGCATTGTGGAGCTGTGATTGGCTGAGATAACTACCATTTGATTGGAGGCCCATCTACTATTTGCATGCCACATCCTCTGAAAGTGGATTAAGAAAGGGTCTGGATGATGTCACAGCAACGTTCAAGGATGGCATTGAAAAACTCAAACATATCAAGGGTAAAATAATGTTAAATGAAAAATGCCACACTCAAGTTTTATGATGCTCATCAATTCCTTCTACCATTTGTGATAAAGTAGCCAGTGAACGTGATTGCATGAAGGATGAAGGAATTCTTTCCAAGGTTACGTGGAGCCTAAGGACAGCACCCGTGATCCAGGTAGCCAAGGATGGGTCTGTCAGGGTCTGTGGTGAGATTAAGTACTGGAAATAGATCATTACCCTCTGCCTAGGATAGAGGATATCTTTGCAAAACATTCTGAAAGGAAAACTTAAGGAAAGTGGAATTAGCTGAGGCCTACCTACAGATGGAGATGGAAGAAGAGTCCAAGATGTTTCTCACCATAAACACTCATAAGGGCTTCATTGCTAAAATAGGCTTATTTTAGAGAAGCAACTTACAGAAAGCTAAGGACCAGCTGCTGAAAAGCTGCCCAGGCAGTTACAGTAAAATAGATGACATCATTACCAGGGAGGATAATAAGGAACATCTCCAAAATCTCAAGACAAGGTTAAAAAGATGAGAAGATTATGGGCTCTGAGCACAAAGAGCCAAGTATGAACTCTTTAAACCAAGCATCACTTATTGTGGTCACACCTTTGACACACAAGAATTAGCACAAGTGTGCTGAGAAAATTCAAGCAGTGGTGGATGTCACAAGGCCAAAGGACATGTAATGCTTGCAGTCCTTTTTAGAATTTGTTAATTAGTGTAACAGGTTCCTGCCAAAACTAGCTACTGTGCTCCACACCTTGAACTCACTGCTTCAGATCGGGAAGAAATGGCAACGGAAAAAGCAGCATGAAGTGGCTTTCCTAAAGGCAAAGGAAATGGAATTGTAAAGGACTATACTCACACGGTATGATCTATATCTTCCAGTGAAGCTTCCCTACGATGCCGCGCCTTATGGTATATGTGCAGTCATGTCACATATTATGAGTGATGGAAGTGAATGCCTTTACATCACTTTCCACTTGACAGAGAGACGTTGAGTCTTATTTGGGGTGTAAAACATTTCAACCAGTGCTTCTATGAACTACTGTTATGAGCATCTCTGCATTCCTGGTGAGGGACTACAGAGATAATCAAAAATGGTTTAAGGACTTAGTGGCAAGACTTAAGGACAGAACTAGACTATTCTCCTACACAGCAGAGATTGTGTCTGATGTCACGTGGAGATGACACATCGGTCATTTGAGGACAGCAGAGTCAATTGTCAAAAAGGAAAGTTGTCCAGAGCTGTCAAAGCCGCTTCCTGCAGACCCTGAGCCAACTCCTACAACCACCACAGAGGAGGCCCCAGAACCTGAGGCTGTTTCACAGTCACAAAATCTTTTCCACAAAAGTAAAAATCCTCCACAGCAATTAAATCTTTAGACCTAATGAAAAATACTTATAAGTTACTGTGCTATGTATGTCTCTATGATAGTAGCAGCATACGTATACTGTGTGTGCATAAAAATAGATGACGAGAGTAATATGTTAAAAGTTCGAGTTGTGGTGCATTTGGAGTTTATAGCTGAGCAGGGAGGAGTATGGTGTATTTAATATTTGAGTAATATTGTAAATATATTGTTTGATTAAGCATTCTTTATTGTTTAAATAATTCGTTATGGGTTGTACAAAAAGGTATGTGAATGGCATACATCATATGTGTGTGCCTCACTAAAAGTAAAACTATGAGTAAACCCTAATCCCTGGCTTTTTTCTTTTGATTATTGTAGTTTTTTTGATTTTTCTTTTGATTATTGTAGTTATAAAACACAACAAATAACTTTTGAGAGATTACAAACTCTCTGGAGTGAAGCAGTCTCTGCCTCTGTATAGAAAGGCTAGGACAACATTTCAGCCTAGGCTGTAAGTGGCAAGTAACAGACATAATTTATTTTCATGTCACACTCTGTAATCTGATACCATAAGCACAAGAGCAGGTCACCCACTCCCTGAAGCCAATTCTGTTATTCAATTGGAGTGTAGCTGATCCCTATCTCAACTCATTCATTTGATCTGGTTGATACCTGACACTCACGTTGGCCCAACAAAAATCTATCAATTCCTGTTTTGCTACTTTCAATTAGCCCACAACCTCAATACAGTATCTTCTGAGGAGTCAGTTTCAGATTTCCACTATTCCTTGTGTGAAGCAGTGCTTCCCATAGTATCTCACTTATCTCATCAATAATCTTTTATCCTCAATATAATCCTTGTCTCTGTAATTTAATCTACCCACTTGTATTGAATGAATTAACATTTCAAAACATCAGTATATGACTCTATGACTCTATATTGATTACTATATTGATGCTTATCAAATAACAAGTAAAGCCCTTAAAAATGTATTAAATAACCTGGAACCATATGCTATTGGTTAAATATGCATTTAGCGTATAACTAAACTCAACCCTATCTGGTGTTTTAAACCTGTAACTGAAATTGGATAAAAACTAAATTGACACAGATAATTTGTAGTGCCCAGATTGATGAACACAGACAATTAAATAGTAAATGGGGAAAGAGGCAACCTCAAATTCCTCATTCTCAGTAGCTGTATAACCCTGCATGACTATAAATTGCAGGGCTAGGTATCTACAAAGCGTACAGCTGGAGGTGCTTGTGCGTTTTTAGCTCACCATCAGTTGAACTGCTTGTGATGGGGGTGGCATGATAACATCGTGGCTAGCAGAATCGCTTCCCCAATCGGGTTTTGATTCCTGCTGTTGTCTATAAAGAGTTAGCATGCTCTCCTCATGACCTCACCTGTTTCCTCCGGGTGCTCTGGTTTTCTCCCACATTCCAACAGTGTCTGGGTTAGGGCTAGTAAGCTGTGGGCATGCTATGTTGACACCGGAAGAGTGCCAGTATTTGTGGGCTGCCCCCAGTGCCATCATTGTTGATTTGATCTGACACAAAATAATGCATTTCACTGTATGTTTTGATGTACATGTGACAAATAAATCTAATCTTCAAAACTAATTTTTAAACCGTGATACTGAGAAACTGTTAAATGTGTTGGATAGAGGAAAGGATAAATATAAATCAATGCTTGGTTGGTGAATTTAGAGCCTTGTCCTTGAAAACAAGATCTGCTCTTTACCAGGCTGCTCCAGTACAACTGTAACACTGGGACCTTCCCAACTATCTGGAACAGGAAATTAATAACACAAGAGATTCTGCAGATGTTGAAAACCCAGAGTAACACGCCTAAAATGCTGGAGGAACTCAGCTGGTCAGGCAGCATCAATGGAGAGGAACAAAGCTGATATTTCGGGCTATGGTTCAAAAATAAACCACTATGAACACAGGAAATCAAAAATCATAAAAACAGAAATGGAACAGAGAAATCTGTGGTTGATGGAGAACAATTTTCTCAGCCTGGACAATGCAGGCAGGAGATTCAAGGCATTGTCCAAATGTTCAGCGTTGGTAACTAGTTTATTATTGTCACCTGTAGTGCAAAGTTGCGCTTTACGTGAAATTCATACAGCTTATTTCACAAGGTAAGTACATTGAGGTAAAAAAAAATAGCAGAATGCAGAATAAGGTGTCCTAATCACAGAGAAAGCACGGTGCAGGTAAACATAAGGAACAAGGTCATGATAAGATAGACTGTGGGATTAAGAGTTTATCTTTATTATACAAGAGATCGATTCAAGAATCTTATAACAGTTTGATAAAAGCTGTCCTTGTGTTTATCGGAGTGTGTTCTCAAGATTTTGTATCTTCTGCCCATTCAGAGAGAGGAAAAAAGAGAAGGAATGGTGCGTGAGCAAACACGTGGAAATCTGCAGATGCTGGAAATTCAAACAACACACACAAAATGTTGGTGGACCATTATAAGACTCTTGAATTGATCTCTTGTACGTCACGAAGGGTCTCGGCCCGAAATGTCGACAGTACTTCTCCTTATAGATGCTGCCTGGCCTGCTGTGTTCCACCAGCATTTTGTGTGTGAGGAATGGTGCGTGAGGAGTCTTTTGTTATGCCGGCTGTTTTCCCAAGGCAGCAGGAAGTGTAGACAGTAAATGGAAGGGAGGCTGATTTTCATGAGATATGTGGCTGTGTTCACAACTCTCTGCAACGTTAGCCAATCTTGTGCAGAGCAGTTGCAATACCAAACTATGATAGATTTTTATGCTGTATCTGTAAAGATTGGTGAAAATCATTAGGTGCATGCCAGTTTCCTTAACCTCTGAGGAAATCTTGATCATTGCATAGCTGGACCAGGGAAAACTGCTGGTTAGAGTCCTACCTTCAAAGATGAAGTTCTCCACCATCTCCACCTTGGCACCATTGATGCATTGCTCGTCACTCTAACATACTGAAGCTGGGAAGCTGTGAGATAAGAACATAAAAAGCAGGAGAAGAAGTATCAAGCTGGATAAGTCGCCAGGACTGGATGAGATGCACCCCAGGCTACTGTGGGAGGTGAGGAAGGAGATACCTGAGCCTCTGGCGATGATCTTTGCATCATCAATGGGGACGGGAGAGGTTCTGGAGGATTGGAGGGTTGCAGATGTTGTTCTCTTATTCAAGAAAGAGAGTAGAGATAGCCCAGGAAATTATAGACTAGTGAGTCTTACTTCAGTGGTTGATAAGTTGATGGAGAAGCTCCTGAGAGGCAGGATTTATGAACATTTGGAGAGGTATAATATGATTAGGAATAGTCAGCATGGCTTTGTCAAGGGAAGGTCTTGCCTTATGAGCTTGATTGAAATTTTTGAGGATGTAACTAAACACATTGATGAAGGAGGAACAGTAGATGTAGTGTATATGGATTTCAGCAAGTCATTTGATAAGGTACCCCATACAAGAAGGCTTATTGACAAAGTAAGGAGGCATGGAATCCAAGGGGACATTGCTTAGTGGATCCAGAACTGGCCTGCCCATAAGAGGCAAAGAGTTGTAGATGGGTCATATTCTGCATGGAGGCCAGTCACCAGTCACCTTAGGGATCTGTTCTGGGACCCTTACTCTTCATGATTTTTATAAATGACATGGATGAGGAAGTGGAGGGATGGGTTAGTAAATTTGCTGAAGACACAAAGGTTGGGGTGTTGTGGATAGTGTGGAATGCTGTCAGAGGTTACAGCAGAACATTGATAGGATGCAAAACTGGGCTGAGAAGTGGCAGATGGAGTTCAACCTGGATAAATGTGAAGTGGTTCATTTTGGAAGGTTAAATATGATGGCGGAATATAGTATTAATAATAAGACTCTGTGGTTAAGAAGGCATACAGTGTTTTGACCTTCATCAATCGTGGAGTTGAATTTAGGAGCAGAGAGGTAATGTTGTAGCTGTATAGGATCCTGGTCAGACCCCACTTGGAGTACTGTGCTCAGTTCTGGTCTCCTCACTACCAGAAGGATGTGGAAACCATAGAAAGGGTGCAGAGGAGATTTACAAGGATGTTGCCTGGATTGGGTGCATGCCTTATGAAGACAGGTTGAGTGAACTCGGCCTTTTCTCCTCGGAGTGAAGGAGGATGAGAGGTGACCTGATAGAGGTGTATAAGATGATGAGAGGCATTGATCATGTGGATAGTCAGAGGCTTTTTCCCAGGGCTGAAATGGCTGCCACAAAAGAGCACAGGTTTAAGGTGCTTGGGAGTAGGTACAGAGGAGATGTTAGGGGTAAGTTTTTTTACGCAGAGTGGTGAGTACGTGGAATGGGCTGCCAGCAACTGTGGTGGAGGCAGATATGATAGGGTCTTTTAAGAGACTTTTGGATAGGTACATGGAGCTTAGAACAATAGAGAGCTATGGGTAACCTTAGTAACTTCTAAGGTAGGGGCATGTTCGACACAACTTTGTGGGTGGAAGGGCCCATATTGTGCTATAGGTTCTCTATGTTTCTATGTTTCTAAGTATGTTAATGAGCCCCTTGAGCATGCTCCACCTTCTAATAAGAACATGGAAGATCCAATCCTGACCTCAACACCACATTACTCCTTTCAAATCCCTTGTAGTTCAAAACTCAACAGCGTGCATTATTCCAGGTGAGATCTCCTCAGCTTCCTTGAAAGTCATTTCAAAACCTTCCTACTCATATATCCATGTATCCCATACAATTCCAGAGGGTTGTGAATCTGTGAAATTTGATACCACAGAGCACTGTAGAGATCATTGGGTTTATTTACAGCAGAATTTAATTGCTTCTTAATTGGCAAGGAGATAAAGGATTATAGGGAGAAGGAGGAAGTAGGGGTTAAAAACAATCAGCCATGATTGAATGACAGAACAGACTCAAAGCGCCAAATGGCCTGATTTCGCTTTACTACCTTTTATTTTATTTGACTGATATATAGCATGGAATGGTCCTTTCTGGCCCTTTGAGCCAGGCCGGCCAGCAATCCCCCAAATTAATTCTAGCATAATCAGGGGAAAATTTACAATGACCGATAAATCTACCGACCCAGAAAACCGGAGCACTGGGAAGAAACCCATGCAGTCACAGTGAGAACATACAAACTCCTTACAGGCATTATGGCTTTATGAATCTCAGGATAGTACTGTATATAGTGACATATGCATACTTTGATATTAAACTTACTTCGAACTTTGATCTTAAATGCCAGATTCCTGGTGCTACTGACAAACGTAGGATAGATGATGATCACAGTCTCAATATCCCATCGTCGCAGTGACTTCTCTAATTCGGGCATAGCCAAGCTTTAACTTTTAGTATGTTTAATATTGCTACTGCCTCCCTCTGTGCAACTGTATTGACAGTGAGGAAAGATGCAGAGTAATTCCCTCAGGCGTAGTCAATTACATTCAGACTGATCTCACCCTCTAAGGTGGCTTTATTGCTATTTATTGGCAGTCCTTCCTAATTGGGGATGTGAAACTGGACTTAAAATTGATAGCATGCACACCTTCCAAACATTTAATTTTAAGAATTTATCACTACACCAATTTCTAACTCCATGATTGATTGATGTTGTAAATATTTCAAAATGTGCCACAACTTTCCAAAGCATTCCACTTACTGCCGGTTAAAGACCATCTTCAACAAAGGTGGTATTGTTTAAAGATACTTATTTATTAAAAACTACTGTCTGACTCATCACACGTGGCTCTTCTGGTAAGTATATCTCCTGGTCTGGCATTGAGCCATGGAGAATATCATTATGGGAATATGGTCCCTGGTCACTGAAGTCACCAAATCACAGCTGTTCTACACTATGGTAAAACAGAATGAAGAACTGATTTATAAGTGTGGGTATATAGTCAAGGAAGCATGGGCTGTTGGGGACAGATAAAATCTAGTTGATGTATCAGTGGTCTACTAGGAAATGGTCAGATTTAGTTTGTGTGCTGACTGGGAACTGGTAATCTGCGGAGGTTCTGTTCTGCATTGGAGGAATGTTGAAAATTTACCCGGTTTACCATCTGTCGAGGATCTGTGGAATTCATTACCACAGACAGCTATGGAAGCCAAATCATTGGATATATCTAAAGCAGAGGTTGAATATGTTTTCATTATTAATGGCATCAAAGGTTATGGGAAGCTGGTAGGAAGATGAGGTTGAGAGGGAAAATAAGTAAATATATCAGCCGTAATTGAATAGGTTCAATGGGACAAATGCCCTAATTCTGCTCCTATGTTTTATGGTCTTATTCTGGGTTTATAGAGTCATAGAGCACTACACCACAGAAAAAGCCCTTTTGGTCCATCTAGTCCATACCAAATTGTTATTCTGCCCATATAACCATATAACAGTTACAGCATGGAAACAGGCAATCTCGGCCCTTCTAGTCTGTGCCGAACACTTTCTCACCTAGTCCTACTAACCCGCACTCAACCCATAACCTTCCATTCCTTTCCTGTCCATATACCTATCCAATTTTACTTTAAATGACAATACCAAACCTGCCTCTACCACTTCTACTGGAAGCTCGTTCCACACAGCTACCTCTCCGAATAAAGAAAATCCCCTTTGTGTTACCCCTAAACTTTTGCCCCCTAACTCTCAACTCATGTCCTCTTGTTTGAATCTCCCCTACTCTCAATGGAAAAAGCCTATCCACATTAACTCTATCTATCCTCCTCATAATTTTGAATACCTCTGTCAAGTCCCCACTCAACCTTCTACGCTCCAAAGAATAAAGACCTAACTTGTTCAACCTTTCCTTGTAACTTAGGTGCTGAAACCCAGGTAACATTCTAGTAAATCTTCTCTGTACTCTCTCTATTTTGTTGACATCTTTCCTATAATTCAGTGACCAGAACTGTACACAATACTCCAAATTCGGCCTTACCAATGCCTTGTACAATTTTAACATTACATCCCAACTCCATCCCAGTCCCATCAACCCACATCTGGACCATAGACCTCCATTCCCTTCCCATCCACATACTTACGCAAATTTCTCTTAACAGTTGTAAATGGACCAGCATCCACTATTTGCATTGCCAGCTCATTCCCCTTCTGCTATCCTCTGAGTGAGGAAGATCCCCCTTAGGTTTCTCTTAAATAGTTCACATTTCAGTGGCTTACTGGGAATCTGTAGAGTTTAGCATCTGTACTAATGAGCTACTGGGATCCTATGTTTAGCATCTGTACTAAGGTGCTATTGGGAATAGACAATAGACAATAGACAGTAGGTGCAGGAGTAGGCCATTCAGCCCTTCTAGCCAGCACCACCATTCACTGTGATCATGGCTGATCATACACAATCAGTACCCCGTTCCTGCCCTCTCCCCATATCCCTTGACTTCACTATCTATAAGAGCTCTATCTAACTCTCTCTTGAATGCATCCAAAGACTTGGCCTCCACTGCCTTCTGGGGCAGAGCATTCCACATATCCACCACTCTCTGGGTGAAAAAGTTTTTCCGCATCTCTGTTCTAAATGGCCTACCCCTTATTCTTAAACTGTGGCCTCTAGTTCTGGACTCACCCATCAGCGGGAACATGCTTCCTGCCTCCAGTGTGTCCAATCCCTTAATAATCTTATATGTTTCAATCAGATCCCCTCTCATCCTTCTAAATTCCAGTGTATACAAGCCCAGTCGCTCCAATCTTTCAACATATGACAGTCCCGCCATTCCAGGAATTAACCTTGTGAACCTATGCTGCACTCCCTCAATAGCAAGAATGTCCTTCCTCAAATTTGGAGACCAAAGCTGCACACAATACTCCAGGTGGGGTCTCACCAGGGCCCTGTACAGCTGCAGAAGGACCTCTTTACTCCTATACTCAATTCCTCTTGTTATAAAAGCCAGCATGCCATTAGCTTTCTTCACTGCCTGCTGTACCTGCATGCTTGCTTTCATTGACTGATGTTTGAAGTGTAGCCTGTATATCAGAAGGCTACTGGGAAGGTGAAATCTGTGCTACATGGGACAACTGGGATCTAGTTACTTACAGAATAATACAGGAAAGGAGAGGAGAAAACAAAAAAATCCTTACCCATTCCTGAAAGATTAAAAAAAATATTTTAAAATATCCCTTAAAATGTAAATTCTTGTGGTAAATACATTGAGGAAAGCAGAGATATTTTGAGCACATTTTAATTCCTGCACTCAAAAGCACTTCTCAATGGGAGGTCCAGCTTTATCTAATGGCCAGGCCTTATTAATGTTCCACTGTCTTGCTTCATGTCAAAAGCACACAGGAAGGCAGCACAGAGTAAGTCTGCCACTGCGAAGCTTGCCTGAGGAGGTTGTACAAAGGACTGAAAATTAAATGTTCATGGGGCTCCAGGACATCAGGTTGTTAAGGAAGCTGGGAGGGTCATAGAATCACTGAACCACAGTATTAAACGTGTCATAGTAGTAGTAGTGCGATCAATCGAGTTGAGTATGATAATCTCCCAAGGGACTGTTCCCTTCACGGAGAACGTCTATGCTTGACTTTGTTTAATATGAGGAATCAGAATCAGACTTAATATCACCAACATAAGTCATGAAATTTGTTGACTTTACAGTGGTAGTACAATAAAATAAATAATAATAGAGAAAAAAACTGTGAATTACATTAAATTATATTAAATAGTTAAATAGGTAATGCAAAAATAGAACTTTTAAAAAAGTAGTGAGGTAGTGTTCATGGGTTCAATATCCAGTTAAAATCCTAGGGCAGAGGGGAAAAAGCTGTTCCTGAATCATTGAATGTGTGCCTTCAGGCTTCTGTACCACCTTGCTGATGGAAGCAATGAGAATAGGGCATGACCTGGGTGCTGGGGGTCCTTAACGGTGGAGGCCACCTTTTTCAGCCATCACTACTTGCTGATGTGTTGGATATTACAGAGGCTAGTGCTCATGATGGAGCTGACTAAGTTTTCAACTCTCTGCAGCTTACTTCGATCCTGTGCAGTAGCCCCGGTTCGTGCTACAACACCTCCCCATACCAGACAGTGATGCAGCCAGTTAGAACGCTCTCCATAGTACACCTGTAGAAATTTTCTGTGTGCTTTTGGAGACATACCAAATCTTCTCAAACTCTTAATAAAATACAGCACCTGCCATACCCTCTTTGTAGCTACAGCAATGTTACATCCAGGTTAGATTCTCAAAGGTATTGACACCTAGGAACTTGAAATTGCTCACTCTTTCCATTTCTGACCCTTCTATGAGGACTGGTGTGTGTTCCCTGTTCTTACTCTTTCTGAAATCCACAATCAGTTCTTCAATTTTACTGATGTAGAGTGCAAGGTTAATGCTATGACACTACTTATTTAGCTGATGTATCTCACTCCTCTATGCCCTCTCATCACCATCAGAAATTCTCCCAACAATGGCTGCATTGTCAACAAATTTATAGTTGGCATTTGAGCTGTGCCTAGCGACACAGTCATGGGTATAGGGAGTGTAAAGCAGTGACCTGAGCACACATCTTGAAGGTGTGTCAGTGTTAGTTGTCAGCAAGGTGGAGAGGTTATTTCCAATCTGCACAGATTGTGATCTTCTGGTTAGGAAGACAAGGATCCAGTTGCAGAGAAAGGTACAGAGGTCCAGGTTCTGGTGCTTTTCGATCAGTACGGTAAGAATGATGCTGTTAAATGCTGAGCTGCAGCCAATAAACAGCATTCTAACATATGTATTTGTATTGTCCAGATAACCCAAGGCCAGGTGATGAGCCAATGATATTGCATCCACTGTAAACCTATTGTGACAATAGGCAAATTTCATTGGGTTCAGTTCCTTGCAGCGACAGGAGTTGATGCGAGCCATAACCAACCTCTCAAAGCACTTCATCACCGTAGATGTAAGCATTACTAGATGATAGTCATTAAGGCAGCTCATCCTGATCTTTGTGGATACTGGTACAATTGTTGCCCATTTGAAGTAGGTGGAAACTTCCGACTGCAGCAATAAGAGATTGAAAATGTCTTTGAACGCATGTGCCAGTTGTTTGGCACAGGTTTTCAGAGCCTTTAGCAGGAACTTCATCAAGCCTATTGCCTTGTGAGGATTCAGACTCTTGAAAGACAACCTGACATTGGCCTCTGAGACAGAGGTCACAGGGTCACCGGTTGCTGCAGAGATCCTCATCGCTGTGGTTTTATTCTCCCTTTCAAAGCGAGCATAAAAGGAATTGAGCACGTCTGGGAGTAAAGCATTACTGCCATTCATGATATTGCAATTTGCTTTGTAGGAAGTTATATCCTGTGAACTCTGCCAGGGTTGATATTCATCCGGTTATGCCTCCAACCTCATTTGGAGATTTTCCTTAGCTCTTGAAATAGCCCTCTGCAAGTCATACCTGTTTTTTTTTTGTACAGATCTGGGTCGCCAGATTTAGCCCTCAGCAGACTACAAATCTCCTGGTTCATTCACAGCTTTTGATTTGGGGATGTACAGTATGTTCTTGTAGGCACACACTCATTGACATGGGTGTTAATGAAGTTACTGACAATTGTAACCTACTCATTCAGAGTCGAATCCGTGAATACAGTCCAGTCCACTGATTCAAATCAGTCCTGTAGGCGCTCCTGTGCTTCTCTTGTCCACACCTTCTTGGTCCTCACTACAGGTGCTGCAGTCTTCAGTCTCTGCCTATACTCAGAATTCCCAAATTGTGGGCGTGGAATATCACAGTAAGCCCTCTTGATGGTGGTGCAACAGTGGTCCAGAGAGTTGGTTCCTCTGGTACTACAAATGGTTTGTTGGTAATAATTATTTCAAGACCTTATCAAGCTGGCCTGGTTAAAATCCCCCATAATGATGAGGAATATGCTAGGATGTGCTGTTGCATGCCTGTTGTTTACATCGCTCAGTTTGTCTGGAGCCTGTTTAACACTGGCCTGAGGAGGTATATACACTGCTACCAAAATGGTCAGCTGAAATCTCCTGCGGCAGATAAAATGGACGCTGATGCATGGACAGTTACCAGTTATGCTCCGATGACATGGTATGCAAGATGACTGGGGACCCCTTACTGCTGCAAGCCTTCCTCCACCTTCACTGCATTGTGAAGACTCATCATGTTCTGCCAGCTCCACTGTTGAGTTCTTGATTAGATCTTTCTTTGTCTGAAATCTCCCCCTTGACTTAACCACCATGATGACCATACCAGGAGCAAGGCTCTGGCTGGCATCAGCTCGGGATCTTAGGAACTCAGAAGCCTCTCCACCATGACAAGGTATTGATCCTCAGAGAAATAGACGTGTAAAAGTAAAACAAGAAATCAGCCATTCAATCCATTGGGACCATGTCTGTTCTCTATAGGATTAATGTAGTCCCATCTGTTTTCTCTAGTTCTGCATTTTTTTCTCCTTCAAGTATCTATTCCAATGAGTTCCAATTACTGTTTCCACCAGACTTTCAGACAATCAATTCCAAAGAATGATAAAAGATTTCATTCTCTTTCTTCTGAGTCTGCAGTGTTAGCATTAAGATGGGGTTCAATTCCCGCTGCTGTGCAAACAGAGTTTGTACATTCTCCCTGTGGCCAGGTCAGTTTTCTTTGAGTAACCCAGTTTCTTCCCATATTCCACAGAGGTACAGTTATAGTTAGTAAGTTGGGGCATGCTACTTTGGCACTGGAAGCATGGTAACACTTGCGGGCAACCCAGCACAATCCTCTCTGATTTGATTTGATGCAAAATAATTCATTTCACCTGTATGTTTGGATCTATGATAAATGAAGCTAACCTTTATCTTTCTTATAGCACCCTTAAATTTGTGTCCTCTGCTTCTTGACGTTGAATGTGAACTGTTCACTTTTAAGACTCTGACTTTGAACAAGTCTCTCAAATCAGTTTTACTACCCAAAAGAGGACAGTCTCACATTCTCCAGTCTAGCCATGTCACTCACTCCAGAAGCCATTCTAACTTTATTTTTCTGTGCCCTCTGTTCAGATTTGACACCATACCACGAGTGCAGGAAACAGAAATGAATAATACTCTAGTTATAGCCAAACTATTGTTTCCCACAGGTGAAGCCTAATCTCTTTATTTAATACACATCCCTTCATAAAACCCAGGATCTTGGTATTTTTTTTCTCTTCAGTTGCTTTGTCAATCAGTTGTCTTCAAAGGTTAATGTGCATAAGGATCCATGAGTTACTACACACTCTTTAGAATTACATCCTTAATATTTTATTTCTTCATTCTTCTTGCTAAAATGCATCTCTCTGCATTTTGGTCTCCCACACATTACCCCATTCAACTGTTCCATCTGTAATCTCTTGTGTGTAATCTATCCCTACTTACCTCACTGTTTAATGCACTTCCCATTTTCATGTCAATAACTCTGCCAGGTTTAATTCTTTAACATATAACAAAAATATTGGTAGTAGTCTTAAAATATATTCAAGATCTATCCTCAAGCCCAAGAACCATCCATTTTTCATAACTATGCTTCATGTTGAATCCGCTCTCCCTCTACCATTTTTATCCTCAGACTTCAAATTTTGCTGACAGAACTATTCAATGGCTGGCTCAATGGTTCCATTTAATATCAGAGAATGTATATGATACACAACCTGAAATTCTCACTCTCCACAGACATCCTCAAAACAAAAAAAAAAACAAGGAATGAACGATAGCCCTCAAATAGAGACAATGGTCTACAGAAAGACTAACTGTTCACTCCAACATGTCAATATTCCACATGTTCTCTCTCTCACCAACAAGGGAGAGACAGACAGTCGCTATTTCAATGTTACATTCAGCCTGAAGCATTGCTTTTTATTTCGAGTTTCCTGACTCGAGAATTGGAAGCAAACTTTCCCTCACCATTGAGAGAGCAAGAGAGAGGAAGAGAGAGAGAGAGAGAGAGAATGATCAATCACCAAGTCCAGAGCCCTCTGACAGTGCTCTCACTGTCTTCAATGTTGTGGCTTTCGCTACGCTTCAGTTTGTGACACCGGCAAGAATTTGTGTTCACAGGACCGTGCAAGGCCACACCCCAAAGGTGCCAGACTTCAGGCTGAACCTGGACATATCGAAACGTGGACAATCAGCGAGCTCCAAGCACAGGAACATGCCATTGTGTAGGACCACAGTTTGAGTGCTGCTGTAGATCAAAGACCTCGACAGGACCCCAGCCACCCTGAAACGGAAAACTGAGACATTAGAACAGGAAGAATGTAACTATTTCACTGAAGGAACCGGGAATTTTTAGCACCAGACCTTTTGCAAACCCATGTACACAATAGTAATTATGTTCTTTGCTCCAGCTTTTCTGTTAGATCATCAAAACCTCACATAATTAAAATACAGAATATAGAATCTAGAGCAGGTCAGCTCTACAGGCCATTGGGCCCACAGTGGCTGTACTGACCAGGATGTCAACTTAAACTGTACATTGTCTATAATCCCTCCATTCCCCCCCCCCCAGCTCCCCCCCCCCCCGCATCTGAGTAAATGCCTCTCTGCTATTCTCACTAAAGTTGTGCCTTGTAAATCTTCCTCATGCTTTCTCCCTCCCAGCTTAAAGCAATGCCCTCTACTATTTGACAGTTTCACACTTGGAAAAAGATGCTGGCTCTCTCAGTCTGATTCATCGGTCTTCGTATTGCTTTATTATTGTCACATGTACCAAAATACAATGAAGAATCTTGACTTGCATGCTATTTGTGCAGATCAAATCATTACACAGTGCACTGAAGTAGAATAAGGTAAAATAATAACTTGTACCTTGTCCATAGCCTTTGCAATTCTATTGCCCATCAGTTTTGATTCTCTCACCTTATCTTCCCCAAAAGAATATTAATTTTATGATCATCATAAATAAGCTGCAGATACTGGGAATCTAAACTAAAAGAACAGAAAATTCTGGAACTACTTCGCAGATTCTGGTGCAGGGTTTTCAACCTGAAATGTTAACATGGTTTCTCTTCCCAGAGGTGTGGCCTGACCTGCCGATTATTTCCAGAGTTTTCTGTGATTATTTTTTACTTAATATAACTTTAGTTCATGGTTGTCATTCCTCAAACTGTCCACCATTCTCATTAAATCATTATGTGACATTGTTGTGCTTACATTTTTTGAAGAAGAAGAAGAAGAAGAGAATAGCATTTTCAATCCACCTCTACTCCAGGTATCATCCTGGTATCTGAGTAGGATTAGAAATTACACAGTTACCTCTATAATTTTGGCCCTTACTTCCCCAAACACCCACACCTAGTGACTTATCTACCTAACTACATTAGACGCTCTTGTATCATTCCTCCCCATATATATTGTAACTAATCCAGTATGTCAAATACCTCCTATATTACAATGACAAGCAACATCTCCCATGATAAAGACAGAAGCAAAGTACTGTATTTATTTAATATCTCTGTTGATTCTCTTTCCACTCATCTTTAGTCTGTGTCCTTGACCTTTCTATAGCTGTGAATAGTTTAATATTTCCTAGGCACTTCATTTTGAATGATTCTTTCAAATCAATTCTCTCATGTTTGTCTGCTTTAAGAACAATGTCTTCAGTCCAACATTCATGGATTTATGGATTGACTCATGGATTTCAATAACCCCAGCTCGCCTCCTACTATCTGGTCAGTACGTTTGTATGTATATCATTTTCACATTGTGTATCTATTACATCCTGCATTGGTCAATATGTAACATGCAGATATGCACTTGTTAACCAGAAAGAATTAAGAATATGGCATAAAGATAGAAAAGGAGGAAGACATTTTATGCTTTGGACATTTACATTTACAGAAATAACATTGAAAAGGATTAACACACACAAAATGCTGGGGGAACTCAGTAGGTCAGGCAGCAACTAAAGAGAGGAAAAAATAGTCAACATTTCGGGCCTAGACCCAATGAAATGTGTCCACCTGTAATGCCATCTGTTTACTCCTATCTATAGATGCTCTCTGACCTGCTGAATTCCTCTAGCAATTTGGGTGTTTTAATTCTAGATTTCCAGCATCTGCAGAAACCTTTACACTTCTAAAACAAAAGAGATGATCATTGACTTCAGGAAATCAAAGGACAGAGTACACACCCCCCACCATATACATGGAGTGGTAGTGGAAAGTGTGGAAAACCTAAAGTTCCTTGGAGTTATGATATCAAAGCAGTTGACATAGACCACCAACACCTCGCTGCTTGTAAAAAAGGCTCAACAAAGACTCTTCTTCCTCAGAAAGCTGAATCAGGTCAAACTCCCACAAAAGTTGTTGCTTAACTTCCACAGAAACACAATTGAAACCATCGTGACCAACAGCGCTCAGTGTGGTATGCCAGCTGCACAGCCGCTGAACGACAAGACCTGCATCACGTGGTGAAGGCAGCCCAGCGAATTGTCAGGATGGAGCTCCCAGGACTGGACACCATCTATTCCAGCAGACTCAGGAGGAAAGCAATCAGCATAACCAGAGACACCACACATCCCGGCCACTCCCTGTTTGACCCGCTGCCGTCCAGCAAAAGGTTCAGGACACTAAAAGCCAGAACAAATAGACTGAGGAACAGCTTCTACCCCAGAGCTGTGGCCTCCATCACACCACTCCCACAGAACAATGACTGAAACTGTGAGCACACACAAGGACTCAAATGCTTGCACTAATGGCACTTTGTGCATTACTGTGACATTCTGGTGCTGCTGTAACTTATTTTCTGCTACTTATCTATTTAATACTGTTTTTCTATCACCGTCTTGTTTTTATCTACCATTTTATTTAATTGCCTGAGAGGAAGCCAAACAGAGTTTCATTGTATCTATGTATAATGACAATAAAGATCATTCATCTTCTTCATCTTCTTTGTGTTATTGAAAAGGGCTGTGTCCATGCCAGCCATCAACCTCCATCTCTGATCAACTACCACAACTCTATTTCCCAATTACCTTTACATCCAAGAATCCAGTATCATCTGTCCTAAATCCTGAAGGTTTTAACAGGATATTTCCTGTCATGGAAGTATCAGAAGTTAGCACTGCTTAAAAATAAGAGATTTCCTACTTAAGACGATTTGTTGAAATTACTTTCTTCATAAAGGTGTGCCTATAGAAATCTCTTCTTCAAAGGGTAGTGGAGAGAGAATCTTTAAATATTTTTCAGGCAGAGGTAGAAAGATCATTGGTAAGGGTAAAGCAAAGATTGTAATAGTACAAATATCTTTGAAAATTTTTCTCATCACAACTTCAAGTGGTTGACTTATTGTTCTACAACCATGAAACCATGCTATAGGTACCCCAGCTTTGATTTTGCCAAGTATATTAAACACGTTCTGGGCTTCAATCAGTTCAGCTTTCACTTTTCTTTTAACGATCGGTCTAGGTCTACTCATCCAATCTCTCTACAGGGAACATACCTCCCAGAAACTGATCTATTGAATTATGCCCATCTTGTCTGCCCACCTACCTCCCTTTCCTGTCAGATTCCATCATCTGCAACCATTTGTCACCTCCCAGCTATAGTTGCTAATTCCACCCATCCCTCCCCCAGTGAGATCTGCTCTCCATTGAACTTTGGTTGGATTCCTGAAGGAGACCTACATTTCTCCTCATGGAAAGAGACTACACTCGATAAGGAAGTGGTTCAACTCAGGGTCGCGATGATATTTGGTTTTATATTTTGTTTATAAGTGTTTTAGTTTACATTCTTCGTTTTTCCAAGTATATGACAAACGTCAAAGATCACAGAGCTTATTGGCTCTCACCATTTAAAAGAAAAAGCTTCCTACTTTCCTATTTGGTCTCCTTACCTAATGAAGGACATATTTTCTGTGGAGAGAGTGTAGCTGAAGATCACCAGGCCGATTCCTGTACTGCTGTCTGAGGAGAGTTTAGGTCAGTGTGGCCTGAATTTTACAGTTTCGAGAAACAAGAAAAGGTCTCATTAAAACTATGCAACTCAGAGAGGGTTAGGCAGATTCAATGTGCAAAAATAAATTCCCCCTAGTTTGATGTCAAGTACAGGAGATACAGTATACAGTAAGACATTTTCAAAACAGCAGAGGAGAAATTTCATCACTCACATGAATGCCAAATTACTGAATATAATTAAGAAGGCAATAGTTCAACTTAGAACATAGGACATAGAAACCTACAGCACATTACAGGCCTTTGGCCCACAATGTTGTGTCGACCATATAACCTACTCTAGAAACTGCCTAAAATTTGCCTAGCACATGGCCCTCTTTTATTCTAAGCTCCATGTACCTATCTAAGAGGCTCTTAAAAGACCCTATTGTATCCACTTCCACCACTGCTGCTGGCAGTACATTCCACGCACCCACCACTTTCTGTGTGAAAAACTTACCCCTGACATCCCCTCAACATCTATTTCCAAGGACCTCAAAACTATGCCCCCTCATGTTAGCTATTTCAGTCCTGGGAAAAAAGCCTCTGGCTATCCACACAATCAATGCCCCTCATCATCTTATATACCTTTATCAGGTTACCTCTCATCATACTTCGCTCCAAGGAGGAAAAAGTCAAGTACACTCAACCTATTCTCATAAGGTACTCCCTCCAATCCAGGAAACATCCTTGTAAATCTCCTCTGCAGTCTCCCTGTAGTATCCTCATCCTTCCTGTAGTGAGGTGACCAGAACTGAACACAGTACTCCAAATATGGTCTTTCCAAGGCCTTATAGCTGTAACTTTACCCCTTGGCTCTTGAACTCAATCCCACAGTTGATGAATGCCAACACACCATATGCCTTCTTAACAACACTATCAACCTGTGTATCAGCTTTGCGTGTCCTATGGATTCAGACCTCATGATCTCTCAGATCCTCCATACTGCAGAGAGTCTTGCCATTAATATTGTATTCTGTCTTCAAATTTGACCTGGCAAAATGAACTTCTTCACACTTATCTGGGTTGAAAACCATCTGCCACTTCTTAGCCCAGTTCTGCATCCTATCGGTGTCCTGCTGTAACCTCTGACAACCCTTCAGTCTATCCACAACACCCCCAACCTTTGTGTCATCAGCAAACTTACTAACCAACCTTCTACTTCTTTATCCAGGTCATTTATGAAAATCATAAAGAGGAGGGATCCCAGAACAGATCCCTGCGGAGCGCCACTGGTCACCAATCTCCATGCAGAATACGAACCATCTACAACCACCCTTTGCCTTCAGTGGGCAAGCCAATCCTGGATCTACAAAGCAATGTCTCCTTGGATCCCATGCTCCTTACTTTCTGAAGGATCCTTGCATGGGGAACCTTATTAAATGCCTTACTGAAATCCATATACATTGCATCCACTGCCCTAACTTCATTAATGTGTTTTGTTACATCCTCAAAGAATTCAATCAGTCTTGTAAGGCATGACATACCCTTGACAAAGCCATGCTGACTATCCTAATCAGATTATGTCTCCCCAAATGCTCATAAATCCTGCCTCTCAGGCTCTTCTCCAACAATGTGCCCACCACTGAAGTTAGACTCACTGGTCTATAATTTCTTGGGTTATCTCTACTCTCTTTCTTCAGCAAGGGAACAACATTTGCAACCCTCCAATCCTTCGGTATTTCTCCCATCCCTATTGATAACACAAATATCATCGCAAGAGGCTGAGAAATCTCCATCTTCACTTCCCACTGTAGTCTGTAGTATATCTCATCTGGTCCCAATGACTAACTTAATGCTTTCCAAAAGCTCCAGCACATCTTCTTTCATAATGTCTATATACTTAAGCATTTCAGTCCGCTTTAAGTCATCCCCACAATTGCCAAGGTCTTTTTTCCTGGTGAATACTGAAGCAAAGTATTCATTAAGTACTTCTGCTACCTCCTCTGACTCCATGCGCATTTTTCCACTATCGCACCTGAGCGGTCCTATTCTCACACGGCTCATCCTCTTGCTCTTCGCATAATATGGAATGTCTTAGGGGCTTCCTTAATCCTGCTCACCAAGACCTTCTTATAGCATAAGAATTCCATTCTTAAGCTCCTTCCTAGTAACCTTGTAATTTTCCTAAGCTCTAACAGTACCTAGTTTCTTGAATCTTTCGTAAGCTTTTTCTTTTCTGCTTAACTAGATTTTCTACACACTTTGTACACCATGGTTCGTTAACTTTGCCATCCTTTCCCTGCCTCAATGGAACATGCCTATGCAGAACTCCATGCAAATGTTCCCTGAACATTTGCCACATTTCTGCCATGCATTTCCCTGCTCCCAATTTATGCTCCCAAGTTCCTGCCTAATAGCATCATATTCCCCCATCCCAATTAAATATTTCCCAAATTGTCTGCTACTATGCCTCTCCAGCACTATGGTGAAGGAGATAGAGTTGTGGTCACAACTTCTAAAATGCTCTCCCACTGAGAGATCTGACACCTGACCAAGTTCTTTTCCCAGTACCAGATCAAGTACAGCTTCTCTTCTAGTTGGCTTATCTACATGTTGTGTCAGGAAGCCTTCCTGTACACACCTAACAAACTGCACCCCTTGTAAACCCCTTGCGCTAAGGAGATACCAATCAATAGTAGTAAAGGTAAAATCTCCCATCACAACAACCCTGTTATTATTGCACTGTTCCAGAATCTGCCTCCTTATCTGCTCTTCAATATCCCTGTTACAACTGGGGTGGGAGTCTATAAAAAACACCCAGAAAAATTATTGTCCCTTTCCTGTTTCTGACTTCCTCCCACACTGATTCAATAGACAATCCCTCCATGACTTCCTCCTTTTCTGCAGCTGTGACACCATCCCTAATTAGCAATGCCGCACCCCCACCTCTTTTGCCTCCCTCTTTGATCTTTATGAAACATCTAATACCTGGCACACTCAGCAGTCATTCCTGCCCCTGAGACATCCAAGTGTCTGTCATGGCCACAGCATAGTTGTGACTTCTCGATACAAAACATAATAGAGTTTGGGAAGAGACCAGGAATATGGTATTGATATAAAGAATCAGTCATAAGCAGCCCAGTCACTTCTATTCCCCCTACATTTCTCCTCCCAACTGCTTATCGAATTCTCTAATGAAATCGCTGATTGATTATGGTTTGATGAAACTCAGAGGTAGAAAGTTGCAAATCGTTTCCAGTTCCTGCAGAGAACATGCCTCCTCACATTCCCTTTGAAGATTATGTCCATCTTTTTAAATGTCTGTTCTTTGAGCTATCACTAATGGAAGCAGCTTTAATATATTTACCCTTTATTAACCAGTTGCATTTCTATCAAATCTCCTTTCAATCCTTTTTTTTTCCACTGTACCTTAACCTTACGGCTGAAATCACTCATCCCTGGAACCATTTGAGTAAACCTTTTCTGAAAATCTTTTCAGTTAGAATACTGTTTGCAGCCAGCAGAGAGAGACCGAGGCAGAAGATATTTATCCATCACTTTATTAAAACACAGGCTCCTGAGTGATAAGCACATTTGCTAAGCCAGAGGGCTATTTTCATAATTGCAAGCAGGCAGCCAAGTGTCTGGAGAACCAATGTAGCTGTTGAAATTAAATAGCTGGTGTAAATTGAACTCTTCTGTAATGGACTCAAACAATTCAGCAATCGATTGTCCTGAAACTCACAGCAAAAACCAAATGATTCAAAGCAGCCCAATGACACAGCAAGTACAGCTGCTGCCTCAGAGAATGAGACACCCAGTTCAATCCTGACATCGGGCACTGTCAGTGCAGAGTTTACACATTCACCCTGTGTAACGTAATGTAAGATGCCACAGGCCTGCTTCTCTTGTTTGGTGGGGAGACAGGCGGCGTGGGAATTGTGTAGCCTCGGCTGTAGTAAGGACTAGGCCTCAAGCCGCAGGCTTGCCTGCTGCTGCAGTCCAGGTGAGGAGACACCGGAGGCAGTGCACTGTGGCATCCGTGCTCGGTTTAGGACTGGCCTCTCCTATTTGTGCAGCTCCTCAGTGTTTACTTGGTGGAATGACGGGCGAGGGAATTGTGTGTGTCTGTGCATTGCTATGAGACTGTTGCATCAACTTGCAGGACATGTCACTCAGGGTCTTGGACTAAATAATGTCTTTTTTTTTGCATGACTATGTTTTTATTTTTGCCCACTATTTTGAGTGTGCTGTGCATGTTTTGCGCCTTGGCCCCAGAGGGACACTCTTTTGTTAAGCGCTGTCCATGTATGGTTGAACAATAATTAAACTTGATTTGATTTGATTTGACCACATGCGATTCCCCCAGCTGTTCTGGCTTCCTCCCAAAGCCCAATAATGCATGAATTGATGGGTTCATTGTCCTCTGTAAATTGCTTCAACAATCTAAATGAGATTTTGAATCTGGAGGGTATGATAATGTGCTGGAAGATTTTTCCCACACAGAGGGTGGAGGGTGTTAGGTATGAACTCCCAGTGGAAGTGGTGGAGGCAGATGCAATTACAACATTTAAATGATATTTTGACAGGTACATGGGTAGGAAAGACTTAGGGGACATGGGCCAAATACAGACAAATGGAATTAGCATAGACAGGCATTTCAGTCGGCAAAGATGAGCTGGGATGAAGAGACTATTTCTGTACTATATCGCTCTATAGATCTTTGAATAAAAAAGCAGGATTCATGTAAATTAGTGGTAGGTTGACAGCATTGACTCAGTGGGCTCACTTATTTCCTTGCCGTATCTCTCTATGATTCTATGAAGCCTTCCAGTTCACTGCCTCAGGAGAATATCAACTTCACTGGATTTATGTACTTGCTGTACTTAACCAGCTTTATTTATTTACTTATGGATACAACTTGCTAACAGGCCCTTCCATCCCAATGAGTCCACGCTGTCAACTACATCAATGTGACCAATCAAACTACAACCTAAACTCTACCCATGACGATCGAGAGGGTCACAAATTCAACTAGGCGTCAGTGAAAGTCATGGCGCAAGCAAACATGTGGCATGGAAGAGAATTCCTAGAAGCGTGGTATTCCTCGAACAACTCCGTATGAATACATAGACCTCGATCCGATTTATGAGACGATGTGGGCTAAATTCCAGGCCACAAGGCACAACATTCAGCACGCAGCCAATCAGTGACCAGACTTTCTCCTCACATCACAAATGAGTTAAGAACATCCAATCGGCTGATTGAAAAGTCTATAAAGACGAGGCATTCGGAGGACATACCACAATCAACAGTGCACCGACGATATCTCCCTGCATAGTGATGGAAGGTTTGCAAGTGAAATGCCAAGATCAGATAAAAATTCAACCCAACCATCAACCACCCGAGCTACACATCTTCCAAATTATTTCCAATAACCTCCTAAAAGGTTCATTTTATTATCAAAGTATGTATGCAGAATACAAATCTGCAAATTGTCTTGTCCAGATAGCCATAGAATACAGAAAACCATATAAGCAGTTGAAAGGAAGACTTCAATCCCCACCCCTGCACGAAAAGAAAAAGAAACAAAAACTCACAAACCCAAGACACCCTTGCACAAAAACTAACTGATCACCCAAAGTCCAACCCGTCAATACACAACGAGAAAAACTGGGCAAGAACACAATAAAAACATAGAACTGAAAGAGGCCAATATGAACTACAGTTAGTTTGAACTGCAAACCAATCCACAGATCTCTGAATTTTGATAGCATCTCTGAGAGCATTGGGATGCAGCGGCCCCTCCGAGGGCAGCAACTCAAACCAGCGGTGCCCCCGAGAGCAGCAGCTCGAACCAGCAGCCCCTCTGACAGCAGCAATTTGAACCGGCGGCCCATCCAATGGCAGCAGCTTAAACCAGTGGGTCTCCAATGGCAGCGACTCTGGGAGGCCATAAGGTGTAGGAGTAGAATTAGGCCATTTGGCCCATTGAGTCTGCTCCGCTATTTCATCATGTCTGATCCAATTTTCCTCTCAGCCCCAACCTCCTGCCTCCACCACCCCCACACTCCATACCCCTTCATGCCCTGACCAATCAAGAATCTATCAACCTCTGCCTTAAATATATAAAAAGATTTGGCCTCCACAGCTGGGACAAAGAATTCCACAGATTCATCACTCTCTGGCTAAAGAAATTCCTCCTGATCTCCATTCTAAAAGGACACTCCTCTATTCCGAGACTTGGACCAGCGGCCTTTCCAACAGCAGCAACTTGAACCACAGCCCATTCCGAGAACAGTGACTTAAACCAGCGTCCTCTCTGACAGCAGCTTCTCGAACCAGCGGCTTCTCTAAGGGAAGTGACTCAAACCATAATTCTTTGGCATGCAGGAGGAAACCAGAACAGCCAGAGGAAACACACGTGATCACAGGGAGAAGACAGAAACTCCTGATACACATCAGCAGGTTTGAAACTGTTCACTGGCATTGTGACAGCATGATGCTAACCACAACATATTTTATCTATATGTCTTTTATCCTCACTATTTGAAAAGTTTTGAGAGAGACCAGGCTTTAGTTGTGACGTTATCCTCAGCAAAGTCTGAGCCTACAATAGTGAGATTTCTGACTAACACAAAAATGCTGAAGGAAGTCAGCAGGCCAGGCAACATCTATGGAAAAAAGTACAGTCGAGGCTTTGGACCAAGATCCAGTATTTCCAGCATTTGCAGACTTTCTCTTGTTTGTAAGTCCTACCGAAGGATCTCAGCCTGAAACGTCGACTATAGGAGAATCAGGGGAGATATGATAGAGGTATACAGAATTATGAGGGGTAAAGATAGGGCAAATGCAAGCAGGCTTTTTCCACTGAGATTGGGTGAGACTAGGACTAGCTGTCATAGATTAAGGGTGAAAGGTGAAAAATTTAAGGGGAACATGAAGGGGGATTTCTTCACTCAGAGGATGGTGAAAGTGGAGAACAAGCTCCCAGAGGAAGTGGTGTATGTGGGTTCAATTTATGCACTTAAGAGAAATTTGGATAAGTACGTGGATGGGAAGGGTATGGAATGCAGGTCAATAGGACTAGAGTAATAGTTTGGCATGGACTGGATAGGCCAAATGGCCTGATTCTGCACTCTATGCCAAGAAAAGAGAGCTATCAGGGAGAACTAATGTCATAGTCAGCAGAGGAAGAAGCTGATGGCTTCAAGCAGTTTAGATCATGATATGGAGGTGCAGGTGCATGAAAAGCATAGCATCCTTAATGTTCTCAATGCACCATTTTGAATTAAATAAACAGCATTTTATAGATACTGGGTTTGCAATTCCATCTTTCAACATGTTCGAGGATCAACTTGTTAGTTTGGATTGCCAAAAGCATCTCCTTCATAATGTCTATCAGCAACAGGAGCACCGCAGGGATATGTGCTTAGCCCCCTGCTCTACTCGCTTTACACTATGACCTTGTGGCTAAGTACAGCTCCAACACCCATAGAAAAGTTTGCTGATGTCACCACTGCTGTGCGCCATATCAAAGGTGGTGATGAATACAGGAGGGAGATTGAAAATTTGGCTGAGTGGTGTGACAACAACATCTCAGTCAATGTCAGTAAGACCAAGGAACTGATATGCAAACACCAATGCCTTTGAGTGGAAAATCCTACAAAAGGTAGTGGAGTAAGCCCAGTACATCATAGGTAAAGCCCTCCCAACTATTGACCGCAGAAGCAGCATCCATTACCAAAGATCCTCACCACCCTGGCCATGTTCTTTTCTTACTGCTGCCATCAGGTAGAAGGTACAATTGCCTCAGGAAACACACCACTAAGTTCAAGAACAGTTACTACATCAGGTTCTTGAACAAAAGAGGATGAATGCACTCCTAAACAAAGGAAATCTGCAGATGCTGGAAATCCAAGCAACTCACACAAAATGCTGGAGGAACTCAGCAGGCCAGGCAACATCCATGAAAAAAAAGCACAGTCGATGTTTTGGGCTGATACCCTTCAGCAGGACTGGACAAAAAATTCTGATGAGTAGATTTGAAAGGTGGGGGGAGAGGAGAGAGAAATGCCAGGTGAAAGGGGAAACTTAAAGGGGGAGGGATGAAGCAATAAGCTAGGAAGTTGTTTAGTGAAAGAGACAAGGCCATGGAAGAAAGAGGAAAGGAGGAGGGTGAGGAGCACCAGAGGGAGGTGATGGGCAGGCAAGGAGATAACATAAGAGTGGGACAAGGGTTCCTCTTGTCCTCACCTACCACCCCACAAGCCTTCGTGTCCAGCTGATAATTCTCCGAAACTTCCAGCACACCCATCTGGATCCCACCACCAAATACATCTTCCCCTCCCGCCCACCACCACACTTACTGCTTCCCACAGGGATCACTCCCTACGCGACTCCTTGTCCATTCATCCCTCCCCACAGATCTTCCTCCTGGCACTTATCCTTGCAAGCGGAACAAGTTCTTCACCTGCCCCTACACCACCTCCCTTACTACCATTTAGGGACCCAAACAGTCCTTCCTGGTGAGGCGACACTTCACCTGTGAGTCTGTTGGGGTCAAATACTGTGTTTAGTGCTCCCGGTGTGGCTTCCTGTATATTGGTGAGGTCCGACATAGATTGGGAAACCGTTTCATCAAGCATCTACTCTCCATCTGCCAAAACAAACAGAATCTCCCAGTGGCCACCCAATTTAATTACACTTCCCATTTCCATTCCAATATGCCTGTCTATGTCCTCCTCCGTTGTTCGGGTTAGGGTGGAGTAACAACATCTTAATTTCCATTTGGGTAGCCCCCAACTTGATGGCATGAACATCGATTTCTCAAACTTCCAATAATGCCTCCACCACCTCCCTTTCACTATTTCCTATATCCTTGTCCCTCTACTAGCCCACTGATTGCCTCCCTCTTGTGGTCCTCCCCCCACCCCCTTTCTTCTTTCTTCCTGGCCTTCTGTCTCTTTCACCAATCAACTTCCTAGCTCAGCTTCATCCCTGCCCCTTCAAGTTTCACCTATCACCTGGGGTTTCTCTCTCCCCTCCCCCCAACTTTCAAATCTACTCCTCAGCTTTTTTCTCCATGCCTGCTGAAGGGTTTCGGCCTGAAACGTTGACTGTACTTTTTTCCATAGATATTGCCTGGACTGCTGAGTTCCTCCAGCATTTTGTGTGTAACTGCACTCGTTCTATTTCTGGTGTTCCCACAACCAATGGTTTCACTTTAAGGACTCTTTATTTTGTTATTTCATACTCGTTATTTATTGCTATTGATTTATCAGAACCAGAATCAGGTTTATTATCACTGGCACGTGACGTAAAGTTTGTTAATTTATCAGCAGCAGTTCAATGTAATACATAATATAGAAGAAAAACAATAATAATAAAAAAATAAGTAAATCTTATTCAGTATACTTTATACAGTGTACATATATTGAATAGATTAAAAATCATGCAAAAAAACAGAAATACTATATATTTTTTTAAAAGTGAGGTAGTGTCTAAGGGTTCAACGTCCATTTTGGAATTGGATGGCAGAGGGGAAGAAGCTGTTCCTGAATCGCTGAGTGTGTGCCTTCAGGCTTCTGTACCTCCTACCTGATGGTAACAGTGAGAAAAGGGCATGCCTTGAGTGCTGGAGATCCCTAATAATGGACGCTGCATTTCTGAGACACCGCTCCTTGAAGATGTCCTGGGTACTTCGTAGGCTAGTGCCCAAGATGGAGCTGACTAAATTTACAACTGCCTGGATCCTCTTTCAGTCCTGTGCAGTAGTACCCCCCCCCCCCCCCCCAATACCAGACAGTGATGCAGCCTGTCAGAATGCTCTCCACAGTACATCTATAGAAGTTTCTGAGTGTATTTCTTGACATACCAAATCTCTTCAAACTCCTAACAAAGTATAGCCACTGTCTTGCCTTCTTTATAACTGCATCAATAGTTTCAGCAGTGTTACTTCTGCGGACTTGAAAAGCACCCCCGAAAACGCAGCCCGGCCCGAGAAGCGACCTGCTCCAGCTGCGGGAAGAAGGGCCATTTTGCCAAGGTCTGTAAGTCTGAACCACGAGCAGGGTTGGGCAGCGCTGCGTGTGAGGCATGGGGGCTGCCATCATCTTGCCTGCCCACCTCGTGCGAGCCATGGGGGCGGCCATCTTTGTCGGCGTCACCTCACCCCGCCCCCAACCCACCGGTGCTTACCGGGCACCCAAGACGGCGGTTCAACTCTGGCCTCCGTAACCCTCGACCAAAGCGCCCCACACCAGCTTGCAAGGTCAATGATGGACATCCTGGTGGAGGGGCACAGGACTAGCTGCCTGTTTGACACGGGCAGCACTGAGAGTTTTATTGACCCGGACACAGTGCAACGCTGCGGACTCGTGACACGGCTGGTAAGCCAGAGGGTCACCTTGGCTTCTGGGTTGTATTTCACAGACATCCGGGTGGGTTGTGTAGCGACATTGGTGGTGCAGGGCACGGCATATCGGAACTTTGCGCTACTGGTCATGCCTCAACTGTGCGCGCCTGTGCTATTGGGGCTGGACTTCCAGAGCCACCTCGAAAGTGTGACTATGGCATATGACGGGCCCCTCCCACCACTCACTGTCAGGAATCCTCAGTTTTGTGGGACTTCGTCATATACCCCGCTACTGACCACACACACACACCGACCCACACATCCCACCCAGCACCATGTCGACAGCTGCACTACTGACACCACTTGCAGCCTCTCCACCCTCAAGATCCCTCCCCCACCGCTGTCACCAACCTGACCCACGATTGTAAACCTGTGGCAACTAAAAGCAGGAGGTACAGTGCGGGGGATAGGGCCTTCATTAAGTCGGAGGTGCAGTGGCTGCTCAGAGAGGGGATCATTGAGCCAAGCACAAGCCCTTGGAGGTCCCAGGTGGTTGTTGTTCGGACCGGGCAGAAAAATAGGATGGTCGTGGACTATAGCCAGACCATCAATAGGTTCACGCAGCTTGACGCGTACCCCCTACCCCCCATCGCAGATATGGTAAACCAGATAGCTCAGTACAAGGTGTACTCGACAATAGATCTGAAATCCACTTATCAGCAGCTCCCCATCCGCCCAGAGGACCGCCCCTACACCGCCTTCGAGGTGGGCAGCAGGCTCTATCACTTCCTGTGCATCCCATTCAGTGTCATAAATGGTGTCTCTGTCTTCCAGAGGGAAATGGACCGGATGGTGGACCAGTGCCAACTGAAGGCCACATTTCCCTATCTGGATAACATCACCATCTGTGGTCACGACTAGCCGGATCACAATGCCAACCTCCAACGATTCTTCCAAGTGGCCAAAGCCCTGAAACTTACTTATAATAGGGACAAGTGTGTGATCGGAACCACCTGACTCGCTATCCTTGGGTATGTCATGGAGAACGGGGTCATTGGTCCTGATCCCGACCGTATGTGCCCCCTGTTAGAACTCCCTCTTCCCACCACCCTCAAAGCCCTCAGACGGTGCCTGGGCTTCTTTTCCTATTACGCCCAATGGGTCCCCCATTACGCAGACAAGGCCCTCCCCCTATTCAAGTCTACCACTTTTCCCCTCTCTGCCGAGGCCTGCGCGGCCTTCAGCTGCATTAAAGGGGACATTGCCAAAGCAACGATGCATGCGGTGGACGAGATCATTCCCTTCCAAGTAGAGAGTGACACCTCCGATTTCGCGCTGGCTGCTACCCTCAATCCAGCAGGCAGGCCAGTAGCATTCTTTTCTCGTACCCTTCAAGGCCCTGAAATTTGGCACTCTGCGGTGGAGAAAGAAGCCCAGGCCATAGTGGAAACTATTAGGCACTGGATGCACTATCTCGCCGGCAAAAGGTTCACCTTGCTGACCGACCAGCGCTCAGTTGCATTCATGTTCAGCAACCAACAGGGGGGCAAAATCAAAAATGATAAAATTTTGCGGTGGAGAATAGAACTCTCCACCTACAACTATGATATCCTGTACCGGCCTGGAAGGCTCAATGAGCCCCCTGATGCCCTATCCCGGGGAGCGTGTGCCAGCGCACAGCTTGACCAGCTATACGCCCTCCATGCACATCTTTGCCACCTGGGGGTCACCCGATTTTACCATTTCGTGAAAGCCCGGAACCTGCCTTACTCCCTTGAGGACATCAGGACGATGACTAGGGACTGCCAAGTCTGCGCTGAGTGCAAACCGCACTTCTACCATCCTGAAAAGGCGCAACTTATCAAGGCCACCCGCCCCTTTGAGCGACTGAGTGTTGACTTTAAGGGCCCCCTTCCCTCCACCGACCGCAATGTCTACTTTCTCAACATTATCGACGAGTACTCGCGGTTCCCCTTTGCCACCCCCTGCCCCGACACCACTGCCACGTCCATTATAAAAGCCCAGCGCCAGCTCTTCACTCTGTTCGGATATCCCTGCTATATCCACAGTGATAGAGGGTCCTCCTTTATGAGTGATGAGCTGCGCCAGTACCTGCTGGCTAGGGGCATTGCTACTAGTAGGACCACGAGCTATAATCCTCGGGGTAATGGACAGGTGGAGAGGGAGAATGCCACAGTGTGGAAGGCCACACTTTTAGCCCTTAAGTCAAAAGGGTTGCCGGTCTCTCGATGGCAGGAGGTCCTCCCCGCGCCACTCCACTCTATCCGCTCCCTGTTATGTACGTCCACCAATGCCACCCCTCATGAGCGCCTATTTTCTTTTCCCAGGAAGTCTGCCACTGGGACCACCCTACCGGCTTGGCTGACATCCCCAGGGCCAGTGCTGCTCTGGAAACATGCGAGGAGCAATAAATACTCCCCGCTGATCGAGAGGGTTCACCTACTACACGCAAACCCCCAGTATGCCTACGTGGTCTTACCTGATGGGCGGGAGGACACGGTCTCCGTCCGCGACCTGGTGCCCGCAGGAGCAGCAGACCACTACCCCGAACACCGCACAGTAACTATGAACCCTGTACCCGAGGTGACACCGCGCACACCGAGCCCTACACAGACTCCTCACGACACTCCTATACCGGGCGTCTCGCACGCGCATATACCAGGCGCCTCGCACACGCATGAGGGATCACTGATGCCTAGTGGGCTGACACCTCCAGTTAGGCCGGAACCAGCACAACCACCGTCTCCGGTGCAATCACCACCGGCACCTGTGCAATCACAGCCGGTGCTACGTAGATCGCAGTGACAGATTCGACCACCTGATAGACTTAACCTGTAAATATACTTGTAAGAAACTTCGCCCCATGGGGACTCTCTTTTGAAACAAAGGGGGGGGGGTGAATGTGGTGAACTACATATACCTGTCTGGACACGCCCCCGTGCTGACTGCTCCTGTGGCTCCTCCCACGGACCCCGGTATAAAGGCAATTGGAGACACCGCCCTGGCCTCAGTCTCCAGGATGCAGTGTGGTGGTCAATTGTTGCCTGTTCTTTCTTCCAGCCAATAAAAGCCTATATCTTGCCTCACGTCTCCGAGAGTTATTGATGGTGCATCAGGACCAGGTTAGGTCCTCAGAGATCTTGATAGTCAGAAATTTGAAACTGCTCACTCTCTCCACTGCTGATCCTTCTATGAGTATTGGTGTTTTTTCATCTTCTCCTTCCTGAAGTCCACAATCAGTTCGTTCATCTCACTGACATTAAGTGCATATTCGCATTTGCACAGTTTGTTGTTTATTGATCGTGTTTACCAGTTACTGTTCTGTAGACTTGATTAGTTTGCCTGCAGGAAAGAGAATCTGTAGTGCCCTGTTTAAGATTTCTACTGTTACGCTGTAGATATTTCCTTTAGTTGTTCTTTAAAAGCAGTACGTTCTGCAGGCAGACTGCTTGGTTTCAGCTAAAAGGTAAGTGGCAATGCTGTTCAACTTGGGAATGTTATGTCAGCCGATCTGGATGTTGGAAGTAGCAGAAGGTGATGGACAGTGTAGCTTGTGGGGTTTTTTTTGGTGGGAGCTGCAAAGAGGACGAGAGATAAGATGGCTGAGGATGCTGTGGGAAGAACCATTCCCCTTCCACGATGTGCTTTGGGCAGATGAATGGCTCCAAGGAGGAAAGGCCAATACTCCTGATAGAGCACCCATTTATTCGAAATGGATTTCAAGCAACGTTCAGATGGTGGTGTGTGTTTTCACACAGGCCATGGGTCCAGTGTGTGAGTAAAAAGACAACTCCCAGATGAGCTCCAAATTTATGTGCACATTTGAGCTGGGTTAACTAAAATGGGCCCTTTTATTTTTTCTCCTTTATTTTCTATTAACTGTTTGATAAAACTGAAATTGCTAAAATATACTTTTTTATAATTCTATGTGGTGTATGATCTGTTATTTCTTGCTGACAGATAATTGTGTATAGAACCATAGAACATTACAGCACAGAAACAGGCCTTTTGGCCCTTCTTGGCTGTGCCGAACCATTTTTCTGCCCAGTCCCACTGTCCTGCACCCGGGCCAAATCCCTCCAAACCCCTCTCATCCATATACCTGTCCAAGTTTTTCTTAAATGTCAAAAGTGAGCCCATATTCACCACTTCATCTGGCAGCTCATTCCACACTCCCACCACTCTCTGCGTGAAGAAGCCCCCCCCTAATGTTCCCTTTAAACTTTCCCCCCTTCACCCTTAAACCATGACTGCTGGTTTTTTTCTGTCCTGGCCTCAGTGGAAAAAACCTGCTTTCATTCACTCTATCTAAACCCATCATAATTTTATACACCTCTATCAAATCACCCCTCATTCTCCTACGCTCCAGGGAATAAAGTCCTAACCTATTCAACCTTTCTCTGTAACTCAGTTTCTCGAGTCCCAGCAACATCCTTGTAAACCTTCTCTGCACTCTTTCAACCTTATTAATATCCTTCCTGTAATTAGGTGACCAAAACCGCACACAATACTCCAAATTCGGTCTCACCAATGTCTTATACAACCTCACCATTACATTCCAACTCTTATACTCAATACTTTGATTTATAAAGGCCAATGTACCAAAAACTCTCTTTACAACCCTATCTACTTGTGAAGCCACTTTTAGGGAATTATGTATCTGTACTCCCAGATCCCTCTGTTCTACTGCGCTCCTCAGTGTCCTACCATTTACCTTGTATGTTCTACCTTGGTTTGACCTTCCGAAGTGCAATACCTCACACTTGTCCGCATTAAACTCCATCTGCCGTTTTTCAGCCCATTCCTCCAACTGGTCCAAATCCCTCTGCAAGCTTTGAAAACCTTCCTCACTGTCCACTACACCTCCAATCTTTGTATCATCAGCAAATTTGCTGATCCAATTTGCCACATTATCATCCAGATCATTGATATAAATGACAAATAACAATGGAGCCAGCACTGATCCCTGTGGCACACCACTAGTCACAGGCCTCCATTCAGAGTAGCAATCCTCTGCTACCACTCTCTGGCTTCTTCCATTGAGCCAATGTCTAATCCAATTTACTACCTCTCCATATATACCTAGTAACTGAATCTTCCTAATGAACCTCCCATGCGGGACCTTGTCAAAGGCCTTACTGAAGTCCATGTATACAACAGCCATTGCCCTCCCTTCATCCACTTTCCTGGTAACTTCCTCGAAAAACTCTAACAGATTGGTTAAACATGACCTACCACGCACAAAGCCATGCTGACTGTTTCTAATAAGTCCCTGTCTATCCAAATACTTGCAGAGTATTTACACTGTATGACTAGTATCTACACTGCATTCACTGGATTCTTTAATTGGAACATTATGATGTTCCTGTTTGTTTTGAACCCCAAACCATACCAACCATAGACATATATTGTTTATGAAAAGTGGCCTTCTCACTACAGAATCTCATGGCTGTTAGCAGAGCTGGCTAATGAGCCAAGTTTGTATAAGAACCTGGTCAGGGGGTTACAAATCTCTGGGTTGTATGTATGTACTCGGTTAATAGATTTTACTTTGAATTTTGACTTTAGTCTTGATATATTGTACATTTACATGTATTAGGAATTTTCTGTGGTGGCTTGGCAACAAAAAACAACATTCAACCATTCTAAGGAATACAGAATTACTGTGCATAAACATGAGCTAGAGGTTAAAGCCCAGATAGTGAATAAAATGTGTATAAATACATAAACCATAAGAACATAAGATACAGGAGTAGAATTAGGCCAGTTGGCCTCCACAGATTCATTACTCTCTAGCTAAAAAAATTCTTCCTACCTCCATTCTAAAAGGACAGCCCTCTATTCTGAGGCTGTGTCCTCTGGTCTTGGATTCTCCCACCATAGGAAACATCCTATTCACTTCCAAACATCCTTTTTACATCCAAAACATCCTTTCTACATCCAGCATATATGGGATTTGCAATGTAAGCAGCAATTTTAAAAAAAGTAGTTTGAAGTGTTTATGGTGCAATGTAGTGACTGAGGTAATAGATAGAGGGATGGTTGTGAGGAGGTTTTTGATTAAAGATTCATTTCAAAACAGTGGATCCTGAAAAAGTGGCCACCAGCAATACCTGCATTTTGGAATCTGTTTAAATGCTGCTTAGATCCATCCTTGCTTTTCAAATAGACGAAAAGGCAACAGAGCTTTGGACCTTGGAAAGCAATAAGGAGAGCAATTGGATTTCTGGAGAAGTCAGACAATATCCAATATACTGTCACAATATTTAAAATATACTAATTTATCAATTCAGATAGTTTCCTACTAATCATGCTATGTAAATTTATGTTTCTACATTAATAATAAAACACTGTGGCTCACACTGATAAAACTGTTTCTCCTCAGTACAACAGAGCATACTAATTCTGTGTGTAGTATATTTGATATTTTAGTAACATTTGAGTAATATTGTAAATAAGTTTTTTGATTAAGCATTCTTTGTTTGCTTACATAATTCATTATGTGTTACATTGAAGAAGTACGTGAATGGCATATGTCATTGCACCAGCACATCATATTAAAGTGCTACACTACAAGAAAGGGGGGAAGCTAAGTAGACAAGTATACTGACTCCTGCGTTTTTCTTTTGATTATTTTATGGAGTTACCAAACGTAACAGTGGTGCTGTCAAAATTTTAAAATGCATCTAAGACAACTACTTACCAGCTGAAGGGCAGGACATTCTTACTTCGGAAGGAGAGAAAAACTTCCAAGTTTAAAAAACCAAAGGCAGCAAATTGGCAAAATTATCAAGTAACATGTACGGTCATGGGTTCATGAATAGTGAGTACCAGGTGATGATGATGATGGTGATGATGATGATGATGATAATAATAATAATAATAATAATAATAATAATAATAATAATAATAATAATAATAAAAAATTAACACAGAAATGTCTGGCTACGTTGAACAGATGGACCCTTCTGATTGCACAACAGATAAATGGATGATTTATACTGAACAAATTGAACAATATTTTGAAGCAAATGAAACAACCAATGAAAAATGAGTGCCAGCGTTGTTGAGTGCAATAGGTGGAAAAGCATACAGAATTTCTCCAACCAAACCAGCCGAAATGAGCCTTACTGATACAATGAGCATATTGCCAGAACATTTAGAACCAAAACTATTGTTGATTGTAGAGGCTTTTAGGTATCATAAATGAAATCATATTCCATGGCTGAACTGAGGAAATTGTCCAAGCATTGTCAGTTCTTAATGATGGGCTAAATGGTGTACTGAGAGATTGCTTAGTTTGTCGCATCTTACAAGGAAGTATTCAAGTACAGCTCTTAACTGAGGCACAACTCACATTTAAAAAGCAGTAGAATCAATGGAAACAGCAGCCAGAGATGCAATTGAGTTAGAGTCAGGAATGAAAGTCAGCATGTAAAAAAGATGCAACATCTACACAAAAACTGGCCTGGCCAAACAAGTTGTTTTATTGTTATGGCAGGGGCTCCGTTACACCAAAACAATGCAGGTTTAAAGTTGAAATTTGCAGAGAATGTAACAAAGTAAGACCCATGCAAAAAGCATGCCGAACCATCAAAAATAAATGGACTGCATGGGGAAGAGAAAAAGATTAAAAAATGTTGAGGCAGTTTAAAAAAAACTAATCTGTAATGCTGTTGATGAAAAATCTGATAATGATAAGAGTGACAGAGGACTGAGTAGCCTTGAGATATACAAACTAATAAGGGACAAGTGATAATTGAATACTAGCTCAGCTGTTTCAGTCATTAAACAAAAAGAATTTGAATGGGGTTTCAAAGATACTGAACTGAAACCTACAGATACAGTAACCAACTAAGAACTTACCCTGGAGAAAAGATAACCCCTGTAGGAATAACATTCATAACAGTGAAATACAGCAACCAATAAGCCACACTGAGCTTGAATGTAGCAAAAACAGGTGAAACAGCATTGTGGGGCCATGATTGGCTGAGATAAACACAACTGAACTGGAGGTGCATCCATAATTTTCATGCCACATCCATTGTAATAGAATTTACTGAAAGTGGATTAAGAAAGATCATGGATGGTAGAACAACAATGATCAAGGTTGGCATCAGAAAATTCAGACATATCAAGGGTAAAATAGTGGATAAATAATAATGCCACACCAAAGTTTTACAAAGCCCTTCTGGTTTCTTATACCATGCGCGATAAAGTGGCCAGTGAGCGAGATCGCATGGAGGCTGAAGGAATTCTTTCCAAAGTTGTGTGGAGTCCATGGGCAATGCCAGTAGTCCCAGTAGCCGAGAAGGCCAAGGACATGTGGTCCTATTTGTGATTTGTCAGTTACTATAGCAGGTTTCTGCCAAACCTAGCTACTGCGTACCACCCCTTGAACTCATTACTACAGACTGAGAACACACGGCAATGGACAAAGCAGTGTGTGTTGGCTTTCCAAAAGGCAAAAGAAATTTGACATCAGACACTGTATTCACACATTATGATCCACATTATCCAGTAAAGCTTGCTTGTGATGTTTCGCCTTATGGTATAAGTATAGTCATGTCACATGTTATGAGTGATGGAAGTGAATGTCCCAAAGCCTTTGCAGCACTTTTCCTTGCAGCCGCAGAGAAAAAATACACATAGATTGACAGAAAGGCCTTGAGTCTAGTTTGGGGTGTAAAACATTTAATTCAACAATTGTATGGGAGAGAATTTGCCCTCATTACTGATCGTCAACCAGTGGTGCCTATTTTCGATCCGCAGATAGTTGTTCCACTAACAGCAGCAGCACTATTGCAGAGATGGGCTCTCTTTCTTGCAGGACACAATTACCAGATCAAATTCAAGAGGACAATTAATCATGGAAATACTTATGGATTGGCCTGATTACCCTTGCTAAAGGAAATACCTGAAAAAATTATAAAAGAAGACAATTCTCTTGATGTATTCTTCCTAATACAAATTAATTGTCTCTCTATTATTGCAGAGGTTATCCAAAGGGAAACCATAAGAGACCCAGCAGTTTCTTACATGGCTGGAATGTGCAGCAGAAATTGCAGTTCCCCTGCTTTTTACCAGTACCAAGATGAAGCTGCCCTTGACATGATTGCCTTAGTGTAGATTGAGAATTGTTTCTCCATCCAAGCCGTGAGCTGAAGTGTTAGAAGTGCTATATGCTGCTTATCTAGGCACGATCAAAATGAAAGCCTTGGCTTGAAGTTTTGTCTGGTAGCTCTGGATAGATCAGCCAGTCGAACAGCTTGCCATGCAATGTTCTAGATGCCAACACGTTCAGAAGATGCCAAGAGCAACACTTCTCCATCCTTGAGAAGGGCTTGCATTGCCCTGACAGAGAATTCACGTGGATTTTGCCGGACCATTTGTGGGCACAAATTTTTCGTTCATAGTGGATGCAATTACAAAGTGGCCACAAGTGTTCCTAATAGCCTCCACTACAACTTCGCATACTGCTGATGATCCATCAAGAAGCCTCCTCTCAATCAAGGACTGGTGATTCAGAACATTTATCAGTGACAATGGACCACAGTGTGTTGTGAAATAGTTTCAGTCATTCCTGCATTTGCACAGTACCAACCAGCTACAAATGGCCTGGTGGACAGGCTTGTCCAGAGTCTAAAGAACGCACTGTGCACAATGTCAGCAGTGTCAGAAGCTCACCAATTTCCTCTTTGCATATTGCAGTACAGCATGTTCCATAACCAGCAGCTCAACAGCTATGCTTTTCCTAGTTTGGCCTTTGTGCTCACGCTGGGATCTCCTCAAACCTAATCTCAGAAGGAGTGCGCAGGATAAATGGCAGAAACAAATTGAGGGCTCCTCAAACAGGGAGTTCCAATGCTTCACTCCTGGACAAGCAGTCCTGCTGAGGGACTACAAACACGACCAGAAGTGGATACTTGGAAAAATTAAGGACAGAACTGGACCACCCTCCTACACAGTGCAGTTTGTGTCTGATGTCTGATGATACATTGATCAGTTGAGGAGAGCAGAGTCAATTGTTTGAGAAGAAAGGGGTTCAGAGCTTTTTAGAACCATTTCCTGCATTCCCAGAGCCAACTCCACAACCAACACAGAGGAGGCCCCAGACCCTGAGATTTCTTCACTGCCAGAAGTTCCATCTGCCAAACAGAATGACCCCCTCCTTGTTAGGAAAGACATTATCCCACAAGTATAAGAAATCCTTCACAGTGATTAAACCTTTAGGCCTGAGTGGGACAATTTAACATTTATTATTCTGTGGATGTTTATACAGTAGTTGTATTATTTTACACTGTGAGATATATATATATACACACACACACATAGTGCGGGGCCTATTAGCAGCAGCAACTGAGCTCAACGAATGAGTGCTTCTCGCAGATCAGAGGCGGTTATTTAAAATGAGAGCTTCGCGGGCATTAGTGCATTGTGTGAGGTCTATCAGCAGCGGAAACTGAGCTCAACAAACTAAATATAACTACAGAAGGGATAAGTGGGTAGCCATTGTCGGGAGTAGGCCAGTGGCCAGACTAGAAGTGATAGGCTTTTGCTCTTTCAGGCTTTGGCGAAAGTGGGCTTCAGCGAGGTAATTGGCTAGGTGGACTTCGTTTTGCATTTTTTTGAGGAACAGAGAGCACGTCGGTAAGGTTAGTATTTTGCTCTGGGTGTCAGATGTGGGAATCCTGGGAATCGTCCAGTCTCCCAGATGGCCACATCTGCATCAAGTGCACCGACATGCAGCTCCTGAGAGACCGTGTTAGGGATCTGGAGCTGGAGCTTGATGACCTACAGTTTATTACGGAGAGTGAACAGGAGACAGAGATGAGCTACAGGGAGTTAGTCACCCCAAGGGTGCAGGAGTTAGATAAGTGGGTGATGGTCAGGGAAGTGAAGGAAAGACCTGACAGAGGATGACCATGACGATCGGGTCTTTTGCACTGAGCCTGGTTCCGTGGTACAGAAGGGAAAGAGGAAGATGAGGAATGTAGTAGTCATAGGTGATTCCATAGTGAGGGGAACAGACAGGTGGTTCTATCAACTTGATAGAGATATCCACATGGTGTATTGCCTCCCAGGTATCAGGGTACAGGATGTCTCAGATCGGGTGCAGAGTATTCTGAAGGGAGAGGGTGAACAGCCAGAAGTCTTGGTACACGTTGGTACCAATGACATAGGTAGAAAAAGGGAGGAGGTCCTGAAGAGAGAATTCAAGGAGTTGGGTAGGAAGCTGAAAAACAGGACTTTGAGGGTAGTAATCTCAGGATTGCTGCCTGTGCCACATGCAAGCGAGTGCAAGAATTGTATGATCAGGCATATTAATGTGTGGCTGACAGACTGGTGTAGGGGGCAGGGCTTTAGATTCCTGGATCATTGGGGCCTCTTCTGGGGGAGGTACGATCTGTACAAAAAGAGCGGGTTAAACCTGAACCCAAAGAGGTCCAATATCCCAGCAGGCACATTTAATAGAGCTGTTAGGGAGGGTTTAAACTAATTTGGGGGATGGGAACTGGAGTGATAAGGTTGAGGAAGGGGAAAACAGAAATAAATCAGAGATAGCGTGCAACAGAGATGATAGAAAGAACAGGCAGGAGATGAGGCTTAATCAAAGCCAGTGGCATGAGTTACAAGGCAATAGAGGCGTGGTGCAGTTAAAACAGAAAGCAACAAATACTGGATTGAAAGTGTTATATTTGAACTCACGACACAAGATATAAAATGGATGATATTGAAATTCAGCTACAGATTGGCAAATACGACATTGTGGCCATCGCTGAAATTTGGTTAAAGGATGGCTGCCATTGGAAGCTGAACATTTATGGATATACAGTGTATCAAAAAGATAGTTTAATAGGCAGAGAGGGTGGTGTGGCTCTGTGTATAAGAAATAATATTAAGTCATTAGAAAGGGATGACATAGGATCGGAAGGTGTCGAGTCTCCATGGGTTGAGTTAAGAAATGGCAAAGGTAAAAGGACCCTAATGGCAGTTGTATACAGGCCTCCAAACAGCAGCCGGGATGTGGGTTACAAATTACGGCAGGAGATAGAAAAGGCATGTCAGAAGGGCAATGTCATAATAATCGTTGAAGATTTTAACATGAAAGTGAATTGGGAAAACCAGGTCAGTACTGGACCTCAAGAAAGAGTATTTGTAGAATGTCTAAAGGATGGCTTTTTAGAACAGCTTGTTGTTGAGCACACTAGGGAATCGGCTGTGCTGAATTGGGTGTTGTGCAATGGTCTGGAGGTGATAAGAGAGCTTAAGGTCAAGGAACCCTTTGGAAACAGTGAACACGATATGATGGAACTCACATTGACGTTTGAGAGGGAAAAAATAAAATCCAATGTGTCGGTATTTCAGTAGAATAAAGGAAATTACAATAGCGTAAGAGGAGAACTGGCTGAAGTTGACTGGAAAGGGACATTTGCAGGAAGGTCAGCAGAGCAGCAATGGCTGGAGTTTCATGAAAAATAAGGGAAGTGCAAGAGAGATATACTCCAAATAAGAAGAAATTTTCAAAGGGAAGTAGGACACTACCATGGCTGAGAAGTGAAGGCAGAGCCAAAGTAAAAGCCAAAGAGAGGGTATACAAGGAAGCCAGAGCTAGTGGGAAGATAGAGGATTGGGGACCTTTTAAAAACTTGCAGAAGGAAACTAAGAATGTCATTAGGAAGAAAAAGATGAATTATGAAAGGAAGCTGGTGACTAATATCAAAGAAGATGCTAAAAGCTTTGTTAAGTATATAAATGGTAAAAGAGAGTTGAGGGTAGATATAGGACCAGGACAAAAAAACGCTGGAGATACTGTAATGAGAGATGCGGAGAGGAACTGAATGCCCATTTTGCATCTGTCTTCACAGTGGAAGAAGTCTGCAGTATACCAGACATTAAAGAGTGTTAAAGGGAGTGAAGTTTGTGCAATGAAAATTATGACAAAGAAGGTGCTCAGGAAACTTAATGGTCTGAGGATGGATAAATCTCCTGGACCTGATGGAATGCACCCTCGGGTTCTGAAGGAAGTAGCTGGAGAGACTGCAGAGGCATTAACAATAATCGTTCAAGAATTGAAATGATTGGAAAACTGCAAATGTTATTCCACTATTTAAGAAGGGTGGGAGGCAGCAGAAATGAAACTATAGACCTGTTAGCCTGACATCAGTGGTTGGGAAATTGTTGGAATCGATTGTTAGAGTTGAGATTATGGAGTACCCGGAGGTACATGACAAGATAGGCCAAAGCCAGCATGGCTTCTTGAAAGGAAAATCCTGCCTGACAAACCTACTGCAATTCTTTGAGGAAATTACGAGCAGGGTAGACAAAGGAGATATAGTAGATGTGGTGTACTTGGATTTTCAGAGAGCCTTTAACAAATGCTACACATGAGGCTATGTAGCAAGATAAGAGCCCATGGAATTACAGGGAAGTTACTAGCATAGGTGGAGCATTGGCTGGTCAGCAGAAAACAGAGAGTGGGAATAAAGGGATCCTATTCTGGCTGCCTGCCGGTTACCAGTGGAGTTCCACAGGGATCGTTGTTGGGACCACTGCTTTTTACAATGTACGTTAATGATTTGAACTACGGTATTAATGGATTTGAGGCTAAATTTGCCAATGATACAAAGATAAGTGGAGAAGCGGGTAGTGTTGAGAAAACAGAGAGCCTGCAGAGAGACTTAGGTAGTTTAGGGGAATGGGCAAAGAAGTGGCACATGAAATACAATGTTGGAAAATGTATGGTCATGCACTTTGGTGGAAGAAATAAATGGGCAGACTATTATTTAGATGGGGAGAGAATTCAAAATGCAGAGTTGCAAAGGGACTTGGGAGTCTTTGTGCAAGATACCCTAAAGGTTAACCTCCAGGTTAAGTTGATTGTGAAGAAGGCAAATGCAATGTTGGCATTCATTTATAGAGGTATAGAATATACGAGCAGGGTTGTGATGTTGAGTCTCTATAAGGCACTCGTGAGACCACACTTGGAGTATTGTGTGCAGTTTTGGGCTCCTTATTTTAGAAAGGAAATACTGACATTGGAGTTGGTTCAGAGAAGATTCACGAGAATGATTCCAGGAATGTAAGGGTTACCATATGAGGAACATCTGGCAGCTCTTGGGCTGTATTCCCTGGAGTTCAGGAGAATGATCGGGGATCTCATAGAAACATTCTAAATGTTTAAAGCCTGAACAGCTTAAATATGGCAAAATTATTTCCCATGGTAGGGGATTCTAGGACAAGAGGGCACAACTTCAGGATTGATGAACATCCATTTAGAACAGAGATGCAGAGAAATTACTTTAGTCAGGGGTGGTAAATCTGTGGAATTTGTTGCCACAAGTGGCTGTGGAGGCCAAGTCATTGGGTGTATTTAAGGCAGAGATAGATAGGTTGTTGATTAGCCAGGGCATCAAAGGGTATGGGGAGAAGGCAGGGGAGTGGGGATGACTGAAAGAATTGGATCAGCCCATGATTGAATGGCAGAGCAGACTCAATGGGCCGAATGGTCTACTTCTTCTCCTATATCTTATGGTCTTACATACACACATGCATTCTATGTTGATTTGGTGTTTATTGCTAAGCAGAGAGGAGTGGTGTGTTTTCAATATTTCAGTAATATTTGAGTGATAGTATAATTATTTTGTTTCAATAAGCATTCATTCTTTGTATGTTTACATAATTCATTATGGGTTATATGTAAGAAATACATGAATGGCATTTGTCATTACACCACCATGTCATATGTGAACACCTCTCTAAAAAAAGGGAAAAGATCTCAGTAGACAAGTATCTGACTCTTTTGTTTTTCTTTCAATTAGTGCTACAGTTACAAAATTTGACACCTAATTTTCCCCAGAAATCAAACACAAAATTTGATTTGTGTAGCAACATTTAAAATTTTTGTAGCGTAGATAGGCACAATGATTTTAAAAAATGGAGGTCTATACGGAAGGGAAGGTTTAGATTGATTTTAGATTTGGCCCAGTATTGAAGGACTGTATGGTGCTTTAATGCTCTATCTTCTAACATTCAGTTTTATTAATATAAAACCTCTTGTGCTATGCAGCTCTCCTAAATAATTGTCCACCCTGAGCAGTGGTATCTTCAGCAATGGGAGGAGTAACAGGGCCTTCCCCACTGTGAAATCACCCCTCAGCCTCCCTTTCAATGTAAAAGAAAGAGAGAATGTCAGTCCGCTTGAAGATAAATGCATCATGGCAGCTGCCAACATGTTTGGCATTCACATAAAGAAACTGGATTAGAAACTTGTTCAAGATTCAGAGAGCGAAAAACGTTTCTACTGAATGATAAGAATACAGCCTCATGAGTATAGTTAGTAACAACCGAACCCTGGGGAATCCTGGTTCATTTGCAACTGCATTGTGACAAACTTTATCAAATTGTCAGACTTCACTAACAGACTTGATTGATGCAAGTGAGGGAGCAAGGGAGCAGAGAGGTTATGCTGCTGGAATAATGATTGAGACACCTGCTAAGAATTACATTATTCTTTGTAGATGGGATTTGGACATCATTAGTAAGGACAATATTGTTGCTCAGATTGAGTTAAATAGTTTCTGGAAGGTCTTGGAGATGTGAATTGAGAATAGTAAAAAAAAATGTTATGGGAAATCGCAAAAATGCCTGATTATCATTAATATAATAGTTTTAGAGTCATAGAGTTATGCGGTATGGAAACAAGCCCTTTGGCCAAACGTGTCTAACATGTCAACCTAAGCTGGTCCCATTCATTCACATTTAGCCAACTTCCCTTTAAACCAGGGATTCCCAACTTTTTTTATGCTATGGACCCCTACCATTAACCAAGGGGTCCTTGGACCCCAGGTTGAGAACCCCTTCTGTAACCACATACCTGGCCAAGTATCTTTTCTATGCTATTAATGCTACCTGTTTCAAACACTTCTTCTGCAGCTGGTTCCACGTTCTCACCACCCTCTGTGAGAAAAGCAGGATCTGCCCTGGGATCAGCACTTAAATGCCTTCACAAAGAAGTCATGACAGCACTTCTACTTTCTTAGAAGTTTGCATAGATTCTGCATATCACCTAAAACTTTGACAAACTTTTATAGATGCTCAGTGGGGAATATCCTAACAGCTAGCATCACAACCTGGTATGGGGACACTAATGCCCAGGAATAGAAAAGTCGACAGAGAGTAGTTGATACGTCACAGGCAAAACCCTCCCCACCATTGAAGATGTTTACACTGTCCCAGCATCCATCATCAAGGACCACTACCATCCAGGCTATGCTGTCATTTTGCTATTACCATTGGGAAGGAGGTATGGGAGCCTTACGTCCCATACTGCCAGGTTCAGGAACAGTTATTACCACATATCCATTGGTTTCCTGAACTGACATGGATAGCTTCACTCACCTCAAGTCTGAACTGATTCCACAACTACAGACTTATTTTCAAGGTTTTTATAACTCTTGCTCTCAGTATTATTTATATATACACGTATAAATAATTGACGAGTCTTGCATATTTCTTGCTCATCACCCTCTATTTATGTACAGCTTTTTTCAGAAATTCTATTGCATTTATTTATTTCCCTGTAAATGCCTGCAAAAAAATTGAACTCAAGTTAATACAGGATGATAACAAATTTACTTTGACTTTGAAGAAGTTATCCCTTAGACCCTTTTAAATCTTTTTCCTCTCACCTTAAACCTATGTCTATTATCTGATTTTCTATGTTCTTCAGGGAGTTGACTCCAATATCGTTACCCTGTGATTTGTTTGTGATTTCAGGCCAACAATAAAGTAAACTTTAAATTAAAAAAATAAAGATACAAGATGTCACCAGTGAAAAATGATTCCTCGGGCAATATTTCCCAGATTTTCAATCATTTCAGCTGTTAACATATTTTAATTATTTTTTGCCTTAATTTTGTTTTTGAAACCATTGGAGCCTGTGACTTACAGTCTGTAGATTGAACAAGTGAGCTAGCTCTCTGCTGTCCCTGAGAAAACTCCCGGAGAGAAATGCGAGCACGAACTACCACGAGGAGAACCTCAGAGACGAGATGAGGGGCCATGATCGACTGCATTTCTTGCTGATTGAAGCATCAAGGAATATTGAAACATTGAGACAAACGTGGAGGAGAGCGAGTGGTCCTCAGAGAGGCTGCTGCTTCAAGCTGCAGCTGTCAGAGGGGTGGGTGGCTCATGTCGCTGTACTTGGAAGGGCTACTGGTTTTGAGTCACTACCCTTGGAGAGGTCGCTGGTTTGAGACGCTTCCCTCAGAGAGGCCATAAGTTCAAGTCTCTGCCCTCAGAGGGGCTGCTGGTTCTCGCCATTTGATTTTGTTGCAGATTGGCAGGCTGGGGGTTTGGGTGATCTGTCAGTTTTTGTGTGAGGGAGGAGTTGGGGGTGCTTGGACTTCGTGAGTTTTGCTGCTTTGTCTTTTCATTCAGTGGGATTGATGTCTTTATTCAACTATTTACAGTTTTCTGTATTCTATGGCTATCAAGAGAAGACTAATTGTAATCTGCATACATGAGTGTTTCAAATGAATGTAATCTGCAAAATGAATGTTTGAATCTTCGAATTTAGAAAAAAATTGCAGATAGAGGAAATCTGAAACAAAAGAAAAAAAACTGGAAAAGTTTCAGACTGTATCCATGAAAAGAGAAGCACTCAATATTTTGGGCCTGGAACCCTTTGTCAGTTCTGCTGTCTGCTCTGCTTCACCTGCATTCTCGGTTTCTGGTAGTGATACAAACATCCAAGTGAATTATGGAGACTACAATGGGATGAGGGAGGATTTGGCTAGTGTAGACTGGGAATACAGGCTATATGGTGGGACAGTTAAGGAACAGTGGAAGACTTTCAAAGAGATTTTTCATGGTGCTCAACAAAAGTATATTCCAGTTAAAAGCAAGGACAGTGAGGGTGGGGAGAGGCAGCCTTGGATAACTAAGGAAATAAAAGAAGGCATCAAACTAAAAGCTCATGCATACAAAGTCGCCAATAATAGTGGGAAACTGGAAGATTGGGAAGATTTTAAAAAGCGACAAAAACCACAAAGCGAGCAATAAAGTTAAGGAAGATAAATTATGAAAATAATCTGGCACAAAATAGAAAAGCAGTTAGTAAAAGTTTTTATAATTATATAAAGCGGAAAAATGAACTTGGCTAAAGTGAACATAGGTCCTTCGGAGGATGACAAGGGGGGATTGATATTGGGTAAAGAGGCAATGGCAAAGGCTTTGAATGACTATTTTGTGTTGGTCTACATAGTGGACGACGAGTCTAACATGCCAAAGAGAGATGTTATGGATGCAATGGGAGCTGAGGGCCTTGAATCAATAGCTATCAGTAAAGAGGTAGTGCCGAGCAAACTTGTGGGCCTGAACATTGTAAAGTCCCCTGGTCCTCGTGTACTGAGAGAAATGGCAAAAGTTACAGTAGAGGCTTTGGTGATGATTTACCAAACTTCTCTGGAATCTGGGCAGGTCCTATGGATTGGAAGATGGTGAATGTCACGCCACTGTTCAAAAAAGTATGTAGGCAAAAGGCAGGTAACTATAGGCCAGTTAGTTTTAACATCTGTAGTTGGGAAAATGCTTGAAGCTATCATTAGAGAAGAAATAGTGAGGCATCTGTAAAGAAATGGATCCATCAGGCAGACACAGCATGGATTCAGCAAAGGCAGGTCCTGTTTGACAAACTTACTGGAGTTCTTTGAGGATGTAACGAGTGCAGTGGCTAGAGGGGAACAGACGGATGTTGTTTACTTGTATTTCCAGAAGACCTTCGATAAGGTGCCTCATAAAAGACATCCATAAGATAAGGATGCATAGAGTTGGGGGTGATGTATTAGCATGGATAGAGGATTGGTTAACTAATAGAACACAGTGTGTTGAGATACATGGGTGTTACTCTGGTTGGCAATCAGTGGTGAGCGGTGTGCCACAGGGGTCAGTGCTGGGCCCATAACTGTTCACGATATTCATCAATGATCTGGAAGAGGGGACTGAGTGTAGTGTGTTCAAGTTTGCTGATGATATTAAAATGAGTGGAAAAGCAAATTATGCAGAAGATTTAGAGAGTCTGCAGAGAGATATAGATAGATTAAATGAGTGAGCACATGTCTGGCAGATGGAATACGTTGTTGGTAAATGAGAGGTCATCCACTTTGGAAAGAAAATGGAAGATCAGATTATTATTTAAATGGTAAAGGATTGCAGCATGCTGTTGTGCAGAGGGACTTGGGAGTGCTTGTGCATGAATCACAAAAGGTTGGTTTGCAGGTGCAGCAGGCTATCAAGAAGGCAAATGGAATGTTGGCCTTCATTGCTAGAGGGATTGAATTTAAGAGCAGGGAGGTTATGCTGTAACTGTACAGGGTACTGGTGAGGCCGCACCTGGAGTACTGTGTGCAGTTCTGGTCTCCATACTTGAAGAAGGATATACTGGCTTTGGAAGCAGTGCAGAGAAGGTTCACCAGGTTGATTCCAGAGATGAGGAGTTTAGACTATAAGGACAGATTGAGTTGCCTGGGACTGAGAGGAGATCTTATAGAAACATATAAAATTATGAAAGGGATAGATAAGATAGAGGCAGGAAACTTGCTTCCACTGGTAGGTGAGACTAGAACCAGGGGACATTGCCTCAAGATTTAGGAGATTAGATTTAGGAGGAACTGCTTTTCCCAGAGGGTGGTAAATCTGTGAAATGCTCTGCCCAATGAAGTAGTTGAGGTTACCTCAGTAAGTATTTTTAAGAAAAGGTTGAATAGATTTTTGCAAAGTTATGTGAAAAAGGCAGGTAGGTGGAGATGCGTTCATGGCCAGATCAGCCATGATCTTATTGAATGGCGGAGCAGGCTTGATTGGCCAGATGGCCTACTCCTGCTCCTATTTCTTATATTTTCATGTTCTTATTCTATGAATAAATGGTTAAGGAAAAGCCAAAGGCATCATTGTACGTCAGGGGCAACATGGCAGCATAGCAGCTAGTGGAATGTTTTCCAGCATGAGTGATTGGGGCTCAATTCCCACCACTGTGTGAAAGGACTTTGTACATTCACCCTGTAACAGTGCAGTTTGCTTCTCGGTACTGCAGTTTTCCACATTCCATTTTGGCACCAGAGGTATGTCATTGAATTCTGCTGTTCGACGCAAATGACACAATTCTTTGTATATTTCAATTTTTCGATGTAAAGTGACAAATGAAGCTAATCTCTTTGTAGACAGCTGCTGATATAAAATATAGTTTGCAAACTAGGGTCCTGATGAAGAGTCTCAGCCCAAAATGTCCACACCCCTCCAAAGGTGCTGCAGGGCTTTCTGAGTTCCTCCAGCATTTTGTGTGTGCTGCTCAAGATTTCCAGCATCTGCAGAATCCCTTGTCTTTCTGGGTTGCAAAAGTTGCTTCATAATTGTATCAAAACTTCAAATGGTGATATAAGTCCCGGAAACGTTTCTGTTAAGGTCAGCCAAATTTCCTTACTCTGGAAATAACCACTGGCCTCTCCTTCATGCTCCCATATGAAATGTGTTTACCCTGAAGCCTATTTGTGCTCTATTTTTGCCTTCAAAATGATTCATAATTCACATCTTTGCCCCTAGTTACACAATTCCCCGGCTTTGTGCTTAAGCAAAGATCACATGTTTGCAATAACATAATGAAGACTAATAGCAGAAGGCATACTCTGACCAAACAGACCAAGCACTTTGCTCCTCATTCCTCTATCCTTCATTTTTAAAAGGTAAAGATTTATAAAGGTTTTATAATAATGCAGATAATAAGGACAACTTTAAAGCCAAAGATATGGGTGTTTAAGATCAGTAAGGTCACTGTATATGCAGAATGCAAACTGCATAAAATAAAGATTTCAGTTTCTGCTATGACATAGAGGAAGGCCATTTGGCCCATTGAATCCTCAGAGCAATTCCATAAATCTCATTGGCCCAGTCATAAAGTCATAGAAACAGGTACTTCGGCTCAACTAGTCCATGCCAACCCGAATTCCTATCAAAGCTTGTCTTATTTGCCAGTGTTTGGCCCATATCCGTCTCTAAACATCTCTATCTATGTACCTGTCCAAGTGTTTTTTTTAAAGGTTGTTAATATGGTGGCCTCAACCACTTATTCTGGCAGCTCATTCTTTAGGGATCACCCTCTGGTTGAATAAAGTTGCCTCTCATGTTCCTATTTAATATTCCCCCTATTACTTCAAGCAAATGCCCTCTAGTTTTTAATCTCACAACCTTAGGCCTATGCACCTCATGATTTTATACACCTCTATAAAAATCTGCCCTCTTTCTTCTTTCCTCTAATAAGTAATGACCCAGCCTGCTCACCACTTGCCATAACTCACTCCCTTGAGTCATGGTAACATCCTTGTAAATTGTCATAAATCACCTCTGCAATCTTTCCAGCAATTTTCTCTCTCTTTCCCTCTCTCTCTCCCTCTCTCTCTGCACATGTTTGGGATGTAGGGTAAAACTGGAGCACTGGGGGGGGGGGGGAGCAGACAGGATCAAAGGGCAATTTGCTGACTCTGTTCTCTGAGCACCAGGGATCTGGTTTGAACTTCAGTGGCTGGAGCCTTGCTTCCTATTTTTTATCATATCATATTTCAGGCCATCTGGGAGCTCCTGAGGATCTGGATTTTCCTTCAAACTGCTGCACTCTACACAAAAGCTGCCAAACTTTTGCCCTCCCTAAACCACATGAATGCTCACTGCTGAGATTAAGAGGGTGAGCTTCAGAAGATTTATTCAGGCATAGACATTGAATTTTAAAGAATGTTCCCACTCAGCATGCTCATAAGCTTTTAATGGTTTTAAATCCACCAGAAAATAGATTAAAACATTTTTCATATTAACTATAGGAATATAGAAAAGGGAATATTAAGTCTATACTTTCTGGAATCAAGAGTAATAAGTAACCTTGTTGTAAAAAGAAAGAACTTGAGCTTTGTTTGGACAATGTTTGGGCATTGACAGGGTAGTTTCTGAGAGTAATGCACATAAAATATAGAGAAACTCAGCAGGTCAGGCAGAATCTACAGAAAGGAATAAAGTGTTGATGTTTCAGGCCAAGACCCTTCATTAGGGCCGGTCTTGACAGGAAACTTCAACACCTTGTTCTTTTCCACAGGTGCTGCCTGACCTGTTGAGTTCCTCCAGCATTTGCTGTGTGTTACTCTGCATCCGCAGAATCTCTTGTGTTTATAGTTTCGGGGAGGAAGTTTTCACCCATAAAAAGGTGCTAGAACAAGGAAACGTGATATCAGGATAAAGGATCACCCACTTAGAACTGAGATAAGGAGGAAATTCTTCTCTCAGATGGTTGTGAACCTTCAGAATTCTCAAACCCAGAGAGCTGATGACTTTAACAGAATGAAAAGCCCTAAAGTGTTCTTGAACCCTGATGATATCTGGGCTTGATTCAACAATCACTCTAGATTCTACTCAACCTTGCCGCTATGTTGGCTCTGCTTCACCAGTTGCTGCAGAAAGACACGCCATGAGTATGTGATAAAGTCGAGACGACCAATGGTCTGTGCAACAAAAATCAATCAGTGTTACACCAGTTACGCTGGCCATGTGCTAAATCTTGCTTGCAATTTTTCAGCTGTGGGTTTGCACCAATGTTTAGCCATATGATGAACAATCCTGTTGCTGATATTAATGCACATGGTCTAATAGTTAAATCTGTAAAATATTCACATAGGGTAGTGTTAACAAAGGAATTGTGGAAAAAATATGGAAGAACTATATTCAGAGCACATACACATACAAAATATAAAGGCGGGGGCTAGATGGTTTATCTATTAGGCTGGCAATGGTGTAAAAGATCTAGCCAGCAGATGTATGGTATGTCAGAACTGCAGAATTTATCTCACAGAGCACCATTGTAAGCCTGGAGGCAGAAATCTACGAAGTCCATGCTGAGTACTGAACCCTTGTGAGCAATGGCCAGGAGATTGGCGAAGAACGAGATGAAAGGTGCATCTGAAATAAGTTCAGGAGAAGTTTAAGATGGGATTCTTCTTCTCCTTTTGATGATACTTCACCTTTGTCATGAAGGTGTTGAGAATGTCCGTGATGCATTTCTCTGTCCTTCTGGTAACCTCTGGCCATGAGAGAGGTAGTGGAAAGTGTATGGCATCAGGCTGGCGAATGATGTGGAATGCTCATAGGAGTTGGCTGTGTGCAATTCAAAGATTTTTTTAAAATGGTTAGCGTTATTTGTCTTATATACATCAAAACATAGAGTGAAATGTTTTGTTTGCGTCAAACTAAATCAGCAATGATTTTGCTTAGCAACCAGCAAGTATCACCATGCTTCTCGCACCAACATAGCATTCCTTGCACATCTCAATCTCCTCAGAACATAAACGCTGCTGTGCCTTGACAAATGAAGAGGTGCTGTGGGTCCGGGAGATCATCCATTATGTGCACACTGTGTGACAATGTAGTGAGAAAGATTAAAAAGAGGCTTGAAATGTGACACTCTAGCATGACACCAGTCTTCGATAGGACTGGATCAGTGGTCAGAATTTGAAATCATGAAATCAAAGTCACATACCTGACACAAACTTACTATTCTGTCATTGAAGACAGACTGCAGGCAAACTTTCTCAAATCTGACTGCCCTCAAAAATAAATCAGCATTTTACATCTGATGATTGGTAGCATGGAAACTATGTTTCCAACACAACTTTCACCCAATCCAACACACACGCAATGCTGGAGGAACTCAGCGGGCCAAGCAGCATCTATGGAGATGAACAGACAGCCCACATTTCCTCGTACTGTACAAAAGATGCTTCACCAGGACATCAGGACAAATAACACACCTTGTTCCCTCTAAGCTGTGTGCATGTGCACGCGCACACATGTTTTTCAACCGGTGCACAAAGGAAATTAATGTGTGCACAAAAGGTTAGTTACCTAAAATAATGTAGTAATTAATAATGATACTTACTGAAAGTAATCTTTCAGCTAAATGTTTCTTTTAACTAGTTAGTCAGTTTTTCAAATACTACAATGCACGTCACTAATTTACGTCACCTCTCCTTTCTTGTTCTGGTTTGTACAGCTGCATCACGCATTCCAATATCATGATTTTCTAGCTGAAAATACTGTAATAGTTAGACAGTTTAATGATTTCAAATTTTCCATGCAAGGAAAATTTAAATCCAAACTGATTTCAAACTTTGCTCAAATGGTGGCATTTGTACTTCAAAATGAACAGTTTTGCGACCTTGCACAGTTGATGGGCATTGGGGGAACCTTTCTTGCATCTAGTGCAGACTGTGAATGAGGCTTTAGCCTAATGAATCAACTCAAAAACAAACTGAGAAACTGTTTAGGTGAATGTCATTTGGATATGTTAATGAGAATCAAAAGCTATCAATTGGATGGAAGTTCTATTAGTCTAGATAGAGTTTACAAAGAATGGGTAAATGCCAAAGACAGGAGAGAGAAAAAATAACTGAGTGACTTAAAAATGTATGTTATTTTGTTGTTATTCTGTGCAGTTTTATGTCAAATACTTTGTAAACCTACATAAATTGTGCCATGTGTGCATTCAGTGTGCACATGACTTTTGTCACAGGAAAAAAAATTTGCACAACGTAAGATTTTTGCGCACACTGACTACTAAAAATTAGAGGGAACATTGCTTGTAAAACTTTCTGCTCCAAAGGGTTGCAGCAGCTTTTATCAACAATCTGTGATGTGACCTTGAAGTAACCACACACACTTGATGCTTTGAGCGCCACGATAGTGGGACCATTATTGTGATGCTGTTACAGCTCGGGGCATCAGAGATTAGAGTTCAATTCTGTTGCTGTCTGTAAGAAGTTTGTACATCCTTACTGTGAGTGCGTGGCTTTCCTCTTAGTGCTCCGGTTTCCTTCGCTCATTCCAAAGACGTAGCAATTAGATAGTTAATTGCTGATTGTAAATTGTCCTGTGTTTAGGCTGGGGTTAAATGGGTCTCTTGCTGGGCGGTGAGGCTTGGTGGGCTGGAAGGGCCTGTGGCGGACATTGTATCTCTAAACTAAAAACTCTCATCATTCTAAATGTGATTCTCTTGTATCGAGATTGAGAACATTTAAGATACATAAATTAAAAGTTACTCCAGACATCAATTTACCCATTTATCTGCTGACATTTTTAAATGATCCCAGCATTTTGGCATTTGACTTGTTCAGGTTCAAGTTTATTGTCATCTGACTGCGCATATATATAAACCAAATGAAACAATGTTTCCTCTGGACCATGGTGCACCCACAAAACGTATATCACCCACAGCACGCACAGCAAAATATTATACTATAAATAAATTAATAAAATATAATTCAAAATGCATGTTGTAAAGAGCAGCACAAGTCAACAGTAGACAGTATAATAAGCAGCTCACTGTCCTAGTGACGAGACCTCATTGGAGACAGGGTATTCATAGTCTCACAGCCTGAGGGAAGAAGTCTGTCCATCCTAGTCCTGATGCTTCTGTACCTCCTGACTGCCGCAGGAGTGATGGAGGATAATGCTCAACGACTGAACTTCATGTAAATTCTCATTCTTCTGGAAACTTCCTCGGCCTCTGAGTACAATGGACGTTGTGATTACAATTTGGCACCACACCCTATAACAAAGAAACCATTTAATCTTCATCTAGATGAGACCTTAACTGTAGATGGGGTTGTACTTTAAAGGTGAAGTGAAGAGAGCTATTCCCTCAATTCTAAAAGGGAAGAACGGCTGTGAAGAATGGAGGAGACACCATGGACTCCTTTCATTACAACATTGTTGTTTGGAGAAGGAACATCAGTCGTGCGCTAAGATAGTTCAAGGAAAAAAGAAAGAGATCCAATCATTTGTAGCAAGGTCTTTGTTATGGAAATAGTGGTTAATGCAGTTGGGAAGATCATTAATTATTTAATAAATTAACTACTTCTTTCTGAAGAAAGAAACTTGGATTTAAAAAGAATCTTTGCTTCAGGCTGCCTCAGAACATGTCAGGGCCAATTAATAGAAAGCAACATACAAAGGAAGCAGGACCCAAAAAAAAGTTCAAATACTTCAGAAGATGAGACAATGTCTGATCAGAAATATTAGCCAGTTAGTCACCAATTAAGATTCCATTTCTATCCATCTAGATACACAATGGACATAATCTACACCACACAGTGAAGAGAACAGCACCAATTAATATACATGGTCCTTATGCCTTTGACTCCAGCAAAGATTGTGGAATACTCTTCTTCTTAAGCTTGGCTGCCAACAGAAATTCATCCTCAAATTGCATTTGTTTCGTGATGGCACACAAGCCATGATCCCATCTAGTGAATCCACAACAGAGCCATTCCATTTCAGATTCATGTTAGACAGGGTTGGATCATTACCCACACATTTTTTGAACATTTTCTATTGCAAAATTGCATCTCACCTCCAACAAACTTGTCAGAAGATGAGAGTATGAAAGTTATGCATAGGTCAGGAAAATTCATTGCTCACTTTGCAACTGTTTGCAAGAGCTGGCATCCAGGGCCAAAGTTTAATATTCAAGTCAAATGATATCACTTAACTTAAAATAGAGAATCTCCATTAACATTGTGCCAGGACAGCAGTACGTGGCATCTACAAAACACTCAGCAGTTACCCACCTGGTCAGCAGATAATTCCCAAACCAATCATCAACAAAGACAAGGAGATTTGCACTCCAGGTCACAAACATCCTGTCTTGGAAATAATTTATTTGATACAAGCCTGGAACACCCGACCTAATATCACAATAGGAGTACATTAACCAAAAGGACTGCAAAGAGTAAGGGAATAGCTCTCTCGTATCTCCTCAAGGACGATAGACAAAAAACTGGAGGATGCATCTACGGAGGGAAATGGGTCAGGCTGCACCTATAAAGGGAAATGGACAACTGATGTTTTGGGATCCAGGTGAAGAAGAGTATTGACCTGAGGGAACGGCTGTACATTTCACTCCATAGATAGTTCCTGCCTTATTGAGTTGTGCCAGATTTTTTTGTATGTTGCTCCATATTCCGGAATCTTCAGTACCTTATGTCCTATTTTCACAGGGGTAACTCAGGGATGCTTTATTGACCCACTCTGCCAAGATCGTGAAAAATTAAGATAAATATTCATTCAGCGCTACACTTAAGCATCAAAAAGGATATCCATGCCACAGGATTTGTTGATAGGTTGGTAACAAGTTGAAGAGACAGGAAGATTTTTCATAATCCTTTATCTACATGCTAATGAATTTCAATATATTTAGATCAGAGTATATTTTTTAACATAATTTATTTCATATGGCTGCCATTCTCCTTTGCCGGATACATAACGTTTATAAGGAGCCATTATTAACTCGGTTGGACTAATTTTGAATAGCTAGGATATAGAAATCATCTTGGAGATTTCTTAACAAAATCCTGCCAAGCCATTAAAAGGTGGGATAAGGCCCTGAGTAATTATAATGCTGGAAGGAAAGAAGCTTCAGGCAGCATTTGTGGAATCAGAGGCTGTGTTAATGATTCAGACCAGTGAGTGGTTGTCAGAAAAGGTGCAATTTTTACACAGGTCTGGAGCCAGGGAAAATTGGAAAAGAAGATGAAATGATAGAGGGTGAGTTCTGTAGGCAGGGTGAGTAACTGACCAAAGTTATAATAGGTCAAACCACTGTGTGGCAGAATCATAAAGGAACATTTAACAGGGCTACAGGCAGTACAACCAGCAGCATCAGAATGTATACCAGCTGCTGATCTCTGAAAAAGTGGGAGCAGCAATTATGAAAATGTTAGACATGAAGGTAAATCCCGAGTGCTGTAAGGCATCCTAAACAAATATAAAATGTAGCTCCATTAAGATTTATTGAAATGGCATCAAACTCCAAGAGAGAAATTTGGAAAACTTCAATGATAGGCTATCAGATGCTCAGGGGTCCTCTTGCAAACTAAGCAAAGAGATTCCATGAAATGATCAACCAATCAATGACTAATCTCTCTGGTGTAGCGGGAAACAGATTGCAAGCAATGAATAGAGGAGCCCAACTAAAGTTCAAAGTAAATTTATTATCGAAGTATATTTTGGTCACAGTATATTCATTTACCTGTGGGATTCATAATTAGTATAAAAACCACAATAAAATCAATGAAAGACCTCACCCAACAGGATGGACAAATAACCAATGTGCAAAAGACAACAAACTTTGCAATAATAATAATAATAATAAGCAATAAATATCAAGAACTTCAGGTGAAGAGTCCTTGAAAGTGAGTCCATAGGTTGGGGAATAGTTCAGTGATGGTGCGAGAGAAGTTGAGTGATGCTACCACTGATTGTTGGTAGAGCCTGATTGTTGAGGGGTGATAACTGTTCCTGAACCTGGTGGTGTGGGTCCTGATGCTCCTGTATTTTCTTCTTGATAGCAGCAATGAGAAGAGGGTGGTCGGTCCCTGATGATGGATGTTGCTTTCCTGCAACAGCACTCCGTGTAGTTGTGCTCAATGGTGGGGTGAGTTTAGCCCGTAATGGACTGGACCGTATTTGCAGGATCTTTTTGCAGGATTTTCTGTTCAAGGACATTGGTGCTTTCATTAGAGGCTGTGATACAGCCAGTCAATATATTCTCCATCACATATCTCTACAAGTTTGTCAAACTTTTAGATGTTATGCCAAATCTTTGCAAACCTCTAAGAAAGAAGAGACACTGTTCTGCTTTCTTTGTAATGGCACTTTAAGTGCTGGGCCCAGGACAGATCCTCTCAAATTATAGCACTGAGGAATTTAAAGTTTTTGACCTCCATTTTCCTTCTCCTAAAGTCCATAATCAACTTCTTGGTCTTGCTAACATTGAGTAAGAGGTTATTGTTGTTATGGGGCTAAGTACACAGCCTTGTGGAGATTGATGGAGATGTTGTTGCCAACCGGAAATGACTGGGGTTTGCAAGTGAGGAAATTGAGGATCCATGGTCTTGAAGCTTATTGAGTAATTTTGAGGGGATGGTAGTATTGAGTGCCAAGCTGCAGTCGACAAAGTTGCAGTCCTGATGTATGTACCTTTGCTGTCCAGATGTTCCAGAGCTGAGTGAAGAGCCAATGAAATGGCACCTATTGTGAACCTACTGTGCCAGTAGGCAAATTGGAGCCGACCTAAGTTGCTTCTCAGGCAGGAGTTGATATGCTTCATTACCAACCTCTCAAAGCACCTCATCACAGTAGATGTAAGTACTACTGAATGATAATCAGTGAGGTAGGTTACCACATTCTTTTTAAGGACCAGTATAGCTGCAGCCTGCTTGAAGCATCAAACTACCGAATCAGACTACCAAAGCAAGAAGTTAAAGATGTCAGTGAACAATCCAGCCGATTGATCAGTACAGGCCTTTAGTGCTCTGCCAGGAACCGCATCTGGGCCAGATGTTTTCCGTGAGTTCAGACTCCTGAAAGATGCTCATATGTCTGCCTCAGAAACTGAGATCACAGAATCATTGGGTGCATGTGGGAGACTGTTAGATTTCCTCCATGTTTTAATGGTCAAAGCGAACATTGAGCTAATCTGGGAGTGAAGCATTGTTGTCACCTATGTATCTTGACTTTTCTTTGTAAGAGGTAATAGCATTCAAGCACTGCCGCAGCTTTCAATCTCCCTTCTGTGATTTAAGTTTGTTCTGGAGTTACCACTTCGCCCGTGAGATGACTTTCCGGGGATCATACCTGGATCTCTTGTATCTTACTTGGTCACCAGACTTGAATGTCACTGATAAGTATAGTAAATCACTGCTGCATCTGAAAGGAGGATGTGAATGTAATTTAAAGAAGAAAGAGCAGGTGAAAAGACAGATGTGCACAAACAAATTATTTAGAAAGCTTTAAATCTAAAAGAGAACCAAACCCAGTCTGGAGAGAGAAAAAAAACAGTGTGAGTAGTTCAAGTCTATGACTTATTATGACCTTGGATGAAAGGTCATCAACTTGAAAACTTTAACCCTATTTCTTTTGCCACAGATTCTACCTGACCTATAGAGTATATCCAACATTTTTTGTTAATATTACTATCAGGTCTTACATATTCTGCACAGAAAGATGGCAGGAAGGAAGACGTGTTGGGAGTGATTGAAGATTAGACTTCTCAATTCACAAAGGTGTCCTCAGGGATGCTTAACATCAGACCTACTGCTGTTAATATGATGTACACAGCCTTTATGTTAGTCCCAGTGATTTGTAGTCTGCTTTTTTCTTCCTTCCCAGCTGAAAGCTATAAATATATTATCTAGGTCATCCCTGAAGTTAGCTTGGACAGAAACACCATCTGTACAATCTTAAGTCTGAGAATTGAAAAGATCCAAGTGCTAAGTCTTTGCCAGCTCTTTGAACCAATTGTACAGAAGGTTACTTAAAAGTGGGTTAACAAACTTATAACTTTTGATCAGGTTGAATAAAGGAAAACTATTTCTACTGATCAATGAATGGATAACACATATTCAATGCCCTTACCAAAAGAGCACAAGAGTTTGAACACAGAGTTCTGTTACAAATGGTGGAAACCATTAAAAATAAAAATAGTGCAAAATATTCTGGAAAATGTGCTCAGTGGCCACTTGATTAGGTATACCTGCTTATTAATGCAGATATATAATCAGTCAATCATGTGGTAGCAGCTCAGTGTATAAAAGCATGCAGGCAGGGTCAAGAGATTCAGTTGTTGTTCAGACCAAACATCAGAATGGGGAAAGAAATGTGATCTAAGTGACTTTGAATGTGGAATAATTGTTGGTGCCAGACGGAGTGGTTTGAGTATCTCAGAAACTGCTGATCTCCTGGGATTTTCACGCACAACTGTCTGTTGCGTTTACAGAGAATGGTGTGAAAAACAAAAAAAAATAATATCGAATAAGTGGAAAATCTGAGGGTGGAAATGCCTTGTTAATGAGAGAGGCCAGAGGAGAATGGCTAGACTGGCTCAAGCTGACAGGAAGGTGACAGAACACGAATAACTACGCATTGCAACAGCAGTATGCAGAAGAGCATCTCTAAACAATGACCAACATTGAAGTGGATTGGCTACAGCAGCAGAAAACCATGGACCTACACCGTAGCTGCCATTTCATAAGGCATTGCAGGTACCTAAAGAAATGGCTACTGAGTTTAAATACATTAATTTTGAGATATAAAAAAATGATGGCAATGTTGAATCAGTAGAACAAGATAACCTCTTTCTGTCTCATAATAATTTAAGACGTAATGAAATATAAGTTATTTTATTCTCATTATTAATAGAATGTTGCTGTCACCCACAGTCATTTAGTGTCAATCCTTTGCCCAAAGAGACACATAAAGGCCTAACTAGGTAGCAATGACAGTTTAGCTTCTCTAAGTGCAGTATCAGATTAAATTGATTTTATATCAATCCAGTATTTTCACAGCTACCATTTTTTATTTCACATAAATTCAATTACTTGAGATTAAATTTCCCTAGCCGCTGCAATAGGATTCAAAAGTTCAATCCTTAGCTTCCTATTGACAAGTCAATCAATTCCATTAATTGTATTCCATTGAATGAGTCTTTCACTGATGTAAAGAACATAAAGACAACTAAAACCCACCTCCCATTGAAACTCTGAGGGAAGCGTATACAACACAGAAGAATTGCATGGTCTGTTAGGAACATTGATCTTTTATAAATCAAGACTGTTGTTTCCTATAGTTTTGGTGTCATGTAAAGGGCAAAGACTATTGAGAAAGGGCAAAGGAGCTTGAATAGTGAATGACATTTTAATGAACTCACATCATAACAGTGATGTTTGAGAGACATAGCAAAATTTCTCTTCATCCAACGATCTGCAAAACCTCAAGGCATTAAAATGTCAAATTCCTTACCCATGCTTTTTAATTCTGTAAAACTTCTGGATTTTAGAGTCAGATTGCTCTTTGATCATGATGAAGTTTTGTTTCCTGCATCTGGGTAACAGGAAGAAGGGAAAGACCATCAACCACACACCAAGAGAAGGGAATGGAAAGGTAAAAGAAAAGAGAAAACCTACAAGGGCTGATGGGGAGGGAAAGGAACATAGGGTGTGGTTACTTAAAAATAGGAAATTCGATGTTCATACACTGGGCTGCAGGCTGTTCTAGTGGGACAGCATGTGTTGCTCTTCCAGTTTATGTTTGGCCTCTCTCTCTCTCTCTCACTTCATTAACCACTTTTGTCCGTCATCCCGCTACCCACCCACCATGCCTCCTCCCTGCCATTACCTAGATTTTTTCCACATCTGGTTCTATCTACCCATCAGCTATAAAACTGACCCAGATGGGTATTTATCTGCATTGAAAGCAGTGAGGGGGAAAAAAAAGTCCTCCTAAGTTTTTTTTTCCTTGGGCTAGAACAGTAGAATCATAGAAATATACACTACAGAAATAGGCCACTAGGGCCCACCTCATTATTCCAATTGTGATGTTTGATTATGCTAATCTTATTTGCCCATATTAGGCTCATATCCCTCTATTCCTATCCAAGTATCTATCCAAATGCCTTTTGAACATTGTGATATTATCCTCCTCCACTGTTCCCCTGGCCAGATATTCATCGTCCTCTAAGTAGAAGCCTTACAGCTCAGATTCCCTTTAAGTTTCTCCCTCTGTTCAACCTGTGCCCTCTGGATCTAGACTCTATTGTCGTGGATAAACAGAAGCTGAGCAGACTGAGGCCATATCTAATGATGCTGCTACATTTATGTAAGTCATTGTTGTTTCCAGCTATTTTTAGAACAAGTAAGCACACAAAAAAATTATGGCAAGAGGGAAGACTAGCTAGAGTATCATACCACATGTTTTGTAATTGATTATCCTCAAAAACTAAATGGCCTTCGAGAGGACCTGGACTATAGTAAAGCATTTGAGAAGGTTGACATAGCAGATAATGATGCATGGGATCCAGGACCATACAATTGTAATATATAGGAGCAGAATTAGGCAATTTAGCTAATTAAAATGCTCTTTCAGTTCAAATCTGCTTTGCCTATAAGATAGAGAAATAGGGGTAGAAGCTTGTTATTCTGACTGGAGGATCATGAACCTGTGGTGTTCCACAAGGATCAATTCCTCTGTTGCTTGTGATATATATCAATGACTTGGATGAAAACGTAGGTGCATAGATTTACAAGTTAGCAGTTGTCATCAAGGTTGGTGGAGCTGTGGACAATATAAATGACTGTAAGGAATACAGGAAGATATACTGTAGACTAGAATCAGAATCCACTTCAATATCACTGCCTTAAATAAAGATAATTTTGTTGTTTTGTGGCAGCAGTGCAGTGCTAAAACATAAAATTACTATAAATTGCAAAATAAATAAATAATACAAAAACTAGTAACAATAGGTAGTGCTTATAGGTCCATTCAGAAATCTGATAATGGAATATCTATGAATCACTGAGGCAGCAAATTGGACTAGCTATTGGCTTTGCTAGAGAAACCAGTGATAGTAGATAGTTGCCTCTCTGACTGGAGGCCTGTGATTAATGGTTTCCCACAGAGATTGGTGCTGGGTCCAATGTTTTTTTTTGTGATCTATATCAACAATCTGGATGGTAATGTGGAAAACTGGATTTGTGGATGACAACAAGATTGGTAGTGTAGTGGACAGCGAGGAAGGCTCAAAGTTTGTAGTGGGATCTAGCCCAACTGTAAAAATGGGCTCAGAAATGGCAGATGAAATTTAATGCAGACAAGTGTGAGGTGATGCACTTCAGAAGAACAAACCACAGTAGGACTTATAGAGTGAATAGTAGGGCACCGAGAAGCACTGTAAAACAGACGGAACTGGGAATGCAGATCCGTAATTCCTTGAAGGTAGTGCTACAGGTAGATAGGATTGCAAAGAAAGCTTTTGGCACATTGGCCTTCATAAATCATAGTACTGAGTACAGGAGATAGCATGTTATATTGAAGTTGTATAAGATGTTGGTGAATCCTAATTTGTAGCATTAAGTGTAGTTTGGTTACCTACTTATCGGAAAACTTGTCAATAAGATTGAACGAATAGAAAGAAAATCTATAAGAACATTGCCAGGACTTGAGGACCTGAGTTGCTCCGAGAGGAGGTCGATAGAAGTAGGAAAATTAATAGTTCAGCTTGGATTAGATGGGCCAAAAGGCCTGTTTGAGTGCTGCAGTGTTTTATGACTCTATATGACACCAAGTGTGGGTCTTCAGGTGCCTGTACCATCTCATTGAAGGTGGTAACAAAAGGATCCTTAATAATGGATGCCAAATTCTTGAGGCACCATCTCTGGAAGAAGTCTTAGGTGGTGAGGAGGGTTGTGTTGTGATGCAGCTGGCTGAATCTCCAGTCTTCTGCAGCCCTTTGCAACCCTGTGCATTGACGTCTCCATACCAGCCAGCGATGCTACCAATCACAATGCTCTCCACTGTACGTCTGTAGAAATTTGAAAGAGTCTTTGCTGGCATACCAAATTTCCGCAAACTCCTACTGAAGTAGAGTTGCTTGTGTGCCTTCTTTCTGGTTGCATCAATTTGTTGGGCCCGTGACAGGTTGTCTGAGATGTTGATCCCTAGGAATTTAAAGCTGCTTGCCCTTTTCAACCGCTGATTCCTCGATGAGGACCAGTATGTGTTAACTTGACTTCCTTTCCTGTGGTCAAGATCAGTTTCTTGGTCTTGCTGACATCAAGAGTAATACTACTGTTGCAAAGCCACTCAACCAACCAATGTACCTCACTCCTGTATGCCTCCTCATTGCGATCAAGATTTCACCCACAATAGTTGTGTCATCTCCGAATTTATAAATAATGTTTGAGCTATGCTTAGACACAATTATGAGTGTATAGAGAGTAGACAGTATGCATCTCTGAGGCGGAGATTGTCAGTGAGGTGGAAACATTATCACCAATCTGTGCTGACTGCCATCTCCCGATGAAAAAGTTGAAAATCCATTTGCAGAGGGAGGTACAGAGACCCAAGATTTGAAGCTCGTTTGTTAGAACCAAGGGGATGATGGCATTGAATACTGAGCTGTAATCTATAAGGAGCAGTCTTATATGTCTTGCTGTCCTCTAGGTGCTCCAATGCAGACTGCAGAGCTAGTTAAAACTGTGCCAGCTGTAGTCCTATTGCAGTGGTAGATGAAATGCGGCAAAGCCTGGTCCCTGCTCAAGAACGATTTAATTCTGGTCTGAACGAATGTCCTGAAGCATTTCATCATTGTAGATGTGACTGCTACTGGACGATGGCTATTGGGGCAGTTCACTCTGTTCTTAGACCATAAGAGATAGGAGCAGAATTAGGCTACTTAGCCTATCGAGTGTCTCCACATTCCATCATGGTGATTTATTATCCCTCTCATCCCCATTTTTCTGCTTTAACCTTCGACGCCATAAACCCCATGCACCTTTACCTTCTGAATCTACCTCTCATGGGGAACCTTATCTACCACCTTACTAATGCCCGTGTAGTTAACGCTCACTGCCTTAGATTCATCAAGCTCCTTTGTTACCTCTTCAATAATCAGGTTTCTAGGGCATAACCTATCCTGCACAAAGCCATGTTGACTGACCATCAGTCATGCTTTTTCAAAGGGTTTCTCTACACCGGTCCACTGGTTTATATTTACCTGGATTTTCCTTATGTTTTTGCAAAGGCTTAACCTTTACTGCTCTCCAGTCCTCTGGCACCTTGCCTGTTATTATTGAGGGCTCAAAGAACTTTGTCAAACCTCCAGCAATCTTCTCACTTGCTTCTTTCAATATTCTAGGATGTATGCCATTAGGCTCTGAGGAGCTATCACCTTAATGCTTCTCAGAAAACCCAATGCTACCTCTTCCTTCAATTCAAAGTGTCCTAGGAAAGTAGCATGCCCCACTCAACCTTCACCTTCACCATTCTCCAAATCCTTTTCTTCAGCAAATACTACACAAAATGCACTTTTTATACCTCCATTACTCAGTTACAGTTACTTGTTCTGACTCCAAGCACAAAATACCTGCTTTATTCTTAAGTGCACAAACCTGCTATTTAATTATCGTTTTTCAATTTACAGTAAGTACAAAATACCTTGGGATTCTCCTTGATCCTGCTTGGCAAGGACAATTCATAGCCGCATTTGGCCTTCCTATTCGCCTGCATGAGCGCATTCCTGTCACCTTTATACTCCACAAGGCCCCAGTCTGCTCTTAGCTTCCTAATCTGTACCCTACCCACCTTCGATCAGTTTTTCAAGTGCCGTACTAGAGAAAATAAAACATTGGATCTCCTGTATGCAAATGTTAAAGATGCATACAGCTCCACAGTTCTGCCCCCACTCAGAAGATCAGATCACAACCTGGTTCAACTCATGCTCTTGCATAAGCCCAAAGTACAGCAATAATTATCTAATTAAATGGTCTACAGAGGCCTTTGAGGCCTGAGGGGGCTGCTTTGAGGTTATTGACTGGAATGTGCCTTGTGAACCAGATGGGGAGGACATTAACAGACTTACGGAGTGCAACACCGGTTACATCAACTTCCGTGTGGACACTGCAATACTATCAAGGATTGTTCACTGCTCCCCTAAAAGGAATAATGGCTCACCAAAGATCTAAAAGCCCTCATCAACCACAAAAAGAGAGCTTTTAGATCAGGAGACAGGGAGGAATTGAGAGCAGAGAGAGCTAAAGGGGAAGATCAAGGTGGCTAAAGAGGAACACAGCAGAGAGCTGGAGAACCAGCTTGGGCAGAGTGGCACCCGGGAGGTGTAGAGAAACATGAAGAATATTACTGGCTTCAATCAGCCTAGCTGCACAGCCTTGGAAAGCAGCAGTGAATAGGCTAATGAGTTAAACCATTTAAATTCTTCAATTGCCCTCCTGTTCAACCCCCCCCCAGCACACCAGTCCGAGGGCAGAGGCACCCAATGGTCTCTCAGCACCAATGCCCTCCTCACCCCTCCAGTTCAACATGTGAATGAACAACACAGGCTACCACTGTCTACATTCCCTCCTTGCCTGCACCTACCATCCTCGCCTCCAAATACCAATTGCTATTGTCCTGATCGTCACCTTCCTCAGCCCCCCCCTACCACCGACTCCCTGGTCACCATGGTCTCACCTTCACTACTGAGCCAATGAGAAGGGCTCTGCAGAAACTCAGACATGGCAAAGCATTGGGACCAGATAATATGAACACCAAGGTCCTGAATAAGTGTGCTGAGCAGCTGCGTGGAGTTCCCCAGCACCTTTTCAATCTGAGTCTCAGCCTGGAAAGGGTCTCAACTATGTGGAAGACATCATGTGTGCTCCCAGTACCCAAGTAAGTCCAATCAAAACTCACGAATGTCTACCATCCAGTGGCCCTGATCTCGCACTTCATAAAGACCTTAGAGAAGCTGGTTCTGATTCAGCTTTGACCCCTGGTCAGCTCACCCCTCGCGTCCCTGCAGTTTGTCTACCAGGAGCACATTGGAGTCGATGATGCTGTCATCTACCTGCTGAACAGAGTCTACTCCCATTTGGATAAGCAGGGCAGCACTGTGAGGGTCATGCTTTTTGAGTTCTCAAGTGCTTTCCATAATATACTGCCCTCATTGTTGGGGGAAAAGCTCAGTTCAATGCTGGTTAGCATTTCCATTGTATTCTGGATAATGGACTACCTGACTGGCAGACCACAGTTTGTGCGGCTTCAGAGCCGTGTGTCAGACGTGGCTATAAGCAGCACTGGGGCCCCACAAGGGACTATATTGGCTCCCTTCCTGTTTACCCTGATAACCTCAGACTTTAGATACAACACTGAGTCGTGTCATCTGAAGAAATTCTCTGATGGCTCAGCAATAGTTGGGTCTATAAAGGTAGGGTGGGTGGATGAATACCGGGTCCTAGAAGAGGACTTTGTCAAATATTGCAAGCTGAACCATCTGCAGCTCAACATCAGTAAGACAAAGGAGATGGTGATGGACTTTAGGAAGACTAAGCCTGCACTGCTCCCTGTTACTATTGATGGTGAGCACGTGGATGTGGTGAGGACCTACGCATACCTGGGGGTGCACCTGGATGACAGACTTGAGTGGAGCACCAACAGAGAGGCTGTGTACAAGAAGGGGTAGAGTCACTTTTATTTTCTGAGGAGACTGAGGTCCTTTGGAGTATGTGGGCCACTCCTTCACATGTTCTACCAGTCTGCTGATGTCAGTACAATTTTCTCTGTAGTGGTGTGCTGGGAAAAAGGCATCGACATGGGGGATACCAACAGGCTCAAAAAACTGATTAGAAAGGCTTGCTCTGTTACAGGAGTCAAACTGGATACACTGGTGACTGTGATAGAATAAGGGACTCGACGAAAATTCCTGGCAATTCTGGACAATGTTTCTCACCCTCTGCATGCCACCTTGGCTGAACAGAGGAGCACATTTGTAATAGATGAAGACAACTGCGCTACTCCAAAGAGGTCATTCTTACCCTGGGCCATTAAGCTCTACAATGAGTCAGCCTATATCCAGGGAAGTGATGACCCCCTCCTGATAGACTGTTTGAGGTAACTTATTTTTATTCTTTCTTGCTTCTCTTCTAATATTGTATATTTCTACATCTGTGCACTTGCAATGCTACTGTGACACTGTAATTTCCTTTGGGATCAATAAAGATCTATCTATCAATCTATATACTTCATTTTCCATCTTGACTACATTTAGGTCATCTAAAGTTCCCTTACCTTACCATCTTTGTCCTTATTCTTTATTGATACCTGCTGATCCTGACCTTTGATCACCTGGTCTTTAAACAACTTTCACACATTGGATGTGGACTTGTCCAACAGCAGTTGCTCCCAATCAGCGCCTGTTAGCTCTTGCCTTATCCTGTCATAATTTGCTTCCTACAGATTAGTACCTTCCAACATAATCCAACTTTATCCTTACTCATGATTACTTTACAACATAATGAGTTATGGTCGCTCTTCCCAAAATATTCAGATATCATCAGGTTTGTCAGCTGGTCTGGCTCATTTCCCAAAACTATGTCCACCATGTTTACTCCTCCAGCTAGTCTCTCCTCACACTGCCTCAACAACCTCATGAAGAAATTTCTCTCCATCTAAGTTTCCTGTATGAAGTAAATTCCAATCAATACTGGGGAACTTAAAGCCCCCAACTATAACAATTCTATCATTACTGCACCTTTACATAATCTATCTACAAATCTTTTCCTTCATCTCTCAGCCTATCCAAGTCTATAGTATAATTCCATCAGCATAATTGCACCATTTTTATTTTGGAGCTACACTCAAATTGCCTCTGTGGGTTGATGATCCAGTATATCGTCTCTGAATACTACTGTGATATTATCTCTTATCAGTCATCCACCTCTTTTACCCCCTCTCTATCATGTCAAAAGCAACAAAATCCCAAAGCTTAAGCTGGCTGTCCCATCTCTCATGCAACCAGACCTCTGAAATACCAACAACATTATAATTCCACAAAAAAAAACAATTTACCTTAAAGTCAAAGTGGAGTTGACTGTCATATACTATGTATATTTCTGCACAGCTGTAATGAAAAACTTAGGGCAGCATTACAGGTGCATAACATCATAGGAAAAATCATTCACAAGAAGAATTTAAAAATTAAACATGAATTAAACAAACGTTTTGCAGGAATGAACATAATCAGAACAGAAACAGTCAATTTTAGTGCAAAGTGATCAAATGAGTCAAGATGTTGTTAAAATGTAGTGATTATGATTTTGCCCATGGATTTTGAAAAGAAGCAGCTGATCTTGAACCTGGTGGTGAAGGACTTCAGTCTTTTGTACCTCTGCCCAATGGTAACTGTGAAAAAATGACACATCTCAGATAATGGGGATCTTTGTTGATAGATGTTACCGTTAGATTAAGTTAGATTATGTGGTACTGTCAGATAACTTTTTAAGACACTCAGTTTATCGACGCCTCATTTTATATTGATCACACGGACAGCACTTATTAATCTCACTGGCATTTGATTTCCTTTATTCTCAAGCATATATCTGTTTCTTTTGACTAGATGGTGTAACGGGGGTTTTTTTCTTTTTCTTTGTTACTGTGTATGTAATCAAAATGGCGTCTTTGTTTTGTTAAAAGTAGGAATGCTGGCGCCTGTGTTAATAGTAGGAATGCTAGCGTCTTTGTTATGATAAGTGCTGGAAGCTTGTTTGGGACTGTAAACTGATTGTTGGCGGGATTTTGGGGAGTCGGGGCGATGGAGTGAGAGAGAGAGGACGGGATGCTGGAAGCTGGGCGACGGTCCCCGGCCCAAGGTTTTCGGTGATGAGAGAAGACGGAGACAGAGGAGTGTGGAGCGACTGGTCGACCACCGTGGGGGTCCCAGGAGGCGGGTCGAGGAAGTCGGAGGGGATCGAATGGTGGCCAGAAGACTTCAGTAATTGAGCTCCAATGGTTGTGCACGAAGTGGTTTGGACTTTGATAAGTTTGGCGCCTTTTCTTTTTTTTTTCTCTTATTCATATATACTGTATCGTTAGTAATCGCTTAGTTATAGTAATCTTTATAAATTGTACTCATTTAATCGCATAAGGTGTACTGTCTGTTTGTTGGGCGAGGCGGGGACATCACACAGCATCCACACCAGCTGATTACCCAGTTTGGCGGGGCCGAAGGCTGCTCCCCCTAGACTAGAACGAGTTTGAGCGATGCCTGAGGCGACCCAGGGGTTACAATGGTGCAAAGTGAACAAGGGCACATGAAATCAACTCTGGACAGGTTGCTGTTCCTTAGTAATGAGTCTACAACATATATGTCAAACTCAAGGCCCACGGGCCAAATCCGGCCCGCGGTGGAATTATCTTTGGCCCACGAGATAATATCTAATTACTATTAAAGCTGGCCCCAGTAATTGAAGCGCCTATGGCGTATGATATGGCTAATGCTGAGTTTATTCAGGTACCAGGTTTTCAGAGTTTTTAGTGTTTATTCGGCAGTCTTGCTTGGCAGTCTTCTTCATAAGAAACGGAATTTGTAAAGTGAAACACTTTGTAGTTATAGCAGAGACTGAGACACATGAGAGCAGGCTGAAAAAACGGAGGCAACGAAAGCTGCGTTCGCACGCGTCCGACTGATCCGGCCCGCATGAAGCTGCATTTTGCTCAATCCGGCCCGTGACCTAAAATGAGTTTGACACCCCTGGTCTACAACATCGTGCCTGGACACCTGTCTTACTCCTCTCCTACTACTGGCCCTGCATCCTGCAAGTTCCTTACATAAATTGCATGAGAGCTGCTGATATTTGTGAGAATACTTTGCTGCCAGACCTCATCATTATGTCGACTGAATCATTTTGTTTTTCACGTTTCTCATATTCTTTTTTAACATGAAAGGAAGCCAGCTAGTCTATGTTGTTTTATAGAAGATTCAGAGCTTGAGCTGTTTCCATGAGTAGGAGATGTTTACAAGATGAGGAGCCCAAATCTCTAGAATTCTGTGTTTTGAAGGACTGTGACAAGCCACTAGAGAAAATTAAAGAACAGTGAGATGATATTTGAATGATCGTGGAACTGATGGATATGCAGAACTGGCATAACAGATGTGATGATGCATTGGCAAGCTTTATGGGTGAGGTGGTCTACATCTGCTTCTATTTTCTTAGGCTTTTTTATTAATTCCTTGTGAATTACTAATTGGAACTTTTCATAAGCTGTAAACTTCTGGAAAATTTAACAACTTCTTTGGTTTAAAATGCAATAGCATTTTTAACCTGTTTGAATGGTCCCTCAACAGTAGTCTCTTTTTCAATGTCACTGAAGCTAAAGGAACAGACTGCCGACCTTAGGAAGGAGAGGGAGGGCGGGCATCTGCCAGTCTACATTGGAGGATCAATTGTGGAGTTTGTCAGCAGCTGTAAACATAATGGATGACTTGTCCTGGCCCCAGCAAACGGATGCAATCTAAAGGAAGTTATGCCAATATCTTAACATTCTCAAAAGGTTTAATACTCTAACAAATTTCTACAGATATCCTTTGAAACCTTCAGAGGAAATTTCTACAGATAAACAGCTGAATCTTTCCAACATGGTTTGGTACAGCAATTCAAATGAGAAAAACTGTAAGAAGCTGGATTGGTTGTGGGGCTCAGCCTAATACAGACACATCCCTCCTTTCCATTGAAAATATCTATATGAGTTGCTGCCTCGAGAAGACAGTATCTGGCTGATGCACCATCAATAACTCTCTGAGACGGGAGGCGAGATATTGGCTTTTATTGACTGGAAGAAAGAACAAGCAGCAATTGACCACCGTGCTACATTCTGGAGACTGAGGGCAGGGCTCAGGCCTCAATCGCCTTTATACCGGGGTCAGTGGGAGGAGCCACAGGAGCAGTCAGCGGGGGGCGTGTCCAGACAGGTATATGTAGTTTACCACATTCAACTCCCCTTTGTTTTAAAAGAGAGTCCCCATGGGGTGAAGTTTCTTACAAGTATATTTACAGGTTAAGTCTATCAGGTGGTCGAATCTGTCGCTGCGATCTACGTAGCATCGGCTGTGATTGCACAGGTGCCGGTGGTGATTGCTCGGAGACGGTGGTTGTGCTGGTTCCGGCCTAACTGGAGGTGTCAGCCCACTAGGCGTCAGTGATCCCTCACGCGTGTGCGAGGCGCCTGGTATATGCGTGTGCGAGACGCCCGGTATAGGAGTGTCGTGAGGAGTCTGTGTAGGGCTCGGTGTGCGCGGTGTCACCTCGGGTACAGGATTCATAGTTACTGTGGAGTGTTCGGGGTAGTGGTCTGCTGCTCCTGCGGGCGCCAGGTCGCGGACGGAGACCGTGTCCTCCCGCCCATCAGGTAAGACCACGTAAGCATACTGGGGGTTCGCATGTAGAAGGTGAACCCTCTCGACCAGCGGGGAGTATTTATTACTCCTCACATGTTTCCAGAGCAGCACTGGCCCTGGGGACGTCAGCCAAACTGGTAGGGTGGTCCCAGTGGCAGACTTCCTGGGAAAAGAAAATAGGCGCTCGTGAGGGGTAGCATTGGTGGACGTACATAACAGGGAGCGGATAGAGTGGAGTGCCTCGGGGAGGACCTCCTGCCATCGAGAGACCGGCAACCCTTTTGACTTAAGGGCTAAAAGTGTGGCCTTCCACACTGTGGCATTCTCCCTCTCCACCTGACCATTTCCCCAGGGATTATAGCTCGTGGTCCTACTAGTAGCAATGCCCCTAGCCAGCAGGTACTGGCGCAGCTCGTCACTCATAAAGGAGGACCCTCTATCACTGTGGATATAGCAGGGATATCTGAACAGAGTGAAGAGCTGGCGCAGGGCTTTTATGACATACATGGCAGTGGTGTCGGGGCAGGGGATGGCAAAGGGGAACCGTGAGTACTCGTCGATAATGTTGAGAAAGTAGACATTGCGGTCGGTGGAGGGAAGGGGGCCCTTAAAGTCAACACTCAGTCGTTCAAAGGGGCGGGTGGCCTTGATAAGTTGCGCCTTTTCAGGACAGTAGAAGTGCGGTTTGCACTCAGCGCAGATCTGGCAGTCCCTGGTCATCGTCCTGATGTCCTCAAGGGAGTTCGGCTTTCACAAAATGGTAAAATCGGGTGACCCCCGGGTGGCAAAGATGTGCATGGAGGGCGTATAGCTGGTCGAGCTGTGCGCTGGCACACACTCCCCGGGATAGGGCATCAGGGGGCTCATTGAGCCTTCCAGGACGGTACAGGATATCATAGTTGTAGGTGGAGAGTTCTATTCTCCACCACAAAATTTTATCATTTTTGATTTTGCCCCGCTGTTGGTTGCTGAACATGAACGCAACTGAGCGCTGGTTGGTCAGCAAGGTGAACCTTTTGCCGGCGAGATAGTGCCTCCAGTGCCTAATAGCTTCCACTATGTCCTGGGCTTCTTTCTCCACCATGGAGTGCCGAATTTCAGGGCCTTGAAGGGTACGAGAAAAGAATGCTACTGGCCTGCCTTCCTGATTGAGGGTAGCAGCCAGCGCGAAATCGGAGGCGTCACTCTCTACTTGGAAGGGAATGGTCCATCCACCGCATGCATCGTTGCTTTGGCAATGTCCCCTTTAATGCAGCTGAAGGCCATACAGGCCTCGGCAGAGAGGGGAAAAGCGGTAGACTTGACTAGGGGGCGGGCCTTGTCTGCGTAATGGGGGACCCATTGGGCGTAATAGGAAAAGAAGTCCAGGCACCGTCTGAGGGCTTTGAGGGTGGTGGGAAGAGGGAGTTCTTTCAGGGGGCGCATACGGTCGGGATCAGGGCCAATGACCCCGTTCTCCACGACATACCCAAGGATAGCGAGTCAGGTGGTTCCGAACACACTCTTGTCCCTATTATAAGTAAGGTTCAGGGCTTTGGCCACTTGGAAAAATTGTTGGAGGTTGGCGTTGTGATCCGGCCAGTCGTGACCACAGATGGTGATGTTATCCAGATAGGGAAATGTGGCCTTCAGTTGGCACTGGTCCACCATCCGGTCCATTTCCCTCTGCAAGACTGAGACACCATTTGTGACACTGAAGGGGACGCGCAGGAAGTGATAAAGCCTGCTGCCCACCTCGAAGGCAGTGTAGGGGCGGTCCTCTGGGCGGATGGGGAGCTGGTAATAAGCGGATTTCAGATCTATTGTCGAGTACACCTTGTACTGAGCTATTTGGTTTACCATATCCACGATGCGGGGTAGGGGGTACGTGTCAAGCTGCGTGAACCTATTGATGGTCTGGCTATAGTCCACGACCATCCTATATTTCTGCCCGGCCCGAACAACAACCACCTGGGCCTTCCAAGGACTTGTGCTTGGCTCAATGATCCCCTCCCTGAGCAGCCGCTGCACCTCCGACTGAATGAAGGCCCTGTCCCCCACACTGTACCTCCTGCTTTTAGTTGCCACAGGTTTACAATCGGGGGTCACGTTGGCGAAGAGCAGTGGGGGAGGGATCTTGAGGGTGGAGAGGCTGCAAGTGGTGTCAGTAGCGCGGCGGTTGGCATGGTGCTGGGTGGGATGTGTGTGTCGGTGTGTGTGTGTGGTCAGTAGCGGGGTATATGGCGAAGTCCCACAAAACTGAGGATTCCTGACAGTGAGTGGTGGGAGGGGCCCATCATATGCCATAGTCACACTTTCGAGGTGGCTCTGGAAGTCCAGCCCCAATAGCACAGGCACGCACAGTTGAGGCATGAACAGTAGCGCAAAGTTCCGATATTCTGTGCCCTGCACCACCAATGTCGCTACACAACCCACCCGGACGTCTGTGGAATGCGACCCAGAAGCCAAGGTGACCCTCTGGCTTACCGGCCGTGTCATGAGTCCACAGCGTTGCACCGTGTCTGGGTCAATAAAACTCTCAGTGCTGCCTGTGTCAAACAGGCAGCTAGTCCTGTGCCCCTCCACCAGGATGTCCATCATTGACCTTGCAAGCTGGTGTGGGGCGCTTTGGTCGAGGGTTACGGAGGCCAGAGTTGAACTACCGTCTTGGTGCCCTGTAAGCACCGGTGGGTCGGGGGCGGGGCGAGATGGCGCTGACAAAGATGGCCGCCCACATCTGGGCATGCAAGATGGTGGCCCCCATGCCTCACACGAGGTGGGCAGGCAAGATGGCGGCCCCCATGCCTCACATGCGGCGCTGCCCGACCCCGCTCGTGGTTCAGACTTACAGACCTTGGCAAAATGGCCCTTCTTCCAGCAGCTGGAGCAGGTCACTTCTCGGGCCGGGCAGCGTTTTCGGAGGTGCTTTTCGAGTCCGCAGAAGTAACACTGTGCGGACTTGCGACCGGCAGCAGCTGTGGTCAGGTTTGGGGAGTTTGTGGAATCGTGACTGGCAGTGGCGTTGGCGAATTCGCTCGCGGGAACCGGCGGCGGCGGGGTCTGAGGTGTCCACGGGACCGGCGGGGGATCGCACGGCTGGACAGCGTCAACGTTGTGCAGAGCAGCCTCCAGCATGTTGGCCATCTCGATCGCCGAGCGTAAGGTAAGATCGGCATTTTCCAGCAGCCGCTGGCGCACGTACACTGACCTGATCCCCATAACAAAGGCGTCTCTTACCAGGAGCTCCGAATGCTGCTCTGCCTTGAGAGCTTTGCAGTCGCAATTTCAGATGAGTGTCTGTAGGGCTCGGAGAAACACGGCACTCAATTCTCCAGGCCGCTGTCGTCATGTCGCTAAGCGATGTCTTGCGTAGACGGTGTTCACCGGCCGCAGGTACTATCTTTTGAGGGCGTCCAGCGCCCCTTGGTAGGTCGGCAGGTCTCTGATAAGTGAGTAAACTTTCGGGGTGACCCTCAAGAGGAGAATTCTGTGCATAACAGCGGGCTCAGTCGCACTAACCTCCTCCAAGTATGATTGGAAGCATGCAAGCCAGAGTTCAAAGGCAAGAGCTGCTTCAGGGGCTTGGGGATCCAAGTCCAATTTTTCCGGACGTAAAATACTTTCCATGTTTTAAAACTTCCAGTCAATAAAATTGATGCACCATCAATAACTCTCTCTGAGACGTGAGGCGAGATATCGGCTTTTATTGACTGGAAGAAAGAACAAGCAGCAATTGACCACCATGCTACATCCTGGAGACTGAGGGCTGGGCTCAGGCCTCAATCGCCTTTATACCGGGGTCTGTGGGAGGAGCCACAGGAGCAGTCAGCAGGGGGGCGTGTCCAGACAGGTATATGTAGTTCACCACACTGGTATCAAAAATCCCCATCATGCAGGCCTTGCCATGTCCTTGCAAGTACTATTGGGCAGGAGGTACAGAAGCCTGAAGTCCCACACAGCCAGCTACTTCCCTTCAACCATTTGGTTCTTGAACTAAACTACACAATCCTAATCACCACCTCAGTGAAGCAACACTATGAGCACTCAAATCACAGTACTCGACAATGCACTCTGTTTCTTTGGTTCCAATTATAGCTTTTTCTTGTATAATTCTGTATAATTTGTCCTTGATTTATGCTTTTCTTGTGAACATTATGTGCACATGATACTGCTGGAAGTATGTTTCTCATTGCACATATGCGCACATGCATTTGCGCATATGACAATAAACTTGACTTGATGCTTTCAACCATTTTTGTATTTCTATCCAGTTTTATTTACATGAAAATGAGATGCATCACCTCTGCTGTGTAGAGCAAAATCCATCTCCAGTGTATCAATGTACCAGTCGGAGAATAGACAGGGCGTCATTCACAGTCATGGGCTACCGGAAGTGTCAAGGAATTTGTCTATTTTGGTGTCCTCCTGAGATCCTCCATCAAAGGTATCACGCTGATGAAGCAAGGAGTTTGCGGAAGGACTTAAGACAGGTTGGGACAATGGGCAAAGTAGTGGCAGATGGAATATAATGTATGGAAGTCTATGGACATGCAGTTTGGTAGAAGGAATAAAGGTGTAGACAAATGTCTAAATAGGAAGAAATTCAAATATCAGAAGTGCAAAGGGACTTGGGATTCCTTGTGCATGATTCCCTAAATGTTAACTTGCAGGCTGAGTAAGGAAGGCAAATGCAGTGTGAGCATTCATTTTGAGAACACTAGAACATAAAAGCAAGGATGTAATGCTGAGGCTTTATAAAGGTCAGACTGCACTTGGAGTATTGTGAGCATTTTTGGGCCCCTCATGTAAGAGACAATTTGCTGACATTGGAGAGGGGGTCCAGTGGAGGTTCATGAGAATGATTCCAGGAAGGAAGGTGTTAATGTATGAGGAGTATTTGATGGCACTGGGGTTTAGAGGAATGAAGAGGAAATCTCATTGAAACCTATTGAATATTGAAAGCCCTAGATAGAGTGGGAGTGGAAAGGATGTTTCCTGTAGTGTATGTGTCTGGGACCAGAGGGCACAATCTCAGAAAAGAGGAACGTCTATTTAGAACAAAGATGAGGAGGAATTTCTTTAGCCAGAGGGTGGTGAATGAATGGACACTGTGGAGGCCAAGTCATTGAGTATACTTAAAGCAGAGGTTAATAGTTCTTGATTGGTCAGGGTGTCGAAGGTTACGGTGAGAAGGCGGGAGAATGTGGTTGAGAGGGATAATAAATCAGCCATGATGGAATGGAGATGTAGGCTCGATATGTTGAATGACCTAATTCTGCTCCTATTTCTTATTGTCTAATGGACTCCACACTGTAAGAGAGCAGTTAATATGCTGTCATCTATTTTTCATGATTAAGTACTGTACATCCCAAATTAGAGTGAAGAGTAGGCAGCAAATTAATTAGAAGATGTTTGGAAGAAAGCAAAATAATTTAAAAATAAAAACAAGTGAAGGCTACTAGACCCTTTGAATGTCCTTCAGCATTCATCAACCACATGACTAATTTGCTGTCTCAGCAATATTCCCCATAACTCTTGGTGCCACCAATATATCGAGATCCAGAAAATAGTAGAAACTAAACAAGTTGTGCATGAATTCAGAATTCAGTGGAGAAATCTTGTTTTTTATTTCCATGTACTTATGCCTTCATTAAGTTCAAGAGTATAAATGCCACAAAAATTAGCTTTTTGGGGCATCAAAAGACAGTATGTTATAAACATACAAATATAAATTATAGTAATTCAAATTAACTAAGCATTGTCTTCTGTTTAAATTGTTGCCCATTTTCTAAGTTGGAATGCACAGTGTTCAATTCTGAACTCCGTTTTGAATGAACATTGTCTGAGCCTTCACAGTCCATTCATCATGATCTGTGTATAGATACATCTCAACCTTAAATGGGCCATCACATTTTCTGCTAGTTCTGATACTGGTAGTTCGAAAATAAAGAAATTGGACTGAAAACATTATAAATACACCTATCCTGAAGTAAATTGTGACAAACAATGAAGAGGTGAGCAAAGGCAAAGCAAATTCAATGGACGAACTGTCCTGGTGCATTGCAAAATCCACACAGCTGGGGTTGGAGGGAGCAATTCAGAAAGGAGAAGTCAAGACAGGGGAGTTTCAATTCCCATTCAACTGAACTGGGTTGGATAACTCTAAGCACCGAGCCGATTTGGAAAGATCAAGAATGGCTTTGGGCTGGGTGATGAGGTCTAGGCCCTGAGTGAATTGCTGGACGGCACTGCCTAGGCCCAGAGTGTTTCGCTGCAGCAGGGCCCAGGTCTTAATGCAGGGCATAATCCCCTGTTTGGACAACTTAAAAGCCAGCCCAGATAGACAGCAAAGGCAGGATGTCAAGACTGGAGGCAAAGAGTCAGGCCGATTTTGCTCACTCTCCCACAATATTCACTCCTCCATCCATGTTGCTGGGGCTGTGATTTGCTGGGGTTTCTCAGTGATTTGCCTTGCTAATATGATAAACTGATACCGAGGCTCTGGCATGCTCCAGGATGCTCCAGAGATTCGGGTCTAAGGACACAATCTGGTTCGGAATGTTGTTATTTGGATGATTTGTGTTTTTTCCATTGATCCTATCGGACTTCTTTGTTTTACTGTGAGTATCTGCAAGAAAATAAATCTCAAGGTAGTATATAATGACATAGAGTATGCATACTTTGGTAATAAATTTACTTTGAACTTAATTGTATAAGCACCCAAATGGACATCGATGGAGAGACATTGCAGGAGAACAATGTGGTTAAGAGCACAGAAAGTATTTCCAAATGAGTCTTATGTCACTTTATCACAGTGACAGATTACGGGGTATGTCATTATACTCCTTAATAGGAGCTGTCTTGTGGTAGAGACAGAAACCTGAATAGAAGGAGAAAAGAAATCCTGCAGAGGTATCAAAAATTGGAATTGTAAACACGAGGGTTAGAGATGTTGAGAAGTTGATTGCTACTGCTAACAAATCATTTCATTCTGTGTCTAACAAGAAGATTAAAGGAATTATTCTTCATTTAAAATTTGAAATGTTTCTAGTTTATATTTGAGGAGACTTGAAGGATCAGGTACAGATTTTAGTATGCAATTCCATTATTATAGGATGTCACAAATACCGGTAAAACTGGTACCATATCCCACCTGCAGTACTTACAGAAGAAAGGAACTGATTTAATTGGCAATGGTTTTGAAAGGAAATATTTCAATAATGTTCATGAAAGCAAGTAGTACAAACTCCAACTTCTATCACTTTTGCTTCTGGGTGACAAATTGAAATTGATTACTAAATTTTATTTAATTTAAAAAGGTTACTTCTCCTCAGAGATGAATGGAGAAAATATCTGATTCATGTAGAAAAAAAATGATACTTTAAGTAGAAAATCTTTACCGACCAAAATATAAATTGATATCAATTTGTTCAATCATTGTGGGAAGAAGAAATGAATGAATGAAATAAAAGGAAGGAAGGAAAGAAGAAAAGATGGAAGGTATATTGGTAAATTGGCTTATTCCTGTCACAAGTACTAGAAAACAGTGAGAAATTTATCTTGCCTACCATTCATGCAGATTAATTTATTACAACAGTGCATCGAGGATGTGCAAGATGAACATAGAACATAGAATAGTACAGCACATTACAGGCCCTTCAGCCCACAATGTTGTGCCGGCCCTCAAACCCTGCCTTTCATATAACCCACCACCTTAAATTCCTCCATATACTTGTGTAGTAGTCTCTTAAACTTCACTGGTGTATCTGCCACCACCACTGACTCAGGCAGTGCATTCCACGTATCAACCACTCTCTGAGATAACAATAACAGAATAAAGTTCAAAGTTACAGAGAAAGTGTGGAGTAGGTAGAAAGTAAGGTGCAAGGTATGAAAACAAGAATGCCCTTGAACAGAAAACCCTACAGAAAGTAATGGGTACAGACCAGTCCATCACGGGCTAAGCCTTCCCCACCATTGAACTCACCTACATGAAACGCAGGAAAGCAGCATCCATCATCAGGGACCCCAACCACACAGGGCATACTCTCCTCTCTCTAATGTTATCAGGAAGAAGGTACAGGAGCCTCAGGACTCACGTCACCAGGTCCATGAACAGTTATTACCCTTCAACCATCAGGCTCTTGAACCAAAGGAGATAACTTCACTCAACTTCACTTGCGCCAACATTGAAATATTCCCACAACCAATGGACTCACTTTCAAGGACTCTGCATCTCATGCTCTTGACATTTATTACTTCTTTATTTATTATTCTTTTTTTCTTTTTTTTTGATTTGAACAGTTTGTTGTCTTTTGCACGTTGCTTGAATGCCCATGTTAGTGTGGTCTTTCATTGATTCTGTTATGGTTATTACTCTATGGACCTATTCAGTATGCCTGCAAGAAAATGTATAGCAGGATTTGATATGGTGACATATATGTATTTTGATAATAAAATTTCTTTGAATTTTGAACTTCAAACACTAAGGTAGATTGCAAGTTTATGGCTACTTTTCATTGAAAAAGGGAACGATCAAAAGTCTTATAGAAGCTGAAGGTGTCCTTCAGCCCAGTGGTAGGTGTTTGCAGGCTTTTGTATCTTTTATCCATTGAGAGGAGGAAGAAAGGGAATTGTCTGGGGTGGGTGAGGAATTAGATTATATTGGCTGTTTTACTGAGAGTTGAGGCATGAAGAGGAGGCTGGAGTGTTAGATGTAAGAAAGGAAGAAAGGAAGGAGTGAAAAGAGGTCCACATTTTCACTTCTATATTGCCTTTAAGAAACACAGGTACCACTCAAATATTTGCAAAGTGAAGTATCTTTAAAGAATAATCTCCATTGTATTGAAGGGAGCAATGAGGACAATTTGAGCACAGTAAGAAGCCATGAGCAGTAATGGCCAGGTGGTAGTGCCTATTTTTATCAGCTAGGTGATAAATCTTGAGTGAAACATCTGGAAGAGCATAAAATATGGAACATAGAAATCTACAGCACAATACAGGTCCTTCAGCCCACAATGTTGTGCCGCCACGTAACCTACTCTAGAAACTGCCTAGAATTTCCCTAGTGTTATTTTTCTATTTTCTATTTTTCTAAACTCCTTAAGACCCTATTGTATCTGCCTCCACCAACACTGCCAGCAGTGCATTCCACACACCCACCACGCTCTGGGTGAAAAACATCCCCTCGATACCCATTTCCAATCACCTTAAAAATATGCGCCCTTGTGTTAGCTATTTCAGCCCTGGGAAAAAAGCCTCTGGCTATCCACACAATTAATGCCCTTCATCATCCTATACACCTCTCATTCTCTGTTGCTCCAAGGAGAAGAGACCAAGTTCCCTCAACCTATTCTCATAAGGTACGCCCTCCAATCCAGGCAACATCCTTGTAAATCTCCTCTGCACTCTCGCTATAGTATCCACATCCTTCCTGTAGTGAGGTGACCAGAACTGAACACAGTACTCCAAGTGGGGTCTGACCAAGGTCTTATATAGCTTTAACATTACCTCACGCCTCTTGAACTCAATCCCACAATTGATGTATGCCAACTCACCATACACCTTCTTAACAACACTGTCAGCCTGTGTAGCAGCGTGGAATGTCCTACCGACACGGACTCCAAGATCTCTCAGATCCTCCACACTACCAAGAATCTTACCATTAATATTATATTCTGTCTTCAAATTTGACCTACTAGAAATGAACCACTTCACACTTATCTGGGTTGAAGTCCATCTTCCACTTCTCAGCCCAGTTCTGCATGCTATTGATGTCACGCTGTAACTTCTAACAACCTTCCAGACTATCCACAACACCCCCAAACTTTGTGTCATCAGCAAACGTACTAACCCACCTTTCTATCTCTTCATTCAGGTCATTTATAAAAATCACGAAGAGGAGGGGTCCCAGAACAGATCCCTGTTGGAACACCACTGGTCACCGACCTCCATGTAGAATACGAAACATCAATCACCCTTTGCCTTCTGTCGGCAAGCCAATTCTGGATCCATAAAGGAAGGTTTCCTTGGATCCCATGCCTCCTTGCTTTCTGAAGGAGCCTTGCATGGGGAACCTTATCAAATGCCTTAATGAAATCAATATACACTACATCTACTGCTCTACCTTCATCAATGTGTTTTCTTACACCTTTGAAGAATTTAATCAGAATCGTAAGGCATGACCTACCATTGACAAAGCCATGCTAACTATCCCTAATCAGATTAAAGCTCTCCAAATGCTCATACAACCTTCCTCTCAGGATCTTCTCCAACATGTTGCCGACCACTATAGTCAGATTCACTGGCCCATAATTTCCTGGGTTATCTCTACTCCCTTTCTTAAATAGGGGAACAACATTTGCAACCCTCCAATCCTCCAGTTCTTCTCCCATCCCTATTGATGATGCAAAGATCATTGCAAGAGGCTCCACAACTTCCTCCCTCATTTCCCACAGTAGCCTGTGATTTATCTAACTTAGTGCTTTGCAAAAGCTCCAGCACATCCTCTTTCTTAATGTCTATATGCTCAAGTGTTTCAGTCTGCTGTAAGTTATCCCCCCAATTGCCAAGGTCTTTTTCCTTGGTGAATACTAAAGCAAAGTATTCATTAAGTATCTCTGCTACCTACTCCGACTACATGCACGTGTTTCTACTGTCACACCTGGTTGGTCCTATTCTGGCATGGATCATCCTCTTGCTCTTCACATACTTGTAGAATGCCTTGGGGTTTTCCTTAACCCTGCTCACCAAGGCCTTCTCATGGCTCCTTCTGGCTCTCCTAATTCCATTCTTAAGCTCCTTCCTGGCACCCTTGTAATTTTCTAGAGCTCTGACAGGACCTAGTTTCTTGAAGCTTTTGTAAGCTTTTCTTTTTATCTTAACCAGATTTTTCTACATACTTTGTACACCATGGTTCTTTAACTCTACCTTCCTTTCCCTGCCTCAATGGAACATACCTATGCAGAACTCCATGCAAATGTTCCTTGAACATTTGCCATATTTCTGCCGTGCAATTCCCTGAGATCATCTGCTCCCAAGTTCCTGCCTAATAGCATCATATTTCCTCCTACCGAAATGAAATGTTTTCCCAAATTGTCTGGTCCTATCCCTCTCCAACGCTATGGTGAAGGAGATAGAATTGTGGTCACAACCTCCACTGAGAGATCTGACACCTAACCAGGTTCATTTCCCAATACCAGATCAAGGACAGCCTCCCCTGTAGTTGGTTTATCTATATATTGTGTCATGAAGCCTTCCTGAACACACCTAACAAACTCTACCCCATCTAGACTCCTTGCGCTAAGGAGATGCCAGTCAATATTAGGAAAGTTAAAATCTCCCATCACAACAACCCTATTATTATGCCTCCCTATCTGCTTCTCGAAATCCCTGTTACTATAATGTAACAGGATCTATAAAAAACACCCAGTAGAGTTATTGCCCCTTTCCTATCTCTGATTTCCACTTGCACTGACTCAGAAGACCATCCGTCCATGACTTTCTTCTTTTCTGCAGCCATAACACTATCCCTAATAAGCAATGCCACATCCCCTCCTCTTTTGCCTCCTTCTCTGATCTTTTTGAAACATCTAAAACCTGGCCACACTCAGCAGCCATTGCTGTTCCTGAGACATCCAAGTCTCTGTAACGGCCAAAATGTCACAGTTCCACTTATTGATCCACGCTCTAAGTTCATCTGCTTTGTTTATGATACTCCTTACATTAAAATAGAGACATTTCAAACCATCAGGCTGAGTGGATTTTTGTTCTAATATCTGCCTATGCTTCCTCACAAATGCCCTACAAGCTTTCTCTACTCCCTCTCCATCGTTTGCCTCTTCACTTCAGTTCCCACCCTCCTGCAAATCTAGTTTAAACCCTCCCCAATAGCATTAGCTTCAAATAAATGGAGTTCAAAGTTTGTATCCACCCACAAGGGAAGATATGGTCTTTTTAATGTCTCACCTGTTCCAAGATTGCACCAGTCCATTGTCAGTGAGATGGGAAGTACTTCCTTTTGTATGAACATAATTTCGTTTCACCTACTGCAAATTTGTCATCTTGCATCATTCTGAAACACAATCTTAATGCCAATAAAAAGGTGCCATTTATAACTTATCCAGGAACCTACTTGTCAATTTCAGGTCAATGTCATTAACTCAGAAGCAAACAGCAGACAATCCCTTTCCATATTCTCCAGGATTTGTAATAGAGGTTTGCATAAATGGACTGCTGATATAAAAAATGTTAATTTTTCCTAAAGAAGGACTCTGTATTGTCACATATCTGGCAAGGTATACCACAATTTCAAAATACTATGCATACTAATAATGTTGAAAACCTGATGGCAGTTCTAGGACCTAGAAATTAACTGTTTCTCTGTCCATGGGTTTGAGACCATAAGACATTGAAGCAGAATTAGGCAATTCAGCTCATTGAGTCTGCACCACCATTTCATCATGGCCAATCCCAGATTCATTTCAACCCCATACACCTGCCCGCTCACCATATCCATCGATGCCCCAAGCAATCAGGAATTCGTCAATATTTGCTTTACATCTACCCACAGATTTGGGCTCAACCACTGTCTATGTTAGAGAATTCCACAGATTCACTACTCTCTGGCTAAAAAAATTTCTCCTTACGTCTGTTCTAAAAGGCCGCTCCTAAATTTTGAGGCTGTGCCCTCCAGTTCTGGATACCCCCACCAGAGGTAACATCTCTACATCCACCCTATCAAGTCCTTTCAATATTCAGTAGGTTTCAATGATACTCCATGCATTGCTCTAAATTCTAGTGAGTACAGGCCCGAAGTTGCCAAATGTTCCTCATACGTTAACCCCTTCATTCCCAGAATCATCCTCATGAACCTCCTCTGGTCTCTCTTTCTGAGATAAAGGGTCCAAAACTGTTGACAATTCTCCAAGTGCAGCCTGACTAGTGTTTTATAAAGGTTCAGCATTATCTCCATGGTTTTATATTCTATTCCTTTTGAAACAAATGCCAAAATTGCATTTGCTTTCTTTACCACAGACTCAGCGTGTGAATTAACCTAAGTCCCTTTGCATCTCTGATGTTTGAATTTTCTCCCCATTTAGATAATAGTCCTCACTATTGTTCCTTTTGCTAAATGCAGTATACACTTTCCAACACTGTATTCTAACTGCCACTTTTTTACCCAGTCTTTCAATTTGTCTAAATCCTGCTGCAATCGCATTGCTTCCTCAGCACTACCTACCCCTCCACCTTCCATTGTATCATCCACAAGCTTCACCACAAAGCCATCAATTCCACTATTTTTGAGAAACAATGGAAAAAGTCCCAATACTGACCCCTGAGGAACATCACTAGTCATTGACAGTCAACCAAAAATGATGCCCTTTATTACCACTCACTGCCCCCTGCCTGTCAGCCATTCCTCTATCCATGCCAGTATATTTCCCTAACACCATTGGATTTTATCTTGTTAAGCAGCCTCATGTGAGGTACCTTATCATATGCCTTATAAAAATGTAAATAAATGACATCCACTACCTCTCCTTTATCCACCCTACTTGTTACTTCTTCGAGGCTTTTTCAAATGATTTATCAAGCAAGATTTCCCTTTACAGAAACCATGCTAAGTTTGACTTATTTTATCATTAGTCTCTCTCTCTTTCAATCTTTTTATTAGTATTAAAAATATTATGAACAAAATACAATTAAAATATTAATAATGGATTACAAACATACAAACTCCCATTACACATGAAGGAATACATAAGCAATGAATACAGTATAAATAAGTTTTCCCAAAACATATACCATATAGTATATATATGAACAAGGTAAATCTAGATATTTCATAATATATAATATAAAAAAGAGGAAAAAAATCTATATATGAAAAGTTAACTAATCTACTAATCTAATATCTAAGGGAAAAAAAAGCAAAGAAAGAAAAAAAAACTAAAAAAGAACTAAAAAAAAGGAAAAAAAAGTCTCAAAGTACCCTGACATCTCTTCCTTAATAATAGCTTACTGCCATATTATTTCCTCTCTTTTGTCTTCTTCCCTTCTTAAAGAGTGAAGTGATATTTGCAATTTTCCAGTCCTCTGTGACCATGCCAGAATTAAGTGATTCTTGAAAGATCATGATCAATGCATCCATTATCTCTTCAGGAACCTCTTTCAGGACTCTGGGATGTAATCCAACTGGTCCAGGTAACTTATCCACCTTAAGACCTTTGAGTTTGCCTACCACATTTTCCTTGTAATAGCAATGGCCCTCACTCCAGCTTTTCATATGCCCTTTCCTTACCCTTTATGCAGTCCTTAACTTCCCTTGTCAGCCATGGTTGCCTACCCCTGTCATTTGGGAACTTCTTCCTCTGTGAGACATATCTATCCTGTGCCTTATAAACTATTCCCAGAAACTTCAGCCATCTCTGCCTTGCTGTCATCCCGGTCAGTAGCCTCCTCCAATCTACCTGGGCAAGCACTTCTCTCATGCCTCTATAATTCTCTTTTATTCCATTGTGATACTGATACATGTGTCATATGTTTCTCCCTTTCAAATTGCAGTGTGAATTTAATCATATTATGATCACTGCCTCTTAAGGGTTCCTTTATGTTAAGTTCCCTGATAAGATCTATGTTATTACACAACTCCCAATCTAAAATAGCCTTCCCTGAGTAGGCTCAAACACAAGATGCTCTAAAAAACCATCTCGTAGGCATATAACAAATTCCCTCTCTTGCGATCCATAAGACCATAAGACATAGAAGCAGAATTAGGCCATCTGGTCTATCAAGTCTGCTTCGCCATTCAATCATGACAGTTCCTTTTTCTTATCTCCCGCTCAATCCCAGTTCTCAGCCTTCTTCCCATAACCTTTGATGCCATGTCCAATCAAGAACCTATCAATCTCTGCCTTAAATATACCTAATGACTTGGCTTCCACAGCCGCATGTGACAATAAATTCCACAAATTCTCCACCCTTTGGCTAAAGAAATTTCTCTGTATCTCTGTTTTGAAAGGGTACCCCTCCATCCTGAGGCTGTGCCCTCTTGTCCTAGACTCTCCCACCATCAGAAATAGCCTTTCCACATCTACACTATCTGGGCCTTTCAACATTCAAAAGTTTTCAATGAGATCCCCCCCTCATCATTCTGAATTCCAGGGAGTACAGACCCAAAGCCATCAAATGTTCCTTGTATGATAACCCTTTCATTCCTGTACTCATCCTTGTGAAACTCTTCTCAACCCTCTTCAATGCCAGCACATATTTTGTGTCATTACCTCTGTTCTTGGGCATTGACGTTAATATACCAGGTGTGATACATCCAGTCAGGATACTTTCCATTGTGCATCAATAGAAGTTTGTCAAAGTTTTAGATAACATGCTAAGTCTGTGTAAACTTCTAAGAAAGTAGAGGCACTGCCTCAGGTGGTTTTGTTTCAGAATTCTAGTATCTGCAGTAATTTTTTTTCACTTTAACTTACTGAAGAAAAGGAAGAATTTTTTGAAGAAAGCTTATTACATCTTCAGAATGAAAATACTCTTTCTTATATCCCCTTTAAACCTTTTACTACTAACTTAAACCTATACTTTCTAGTTAGAAACATAATATAGATCTGTTCTTCCTGTTTGGAGGAACAAAGGATAGAATCTGAATCAGGTTTAGTATCACTGGTATATGTCATGAAATTTGTTAACTTTGCAGCAACAGTGCAAGCAATACCTGATGAATATTAAAAAAAGAATTATAGTAAGTACCGTATATATATGTATATTAAATAGTTAATTAAGATAATAGAAATCTTAGAAAAGTAGTGAGGCAGTGTGCATGGGTTCAATATCTATATAGGTCAGATGACAGAGGGGAAAAAACTGTTCCTGAATCACTGAGTGTGTGCCTTCAGGTTTCTGTACCTCCTTCCTGATGGTAACAGTGAGAAAAGGGCATTTCATGGGTGGTAGGGGTCTTTGATGATGGAAGACAATTTTCTGAGGCACCGCTCCTTGAAGATGTCTTGGATACTACAGAGGCTAGTACTCATGACAGAGCTAACCAACTTTATGAATATCTGAGCTTACTTCGATCCTGTGCAGTAGCCCCATACTAGATGGTGATATAGCCAGTCAGAATGCTCGCCACAGTATATTAGTAGAGGTTTCAAGTGTTTTAGGTGATGCAATGCTCCTCAGACAGGATGAAGAGATCAATACTCCCCAATGCCATTCGGCTTTACAATTCAACCGCCAGGAGTAAGATATATTAAAGTGCCAGGGTTAGGACTCAATGTATTTAAGTAAACTACTTAAGAACTTTTTAAAAGCTATTAATGCTTTTTGAGAGGGTGATTTTAGATGCATATCATATTTTTACTGAGTTAAGTATTGTATGTAATTAGTTTTGCTACAATAAGTGTATGGGACATTGGAAAAAATGTTGAATTTCCCCATGGGGATGAATAAAGTATCTATCTATCTATCTATCTTCTCAAACTCCAGATGAAATATAGCCGCTACCTTGCCTTCTTTATAGCTGCATCAATATGTTGGGACCAGGATAGATCCTCAGAGATCTTGACATCTACAAACATAAAATTGCTAACTCTCTCTATGAGGATTGGTTTGTGTTCCTCATCTTACCCTTTCTGAAGTCCACAATCAGCTCTTTGGTCTTACTGACATTGAGTGCAAGGTTGTTGCTCAACTTGCTGGTGTATCTAGATTCTGTGCACTCTCTCATCACCATCAGAGATTCTGCCAACAATGACTGTATCATCAGCAAATTTATAGATGGCATTTGAGCTATACCCAGCCATACTGTTAAAGGTATAAAGAGAGTAGAGCAGTAGGCTAAGTATACAGCCCTGAGGTGTGCCAGTGTTGACTGTCATTACCAATATGCTAAGATTGTGATCTACCAGTTAGGAAGTCAAGGATCTAGTTGCAGAGGGAGGTACAGAAGCCCAGGTTCTGTGGATATGGGTGAAGAAGGTTGATCGCCCCATTCATAATACTTTTGGCTGAAGAAAAGCTCTTTTCCAACATTTAAACTTTAAAATTTTCTTTGAACCATTTTTCACCACGATAAGGAAAAGACGATCAGTACAGAATGTGAGTTATACTGTACGTGCAAACGAGATTAGAAAAGGAGAAGAAGGCAGTCTAACACTGCGGACATTTATAAATACACAAGACTACAGATGCTGAAATGTGGAAGCAAAGCCCTATAGTAACCCTATGTAACAAACAATCCACTGGATGAACTCAGAGGGCTGGTCAGCATCCATGGAATTCTCAATGTTTTGGGTCGAAACCCTGCATCAAGAGTTAGGTTTGTGGACATTTATGCAGAGCAGTTTAGGCTTCGGACATAGCTGGCTGAGAGCATTATTGTCAATATTGTGCAAATATCAGCAATGACCAATTGACCAGGAAGGCCTGGTACAGGACTATAATCTCAGATTATGACATGAGGTTATCACACAGTGGGGGGAGGTGAAGAGGGAAGGAGGAATCCGGTAAGGCTTAAAGAGATAATTAGCATTTTGAACAGGAGCCAAGTTTCTCTCATTTCTAAATGTGAAGCAGTCCTTTGGTATTAGTCATTAATGGGAACATAAGAGCAGGAACACTTAATGGGACTCTCAATTACAATCTGCCATTCAACAAGATCATGGCTGATGGATGTTCAGACACCTACCTTGTCCACATATCCCTGAACACCTTACTAAATATCTATGAACCTCAGATATAAAAATGAACAATTAACCAAGTGCCAATTACTATTTGCAAAAGTCATTTCAACCATTTACTTGGAGACGTGTAATAATTATTTATTATTATCAATATTTGGTTTAATTTTGTTTTTGGACAGATTGTGTGCTTTTGCACAATGGTTGCTTGTCAGTCTTTGTGTGTAGCTTTTCATTGATTTTGTTGTATTTCTACTGTAAATGCCTGCGAGAAAATGAATCTCAGGTGATATATGGTGACGTATATATACTTTAATAATAAATTTACTTTGTATTTGAACTTTGAAGTGCTTTCTCAATTGATTCTGGAAATTCTGGGTCTAATTCTTGGTCCTTGCTGTTAGCATTTGAATTACCAAACAGGAAAACATTTCCTTCTGTCCATCTCAGTTTTTTCACCATAATATCTTCAAATTTTGGATTAACTCTCAACCTTCTGAATTCCATTGTTTCTATCACCTCTCTGGTAAGATAATTCTTGGTGTTCAGGCAACATGGTGAGTCTCTCTTACTTCATCTCAAAAGTTTGAAATGTTTCCTTCCCTGTGTCTTAGGACCAGACCTGAACATTGTCATTAATGTTTGGAATAATTTGTCAAATAAAGTAGCTTTGCGATAGGTTCCATAGACAAAGGTTTGATGTATCATGGAGTTGGCAGAGGGGTTTTCAATAATGAAAATGACTGGAACTTCTGTGTGATGATATTCTGTATTAGTACTGATGTTATTGTGAATGGTCAATCAATTTAATTCTAACATCGTTCAATCTGCTTTAAGCAATTAGTATGTGATATGCTCTGATTGCTGCTCTGCAGTAAATGGTCATAGAACACAGAACATACAACATGAAACACAGCAAAAGACAATTCATCCCACAATGTTATGCAAAATAAGTCAGCCATTTTGAAATATTACCCAATACAAATATAGAATGGGAGAAATAAAGGAAAATACAAGCCTCCCATGCCAGATTTTCATTGTCACATTGGCTCCGAGATTCTGCCTTTCCACTTAACCCTTCTCTCTGATATTAAATGAATTCAATGGACTGGGTGGGTAGCATCATCTACTTTACCGTTGAATAAGCTGCTGTCTACCAGGTTACATAAAATTGTGGCCTAGGATTGTGTTTGGTATGATTCAGGAGAGACTCAAATGCTTTGTTTAATTTTGGTAGTAAATAGCTCACTTTATTCTGAAACTGCCTTTGCAAATGTCTCCAAATCTTTGATCTGTAATGTTCTGTGGGGATTTGAAGCACAATTTGCATTTTGATAAACATATAAAATAAGCAATTTTCTTGTCAATACTGCAGCTGTCCCATTCTCCTCCTCAGCTGTCTAATGCTTGGCAAGCTTATTTTCAATTAGTGCAAGGATTTATGACCTGGTACCATTGTGTCAAATAGTCTTCTAGTACAATTGTATCCAAACTAATGCAAAGAAACTATTTATTACTGCCTTTCATAACTTCAGCATTGCCCTAAACCATTCACAGTCAGTGAAGTGCCTTTGAAGTGCAGTATTGTTGTAATGTAGACAAAAACAGCAACCAGTTTAAATACAAACAGAAATGAGATAAATGCCTGGCTGTATGCATTGACAACGCTTCTGAAGAAAGAATGTGGATGAGTGAGACAAGCAAGCCTCTATGGCTGCAAACTACTGAGATTGAATTCAGTTACATAATTTATGCATGTCTATCCTCCACTTCCTGCATTTTTGTCTGGCAATATTACTGAATCAGAATCAGGTTTATTGTAACTGACATAAGTCATGACATTAGTTGTTTTGTAGCAGCAGTACAGTGCAGATATAACAAACTACAATAAGGCACATTAAAAAAATAATTAAGTAGTGCAAAAGATGAGAGAGGTAGTATTCACAAGCACATGGACCTATCAAAAATCTGACAGCTGAGGGGAAGAAGCTGTTCCTAAAATGACGAGTGTGGGTCTTTAGGCTCGTGTACCTCCTCCCTGATTGCATTAATGAGAAGACCATGTCCCATATGATGTCAGTCCTTCGTGATAGATGCCACCTACTTGAAGCACCACCTCTCGAAGATGACCGCGATGATAGTCAGTAGTACACCCATTATGGAGCTGCCTAAGAATTTTGATAATAAGTTATACTTTAACATTGACTTTGACATGTGCTTTTACATGGAAGTACAGTAAAAATCATACAAAGCAATTCCAACGTAAACAAAATTAGCTAATTAGTTCAGAAGTTCAGACCAGAAGAACATCTTGGCTAGCCAGTCTGGCTGCAAGTCTGTGCATAATTTCACAAGTCCTTCAAAAAAGTATAATTGGAGAAAGTTTAACATTTTAGGACATGGCCCAGTGTATAATCAGGCAGAGAGTTTGATGGACGAGCGTCAGAAGATTGAGGAGACCCGTGGGCACATTGCAGTTGTCTGAGTGATTCATTTCTATCCAAACATTTTGTGATTGTTAAAGTCGCATGAGCTGAAACTCCGGGCCCCTAGTGTGAAATCACAAAGGAAGCGGGTGGGATTGATTGTTGCAGAATCTAGCCAAGGGCAACAAGAAAGGTCAAAGCGAGACAGATTAATATGAAGAGGAAGAATAAAAGGCACAAAAGTAGGAATAAGTATTAGCTCAGGTGGACAAAATAAACATAAAAAAGGGTTGATGCAATCTAAAGGACTCAACAGCAACAGTTGCAATTGAATAGGAAAATACATTGCAATTCTAAAGGCATGATTTCAAAAGGACAATGATCTACCGACATACATCTTGACTTTGATTCAGTCGGAGGTATTTTGTGGCTGAAGAGTGTGATCCAAGGGCAAGCTTATGTATTTGTCATCCAAATCACTAAAATATCTCTTCCTCATTTCCACATCTATAGCTAAACTTGGTGCTTTATCTTACTGAGTACAGCATCATAAGCTGTTAACTGTTGTGATAAACTACACCTGAGCAAGGGAGACCTATCGAAGAACTGAAATCGAGGTCATATTGATCATGCATTGTCTGCCAGGAACCCAGTGACATCTGAAGTAACTTGTATTTGCTTTATGGAAACTTACACAAAATGCTGGAGGATCTCAGCAGGTCAGGCAGCATCTAAAGAAAGGAATAGAGTCACTGTTTCAGGCTGAGACCTTACATTGGGATGTGAACATTTCGTCCCTGTTGCTCAACCTACTAATCATAACATCTTTGATATGTGGGAGAGTGTTAGGTAATATTCTGGAGTTATATAAATAATATCATCAAATCAGTAGAAAAATGTGACATAGGATCGGAAAATGTTGAATCCTTGTGGGTTGAGTTAAGAAACTGCAAGAGTAAAAGGACCCTGGTGGTAGTTATGCACCAGGCTCTGAACAGTAACTGGGATGTTGACCACAGTTTACAACGGGAAGTTGAAAAGCCATATCAAAAGGGCAATGTTATAGTCATAGGAGATTTCAACATGCAGGTCAATTGGGAAAATCAGGTTGGAAATGGATCCCAAGAGAGTGAATTTCTTGAATGCCTATGAGATGGCTTTTTAGAGCAGTTTGTCATCAAGTCTACTAGGAGATCAGCTATACTGGATTGGGCGTTATGAAATGAATCGGAGGTGATAAGGGAACTTAAGGTAAAAGAATCCTTAGGAGGCAGCGATCACAATATGATTAAGTTCAACTTGAACTTTGATAAGGAGAAAGTAAAGTCTGATATAGCAGTATTTCAGTGGAGGAAAGGAAATTACAGTGGTATGAGAGAGGATTTGGCCAAAGTAAATTGGAAGGAGATGCTGGCAGGGATGACAGCAGAGCAGCAATGATGTGTGTTTCTGGGGAAAAATGAGGAAGGTGCAGGATAAATGTATTCCAAAAACAAAGAAATACTCAAAGGGCAAAATAATACAACCATGGCTGACAGGGGAAGTCAAAGCAAAAGTAAAAGCAAAAGAGAGGGCATACAACAAAGCAAAAATTAGTGGGAAGACGGAGGATTGGGAAGTTTTTAAAACACTACAGAGAGCAATTAAAGGAATCATTAGGAGGGAACAGATGAAATATGAAAGCAAGCTAGCAACCAATATCAAAGGGGAAGAGAAATGAGAGTGGATATAGGACCACTAGAAAATGAGGCTAAAGAAATAATAATGGGGGACAAGGAGATGGCAGATGACTAAATGAGTATTTGGCATCAGTCTTCACTGTGGAAGACATTAGCAGTGTGCCAGATGTTCAAGGGTGTGAGGAAAGAGAAGTGAGTGCAGTTACTATTACAAATGAGGAGGTGCTCAAAAAGCTGAAAGACCTAAAGGTACATAAAGCACCTGGGCCAGATGAACAGCACCCTAGGGATCTGAAAACAGTAGAGATTGTGGAGGCATTTGTATTAATCTTTCAAAAATCATTGGAATCCAGCATCATGCCAGAGGACTGGAAAATTGCAAATGTCACTCCGCTCTTTAAGAAAAGAGGAAGGTAGCAGAAAGGAAATTATAGACCAGTTAGCCTGACCTCACTGGTTCAGAAAATGTTGGAATCAATTGTTAAGGATGAGGTTATGGAGTACTTGGTGACACCAGACAAGATAAGACAAAGTCTGCATAGTTTCTTCAAGGTAAAATCTTGCATGCTGAACCTGTTGGATTTTTTGAGGAAATTGCAAGTAGGATAGATAAAGGGAATGCAATTGACATTGTATATTTGGACTTTCTGAAGGCCTTTGACAAGGTGACACACATGAGGCATCTGAGCAAGTTAAGACCCCATGGTATTACAGGAAAGTTACTGGCATGGTTAGTCCAATGGCTGATTGGTAGGAGGCAACGAGGTTGAGTAAAAGAATCCTTGTCTGGTTGGTTGCCAGTGATTATCATTGATCCGCAGGGGTCAGAGTTGGGATAACTTCTTTTTTTGCTGTATATCGAGTGACAAATGAAATACAATATTGGAAAATGCATAGTCATGTATTGTCATGTAGTTTGGTAGAGGAAATAAATTTTCTAAATGGGGAGAAAATCCAAACATCTGAGTTGCAAAGGGACTTGGGAATCCTTGTGCAGAACACCCTAAAGAGTAATTTGCAGGTAGAGTCAGTGGTGAGGAAGGCAAATGCAATGTTAGCATTCATTTCAAGAAGTCTAGAGTACAAGAGCAGGGATGTGATGCTGAGGCTTCATAGGGCACTGGTGAGGCCTCAACTCGAGTATTGCGAACTGTTTTGTGCTTCTCATTGAAGAAATGATATGCTGGCATTGGAGAAGGTTTAGAGGAGGTTTAATGTTGATTCCAGGAATGAAAGGGAGGTCATATGAAGAATATTTGGTGGCTCGAGGTCATTATTCACTGGAATTTAGAAGAATGATGGGTGTATCTCATTGAAACCTTTCGAATGTTGAAAGGCTTAGACAGAGTAATTGTGGAAAGGATGCTTCCCATGTGGGCGTGTCTAGGACAAGAGGGCATAGCCTCTGGATAAAAGGACGTCAAACAAAGATGCAGAAAAATTTCTTTAGCTGGAGGGTGGTGAATTTGTGGAATTTATTACCACAGGCAGCTGTGGAGGCCAGGTAACTGGGAGTATTTAAGGCAGAGCTTAATCAGTTCTTGACTGAACGTCATGTAAAAAGTTACGGGGAGTAGGCTAGGGAGTGGGGCTGAGGAGAGGAAGAAAGGAACAGCCATGATTGAATGGTGGAGCAGCCTTGATGGGCCAAATGGCCTAATTCTGCTCCTATGGCTTATGGTCTTATCATCATCATCATCATTAAGTGTTGTATTGAATGACGTGGATGATCATGTCCTTCCACCTGTCAGTAACCTGAGAAATTCTAATACGCTCTTCTAAACTTTTGTCTGTCCTTCCATGAGATCATAAGATCTTTGGCCCACTGAGTCTGCTCCGCCATTTCATCACGGCTGATCCATTTTCCCTTTCAGCCCCAATCCCCTTCCTTCTCCTTGTATCCCTTCATACCCTGTCCAATCAAGAATCTATCAAACTCTGCCTTAAATATACATAAAAACTTGATCTTCACAGGTGCATGTGGCAAAGAATTCCACAGATTCACCACTTTTTTTAATAATTTTTTTTTATTGAGCTTTCAAATGGTTACAGAACTTGAGGTCTTGATCTTAAGGCTCTGTGAGCCCTTTCAATTTCAATTAACTGGGTTCCTTCTTCCATTTCCAAAATTTCCGGAATCCATTTTTGAAAAAAAATTATTGGATCCTCTCCCTCTATACCTTCTTTAAGTCCAACAATCTTAATATTATTTCATCTACTAAAATTTTCAAGTACATCCACTTTTTCCAACAACCGTTTTCTTTCTGATGTCTAGGCAGAAATATTATCTTTCATTTTATTCACTCTATCAATGGTGTCTCCCGTTGTTTCTTCCAAGTTTTTAATTTTCTTGTCCATTTTGTCCTGTCTTTTTATCATTTTATCAAACATAATCTTCATATTTTTAATATCTTTTTTATTACTTTTAATGCTTTTAATTCATGCATTATTTGCACCAAAGATTTTTTTTATGTCTCCAATATCACCTCCAACCTCTTCCTGTTGCTCTTCTGTTTGTCTCTTCATCTTCGTCTGATTTGTCCAGAGAATCTGATTCCACCTCATATTCACTTTCATTTTCAGTTCCGATCATAGCTGGGATTTGTAGTTTTGCGCATGCCCCTTCCTTCACGCATGCGCAATTCCTGGTGCTCTTTTTCTCGGAAACGGTTGATGTTGCCGTAGTTTCCTGTTCTGATTCGCCGGAGGTAAAATGCACTTGAGCCCGAGGCTCTTTCATGGTGGCCGACCTTGATTCTTTTCCAACTTGTGTTGTCTTCAAAGTAGTAGTTTTCTTCTGTTTCTGTTTAGGAGACATATCTTAAGACAATCCTGAGTAGTTTAGAAGTAATTTTTAAAAAGTATTTACTAACTTTTCTTCACTTAAACATTATTTTACTGGTTTTTTTATGGGAGAGCTGGATTTCCACGTCTCAATCCTACGTCATCACGTGACGTCCCCCAGATTCACCACTTTCTGATTAAAGAAATTCCTTTTCATGTCCGTTCTAAAAGGATCCTCTATTTTAAGTCCACTGGTCTTAGACTTTCCCACCACAGGAACAGCCTCTTCACATCCACTCTATCAAAGCCTTTTGCCATTCAGTTGGTTTCAGTGAGGTCACCCCCTCATTCTTCTGAGTTCTATTAAATACATGCCCAGAGTCATCAGACATTCTTCATATGACAAGCCATTCAATCTTTTCCAGTTTCATTGCATCCTTTCTAAGTTAAAGGGCCTAAAACTGCTCACAATACTCCAAGTGAGTCTTCACCAGTGTTATATAAAATCTCAACATTATATCCTTGGCTTTATATTCTAGTCCACTTGAAACGAATTTCCCTTGAATTTCCCTTCCTCGCCTGCAAGATCCCTTGATCTAACTCACGAATGTCATGCACTGTCAGCCACGACTTCTTATCCCATCAATTTTTCCATTTGCTGAAAGTTGTCCCAGCCTCTCTGTCTTCAATACATGTCCCATAAATTCCAGTTGCTGTTTCCTGACTGATGATATCAGCTCACTTCTCTTCTGCTTTTTCACAATACTTCCTCATTTCTTCCTCGTTTCTCTGTCCTTCCACAATATTCCACCATTCTTCTCAAAAACCAGATTTTTGCAGCTCCCAGTTGTCCCTCATGCCGATGCTTTCATTGCCGATGGGAGGAGGGGGGATTGTTGCTTGCTGCCACTTATGTGTGGGAGGGAGGGAGCTGGGGGGGGGGGTCTTTGGGCTTCTAACATTTAACTGTCGTTCATTCTTTGAAAGCATTCCTCTGTTTTCGTGGATGGTTGCAAAGGAAAAGCATTTCAGGTTGTATATATTTCTCTGACATTAAATGTACCTTGGAAACCTTTAAAATTTTGCTTTGATATTGTCCTTTCATATGTTATTGTGGAATGAACGCAGCACTGGAACACCCTGAGTTTCGTACCCATAGAAATATAGCAGATATGAATTCAAACTAGAACCAGCCTTCAATTCCTCGTGCAAATTTTAAATTGTTTTAAATTGCAAACAATAAATTGAAGTTAAAAGAGAACATTTGCAAATAAACAATATACTCTGTAAGACACATGATTTGCAAAATAATGACCATGAGCTGCTTGTATATGCATCAGCCAAATGTTAAGACAACAGGGTTTTGTTAATTGGCTTGAATCAATCCAGGGTTTGAGTAATGGGATTAAGTAGCTTGTACCATTGCAAACATGTTCAGGGAAGCTTGCAAACTGGACTGACACTATTACTTAGCTCTATTAATAGTTCGGTGGCTGGCTTTCTGTCATCAGAAGTTTTAGAATATTTGTGTTAACTAGTTTCTCTGAGTAAAGGTGCTTGAACTTTCAAAGCTGTCTTATCAATTACAAAATGCTTCCACTGTAAATATATATTGCAAAGGAACTATTTGTCAACCCAAAGTATTGAAGCAAACAATGCCATCTTAACTATTGAAGTTCAGCAATTCTTCAATTCTTAATGTAAATTTTAAATTGTAAGCAGTAAATTGAAGTTAAAAGCATATCTTTACAAATAAGCCATACTCTCTGTGGAGCATAGGCTAACCCAGAGACTAAGAATATGGTTCTCAAAATAGTGATCATGAGACATTTGCATATGTATCAGCCAAATGTTAAGACAATGGGGTTGTGTTAACTGGCCTGCATTAATCCTGACAATTTAGGGTTTATGTAATTTGTACCATTGTAAGCAAGTTCAAGGAAGCTTCCAGACCAGATTGATAATATCATGTCAATTAATTTGTCCCAGCAAAGATATTTGAGCATTCAGAAGTGTCTCCACTGCAGATATGCAATAAAAAGGGACCATTGTCATCCCAAAGTATTGAAGTAAACAATGTCATTGTAACTATTGAAATTGTATTGAACCACCCTTTGATCTTAAGGGTATAAAAATGTGATGTACCGTACTTTTAGGTTTGTCAGCATCCATAGAGTGTCTTCATGAGCATACCTGCTTTAGTGTCTCTCTGGTGACTTTGATCATCCGCACAACAGAGAGAACTAGAGCACTTGAAGGAAACCGAACAGTGAATGGCAGAACTCCACATACTCAGCGGCCAAACTTAGGATTGAACCTAAATTGCTGAATTGGTGAGGCAGCAGTGCTGGACTCCTGGATTGCCAGTTGAAGAGTTTCAGTCTGGTAAGAGGTCTCAAAGCAAAACATCGACTGTTCATTTCCTTCCATAGAAGCTGCCTGATCTGCTGAGTTCAGATAGATAGATAGATACTTTATTCATCCCCATGGGGAAATTCAACTTTTTTTCCAATGTCCCATACACTTGTTGTAGCAAAAACTCATTACATACAATACTTAACTCAGTAATAATATGATATGCATCTAAATCACTAACTCAAAAAGCATTAATAATAGCTTTAAAAAAAGTTCTTAAGTCCTGGCAGTTGAATTGTAAAGCCTAATGGCATTGGGGAGTATTGACCTCTTCATCCTGTCTGAGGAGCATTGCATTGACAGTAACCTGTCGCTGAAACTGCTTCTCTGTCTCTGGATGGTGCTATGTAGAGGATGTTCAGGGTTTTCCATAATTGACCGTAGCCTACTCAGCGCCCTTCGCTCAGCTACCGATGTTAAACTCTCCAGTACTTTGCCCACGACAGAGCCCGCCTTCCTTATCAGCTTATTAAGACGTGAGGCGTCCTTCTTCTTAATGCTTCCTCCCCAACACGCCACCACAAAGAAGAGGGCGCTCTCAACAACTGACCTATAGAACATCTTCAGCATCTCACTGCAGACATTGAATGACGCCAACCTTCTAAGGAAGTACAGTCGACTCTGTGCCTTCCTGCACAAGGCATCTGTGTTGGCAGTCCAGTCTAGCTTCTCGTCCAACTGTACTCCCAGATACTTGTAGGTCTTAACCTGCTCCACACATTCTCCATCAGTATTTTGTATGTGTTACTACACGCAGTACCACGTGACACTCTTATAGCTTAGATTATATAGCAATACATAAAGATAATGGAGTAACTCTGCAGTTCAGGCAGCAAAATAATAATAATAATAGCAGAATGGTGTAGTGGAAGCACGATAGGCCCATTACCTAGAGGTCAATGGATTGAAACCATCCCCTGCTATTTGACTAAAATGATCTAAACTACATAATAAAAGACAATCAAATTCAAGATGATAAGTGCAGAAAATGTCAAAAGAAACCAGAAACAATCCAATACATTACAGGATCATGCAGCAGTTTAACTCAGTCTGAGTATTTACACAGGTACAATCAAGGGACAAACATCATTCACCATGTTCTTGCTTTAAAACACAAACTCATAGAAGACACCATAACTTATTATAAATATAAGCCTAGTTCAGTTTTAGAGTCAAAGTCTTACAAGTTATATTACAACCAATCCAGATAGAACAGTCAATAACAACCATTTGGACAAAATATTACAGGATAAACAAGCAACAACAACTTACTTAATAGATTTAGCCATTCCAAACGCACATAAAATACAGAAATCAATAAGTGAAACACACCAGATACATGCCAAATTTAAAGGGGAAACTGAAAGATTTTGGAATATGACAGGGAATATGATTGTCCTGAAAGTAATATCTATAACTGGTGTCATCCTAAAAAGCATTACACAATAGCATTAAACAATTAGGGCCACAGTACACAGTAATATTTATGTAAATCTTCAGAAAGCCACAATACTAAACACCACGAGGGTACACTGAAAATTCCTATCAGCTGAGAATTAAGCATGCTTGGCTATACCCATACCTCAGGTTTTACCAGCTTGAGCTGAGAAAAAATAAAAATAATAATAATAAATCAATAAATACATAAATAAGCAAAAATATAAGAATATGGATTGTGGAAATAAGTCCATATGTTATGGAATCATTTCAGTGTTGGGGTGGTGAAGTTATGCCCTCTGCTTCATGTGCCTGAATTGTAATAACTATTGCTGAGCTTCACCACGTTCTTGTACCTGAGGCTCCTGTACATGCTTCCTGATGGCAGCAGTGAGAAGAGAGTATGATCTGGTGGATGGTGGGCGTCCTTGATAATGGATGCTAGTTTCCTGTGACAGTGCTCCTTGTAAATGCGCTCAGTCGTGGTGCAGGTGCCAATACGAACTAAAACTCATTAACCTCCCTCCAGTTCATGAACAACATTCATCTGTGTCATTGTGATTCTCAATTACATATTTAAATATCCCATAGAAGGTGAAAATCCATAGTAAGAACCGCAATGGAAAGGTAGGTCGATGAAATGTATTCCTCGCCCTAAAGGCATTAGAGGAATATCTTTCCAGACTTAAATTTAATGACACAAAATATATTATTCAGCAGCAAAGGGACAAAATTCAGACCTTTAAAATGGTAAGTGATCTCCATAAAATAGAATTGTTATAGCTTGAACTGTGCAGGCACTTGGGAGAATTTGAGCATAAATAATAAATACAACTCAAGCAAGATTTGATGACAGAAAGATTTTCCTTTGCACGGCTAAATGTCTGTGGTGTCAACCATGATTCGATGCTAGTAGTTACATTTCTGAAATAAAATTGTGGAAACCAGTCTCTCTCTGGAGACCTCAGCCCAAAATGTTTAGTGGTGCTCAAACTCTTCACTGTCAGGATGAGAGTTAAACGAAGTGTTGACAGTCCAAAGGGTATATTTGGCTACAGAAGGATAGTGACCAATTGGTGGGATGAGCAAAGGAAATACCCAATGGAATTTAACCTTGGGCAAATGTGAGGTGATGACATGTTGAGAAGATTAATCAGGCTAGGATATATACACTAAATGGCAGCACCCTTGTAACTGCTGTGGAACAGAGGATCCTGACTGCACCTGTCCAAGGATACGGCTTTGATGAGTAGGGTATCAAGTATCAACAATGTGCACTACAGTTCCCTAAGAGACATTAGATTGCATAGCGGGAGAAAGGTTTCATTAAAAGCGAACAGTGCATTGTAAGTCTCACCGACAGACTTCACCCACTGCATGAAACTGATGAGCAGATGCAGCACAGCTGGCTCAGAGGCTGTCTGACGTTCAGTGGCCAGGGGACCCAATAGCAGGCCAACAACTACCTCTCAAAAGGAGTGTATTGGGTCACCGCCTCAGTGAAACCCTTTGTCCAAAACCCAAGGAGATACAATGTCCCTTCAACGTCTGCCACGGGCTCCTTTTGGCTACTCGAGGAGTAACTGAAAGCTGCAGCTCAAAGAGGCTGATGGAAACAGGCTGCTCAGCATATCCATTGAGAGCCCTAAGTGAGAGGGGCCAGGAGGGTGCCACCCACCACCAGACCCCTACTGCCACTGAAAGTCCACCAGTGCCCTTTAATGGGCCATCAGCGAGGGATGTAGGAAACCCTGATCGTCAGACAGGGAATCCGGCGAAGGAGCAAACAAGCCCTTGTCCAGAGAGGACTTAGAAGATGACTGCCTTCATTAACAGTTTCCCTACCCGACTTCCCCTCGCAAGGTTCCCTCCACAGCACCCTCCTAACTCCAAATGGTACTCTCTTAAGTCCCTCCAAATTACACAACAATACAAAACACTCAACAAAGACATACTTACTTAGGTGTCCATGCAGGCCCTCTTTTCTGCTGCACACTTTCCCAATGGTCCTTCAGCCCTGGTCACGACCCAGTCTGAAGGGGAGCCACTGGCAAGGATTGACCGAGGAACTCACACATGCTTTTCTTATATGCCTGATGTGCCCGGAACCAGCAGTAGTGCCGTAGTACAAAAACCAGCCCTTGGGAAAGAGCTGTCTCATCCTTCGAACAGGCCAACCAGCAGAAGTGGCTTTCGACTGGCAAGTAAGTTCACTCTTCACTTCTCAGCCACATGCCAGTGAGGGTAAGCACAGGATAATTTGGCAGGTGAATGCATGGCTAAAGAATTGATGTCGAGGGCAGGTTTTCAGATTTCTGGATCATTGTGATCCCTTCTGGGGAAGGTATGACCTATACAAAAAGGACAGGAATATCTGAACCCGAGGAAGACCAAGATCCTTGCAGCAGGTTTGCTAGAGCTGTTGGGGAGGGTTTAAATTAATTGGCAGGGGAGTAAATTTGGGGTGATAAGGTTGAGGATGGGAAAGTTAGTCTACAAGTCAATGCAGTGTGGAATGAGAGGGTGAGGATGAGTAGATAGCTGACAAGGCAAAATCGAAATCAGTGAATGTAACATGGGCACAAAATCAAAAAAGGTGACAAGTACGGGATATTTGAACATTCGCAGTATACAGAATAAAGTAGATGATCTTGTAGAGTATTTAGAGATTGGCAGGGATGATGATGTTGGTATCACTGAGTCATGGCTGAAAGAAAATTATAGTTGGAAGCTTAACATCCAAGGATTAACAACCAAAGATGAGAAGGTGTAGAAAACTTGTGGGTAGAGTTAAGAAACTGTAAGGGTTAAAAGACCCTGATAGAGGTTGTATACAGACTTATGAACAGTAGCCAGGATGTGGGATACAGATAAAAAAGGGAGATACAGTGGGCAGGTAAAATGATAGTCATGGGATACTGCCTACAAGATGGCTTTTTAGACCAGGTTCTGTTTGAACCCATGAGGAGAAGGGCAATTCTGAACTGGGTGTTGTGTAATGAACCAGATTTGATTTGGGGGCTTCAGATAAAGGAACCCTTAGGAGATATACATGATAGTATGAGAGAATTCACCCTGCAATTTGAGAGGGTGAAGATAAATTTGAATGTGTCAGTATTACATTGGAGTAAAGGGAATTACAAAGGCAAAACAGAGGAGTTGATTGGAAGGGGACAGTAGCACGGATGATGGCAGAACAGCAATGGCTGGAGTTACTGGGAGCAATTTGGAAGTTGTAGGACTGATACATCCCAAAGATGAAAATGTTTTCTAAAGCTCGGGTGAGTTATCCGTGGCTGACAAGGGAAATCAAACATAGCATAAAAGCAAAAGCGAGAGCATATAATATAGCAAAAATTAGTGAGTATTTAGAGGATTGGGAAGCTTTGAAAAACCAAAAAAAGGCAACTGAAAAGCCATAATGAAAAAATGAAATACGAAAGTAGCCAATACCTTTTGATTTTTCAAAATATAAAATGTAAAAGAAAAGCGAGATTGGATTTTGGACCACTGGAAAATGATGCTGGAGTGGTAGCAATGGGGAAAGAAATTAATAGTGGACAAACTCTATGTGTATCTTCTGTCAGTTTTCAATGTGGAAGACACTAGCAGTGTGCCAGAAATTTGAGAGCATCAAAGGGCAGAAGTGAGTGTAGGAAAAGAAGCAGAATTAGGCCATTTGGCTCATTGAGTTTGTTCTGTCATTTCATCATGACTGACCCATTTTCTCTCTCAGCTCCAATATCCTGCTTTCTTCTCTTATCCCTTCATGTCCTGACTAATCAAGAATCTATCAATGTACATAAAGACTTGACCTCCACAGCCACCTGTGGCACCGAATTCCACAGATTCACCACTCTCTGGCTAAAGTGAAATAGAGGGAGATCCATTTAGTACTGAGATGAGGGAGGATTATTTCAGCCAGAGGATTGTGAACCTGTGGAATCCATTGTCACAGATGGCTGTGGACGCCAAGTCATTGGACTTACTTAAGATGGAGGTTGACTGGTTCTTGATTAGTCAGGACGTCAAAAGTTATAGGGAGAAGGCAAGGAATTGGGGTTGACAGAAATAATAAATAGGTCATGATGGAACGGCAGATCAGAATCGGGTTAATTCTGTTCCTGTGTCATGGGTCATAAAATATGGGAGTTATATTAAAATTATAAGAAATAATAGCCTTATGAAATGTGAAATCTGGAAGTCTACTGTAGGAATTTAGTGAGTCAGGCAGCCTCTGAAATATGCTGGAATTTCATATTTTCATTAGAATCAGAATCAGGTTTTTATATCATCGGCATTATTCGTGAAATCTTTTGATTTTTGAGGTAGCAGTATAATGCAATTCATAAATATAGAGGAAAAACTAAATTACAGTAAATATACATAAAGTAGTTATATTAAATATGCGTGTGTGTGTGTGTGCCCTTAACTCCCGGTGGAGTCGTCGGGATGCCGTCATGACAAGCTTTTTGCACCGATCTTTTTGGTGATTGCTCATCATATGACGTGTCTTGGACATCTGAAACCTGGCAGAGCCTGTCCCTCTCCAGGTTTTTGGAGCCAGCTGGATTCGAACTCGGGAGCCTTCACTCCGAAGTCCAGCGCTGATGCCACTACACCACCAGCCGGCCATATTAAATAGGTAGTACTAAATCAGAAATAAAAACAAGTAGTAAGGTAGTGTTCATGGGATCAATTTCCATTCAGAAATTGGATGGCAGAGGGGAAGGAGCTGTTCAGGGATCATTGAGTATGCCTCCATGTTTCTCTACCTCCTGCTTTCTGAAACGCTGCCAACAATTGTTGGATCAACAGCAAATTTATAGATGGCATTTGAGCAGTGCCTAGCCACACAGTCATGGCTGAAGAAAGAGTAGAGCAGTGGGCTGAGCACATATCCCCCAAGGGGCACCAGTGTTGATTGTCAGCAAGGTAGAGATGCTGTTTCTGATCTGCACAGATTGTGGTCTACTGGTTAGGAACTTGAGAATCCAACTGTAGAAGGTGATACAGAGGCCCTGGTTCTGGAGCTTTTCGATCAAAACTGTAGGAATGGTTGTGCTAAGTGCTGAGCTGTAGTCAACAAACCCCATCCTGACATTGGTATTTGCATTGTAAGGGTGAACCAAGGCAACATGAAAAGCCATTGAGATCACATTCACCATAGACCTATCGTGGAAAAAGGTAAATTGCAGTGGGTCCAGGTCTTTGCTGAGAGAGGAGTTAATTCTAGCCATAACTAGCCTCTCATCACTATAGATGTAAGTGCTAATGTAGGCCTCTGTTAGTCTTGATAGACCATGGATTTGCGCCTTGGGAAGTTTGCCTGGGCATGGTTTTTTTTAATGGAAGACCAGCAGTTGCCCAAGCTGCAAGTCTCCCCTCTTCACGCCACAGATGTTGTCCAAGGGAAGGGCATTAGGACCCATACAGCTTGGCACCGGTGTCGTCGCAGAGCAACGTGTGGTTAAGTGCCTTGCTCAAGGACACACACGCAGCCTCAGCCAAGGCTCAAACTAATGACCTAATAGACTAGTGCTAATAGACTTATGGGAAAAGGCCTTGTTGCTCTTATCCCATCACCACTATTGAGGTACAGGCTTCTGACACCAGCTCAACAAAGCTGTCTGTCCTGGACCAGTACCTAAAGTTGTCCCTAGGTGTAGCCCACCTTCAAAGATCCTTCCTCTCCGAAGTTTGATGTACTTGGAACTACTGTTGGTGTTTCATTGCTGTTTTTTTTTATTTACAGGCTGGGATTGCTAGCCCCATGCCCAACCCTCCTCCTTTCACAGATGGGCTTGGGACGGTCCATGGCAGAGTTGAATTGTTATGTTTGAGGTCAAAACACTAAACCTCCAATAGATTGTTTGCATTTGGCTTTGTCTTTTGCTTGGAGTGCAGAAGGCTGAAGGCTGAGAGAGAAGCTGATGAGTGACACGGAATCCCTAGGACATAGTATAGTTTCTCAGGCACATAGTAAAAAGTAGAACACAGAACAGTGCAAGGACTTTTAGGGAAAATTCCAGAAGCCCTTTCTCTGTCCTACTGGAAATTCCTTGCCATCAACTGTTCAATGGAGACAATGAGGTCCACACATAGAAACTGTCTGAGTGTAATTAGAGCCTCAGTGCGGGGTGTGTTGTTCTAGTGGGGAATGTGGATGTTGGCTCACTCATCTTGTCAATGGATTTTTAGGATCTTGCAGAGAACTAATGCATCGCTCTCTCAAGTAAAAACAGGAGTAGAGTAAAAACAGCAACAACACCATCTAATTCTCGCATCACCAAAAGCCTGCTGAAGCCAAGCAAGCGGCATCAAAATCCTTCTGAAAGTTTTCAATGATGAATTAATGGATATTAGGATGATGGAGAGATAGTGGATTACAATGCATATTATTATTGTTCAAGATTAAAGACATGGACAAAAGCAGCTACAAGGATATATGAAATTCTGATCTAAGTCTGATTGAGAATAAAAGGGACACGTTGATGCAATATGATAACATTCAGATGATGGCATTAAAATTTCCAAAGACTGGAAGGAGGTTTAAGCAGGATAAAATTCTCCTGATGTTTATCTAGAGACTTGTATTCTCCTGCTGGTTAATACTCAATTGTTGCTGAATAGATTATTGCAATACTTCATGAGATATGAATTTCCTGAAAGGGCTATTTCAAAAACTCTCTTTTCAATTTGTCTGCAGATCCATTAAGACTGCTGTGATAAGTGGAGATTTGGACAGTGATACAATGTTATCAGGTAGGTCTGAAATGCAATTAATATTTTAGAACTGAAGCAGATTTAGTAACTGAATTGATTTAAGTAGGCAATGTTTCTGCTGAGTAATTACAAATTTTAAAAATCTAATCTTAATATGCTTGGAAGTAGGTACAGAGGAGATATCAGGGGTAAGTTTTTTATGCAAGAGAGTGGTGAGTGCGTGGAATGGGCTGCTGATGACAGTGGTGGAGTCTGATATGATAGGGTCTTTTAAAAGACTCCTCGATAGGTACATGGAGCTAAGAAAAATAGAGGGCTATGGGTAACCCTAGGTAATTTCTAAAGTAAGTACATGTTCGGCATAGCATTGTGGGTTGAAGAGCCTGTATTGTGCTGTAGGTTTTCTATGTTTCTATGATATGGTATAACTTATTGAAGTCCTAATGCGTAAGATAGAAATATGCTTGTTGTGGATCTGGGCTAGAAGAAATATTAAGACATTAAAACATAGGAGCTGAATTAGGCCATTTGGCCCCTCGAGTCTGCCTCGGCATTCTATCACAGCGAATCCTTTTTTCCCTATTCAGCCCCAATCCCTAGCCTTCTCCCTGTAACCTTTGGTGACGTGTCCAACTAAGAACCTAACAAGCTCTGCCTCAAATACACCCAATGAAGAGGCCTCCACAGCCACCTGCAACAATAAATTCCACAGATTCACTATCCTCTGGCTAAAAGAATTTATCCACATCTCTGTTTTAAAAGGACGCCCCTCTTTCCTGAGGCTGTGCTCTCTTCTTCTAGACTTCCCCAGCATGCGAGACATCCTTGCCACATTTACTCTGTCTAGGCCTTTCAACACTTGAAAGGTTTCAATGAGATCCCCCCCTCATCTTTCTAAATTCTAGTGAGTACAGACACAGAGCCATCAAATGTTCCTCATATGTTAACCCTTTCATTCCTGGAATCATCCTTGTGAATATTCTCTCTGAACCCCCTCCAATGTCAACAAACCTTTTCTTAGATGAGGAGCCCAAAACTGTTCACAATACTCAAGGTGAGTCCTCACCAGTGCCTTATAAAGCCTCAGCATCACATTCCTGCTCTTGTGTTCCAGACCTCTTGAAATGATAGCTAACATTGCATTTGCCTTCCTCACCACTGACTCTACCTGCAAGTTAACCTTTACGGTGTTCTGCACAAGGATTCCTAAGACCCTTTGCATCTCAGATTTTGGGATTTTCTCCCTGTTTAGAAAATAGTCTGCACATTTATTCCTACTACCAAAGTGCATGACCATGCATTTTTCAACATTGTATTTCATTTGTCACACTCTTGCCCATTCTCTTAATTTATCTAAGTCCTTCTGCAGCCTTTCTGTCTCCTCAACACTACCTGCCCCTCCACCAATCTTCATATCATCTGCAACATCAGCAACAAAGCCATCTATTCCATCATCTAAATCATTGATATACAGCATAAAAAGAAGTGGTCCCAATACTGAACCCTGCAGAACACCACTAGTCACTGGCAGCCAACCAGAAAAGGATCAGTTTATTCCCACGTGCTGCCTCTTACCAATCAGCCAATGCTCTAACCATACCAGTAACTTTCCTGTAATACTATGGGCTCCTAACTTGGTAAGAAACCTCATGTGAAGCACCTTGTCAAAGGCCTTCTGAAAGACCAAATATACAACATCCACTGAATCCCCTTTATCTACCCTACTTGCAATCTCCTCAAAGAATTACAACAGGTTCAGCAGACAAGATTTTCACTTAAAGAAACCATGCTGACTTTGCCCTATCTTGTCCTGTGTCACCAAGAACTCCATAACCTCATCCTTAACAACTGACTCTAACATCTTCCCAACCAGTAAGGTCAGACTAACTTATCTATAATTTCCTTTCTGCTGCCTTCCTCCTTTCTCAAAGAGTGGAGTGACATTTCCAATTTTTCAGTCCTTTGACAAAATGACAGAGTCCAATATCTTTTGAAAGATTAATACTAATGCCTCCACAATCTCTAGCACTACTTCTTTCAGAACCCTAGGCTACAGTTCATCTGGTCCAGGTGACTTATGCACCCATAAGTTTTTCCAGCATTTTCAGCACCTTCTCTCTTGTAATAATAACTCTATTTACTTCTCTTCCCTCACACCCTTCAACATATGGCACACTGCTGGTGCCTTCCACAGTGAAGATTGATGCAAAATACTCATTTAGTTCATCAGCCATCTCCTTGGTCCCCAATATTATTTCTCTAGCCTCATTTTCTAGTGGTCCTACATCCACCCTCATCTCTCTTTTATTTCTTAAATTCTTTAAAAAGCTTTTACAATGCATTTTGATATTGTTTGCTAGCTTGCTCTCATATTTCATCTTTTCCCTCCTAATGATTGCTCTCTGTAGGTTTTTAAAAGCTTCCCAATCCTCTAGCTTCCTGCTCATTTTTGCTTTGCTGTATGCCCTCTCTTTTGCTTTTACATTAGCTTTGACTTCCCTTGTCAGCCACAGTTGTACTATTTTGCCATTTGAGTATTTCTTTGCTTTTGGATCATTGTTAATTGGTCTGAATTGTGGACCGTCAATTCAAGCATTGTAGTGTAAGGTTCATGGAGAAGTTCTGCCTTTTCAGGGCAGCCAAGTATGGGACAAATTGATGATGCTGTTTGCAATGACTGTTCAGGATCATTATTTGGAGAGTGAATGCTGGTGGATAGCATAATTATGGATTAACTAAAATGAGAACCAGTCTTCAGGAAATACATTACATAATGGAGCATTTTGATTCTGTCCCATTGAAACTACATAGGTGAAGACAACAGATGAATATTCCTGCTTTTAGCACATTGCTAAAGGTGTATCCCTGCTGTTCCATCACTTAATCTTCTGGTCAGTTGTATATTCATGAACCCCTCCCTCAATATTTCAACAAAATGGATACATTTTGGGTGTGTGGCTTTTGAAACAGACACCAGTACTAAATATTTAAATAGATTTTGCTAGTTGGGACATGCTACCATTGTAAATCTGCAATTCTGTAAACTATAGGAAATATAGTCCAAATGTTAAAGTTAAGTAGGTGATTACAGCAATTGAAATTGTAGTTAATCATTTATCTTTATCCTTGTGTCGAAGGCATGTAAAACTTGTTTGTTACAAGATTGACATTCTCTTGAATTCTCCTGGACTCTCTCTCTTGGAGGTTTGCTGCGCGAATAAGGGCTGTTATATTTTCCAGTTGCAGCTTCCATGTGCCTCTGTTTTATTCAGTTGCAACAATAACTATCCTCTGAGAACTAATTAAATCAAATTATTAATAGATGTTTCTTTGAAATCCATAACCAACTTAACGAACAGAAACCTCAAAATAGTGCTTCATGGCTATATGTCAAGCAAGAAGGAGGTGTATGATAATAATCACAAAAGATTAACAGTACTTCTTCCTAACATCGCTACAATTTCTGTAAACTACTTTAAATTTCCACTTATTAAACCTCGATATTAATGACTCTGATTATTTCACTCAGAAAATAACGTTGATATTTTCTAATGATACAAAACTTAGAAATGCCGCAACTGATAAGAAGGTTAAGCATTTAATTGGGGAGTGGGAATTATTAAGTATTTAACTGGGGCATGGGTAATTGTAATGCTATTGGGCAGGAACTGGGGAGCATAAATTGGGAACAGGTATACTCTGGGAAATGCATAACAAAAATGTGGACCTTGTTTACGAAGCACTTACTAGGGTTTTTGTTAGGTCTGTCCCATTGAGGCAGGGAAAGGTTGGTCGGGTGAAGGAAACACGAGGAAGAAAGTAGCTTTCTTAAGGTTTAGGAAGCAAGGAGCAGAGTTCTAGAGAGTTACCAAATAGCCAGGAAGGAGTTGAAGAATTAAGTTAGAAAAGCTAGAAAGGGCCATGAGAAGTCCTAGGTGAGTAGGATTAAGGAAATGTATGTCTACAATGTATGTGTAGAACAGTAGTATGGCCGGAGTGAGGGTAGGTCTAATCAGGGATAGTACAGGAAACATATGCCTAGAGTCAGAGGAAGTAGGAAAGGTGCTTAATAAATACTTTGCTTGAGTTTTCACCAATAAGGGGGACATCAGCATTTGTGAGGACAGTGTACAACAGGCTGATATGTTGAACATGTTGCTGTTAAGAGGGAGAGTATGTTAGAACTTCTGAAAAACATTAGGATAGGTCAGTGCCTGGGGCCAGATGGGATATAATATACGGGAATCTGGGGAAGAGATTACTGCACCCACAGTGATGATCTTTGTATCTTCACTGTCCACAGGAATTGTAGCAGATGACTGGAGGTCAAATTGCATTCCTTCGTTCAAAAAGGGGAGCAGAGATAACTCTTGGAATTATAGACCAGTGTGTTTTACTTCAGTGGTGAGCAAATCATTGGAGAGGATTCTTAGAGACAGTATTTGCAAATTAATACCAGGCTTCAGGAGAAGATAGACAGCCTAGTAAAATAGGTGGGCATATGGGAGATGAAATTTAACACACAAAAGTGATGGATTTTTGCAATACAATCTAAACAGTTCCATTTGAAAGTTACTTCAGGAACAGAAAGATGTGAGAGTGAATGCTTACAAATCTTTGAAGTATGAAAATTCTGTTAAAAATATAGGTGGGATCCTTCTATTTATTATTAGAGAAATGATAAACAAAAGCAAAGGAACTCTGTTAAACTTCCATTAAATCCTGGCAAGGCTCTAGGTGACGCTTTGTGGTTGAATCTGGCTATCACACGTAAGGAAGATTGTCAAAGCCTTGGAGAAGTTCCAGAGGAGATTTAGAACAATAGTAAGAGAGAGAAGAGGGATTGCAAATGTTTGAGAGGCTGAAGAACCTGCAGTTGTTCCTCAGAGAGAAGAATATTGAAATCAGATTTGATAGAAAAGTGTAACATCATGAAATGCTTTCTTGAGATGAGCAAAAACATGTCCGGAGATAAAAGGGGCAATAACCAATGGACCCCAATGTTAAAACTGTTAGGGTCCTGATGAAGGGTCTCGGCCAGAAACATCAACTGTATTTCTTCCTATAGATGCTGCCTGGCCTGCTGTGTTCCACCAAAATTTTGTGTGTGTTGCTTGAATTTCCAACATCTGAAGATTTCCTCATGTTTACGTTTTTATATTAAAACTGTTAGTCTAAGATCTAAGGATGATGCAAAGAAAATGGTCTTACACATGCGTTGAGTTGGAATTGACTGGGTGGTTGAAGCTGATTGAATAAGAATATTAATTTCAAATAATTGAAGTAAAACAAACAAAAACTTAACAGCAGAAATTAGATAGTTTGTCATTTATTTAGAGCATGATAACAGGCCCTTCTGAACCAATGAGCAGATGCTGTCCAATTTCACCCCTATGATCAATTAAACTATTTACCCATGCATCTTTGAAATGTGGGAGAAACTGAAGCACCCAGAAAAATCACACTGGTTATGGAGAGAATATACAAACTATTTACAGACAGCGGGAGAATTGAACACGGATTGCTGGTGCTGAAATAGTGTCACGTTAACTGCTATGCCACCCTAGGTGTATATAGTTCTAAGCAAAACTGGATTAACCTTGTATTTATAGTAAGGTATGGTGCATTTTATGAGTTTGTATTTCAAAGCAAGATTTTGATGAATGATGTTTGCCACGTGATTGTGTCTGTTTAAATAATCAGATTGAGTTAAACCGCTGCAGGATCCAGTAATGCGTTGCCTTTTTTTCTGGTTTCTCTTGGTATTTTCTGCATTTTATCATCATCAGTAGGTTGTTCTGTATTTTTCATAATGTTTTGTGTTAACCACCTGGTCCTGCATTGCCACAGGGAACCGTCTTTTTTCTGGGAAGAGATCTCCATCTCTGAGCTAGGTGTTCATTGCTTCCTTGTCAGTATCTAGTTTGCTCAGATCATGGGAATGTCTTCCAAGGTGGGTCGTGCACTTCCATCGGCTGACTTTTTTCCTGTAGTAATAATGTATTCATTTGGGAGGGGTGCTTTCATTTAAGTTTAGTGGCGTTTATATCTATTGGTATTCATAATTATTACTTCCCTTCTTTTGTATGTTGGATGTTTGTCAGTTTTTGTGTGTAGTTTTCACTGATTCCATTGTATTTCTTTCATCTACTGTGATTGTCTGAAATAAATGAACCTCTAGATATTATATGATGACATACACATGCATCAATAATAAATTTAGTTTGTACTTTGCACTTTCTACATGGATGGATTGAGTAATCCCCTGCAATATTATATCAAAGTTGTGTGGTGTCGTAGGAATACATTATCCCTTTAGACCATAAGACATAGGAGTAGAATTAGGCCATTTAGCCCATGGAGTCTCCTGTACCATTTCATCATGGCTGATTCATTTTTTTTTCCTCCTCAGCCCCACTCCCCCGGCTTTCTCCCCATAACCTTTAATGCCAAGTCCAATCAAACTCTGCTTTTAATATAGAAAACATAGCAATACAGAAAACCTACGGCACAATACAGGCCCTTCGGCCTACAAAGTTGAGCTGAACATGTCCCTACCTTACAGGCTTACCTATAGCCCTCTATTTTTCTAAGCTCCATGTACCTATCCAAAAGCCTCTTAAAAGACCCTATCATATCTGCCTCCACCACCATTGCCAGCAGCCCATTCCACGCACTCCCCACTCTCTGAATAAAAAACTTACCCCTGACAGCTCCTCTGTACCTGTTCCCAAGCACCTTAAACCTGTACCCTCTTGTCACAGTCATTTCATCCTTGGGAAAAAGCCTCTCAATATCCACATGACCAATGCCTCTCATCATCTTATACACCTTTATCAGGTTACTTCTCATCCTCCGTCACTCCAAGGAGAAAAGGCCAAATTCACTCAATCTGTTTTCATAAGGCATGCTCCCCAATCCAGGCAACATCCTTGTAAATCTCCTCTGCACCCTTTCTATGGTTTCCACATCCTTCCTGTAGTGAGGCAACCAGAACTGAGCACAGTACTCCAAGTGGGGTCTGACCAGGGTGCTATATAGCTGCAACATTACCTCTCGGCTCCTAAATTCAATTCCACTATTAATGAAGGCCAATACACTGTACGCTTTCTTAACCACTGAGTCAACCTGCACAGCTGCTTTGAGTGTCCTATGGACTTGGACCCCAAGATCCCTCTGATCCTCCACACTGCCAAGAGTCTTACCATTAATACTATATTCTGCCAACATATTTGACCTCACAAAATGAACCACTTCAAACTTATCTGGGTTGAACTCCATCTGCCACTTCTCAGCCCAGTTTTGCATCCTATCAATGTCCTGCTGTAACCTCTGACAGCCCTCCACATTTTCCACAACACCTCCAACCTTTGTGTCATCAGCAAACTTACTAACCCATCCCTCCACTTCCTCAACCAGGTCATTTATAAATATCATGAAGAGTAAGGGTCCCAGAACAAATCCCCAAAGCACACCACTGGTCACCAACTTCCATGCAGAATATGACCAGTCTACAACCACTCTTTGCCTTCTGTGGGCAAGCCAGTTCTGGATCAACAAAGCAATATCCCCTTGGATCCCATGCCTCCTTACTTTCTCAACAAGCCTTGTATGCAGTACCTTATCAAATGCCTTGCTGAAATCCATATACACAACACCTACTATACCCAATGAGCTGGCCTCTACTGTTGCCTGTGGTAATAAATTCCACAAATCTACCACTCTCTGGTTAAAGGTATTTCTCTGTACCTTTGTTTTAAATGGACGCCCCTCAAGTGAGTACAGACCCAGAGCCATCAAACGTTCCCTGTATGATAACCCTTTCATTACCAGAATCATTCTTGTGAACCTCCTCTGGACCATCTCCAATGCCAGCACATTTTTTTCTTAGATGAGGAGCCCAGAACTGTTCACAATACTCAAGGTGAGGCCTCACTAGTGCATTATAAAGCCTCAGTATCAAATCCCTCCTCTTGTATTCCAGACCTTCTGAAATGATAGCTAACATGGCATTTGCCTTCCTCACCACCTACACAATCTGCAAGTTAACCTTCAACGTGCTCTGCACAAGGACTCCCAGATCCCTTTGCATCTCAGATTTTTGGATTTTCTCCCTGATTAGAAAATAGTCTGCACATTTATTTCTTCTACCAAAGTGCATGACAATGCTTTTCCCAACATTGTATTTCATTTGCCACTCTCTTGCCCATTCTCCAAATCCTTCTGCACCCTAATTGTTTCCAAAACACTACCTGCCTCTCCACCAATCTTCATATCATCTTCAAACTTGACAACAGAGCCATCTATTCCATCAACTAAATCATTGATATACAGCATAAAAAGAAGTGGTTCCAACACTGACCCCTGCAGAACACCACTAGTCACTGGCAGCCAACCAGAAAGGGATCATTTTATTCCCACTCGCTGCCTCCTACCAATCAGCCAATGCTCTAACCATGCCAGTAACTTTCCTGAAATACCATGAGCTCTTAACTTGGTAAGATACCTCATTTGTGGCACTTTGTCAAAGGTCTTATGAATGTCCGGATATACAACATCCACTGCATATGTAATATGTAAAAAAAATTAAAGAGAGATGAGAGTGGATATAGGACCACTAGTAAATGAGTCTGAAGAAATAATAACAGTGGATATTATTAGAGATGGCAGATGAACTAATTAAGTATTTTGCATCAATCTTCACTGTGGAAGACACTAGCAGTGTGCTGGATGTTGAAGGATGTGAGGGAAGAGAAGTGGATGTTGTATATTGGACTTTCATCAAAAAATTCCAATATCCTCAAAGAATTCCAATAGGTTCAACAGGCAAGATTTTCACTTACGGAAACCATGCTGACTTTTGTCCTATTTTGTCCTATGTCACCAAGTTGCCTATAACATCATCCTTAACAAGTGACTCCAGCATCTTCCCAACCACTGGGATCAGACTAGCTTGACTTCAATTTCCTTTCTGCTGCCTTCCTCTTTTCTTAATGAGTGGAGAGTCATTTGCAATTTTCCAGTCCTCTGGCACCATGCCAGAGTCCAATGATTTTTGAAAGACCATCACTAATGCCTCCACAATCTCTACCACTTCCTCTTTCAGAACACTCGGCTACAGTTCATCTGGTCCAGTTGACTTACGTACCCTCAAGTCTTTCAGCTTTTTGAACACTTGCTCACTTGTAATAGTAACTGTATTCACTTCTCTTCCCTCACAGCCTTCAACATCCGGCACACTGCTAGTGTCTTCCACAGTGAAGATTGATGCAAAATACTTAATTAGTTCATCTAATAATATCTGCTCTTATTATCTCTCCACACTCATTTACTAGTGGTCCTATATCCACTCTCATCTCTCTTTAATTTTTTTACATAACTAAATTAGCATTTACTGTCCACTTAGATGTTGTTTGCTAACTTGCTTTTAGGTTTGATCTTTACCCTTCTAATGATTCTTTTAGTTGCTCTCTGTAGGTTTTAAAAGCTTCCCATCCTCTGTTTTACCACTAATTGTGTGTTATTGTATGCCCTCTCATTTTCTTTTTCATTAGCTTTGACTACCCCTGTAAGCCAGGGTTGTACTATTTTGCCATTTAAGTATGTCGTCATTTTTGGAATACTCATGTCCAGCACCTTCCTCATTTTCCCCAGAAATCACACCATTGCTGCTCTGCTGTCATCCCTTTCAGCAGCTCCTTCCAATTTACTTTAGCTAAGTCCTCTCTCATACCACTGTAATTTCCATTATTCCACTGAAATACTGTTATATCAGATCTCTCCTTATTGAATTTCTAGTTGAACTTAATCATATTGTGATCACTGTTTCCTAAGGGTTCTTTTACCTTAAGCTCTCTAATCACCTTTGGTTCACTATAAAACACCCAATCCAGTATATCCGATCCCCTAGTAGGCTCAACAACAAAGTGCTCTAAAAATCTAACTCATAGGCATTCAACAAACTCATTCTCTTGAGACCCATTACCAAACTGATTTTCCCAATTGACCTGCATGTTGAAATCTATCATAACAATGCCCTTTGATATGCCTTTTCTATTTCCTGTAATAATCTGTGGTCCACATTCCAGCTAATGTTGGGAGGCCTGTATATCACTGCCATCAGGGTCCTTTTACCCTTGCAGTTTCTTAATTCAACTTATAAGGATTCAGCAGCTTCCGGTCCTATATCACATCTTTCTACTGGTTTGATGCTATTTTTTTTTAACCAGTAGAGCCACACCACCCTTTCTGCCTACCTTCCTATCCCTCCGATACAACATGTAACCTTAGCCATTCGGCTCCCAACTGCAACCATTGTTCAGCCACGATTCTGTGTTGGCCACAACATCATACCTGACGATTTGTATCACAGCAACAAGGTCATCCACCTTACTTCTTATACTCCAGTCATTGCGATATAACACTTTGAGTACTGTATTTCCTACCCTTTTTGATTGAGCATCCCTAATTCACTCACATTCACCCCGCTGGATGAAATTTTGTCCATCATCTGCCTGCCCTTCCTGACAGTCTGACTTTATCTTTGCTTTTTTTACCATCTGTCCTATCCTGAGTCCCTTCACTTTGGTTCCTACCCCCCCTGCCAAATTAGATTAGACCTTAACCAATAACTCTGACAAATCTGCCCACGAGAATATTGGTCCCCCTCAGGTTCAAGTACAACCCGTCACTTTTGAGCAGGTCATTCCTCCCCAGAAGAGATCCCAATAATCCCAGAACCTGAAAACCCTGCCCCCTGCAGCAGCTTCTCAGTCATGTATTTATCTACCAAATCATCCTGCTTCTATCCTCGCTGGCGCGTGGCACAGGCAGCAATCCAAAAATTACTACCCTGGAAGTCCTGCTTCTCAGCTTTCTGCCCAGCTCTCTAAAATCTCTTTTCAGGACTTCTTTGCTCTTCCTTCCTATGCCATTGGTACCAATATGTACCAAGACATCTGGCTCCTCTCCAAAATGTTGTGGGTGCAACCTGAGACCTTCCTGACCCTGGCACCAGGGAGGTAACATACCATTCAGATGACCTGTTCATGCCCACAGAATCTCCTCTCTGTTCCCCTGACTATTGAGTCCCATAGCACTACCACTCCCCTCTTCTCCTTCTTTCCCTTCTGTACCACAGACCTATGCTCAATGTCAGTGACCTGGTCTCCATGGCATCCCCCACAACAGTATCAAAGCGGTATACTTATTATAGAAAGGAATGGCCATAGAGGTGCTCTCCACAAAACATGAACAACTAGTCCAGACCACAATAAAAAAGAGATCTCCCCTTTGTATTGGTCAGAAACAACCCAAGTAAAATGAACTTTAGCAATCTCAGTCCAGTTCTTAGTCAGCACATGAGTGGGCACTAATCAAGTCTATACAGTGTAAGTTCAGATCCCCCGGGGAAGCAGTAGAATTGAAATTCATTAATGTAAATTATCATTGAACTAAAGAGTTAGTATCGGTGATGATGATCTTGCAGTTAATGAACCCATGGTGTTTATTCAGTCTGGCCTCTTTATGACTTCAGACCCCAAAGCAACGCAATTGACCATGTCACAATTCACCTCCAAAGTGGTCTGAAGAAGGCCCTCAATGACAGGGACAGGTATCAAATACTTCGGAGGTTAACAGATTGTGAATAAATAAATGGGAAAATAAAAGAAAATCCAAGCATCAAGAAAAATGGTATGATGTTTACTCATTTGCTCAATGAGTAATAAAAGTAGCGTACGGTTCATCCCCTTATATTCCAACTAATTCAATCCAACAATTACCAGAATATATACTGGGTGGATGCTCTATTAGGTACACCAGTACACCTGCTTGTTAATGCAAATACCTAATCAACAAATTGTGTGGCAGCAATTTAATGCATATAAACATATAGACATGGTCAGGAAGTTCAGCTGTTGTTCAGATCAAACATCAGACTGAGGAAGAAATGTAATCTAAGTGACTGTGGCCGTGGAATGATTGTTGGTGTCAGACTGGCTTGTTTGAGTATCTCAGAAACTATTGCTCTCCTGTGATTTTCATACAACAGTCTCTGGAGTTTACAGAGAATGGTGCGATAGACAAAAAGATATTCAGTGGGTGGCAGTTTGGTGGTCAAAAGTACCTTGTTAACGAGAGAGGTCAGAAGAGAATGGACAGACTGGTTCCAGCTCACAGGAAGGTGGCACTACCTCAAGTAACTATGCAATATAACAGTGGTAAACAGTCTGTCTATTTACACAGACGGAGCCATTAATAATAATACAGTGATGTGCAGAAGACCATCTCTGAATGTACAACATGTGGAACCTTGAAGGTGGATGGGCAACAGCAGCAGAAGACCATGAACATACAGAGTTTACACTCAATGGCCAATTTGCTAGATACTTCCTGTACCAAATAAAGTAGCTACTGGGTCTACATCAAATGTAATGACACTAATTCCAGTTTACCCAGAATCTGACTTCCATGTATAGCCAGAAGTTTCATATTGGAGCATTGGTGGGTGACTTGACAAAACCAAAATTAACTGTTAATAAATGGCATGCAACAATAAACTTTACACTTGCAGAGAATCTTTACCTAAAAATAAAACTGAGATGAATTGGAAGTCTATTTTCAACATGTAAGGCAGAATCAGTAATAGACTGTAGATAGATGCCAATGCTACAGAAATGTGTACAGCTTTAGAAGGAAGGTAATATTATCTTTTATTTTTGATCTGTAGCTCAGATATGGGTACACAACTTGTAATTTTTAAATTATCATTTGTTGCAACACCTGACAATTTCAAATCAAGCAATGTTCGTATTCTTGGACCTTCAGATTGTTCTGTGTAATCCTGGCCATTGTGTCCCAGCAATGAGATTTTATTGGAAGCTCCTGTATATATATATACAGTAAGTATAAACATTTCTGTTGTATTGATATACTGAAGTTATGCTGTTAGTTGAGTGCTACTGCATCACAAATCTCTATCTTCAATTATTCATTTCATTTTTTGCATTTATTCCTCTTGTTTTGCATTGCAGTCTGTTTGCATACCAACTCTGCCCAACACTAACAAATCACATATGTTTAATACAAATATACACTTTTTTGTTCTCCCACCTACTACAAAATTGCTGATGGAGAACTTTTTCATTTATCTAACATGTCAGAGTTCCAGCGCTATTTCACAAAGCAAGAGTATTTGTGGGATCAATAGATTAGATTGGATTAATTAATTATATGTACATCAAAACACACAGTGAAATAAGTTACTTGCATAGCAATCAACACAGTCTAAGGATGTGCTGAGGGAAGCCTGCAAATGTCGCCACGCATTCCATCACCAACACAGCATGTCCACAATATTCAGCAGAATAACAGGCAGCCACCATATAACTAGCAATGACAGCAGGACAAATCCCTTTCCTCTGCCCTCCCCTCACCTACACACACACACACACACACACACACACACACACACACACACACACACACACACACACACACACACACACACACACACACACACACACACACACACACACACACACACACACACACACACACACACACACACACACACACACACACTTCTCCAAACTCTGTGCAAGCTGTCTCTGGGCCTTCAAACTACAGACCGTGGCCCTGGACATGAAGACATTGGGCCACTGACCTCCAAACTTGCCGATCTGGTATTTTCCACCTTCGGGCTTTGACTTCTGGATACCCCAGCCTCAGGCTTCAAACTCCAAACTCGTTGACCTTGGGGCTTTGACATCCAGAGCCAACCTCAAAGCTTCAACCCCAGGAATCGCCATCACAGGCCTTTGACCTCAGGACCTGTCAGTCGACATCAGATCTCTAATCCTGGATTCACTACCGTTGGACTTCTGACCCCAGGACTCTCCGTCCTCTAATATCCAATTGATATCAGTAATGTGCAAAAATCCCAGGAATACGGAGTAAATGGAAGTATGTATTGGGAATGTCTCAGACTCCCAGGATTAGCATTCCAGGAAGCCTGTTAACTTTCCCACCACCTGCAAAGGGTTTTGGGGATGGTGCAATAGCAGTAGAGCTGCTGGCTCACCCCTACAGCAAGTCAGGTTCATTCCTGACCTCCAGAGCTGTCTGTGTGGAGTTTGCGTGTTCTCCCTGTGACCCTGTTGGCTTCCTTCAGATACTCCAGTTTCCTCCTGCATCGAAAAACGTAAAGAGATAAAGATCAGCTTTATTTGTCAGGTGGTCATTGAAACATACAGCAAAATGCTTCGCTTGCTCCAAATCAAATTGGCAAGGTCTGTGCTGGGCAACCCACAAATGTCACCACACTCCTGGCACCAACGTAGCATGCCCACAACTCACTCACTCACTCACCTTCACTATATGTATTTGAAATGGGGTTGGGGGGGGAGGGGACTGGAGCACCCAGAGGAAACCCACACAGTTATGGAGAGAACGTATAAATTCAACTCCTTACAGACAACAGCGGTAATTGAATCCCAATCTTACAGCTGCTGCTGTCAGAGTGTTACACTAATCACTATGGTACCCCGTGTAGGTTAGTAGGCTGATTGATCACTGAAAATGGTCTCTAATGTGCTAATATGTGGCAGAATCTGGTGGGTTAGGGTTGACAGGTTAGGTTAGAACTAGTTCACAAATAAGGGGAACTATTTCACTCAGAGGAAGGTGCATGTGTGGAATGAGCTGCCAGTGGAACTGCTGGATGCGGTTTCAATTGTAATATTTAATTGAAGTTTGGATTGGTACACGGATGAGAGTGATATAGAAAGCTGTGGTGCAGATGCATGTAGATGGGATTCAGCAGAAAACCAAACTAGCACAGACAAGTTAAAGGATAGCAATATCCTCCAGGATAGCAATCTCAGGATTGCTACCAGCACCACGTGCAGGTGGGTTTAGAAATAGTAAGACAGTGCAGATCAACACGTGGCTGAAGACATGGTGCAGGAGGGAGGGCTTCAGATTTATAGATAACTGGGCAGTTTTCCAGGGAAGGTGGGACCTGTTTCGGCGGGACGGTTTACATCTGAACTGGAGAGGGACAAATGTTCTTTCAGGTAGGTTTTCCAGAGAGGCTCCAGTGGATTTAAACTAGATATGAGGGGGGAGGGGAACCAGAGTGTAGGAACAGATGTATGGGAGAAGGAAGAAAAAGAAGACAGTCAAGTTCTTTGTACTGTTAGAGATAAACAGAGAGGAGGAGGTGGAGAATTTCTTAAATGCATTTATTTTAATGCTAGGAGCATTGTAAGAAAGGTGGATGAGCTTAGAGCATGGATAGATACCTGGAAATATGATGTTGTAGCTATTAGTGAAACATGGTTGCAGGAGGGGTGTGATTGGCAACTAAATATTTCATTGCTTCAGATGTGATAGAATCGGAGGGACAAGAGGGGGAGGTGTTGCGTTGCTTGTCAGAGAAAATATTACAGCAGCGTTCTGGCAGGATAGATTAGAGGGGTCATCTAGGGAGGCTATTTGGGTGGAATTGAGGAATGGGAAAGGTGTAGTAACACTTATAGGGGTGTATATTAGACCACCGAATGGGGAGCGAGAATTGGAGGAGCAAATTTGCAAGGATATAGCAGATATTTGTAGTAAGCACAGGGTTGTGATTGAGGGAGATTTTAATTTTCCACACATAGACTGGGAAGCCCATACTGTAAAAGGGATGGATGGTTTGGAGTTTGTAAAATGTGTGCAGGATAGTTTTTTGCAGCAATACATAGAGGAACCAACTAGAGAAGGGGCAGTGTTGGATCTCCAGTTAGGGAATGAGATAGGTCAGGTGACAGATGTATGTGTTGGGGAGCACTTTGGGTCCAGTGATCACAATACCATTAGTTTCAGTATAACTATGGAGAAGGATAGGACCGGACCCAGGGTTGAGATTTTTGATTGGAGAAAGGCTAACTTTGAGGAGATGCGAAAAGAGTTAGAAGGAGTGGATTGGGACAATTTGTTTTATGGGAAGGATGTAATAGAGAAATGGAGGTCATTTAAAGGTGAAATTTTGAGGGTACAGAATCTTTATCTTCCTGTTAGGTTGAAAGGAAAGGTTGAAAGTTTGAGAGAGCCATGGTTTTCAAGGGATATTGGAAACTTGGTTAGGAAAAAGAGAGATATCTACAATAAATATAGGCAACATGGAGTAAATGAGGTGCTCAAGGTATATAAAGAATGTAAGAAGAATCTTAAGAAAGAAATCAGAAAAGCTGAAAGAAGATTCGAGGCTGCTTTGGCAAGTAAGGTGACAAAAATTGAAGGGTTTCTACAGTTATATTAATAGCAAAAGGATAGTGAGTAATAAAATTGGTCCCTTAGAGAATCAGAGTGGACAGCTATGTGTGGAGCCAAAAGAGATGGGGGAGATTTTGAACAATTTCTTTTCTTCAGTATTCACTAAGAGAAGGATATTGAATTGTGTAAGGTAAAGGAAACAAGTAGGGAAGTTATGGAAACTATGACGATTAAAGAGGAGGAAGTACTGGTGCTTTTAAGGAATATAAAAGTGGATAAATCTCCGGATCCTGACAGGATATTCCCTAGGACCTTGAAGGAGGTTAGTGTAGAAATAGCAGGGGCTCTGACAGAAATATTTTAAATGTCATTAGAAACAGGGATGGTGCCGGAGAATTGGCGTATTGCTCATGTGGTTCCATTGTTTACAAAGTGTTCTAAGAGTAAACTTAGCAATTATTGGCCCATAAGTTTGACGTCAGTGGTGGGTAAATTAATGAAAAGTATTCTTAGAGATGGTATATATAATTATTTGGATAGACAGGGTCTGATTAGGAACAGTCAGCATGGATTTGTGCATGGAAGATCATGTTTGACAAATCTTATTGAATTTTTTGAAGAGGTTATGAGGAAGGTTGACGAGGGTAAAGCAGTGCATGTTGTCTATATGGACTTCAGTAAGGCCTTTGACAAGATTCTGCATGGAAGGTTAGTTAGGAGGGTTCAATCGTTAGGTATTAATATTGAAGTAGTAAAATGGATTCAACAGTGGCTGGATGGGAGATGCCAGAGAGTAGTGGTGGGTAACTGTTTGTCAGGTTGGAGGCCGATGACTAGTGGTGTGCCTCAGGGATCTGTACTGGGTCCAATGTTGTTTGTTGTATACATTAATGATCTGGATGATGGGGTTGTAAATTGGATTAGTAAGTATGCAGATGATACTAAGGTTGTGGATAATGAAGCAGGTTTTCAAAGCTTGCAGAAAGATTTAGGCCAGTTAGAAGAGTGGGCTGAAAGATGGCAGATGGAGTTTAATGCTGGTAAGTGTGAGGTGCTACATTTCGGTAGGAATAATCCAAATAGGACATACATGGTAAATGGTAGGGCATTGAAGAATGCAATAGAACAGAGTGATCTAGGAATAATGGTGCATAGTTCCCTAAAGATGGAATCTCATGTGTATAGGGTGGTGAAGAAAGCTTTTGGTATGCTGGCCTTTATAAACCAGAGCAGTGAGTATAGGATTTGGGATGTAATGTTAAAATTGTACAAGGCATTGGTAAGGCCGAATTTGGAGCATTGTGTACATTTCTGGTCACTGAATTCTAGGAAACATGTCAACAAAATAGAGAGAGTACAGAGAAGATTTACTAGAATGTTACCTGGGTTTCAGCACCTAAGTTCCAGGGAAAGGTTGAACAAGTTAGGTCTTTATTCTTTAGAGAGTAGAAGGTTGAGGGGGGACTTGATAGAGGTATTTAAAATTATGAGAGGGATAGATAGAGTTGACGTGGATAGTCTTTTTCCATTGAGAGTAGGGGAGATTCAAACAAGAGGACATGAGTTGAGAGTTAGAGGGCAAAAGTTTAAGGGTAACATGAGAGGGAATTTCATTACTCAGAGAGTGGTAGCTGTGTGGAACGAGCTTCCAGTAGAAGTGGTAGAGGCAGGTTCGGTATTGTCATTTAAAGTAAAATTGGATAGGTATATGGACAGTAAAGGAATGGAGGGTTATGGGCTGAGGGCGGGTTGCTAGGTGAGGGTAAGAGTTTGGCACGGACTAGAAGGGCTGAGATGGCCTGCTTCTGTGCTGTAATTGTTATATGGTTATAGATGGACCAAATGGCCTGTCTCTGTACTCTAGTGTCTTATGGTTCTACAAAATGGATGCTTGATGGTCTGTGTAGATGTGCGGACCAAAGGGCCTATTTCTCTGTTTTATCTCTCGAGGGCTTTAACAATTCTGTGTTCGGAAAAGCATCACTGCCTTTCAGCAGACAGATGTCAGAACAATCGAAATGGTGAACTCAATGAATGAAGTAACTACTAGCATAAGAACTAAACCCTCCCTAATGACTCCAACTTTACAAAGAGCTGACAGGCAGCCGAGTGTCAGGTTAAATATATGCTTTGTTGTGCCAGAGTAGGATAAGATTTTACAGTGTTCATCCACAGACACGGGTTGCTGACAGGTGCCTTTACATTTAACTGTTCTTCGATGTGTGGGAAGGATTAAATTACTTTTCAATTGCCTCGCCTGTGAGTGTTGTCGTGCCCACACTCTCGGCTTGGTTTTGAGTTTATTGAGCAGTTCTTGCAGTGAAGTGGCAGAACCTGTGTGACTTCAGTGCGATTTGAAGATGTGTGAGGTACCACTGGCATTGTGCAGTGCTACACCTCAGCAGCGCTTCAGTGCAAACTTTGAACTTTCTTTCTGGAGTCTTTGTGCTTGCTGAGAAGTGTCATCATTTAAGGAAGTATTTCAGCCTAAAAAACATATAATTCTCCTTTTCAGTTCAGTAGCAATGGCACTGAGTAAAGTACATCCATGGATTGGTGTCCCTGAGGCAGGGATCCCTCATTATACCCAGCTCTAGTGGCAATGTGGGCAGGAGGGAGATTTTACAATGTCCATGTTGTTATTCAAAGAATGTTCCTCTCTGTGAGTTAAATGTATTGTTAGGTGTCTAAAGATTGGAGATGGAGGTCCCGAAGCAAAGGGAGGCACTAGGATTTTGCAAAACTTGAGTAGTTCACAATTTGAGACTGAGCCTGCCCATCTTAGCTTTCTCTGGCCTGCTTGCCAATGGATGTCAGGCATAATAAAATGGGCACCCCATTCTTGTTACTGAGAGACATTAAAATCATACTAACATTGTCGGAATTACAATACAGAACTTGTAAAAGTGATGCATGCAACAATACAATCTCTGCACTTCTTGCTGCCTCAGTAAAGCAGACAAAGAACCTTTTTACCCAGAACGCTCACTCTTCTCCCCCTCCCATTGTGCAGAAGATACAAAAGCCTGAAAGCATGAACCATCAGGTTCAAAGACCAGTTTTTATATGACTATTGAATAGTTCTCTGCAATGACAAGATGACTGTAGCTCAGCATTCACCTTGTTCTGGTTTTGTACCTTTTTGACTGCCTGCATTACACTGCACGGCCTCTATATTGTAACCATACCACTTTGTGCTGAATTCTGATATCACTTTCCTTTGTTTTACTCCAATGCACTGTTGTAATGAAGTGATCTGTATGGATGGCATGCAAAGAAAAACTTTTTTCACTTTACCAATAGATTCTACATGACTCTCTGCATTCTTCTTAATCTAAAACCATCTCTTTCACTCTCACCTTTGTATCCTCCTTACACTTAAGGGATCCATTCTTTTCACATCAGCTCTCAGTGTGGAAAAGTACATGGTATACTACCTGCTGCCCTTTGTGCCACAGGAATCAGGAAAATTGTCGCACTCAGATGTAGAAGGAATATGGTATATAAGGGAAATGAAAGTAATAGACAGCAGTGGTTCACAGTAAATGCCTAGTTATCAGTCTGGGCGAAGATGAAATGCCTGGCGTTTGGTGTTAAGGTTATGCTATGGCTTATCTGCATTCATGACCTAGAAATGTAGATTCAAGACACATATCTGGACTTGCTGGTGATACAAAGCTTGTCTGTAGTGTTAATTGCAAGCTGCATAGTGATGAGTTGCAGCAGATATAAACAGTCAGGTAAGTATTTGGCAAATCTGGACAAATGTTAGTTGATGCATCTTCCTGGAAAGAATGGGGAAAGTTATTATAGAATTAGGAATATTGTTCTAAAATGGATACAGGTACAAGGAGTTGAGGAAATGGCCATTGGAGAGGCAAAGCTGCAAAACTACAGTGAAACTGGTAAGTTACTCTGTGAGCGAATCAGCATGCACATGATGGGGCAATTTACATCTCTCTTCTGTCCTGTCACCAGATGCCGTTTCAATAATTCAAGGCATTGAAAATGGTCGAGAAAGTGGTTAGTAAGGAATACATAATTCTGGTCTATATCAATAGAGTCACAGAGTATAAAAGCCATGCTGAAATCTTATAGGACACTGGACTATTCCCAACTGGAATATGGTGTTCTTTTCTGGCCACCATATTACAGGAAGGTTGTAAATGCATTAGAGGAAGTTTAGAAACAATACATTTGATTCAGTTATTTATCACATGTATATGAAAACATACAGTGAAATGTGCTATTTGCATTAACATCCAACACAATCTATAGACGTGCAGAGAGGAGCCCACAAGTGTTGCCATACATGCCGGTGCCAAAGTAGCATGCACACAATGTTTCGGAGAACAACTCAGAACACAATAAGCAACAAAGCAACAACAGCAAAAATAAACACTATTCCTCCCTCCCACCAACTCACCCAATCTCCCTCTCTCTCTCATTCTCACTCTCACTCACTCACCATCAGGCTTCCACCTTCCCTAGTGAACTCTCAGACACATTCACACAGTGCTTCTGTTATCAGGCTTCAACTTCCGACTGACCCTCGGGCTTCAACCTTTGAACATAAGAAAAGTTTCTGGGATGTGGGTATTTCATTTCAATGATGGATTGGAATGGCTGTGACTGTTTTCTTTGGGGAAAAGAAATCTGATGGAAGTATTAAAATGATGAGTGTTTATGAGTGGCAGGTACTTCCTTGAGCGGAGGGATCAATGACAAGAGCTGACAGGCATAAAAAGAAGAGAACTCATCACATGAAAAGTAAATTTCTTTTTAATGCAACATGTGGCGAGAATCTAGAATGCATCTGCTGAGGAATGACAGAGGCAGATTCCATTATGGCTTTGAGAAAGTTTCGGAACTATCAGTGAGGAAATGCTGCAAGATGACAGTGAAGTTCGTAAATAACTCTAGGAGAGAATCAACACGATGGGATGAATGGCCTTCTTCAGTCCAGTCACCAGTTTCTCATTCAGTGATTCTTTTATCCTGCTAAGATGTCCCTTGGGTTTACTGGTGACATTTGGATGGTGTCAAGTTTTCTTTTCTCCACATACAGAAACATCTCAGTATTCAAATCTACAGCACATTAGATAGAGCATAGGATCATAAGACATAGGAGCCGAATTAAGCCATTTTGTTCATCATGTCTGCTCTGCCATTCCATCATAAGACAAAATATATAGAAGCAGAATTAGGCCATTTGGCCCATTGTGTCTGCTCTGCCATTTCATCATCTCCTGCCTTCTCCCCATATCCCTTCGTGCACTGACCAATCAGAAATCTGTCAAACTCTGCTTTAAATATACATAAAGACTTGGCCTCCACAGCTACATGTAGCAAAGAATTCCACAGATTCACCACCCTCTGGCTAAAGAAGTTCCTCCTCATCTCCATTCTAAAAGGATGCCCCTCTATTCTGAGGCTGTGTCCTTTGGGTTTAGACTCTCCCACCATTGGAGACATCCTCTTCACATCCACTCTATCAAAGTCTTTCAGCATTTGATAGTTTTCAATGAGGTCACCCCTCATTCTTCTGAATCCTATGAAATACAGGCCCAGAGCCATCAAATGCTCTTCATATGACAAGTCATTCTATTCTGGAATCATCTTCGTGAACCTCCTTTGAACCTTCTGCAGCTTCAGCACATCCTTTCTAAGATAAGGGGCCCAAAACTGCTCACAATACTCCAGGTGAGGCCTCTCCATTGTTTTATAAAACCTCAATATTACATCCTCGCTTTTATATTCTAGTCCTCTTGAAATGAATGCTAACATTGCATTTGCCTTCCTCACCATAAATCATGGCTGATTTAAGAGCCCTCTCAATCCCATTCTCCTGCCTTTTCCCCGTAACCTTTGCCCTTGCTAATGAAGAACCTATCATCCTCCACTTACACCCAATGAATTCCACAGATACCCCACTGGCTAAAGAAATTCATGACAATACAATAATGGACAAGTATCCTGAAACCTTTCTGATCTACTTCATGTTGCACAACTGTACTTTACGCCACTGAACCATTGTTTGGTACTCATTACTGTATTAATTATTCTAGTTCTTGTTGCCATGTACATTCCTTCCTCTGTGAGCTTTAGGAAGGCAAAGAATTTCTTTGCACCCTGGTGAGTATGACAATAAAATGATCTGAATCTGAATAAGACTCCATTAGTTTGTGCAGCTTCCTTCTCTTCAACTGAGGGATTGATGAAGGACCAACTTCATTTGCATTCTTTTTTACCCTGCTGTTTATCAACCTCTCCTACAAAGAGCTCCTGCAGAGGGGATGACTGAGACAGACTGTAAAATAGTCATTCAGCTGGAGGGATTATCCAACAAAACAACATTATGTAAGATGTCCCTTTTATCACTGGAGTTTAGAAGCATTGGAGTGACCTCACTGAACCATAATAAATTCAGATTTCAAAGCTGGAAGTAAACTTATTATCAAAGTACATACTGTGTACCCCACCATATACTATTCGGAGATTCATTCTCTTGCAGGCATTCACAGTGGAACAAAGCAAGACAATTAAATCAATGAAAAACTACAAAGACAAATAAGACAAACTGTGCTAATAAAAAATAAATTAATAACATATAAATACTGAGAATTGAAATGAGGGTCATTGAAAGTGAGTACATAGGTTGCAGAATCAATTTAGATTTGAGATGAGTGAAGTCATCCATACTGGTTCAGGAGCCAGATTGAAGAATAACAACTTCTGTGGAGGACTGAGAGAAAGTCTTGAATAAGTCAGCCATTAATGACTGATATAAGGAATTATCTTTCTTGTCAGAATATTGTAAATCTTTGCAGTTTTTCCCCTTAGTGGGATTTAGATGTTCAGTTGCTGAAGTGCATTGAAGTCCAAGGTCAATGTATGTTTGGATAGTGAGGGATTACAAAGTCAAGGAGATCAGGTAGAAATGTCAAGGGATTACTTGTGATTTTATTAAATGATGGAACAGGCTCAAGGGGTTTATGTTCTTCCATTCAACCCTTCATGAGCTTCCAGGCAAGGTATCACTGGAAGAACAAGGCAAGGCAGACAGAAACTTCCTCACCTCTGTGCCTCATTAATCTTGAGCTGAACAGCAGAAGATTTTTTCACATCAACTCCTTAATAACGGCAAAAAAGCAAAAATGATGAAGATTAGGAGGCATGTGCCAGATACATAAAACATGCTACTAATACAGGCAAATGGAATCAATGAAAAGTTAGCATGAACCTGATGGGCCAAGTGGCCTGTTTCTGTGCAATTCAATCTATGATACTAAAAACATTAATACAACAGTGGGATTGCCTTTTGATTCAATGCAGGGGCTGAGTTGAATTCCTTGCTTTTATATCATAAAGAGATATGATAATTACCAAATCAAGTCCATTGCTCTAATTCAGGCTTCCTGTGTACTATTTGTTATGACATAGAAGAAGCAAGTTATGAAAGAAGAATTTAAGAGGCTTTGAAGTGAATATGCTGAGAATGGAGGAATATAGTCACTGTACAGAGAAAAAAGATTCATTATCTTAATTATTTTGACACAACTTCGTGTGCCCTTCCATCCTCTGAGATTCTGCACTATGTTCGATGAAATTCTACAAATTACACAGTGCTAAATTAAGCTGAACTAAACTAAACTGTATGTTCCTGGACTGCTTTGATAATTTCATAGTTTGATGTTTTATGTTTTATGTTGTGTTTCTCGCTTATTTTTTGCCATTTACATGATTTGTTCTTTTTTTGCTCGTTGGGGGGTTTGATGTTTTTCTTTCAACAGATTCCATGTTGCCTGGATTGGGGAGCGTGCCTTATGAAAACAGGTTGAGTGAACTCGGCCTTTTCTCCTTGGAACGATGGAGGATGAGAGGTGACCTGATAGAGGTGTATAAGATGATGAGAGGCATTGATCGTGTGGATAGTCAGAAGCTTTTTCCCAGGGCTGAAATGGTTGCCACAAGAGGACACAGGTTTAAGGTGCTGGGGAGTAGGTAGAGAGGAGATGTCAGGGGTAAGTTTTTTTATGCAGAGTGGTGAGTGCATGGAATGGGCTGCTGGGAACGGTGGTGGAGGCGGAGACAATAGGGTCTTCTAAGAGACTTTTGGATAGGTACATGGAGCTTAGAAAAATAGAGGGCTATGGATAAGCCTAGTAATTTCTAAGGTAGGGACATGTTCGGCACAACTGTGTGGGCTGAAGGGCCTGTATTGTGCTGTAGGTTTTCTATGCTTTTATATTTCTTCGTTTTTCTTTGTTTCATGACTGTCTGCAGGAAGATGAATCTCAGGATTGTACAATGCATACGCTAATAATAAATGTACTTTGAATCTTTGAAATTATTCAGCTCATTGAGTCAAAGTTCTCCATGTTATCTCATTCATCCTTCTCCAAGGATCATCATCTTATAGTGAAGAGGCTAGTGAGCTCCTGAGATCCCGAGTGCAGTGCTATCTGGACTTTAGACATCTGGCGTTTAGTTCTTGGCAGGGTCACCTATGGAAGTAAGGTCAAAGGGGAGGGATCAGTCAAAGAGCGATCCAACCAAGACATCAACGGTGGAGCTGGCAGAAGATGATTGTGCAATAACAATGTCAATGAAAGTGGAGGAAGGCTGCAGCAGTGAGCGGCATCCGGTCATCTTGGATGCCATGACACTGGACCCTGACCCTGATCTGTCTAGGACAAGATGGCTACCGTTGCTTCAGCCTCCCCAAAGTCACAGGCAAGTGTTCCCCTCTAAGGGAATTTCTAGAATATGTGGATCCTAGACCGGCCTCTACAGACACCTGAGCACCCACCAATAGACAACCCCTTAGGAGAACATCATACTCGACACAAGTGATCACACTACGACTAATCACATTCACCCACCTACACTGACACCATCACATACAAACCTACCATCTCTGGGAAGCAGGAGCAAACTGAAGTCCCGGGGGCCGACACACTCACAGAGAAGGAGAAATGCATAAACTCCACAGAGACAGCACTCAGCCAGGATCGAACATGAGTTGCACGAACACGATTGCTGTGCCACTATGATTTAACAGTCACATGAGAAAGGCCTCTGTGCACAGAAGAGGTTAACTACTTTTAGAATTCCATCACAGGAACATTTTGATGGTGAAATCTCATCCAGAGCCAATTGTGCTGGTATCAAGCGTAGGAAGCAGCTTTGAGTGACACATCAATAAGCCCGAAGTGATTCCAGGTGATAAATAGTAACTGTTAACACATTGTGGATTCTGAAATCTCACTTATACATAAATAACCCTTGTCATTCCTATTGCAGGCCTGTTGAGTAGTGGGCTGCTATCAAATCCTGTGGTGGAGGAAGTGGCATTTTTCCCATTGTTTCAGTGCTTTTTGCTTAGGTCAAGCACCCTCCTCCAACAGCTGGAGAGGAGACAGCTCACATTCAAGAGGATGTCGTCACAGTTTAAAAGAGGCTTTTCTTCCTCTTGCAGGGAGGAGTGAAACAACTCCTGGCAAAAAAAATGAGGTGATTCTGGAAGAGAAAGCGCAGCCACCAACATCTTAGAAAATAAATGGTCGATTTTGAGGCACTTCATTAGAATATGGCAGTATCACTCCATGTTTTTTCATTCCTTGTTTTTTTATCTTTCCGTACAGTCATAGAACAATGCAGACCACCCCCCCTCAGTCCAACCAGACCACGCCCAGTCAGCTAGTTTCAATTTCCCAATTTGAGTCCTCATGAAGAATCTCAACCTGAAATGTTGCCTGTTTCTTTCCCTCCCTAGATGCTGACTGGCTCGCTGAGGTCCTCCAGCATTTTGTGTGTGTTGCTCAATATTTCCAGTATCTGTCTAGATATCTTGAGTTTATGTCCAGTCCCAATTTCCTGACTTCAGCCCATATTTCTGTAAGTACCCCAATTTAATGCACCTATCCAAATGCTTCTTAAATGACACTATTGTACCTGCCACAAGCACTTCCTTCAGTAGCTCATTCCAAAGACTCACTGTCCTCAGGTCCCTTTTCCCTTTTCACTGTAAACCTACGCACCCTAGTTTTAGACATTCCCACCTGGGGAAAAGACTGTTATCATTCACTGTATCTATGCTTCTCAGAATCTTAATTGCCCCGTAAAGTCACCTTCATTTTCCTATGTTCCAAGGAATAAAGACTTACCCTTTACAATCTCTACCTATGACTCGGGCCATCTAGACCCAGCAACGTTCTCGTAAATCTTTTCTCCACGATTTTGTTTAAACACATCTTTCCTATTCTGACTTCCTCCCCCTTCCTTTCCAGCCTGATGAAGGAACTGTTTATTCCCACCGGTAGATGCTGCCTGACCTGCTGAGCTCCCCCAGCACATTGTGTATATTCCTCTAGATTTCCAGCACCTGGAATAGCTCTTGTATCTCTGTCTTTCCTATAACAGGGAGATCAAAACTATACACACGAGTCCAAATATTTCCTCCAGCAATTTGTGTGCTGCACAGTATCAGAAGTACAGTCTTGACAAAGATGTGAACAACTGCAACATGATGTTCCAAATCCTATACTCAATGCCTTGACTGATAAAAGCCAGCATACTAAATGGCTTTCCTAACTGTGAGGGTGCATTCACTGAACTATGCATCTGTATTCCTAGCTCCCACTGTTCCATTACATACTCTGGTCCAGTACCATTGATAGTATGCACCTCGCACTTATGTGTATGAAATCCATTTTCTACTCTCTCACTGATCAAGATACCCCTGTAAGTTACAAATAACCCTCTTCACTACCAACAACACCTCCTTATTTCATATCTAGAAACTTACCGATCCAGCCTTGTGCATTTGCATCCAAATCATTCATTTGAATAATTAATAACAAGGTCCCCAAGACTGATACCTGCCAGATCCATCTTATAATCTTTTTGCTCTCCTGATTTCCCTCTTAATCTTTTAATTTGCATTTTTGTCAATTCAATTTTGTAGTTCTGTAATTGACTCAAAAATGACAAGGGGGCATACACACTAACAATTTAAATTCAGAAGTGCTGCTAGAATTTGGTGATGCTTTTTTGTGAATCATTAATGCTTGTTCAAAAATTTCAGAAGTGTGTATTTTGCCAATAATATTGATTTATTTATGTGAGTCTATATTTGAATATGTATGCCTTATGAATTTGCACAGCTGTGTGTATACATTTCCATGTTTGCACAACACCATTTGTGTATGTGCCTTGATGTGTTTGGAATAATTGTGCATGATTACATAGCTATTCATAATTATGCAAATGTATATATTCGTGGAAATGAGTAGAGTTTCTATGAGTGTGTGCGTATGTACTCTATATGTAAGGATGCATATATGTCAATACTGTGAGAGTGTTCTGTAAGTGTGTGTGTGTGTGTGTGTGTGTGTGTGTGTGTGTGTGTGTGTGTGTGTGTGTGTGTGTATATAGATATATATATATATCTATCTATCTCCATGTGCTTACATTGTTTTGAGTGTTTTGGAGAACAGGTAATCATGTGCACTTTCTTAAGTTGTGATTGTGTGTGCGAATGCATGCACGTGTGTGTGCCCACATGTTCAAGTGTTTGCTTGTACAACAATATCCTAGTGAGTTAATGGACTAATATTGTTTATACTGTTGGCTTAATCTCTGCAGGCCACATTGTAAGTATAAAGCAGGCAAAAGAAATTGATAGCCAGTTTTATCAATCTGACTTTAAGGAATTGTGTTCTTCCACTTGTACAGCTGCTAAGCAACTAATGGAGCCATTTTGCAGCATTATATCATGCAGATTTAAATATTTTGCACTGAACAATTAGCTGTCCATCAATAAAAAGAAGCTCAAACTTGATTGAGATTGTGAATGGGCTGAAAGGCTATTACAGATTCATTTATTTGTGTGCAGTTCCACAGTTCCAATTCTTGTTGCAAGTTCACCACCGATTTGATTTTTTACAATTTGGTTGCTACCTGTGGGATAACTATGAGAAGAATATTCCTGTTATAGGCCTGTTACCTATCATAAACATGAGAAAGTCTGCAGATGCTGGAAATCCAAAGCAACACACACAAAATACTGGAGGAATTCCACTGCTCAAGCAGCAATTATGGAAAAGAATAAACAGTCGTCTTCTTCAGAGGCAACACGAGTGAATCTGCAGATGCTGGAAATAAATAAAAAAACATGAAATGCTGGCAGAACTCAGCAGGCCAGACATCCACCGTCAAGATGAGGCCACATGCAGGTCGATGGAACAATACCTTATCTCCCGCCTAGGTAGCCTCCTTCCTGCCGGCATGAACATCCAGCTCACTGACCTCCGTTGATACTCCTACCCCCACCCTTACCCCCATCCCTATCTATTATTTTAGTCTGGTTCTCTTTCTCTCTCTTTTTCCCCCCTCACTATAATCTCTCCCCCCAGCCTTACCTTTCTTTCTCTTTTATTTCCCATAATTCTCCACCTTCCCCCTAGCCCATTTCCCTCCAGCCTATCACTTCCCAGCTCTCTACTTTATCCCTTCCCCCACTTCTTATCACCCCTCGACCATCCCATGTTACTTCACTCCTGATGAAGGGTTTCGGCCTGAAACGTCGTTATTACCTCCTCCCATAGATGCTGTCTGGCCTGCTGAGATCTGCCAGCATTTCATGTTTTTTTAGTCGTCTTCTTCAGGCCTGTTTCCTGCTGTTGTCAAAGAACTCTTCCCAGAGTGAGTCATCCCAGTGGGCCCACCAGGAGATACAGCAAAGGAGGCTACTTGGTGGATCAGTGATTGCTATTCCAGTCTCATAACATCTCCATAGCAAACACAACCCTCCTGCCTTTCTTACTGACTTGTCAATGGTTTCTTATTCTATATATTGATACAGCTTCCCTTTGAAGTTTGAATCTTGTTTAGCATCCTCTCAGACATGTGCATCTCAAATCAATACATCTCCATGCTGTTAATTTGGGATAATTATAAACCAAAGCCTGCTAACAAATATAGGAGGGCAATTGATGATCTGATGAATGGCCTTGGTCCAAAATACTTACAAGTTATCCCTCTCCATAGATGCTGCCTGACCTGCTGAGTTCCTCCAGCATTTTCTGTGTGTTGCAATTGTTTATTCCAAAGATGTAGGCAGTTAAGTTCTGGCTCTAAGTCCTACGAAAAGATGGTGAGCTGCCTTCTTGAACCATTGCAGACTTTGCGGTGAAGTTGCTCCCACAGTGCTAGTAAGTTTGAAGCTTTCAGATTTAGACCCAGCGCCAGTAATGGAAAGGTGATATATTTCCAAGTTGGTTGGTGTGAGATTTTACAGCCTGTCACAATCAATCCACCTGCTGCTCTTGTTATTTTTTTCTGGGTTGTATATGTCACAAGATTGAGAGGTGCATCAGATTTTTCTAGTGAACTAACTGCAATGCACTATCAATTCAGAGCTGAGGTAAGTAAAGTTACCCACACTGGTTCAGGAGCCTGATGGTTGAAAGGTAAAAACTGTTCCTGAATCTGGTGGTGTGGGACCTGAGGCTCCTATAGTTCCTGGTCAATGGCAGCAGTAATAAGAGAGCATGACCTGGGGTCTTTGACAATGGATGCTGTTTTCTTGTAGCAGTATTTCTTGCAGGAGTTCTCAGAGGTGGGGAGGGCTTTGCCTGTGGTGAACGGGGCTGTGAATACCACTTTTTTTGTAGGCTTTTCTGCTCTCAGGCAAGTGGCGAAGGAAGTGAATGTTTGGAGTGGAGATTGATGCTGATGATGGTATTCCAAAGACAGGGTTCAAAAACAATTGAGGATGTTACCAGAACCGAACAAGAACTGGTTCAGGAAAGCAGATGAAATGTGGTACAACATGATCATTGCCCCTGGCAAGTTATTGGCTTCAGTTTTCCCACACCAGCTACAGATTTCCCTCATTTAACCTACCATATTCCTGTTTTGCCTGTTTTATAAACTTCTTTTAAACTTTTTTCAGCTTTTCTTATTTTAACTCCAAGCTTAGGTGATTGCATTCATCAACTTCAGCTTTGTAAAAGCACGTCAAGGTATTGAACCATGAAAAAGACAGGAAGTTATATGAGTCTGTGCCACTGTGTGGAAGATCTGGTCAATGTTTCAGGTGTGTTTGTCAATAAGACAAAGAAGCCAACATGGGGCACATTAGCAGTGAGATGTAAAAACTCATCAAAGTCAAGCGTATACATTGGAGAGCTGAAGAAATAAAAGACTGAAGAAACAAAGAACTTGTGAAGAACCACAAAAATTGAGAAAGTGGGAGTGAGTAGAGAGGTAAAACTCTGAACTAAATAGTGATTTTTACATTACAGATTATTCATATTCTACAATGTTTAGCCATAGGCCATCAAAGACAAATGCTGCACCCTCACTCCCACCAACACAAACTCTCTTTTCTCTTCTCTCAGATATCAAAGATCACAAACATCAACAGCTCCAAAGCCCTCCTAAAACCTCCTCTCCTTCACTTTCCTCTGATCCATTTCTCCCACCAATTCAACCCCTCATTGTGTTTTCATCATCCCTTCTGATCTTCCTCTCTCTGATTCCAAAAGATTAGTCCTTGTCAGTGACTTGAATTTGTTGCCCTCTGGGCCCATCATACTGAACTCCCTGTTTGGTATGCAAATAAGCTCTTCCTCTGCAACATCTGAGGAATTCCCATTTCTTTGGCCGGGAGTTCTTACTCCTGACTGCAGACCCATCTCCCCATCTCCAGTATTCTCCACCTGGATCTTTCACCTTGACCTTTCGATCTACTACACAAGGCCAACAGTGAAAAGGACAGTCACTCTCTTCACTTTTCCTCTCTTCTCACTCACTGTAACCAACCTCCTTCTAAACATAGTATCCTCTTAACTAAGAACCAAACCTGATAACAAGGGTCGTGTATTTGTGGCCATTTGATCTTTGCCTCGCAGATCCATGCAATGGATCTCAGACGCATCCTCATACTACTCCTGGACCATCATTGCACAATCAAACAGAAAACCATTGTATCTCATAAAATCATGGTCGATTTTTCCTCAGGAGATCTTTGATCCACAGCTTCCAGCCTTGTCATGTTCAATCTTCTTGCCTTACTTAAATTATTTCTTGTTCTCTTGACACCATCCGTTTTCCTCAATCCAGTCCATTTCTGCTTCCATCCATGACACTGAATGCCTTCTTCCTCTTTTCCAATTCCCTATCCCTGTCCTCTACTAGTTCAACCATGGATGTTCAATTTCTACACCGTCGTCCCAAATCAGCAGGGTACGACGATCCTTTAGTTCTTCCTTGAACAGAGGCCTAATCTGTTTTACTGCACTAACATACTCGTTACTTGGCTGAGCTCATCCATACATTGAACACCTTCACCTTCAACTCCATGTGTTTTCTACAGAATAAAGGCGTAGCTATGGACAATTGTGGAACATTGATTGTTTTAGTCCTGCTTCAGTTAATGCTCCCAACTCTCTTTCCAGTATATTGATAACTGCTTTCTGAACTCAAACCAAACTCACAAAAAAGAATTAGCTTTGCTGCTAATTTCCACTTTGACCTCATCATCACACGATCTATTCCTACATTCTCTTTCTGCATATCTTCAAGCTGAATCAGCTACTGCTCAACATCAGTAAGACAAAGGAGATGGTGATGGACTTTAGGAAGACTAAGCCTGCATTGCTCCCTGGTACTATTGATAGTGAGGACGTTGATGTGGTGAGGACCTACAAGTACTTGGGGATGCACCTAGGTGACAAATTTATGTGGAGTACCAACACATAGGCTGTGTGTAAGAAGGTCCAGTGGTGCCTCTACTCACTAAGGAGACTGGGATCCATTGGAGTATGCAAGCCTCTCCTTCACATGTTCTACCAGCCTGTAAAATCTTCTACGTGGTGGTGTGCTGGGGCAATGGCATCAACATGGGTGATGCCAATAGGCTCAATAAACTGATTAGAATGTTTACTCTGTTATAGGAGTCAAACTGGACACACTGGAGACTGTGGTAGAACAAATGACCCTTCGGAAGATCTTTGCAATTCAGGACAATGTTTCTCACCCTCTGCAGGCCGCCTTGGCTGAACAGAGGAGCACTTTTAGTAACAGACTAAGACGATGGTGCTGCTCTAAAGAGTGCTATATGAAGTCATTCTTACCCTTGGCCATTAGGCTCTATAATGAGTCAACTTACAGTCGGGGAAGAAATGACCTCATCTTGTATAACTGTATTAACTTATTTTTTTATTCTTTCTAATTTGTGCATCTGTGCACTTGTAAAGCTATTGTGACACTGTAAATTCCTTTGGGATCTACCTATTTATCTCTAACTATCTTTCTCATGTGAGAGGCTAGCAACAAATATCATTTTACACATCTACAACCTTACATTACTAACTTTCCAGTGGCCAAGGATTTTAATTCCAATTCCCATTCTGTTCCAGCATGTTAGTCCATTGCCTCCTCTTGTGCCAGGCTTAGGCCTCCCTCAGGAAAAGGAGCAACACCTTGTATTTCATCTTGGCAGCCTCCATCTTTATGCATGAATATTGGTTTCTCCTTCTGGTAAAGAAATTCCCCCGCCTCTGCCTTTTCCCCTCTTTATCTATTCCACACTCTGACCTTTTTTCCTCTTTGCAGCTACTACTCACCTGCTTCTCACCTCCCCCTGGGTCCCCTCCTCATTTCCTTTCTCCTATGGTCCACGCTCTTCTCCAATCAAATTCCTTCTTCTCCAGCCCTTGATGTTTTCATGCACACCTAACTTTACCTATGACCTTCCAGCTAGCCTCCTTCCCCACCCCCCACCTTTATATTCTGGCATCCTCCCTCTTCCTTCTCAGTCCTGATGAAGGTTCTCAGCCCGAAACATCTACTATTTATTAATTTCCATAAATGCTGCCTGACCTGCTAACTTCCTCCAGCATTTTGTGTGTGTTGCTTTCTTCCATCTTGCCTCCATTAAGTACTCCACACCATTCTCCCAGTTCTTCATCTCTATCAGATTTTCTCCAATGACAAAACTTTTCACATAAATACTTCTTGAACCATGAGTGAACCATAGCTGATCAAATTCATTGTAAATCATCTAATTTCTTTGCTCTCACTCCTTGTCCTACCAAACAGGAGGGTGGAAATTTTATTTTTCTAATTCTCATTTTCTACTTTCCTATCCAACCTGAGTAGCTCAGAAGATGCAACATCTATTCTTCCATCTCTTCCATTACCACCATTCACGGGTGCAAACATCTTTCCAAGTGAAACAGCCAATCACTTCTCTCAATCTAGTGCATACTATTTTTTCTTTCAAACATAATCTCCAAAACCAAGCACAGATTGGATTATTGCTTTGCAGAGCTCCTGTGTTCTTTCTGCAGTCACAACCTTAAGCTTCCTGCTGACTACCTCTTTAATTATCCATTCCACCTCTGCTCCAACTTGTCCAAATGTAGTTCCTGTACTTTTACAACAAGACACATTGCAAACTTGAGGAACAGCACTTAATCTTCTGCCTGGGCATACTGCAACTTTTCCGACTCAAAATCAAACTCTAAGCTTCAGATAACTCACTTTCTCTGCCTGTGTCAGAGCTAACTCTATTAGCTGTATGTCATCCCTCTGTAATACTATCTTAGATTTATTTCTCTGTCCAGTAGTATAACTTGAACTGTGGATATCTCCCTGCCTCCCTCTCTCTGTCTCTCTCTCTGTTCCTATCCCTTCCTCTGTCTCCCTCTCTCTCTTTCTGCCTCCCTCTGTCTCTTGATTTTCCCTATTTCACTGTACCTTCCCTCTCTCTCACTCTCTAACTGCCCACTCCCCCTTTTTCTCTCTCTGCCTCCATCTCTACTCTCTTTATGCCTTTCTTAAACATTGAATCTTCTCACTTGCACACTCCCATTTGTACGTTAATTCACTCTTCTTACAAAAGCACATAGATCTAAATAACAGCACTGTCTCTCTTACATGAACTGTGTCCCTTCTACAAGTTCCATTCTTGACGCACACACACTGACGCTCTCCCACACCGAGTCTCAGAAACTCTGGCACTCTCTCTCACACATACTGATCACTCACACACTGATCATCCCCCTTGCACACAAACTCTTTCTCTCTCTCTCTCTCTCTCTCTCGCACAGCAAATCCCTTTTATCTCACATGCACTCTCTCAAATGGTCTTTCATCTTCACACTGACTCCGTCTAACTCACTGAGTCTTCCCCGACGCTTTACTCTCAGACACATATTGGCTCTCTGTCTCTCTCTTTCATTAACTTCCTCTCACAAACACTCTCTTTGACCTCTGCATACTGATTCCCCCTCACACTCAGTACCTCTCACACACAGGTTGACTCTCACCCTCTCATGTCTCTCTCATATCTTCTGATTCACTCACACCTCTCAGATGCTCACTCTGACACACACTGGCATTCTCTCGCCTACACTCTCTGACATTTATCTCTCCTACATAGACTTTCTGACAGACTTCCTCTCTCACAAGTACACTTGTTGACCCTTTCCCTCCTAATCTCCCCATCACACCGACATTGCATACACAGTCTCTCTCACATATTCTCACACAACATTTACATTTAGAATGTTTTATTGTCATTATCCAGTACACAATGAAAAGGGAAGCAAAGTGATTGTTACTCCAGACGTGATACTACATAAGACAACATAAAAAACCCAAAGAACACAGCAAACTGCACAATAAATACAAATGCATAAGATTAGCTTATATCCTTTGCTGCATATACATAAAATGATTGTACGTATACAAAGTGATGCTAGATACAAGAGTATCTGTACATAAGGTGACTATCAGAAAATTGTAAAGCAATGGTGGTCAGGAATTGTGGGGAGGGTTAATGAGTGGAGGTGTTCATCAACCTTACGTCTTGGTGAAGTAACAGTTTTTGAGTCTGGTGGTCCTGGCATAAATGTTACTTAGCCATGGATAAATCACAAAAAAATAGAGGCTGCAGGGTAAAAAGGGCTTAAATTGTCAATCCACGGGAACGTGTGTCTATTAGTATTTATAAATTACCTTTGTCAATAGAATTTACATACTACTCTTCTACAATTTAGTCTGCAATTCAGACATGTTTCTTCAAGTTTATCGTTGTTCAGTATGGCCTTTTTAGTAGTCAATATTAGGTCTCTCTCATCCCTTTATATTCTCAGTTGAGGTAATTTCCTTAGATAGAGGGTGGAATTCTGTGGAATTCATTGCCACGTACAGATATGGAGGTCAAATATTTGAGTATATTTACAGCAGTGGTGGATAGGTTCATGATTAGAAAGGATGTCGAAGGTTATGAAGGAGGTAGGAAAAAAGGGTTCAGAAGGAAAACAAATCAGCCATGATTGAATGTGTGAGGGTTAGTGAGCTGAGGGTGTGGTATGATGGTGCTAGAAAGATGGCGACACTTGCGGGCTGTCTAGCATAATCGTCCCAGATTTGATTTGTTGGAAGGAAACAAAGAATTTCTCTGTATGTTTCAATGTTTTAACGTATATTGACAATAGAAGCTAATCCTTAAATCTTTCAAAAATCTTTACCTGAGATTCTTCTCCTTTGGCTTACCTTTCCAATCACCTTCCCCAACTGCTTTCATCCGCCCATCATTCCTCCTTCATCTGGTTCAACCTAACACCAATAAGCCTCTGTCTCACACCTACCATCTAACTTCCCATGGGTTGTTACCCCTCTTCTGAACTAACAGTCCTGGTGCAGGGTCTCAACCCAAAACATTTACCACCCCTTTGCCTCCACAGATGCTGCTGTGTTCCTCCAGCAATTTGAATTTCTTTTTTGCTGGAACACCATGTATTTTATGGTCTCCAAACCTGAGGAGGGATTTACTTGCAATAAAGGTAGTACAACAAAGCTTCACTAGAACAATTCCTGTAAAGTCAGATTCGTCTTAAGAGAGATTAAGAAAACTGAAGCTCAACTCTCTTCACTTAAGAGAATTGGGAGGTGATCTCAATAGAATATGTGAAATTTAAGAGAAGTTTTGGGAACTTTTTGTTGTACATACTATTTATCACAAATTATTATACATTGCACATTTCATCAGAAATGTAACATAAAGATTTTTACTCACGTATGTCAAGGATGTAAGTAATAAAGCCAATTCACTTCAGTACATTGATGGGTGGGAATGGATGGCTATAGACTTACAGTCTTATGGTTCAGGTTGTAGAATTACAGTTCAGCATGGATTAGATGGGCCAAAGACTATTCCTTTGTTATAGTACTCTCTGACTCTATGATTAGGCTTGACAGGATAATTGTGCCGTCAGTTGGCTAGGTTGTCCAGAACCAGGGTCAAACTCTCATAATGAGTCATTTATAGATGAGAAGGTATTTCTTCACCTCACCAATGCAGCATCCATCATTAAGGACCCTCATCAGAGGAGAATGATCAGACTGGTTCAAGCTGACAGGAAGGCGACAGTAACTCAAATAACCACAAGTTTCAACAGTGGTGTGCAGAACAGCATCTCTGAATGCACAACATATCGAACCTTGAGGTGAATGGGCTACAGCCATAGAAGATCATGAACGTACACTCAGTGGCCACTTTATTAGGTACAGGAGGCTCTTAATAAAGTGACCACAAGTGTATTTAGTTCTGTAATTCGCTGAATTTTATTCCTTTGCACTGGACTATTGCTGTCATATGTCAGTAATAACAAATCTGATTTGGATTCTGATCCTGAGATGCAGCGAACATTTGGAATTTTCCACCATAGGGGAAATGGAGACTCAGTCAATGAATAAATGTAAGACAGCGGTTTCTGATTTTATGGGAGTCAAAGAATCTTGGATTAACGCAGGAAGTGGTACTGATGTGAAAGATCTTATTAAATAGTGGAGAAGGCACGAGAGGATGAATGGTCTATTCTTTCTCAAACTTTTTATGTTCTTACATTCTTAAAGCCAGAACAAAAAGTGTTGAGCAATTTACTTTCAAAGCACATCCGTAAGTGTCGGGAAACACAACAATCATGGCTTAGTGCCAATTGTTTGCAATTTCCAACAAATGGAACATCTACAAAATAAAAAGCTGCAGACACAGACACTGGAAATCTGTCATTTTCCACCTACAATTCTTCTAAACACATCAGCAGTGATTAAGAACCCTACCCATCCTCTCTCAGCTGTCTCCATTACTCTCAGCAGCAATATTCAGTCCATCTTGGTCTCCACCCTTCTCTCCAATTGTCCACTCACTCTTCAAAGTAAGATGTATTCATCTTGTAATTGTTCCTCGTTCTGGAATGCTAACTCTGTCTCTGTCTCCATAGATACATACACTTTGACCTGCTCAATATTGAAATATTGTTTCAATATTTAATTCACAGCTCATCCTTTTCCATCTCTGCCTGCTTTAAAGAGATTTATAGTCTTCCCTTCATCTGGATGTCCATGTGCACTCAGTGGCCACTTTATTAGGTACACCTATGCATTAATACAGTTATCTAATCGGCCGGTCATGCAGGAGCAAATTAATGCATAAAAGCATGCAGACTTGGTCAAGAGGTTCAATTGTTGTTAAAAACAAACATCAGAATGGGGAACAAATGTGATATATGTAACTTTGACCATGGAATGATTGTTGGTGTCATTAGGGTGGTTTGAGTATCTCAGAAGCTACTGATCTCTGGGATTTTTATGCATTAAGTGAATAACAGTTCTGTGGGTGAAAACGTCTTGTTAATGAGAGAGGTCAGAGCAGATTTGCCAGACTGGTTCAAGCTGACAGGAAGGCAATAGTGATTCAAATAATCATGTGTTTCAAAAGTGGTGTGCAGAATATTTCTGAATGCACAACACATCAAACTTTGAAGTGGAAGGGCTACAGCAGCAGTAGATCACACCAGGTACCACTCCTATACCTAATAAAGTAGTCATTGAGTGTATAATATGCGTTTGAGTGATTGCGTGTGTATGTACATTGGCTGAAAGTTACTTTCACAGCCACAGCTCTATCCTCAGGCTCCTCTCAGCAGCTTACTCTCTCATTTTGACAGGAGTTCATCAAACAGAAACATAACCTTGCATTTCCCTCACCTCACAGTCTGTGTGACCTGCCAGGTGCTTACAGCATTTTCGGTAATACTTTCAATTCTGCTGTGTTACGTTCCAGAGACAGCCGACCCAAGCTCTGTATAAGCCGGATTACACATTGTTTTATTCATCGTTTGATTATCTCTGCACTCTGCCTATAAACTTCACATTATTTATAATCAGTTTATACTTCAACTCTATTTTTAAAGTTAACAACTTTGCAAGTCTTTCTATTCTGTGTGCCTAAAATACGTGAAAAAAATCCAATTTTCCAGTCATGCATGAATGCTTCTAGCTTTGTACTTGTGTCTTCATGCTGAATGAAAACCCACTTTTATATCATGGTTATTTTGGCTTCTCTGGATTCACATTATCCCTGATTTTAATTTGCCTTTTCTGTAGCAAAAAACACTTTGAATGTTCTGAACTCCCATAGCTACTTGTCTTATTGTCACAAGTCCCATCCTTTAGAAAATTTGTGACCTCCAGTCATTAGAGTCATAAGACCATAAGACTATAGGAGGGCAGAAGCAGGCCAATCAGCCCATTGAGTCTGCTCTGCCATTCCATCATGGTTGATTTATTCTCTTTCAACCCCACTCTCCTGCCTTCACCCATATTCTTTGAGGCCCTTACTAATCAAGAACCCGTCAACCTCCGCTCTCAATATATGCAGTGACATGACTTACACTGCCACCTGTGGCAATGAATTCTGTAGATCATCCGTCATCTGGTTAAAGAAATTTCTCCTCATCTCTGTTCTAAAGAAATGTCCTTCTATTCTGAGGATGTGCCCCCTGGTCCTAGACTCCCCCTCTATAGAAAAAGTCCTCTCCACATCTACTCTATTCAGAGAATTTCTCCACTAAGGGAACCCATCTTAACAGCCTGGGTGAAGACCCGTGGTGATCTGCAAGTAGAGGGGTCTGGAAGCACCCGGTCACAAGTTGGCACCTTGGGCGATGGATGTTTGATTCAGTGGCTGGGAACTTCGATTCAGGCAGAAAGAACCCTTTGTCAGCTTCACCCACCACTAAGCAGACCTATTTAGGATCCGTTCGGGAAGGAGCTGGAAAAGGTGCCCTAAAAATAGCCTGCCTTGAAATCTCCTGACTGGATTAACGTGTCCAGAGGGATCACCATACATGGTCAGAAACCAAGAAACATGTCTTTAGAGCCTGAATTTTGTACACACTCCTTCCACTTTCTGAAGAAGAGTCACCATGAGTCACAGTATGGTTTCCGCCCATATAGAGGAACCACAGACATAATCTTCACTCATTGCAGATGCAAGAAAATACTGGGAACAAAGGTAACCCTTGTACTTGGCCTTCATTGGTTTGACAAAGGTATTTAATACAGCAGACCGCCAACCTCTCTGCCGTAGTGTATACTATGAAAACATGGCTGCCCTGACAATTCCTTGTAAATACTGAGGCCACTGAATAATGGCATGTCAGCCACAATACTCAGCAATAGTGGGGCTGACTCAGAAGCCTTCACTGTCAGAATAGAGGTCAAATAGGGCTGAGTTGTTGCCATCTCTATTGCTTCTATCGTTCTAGTCATTTGCCAAGATCTGCCACCAGGAATCCCCATCATGTATAGAATGTGAGGATCAGCTGGAAGGACAGACGCATTAACACCAACGTAGTAGAGAAGGCCAATATGAACAGCATCTCCACCATGATAAATCAACACCAACTTGGATGGATAGATCAGGTCACCTTGATTCCTAACTCACATCTTCCCAAACAGATCCTTTACTCTGAGTTGATGGAAGGTCAAAGGAAACACATCAAATTTAACATTAAAATCAGCCTGTAGAATTTCAGCATTACATCTAAAAACTGAGAAGACAATGAGTTCAGTAGTTACATCTGGAAGGCATCTGTTCAAGAAGAAGTTGCGGAGAGCAAGTGGCAACTGCAAATGGACAGAATGAACAACCAAACACTAACCACAGCTCAGCTCAGCTCAATGACCATCAGATCAAACAGGAGAATGAAGAAATGATAAATAGAACCTGGAGGGTGATAGTCACTCCTCAGGAGCAGGAGGTGGATTCCTGGGTGACTGTTGGGAGATGGCTAGTGTAGAGTACCCTGTGGTCGCTCCCCTCAATAATAAGTATACCACTTGGGGGGGACCTACCAGGGGTAAACTGCAGTGACCAGGTCACCAGCACTGAGTCTAGCTAGAGAAGGGAAGTGAGGGGGAGATGAGGGGCACAGTAGTGATTGCTCTTCCATAATTAGAAGAGCAGAAAGCAGATTCTCTGAACGTGAAACAGACACCTAGATGGTGTGTATCCTCCCAGGTGCCCTAGTCAGGGATGTCTTAGATTGGGTCCATGGCATTTTCAAGGGGGAGGACAAACAGCTGGAAATCATCGTAATCTACATACTGGTACTAGTGACATAATCTCTGGATTGTCACCTGTGCCATTTGCCAATTAAAGTAAGAATAGGATGATTTGTCAGATGAATGTGTGGCTGAAGAATTGGTGCAAGGGGCAGGGTTACAGATTTCTGGATCACTAGGAGATACTCTGGGCAAGGTATGACCTGTACCGAAAAGGACAGGTTACACCTGAACCTAGGTGGGGGGAGGGGGTGGTAAAACAATATCATTATGGGCAGGATTGCTAGAGCTGTTGGGGAAGATTTAAACTTCCCCAACACTCCTGAAGACTCTTGACTCCTATGAAGGGTTTCGGCCCGAAACGTCATCACTACCTCCTCCCATAGATGCTGTCTGGCCTGCTGAGTTCTGCCAGCATTTTGTGTTTTTTAAGATTTAAACTAATTTGGCAGAAGGCTGAGGATGGGTATAGATAGAGTGAATGCCAGCAGGCTTTTTCCACTGAGGCTAGGGGAGAAAAAAAAACCAGAGACATAGGTTAAGGGTGAAGGGGGAAAAGTTTAAAGGGGACATTAGGTGGGAGGCTTCTTCACACAGAGAGTGGTGGGAGGGTGGAATGAGCTGCCAGATGAAGTTGTAAATGCGGGCTCACTTTTAACATTTAAGAAAAACTTGGACAGGTACATGGATGAGAGATGTATGGAGGGATATGGTCCAGGTGCAGGTCAGTGGGACTAGGCAGAAAAATGGTTCGGCACAGCCAAGAAGGGCCAAAAGACCTGTTCCTGTGCTGTAATATCCTATGGTTCTATGATGGGCCAGCCTCCTAGTAAATACAAGGAAATACAGAGTGTAGTGAGACTGTGAGAAAGGATGGGCAGATGATAAGGCAAAACTGCAGTCAGCAGGTTGTGTTAAACAGGGGGCCAGATTGAAAAAGGGTGAAGAATACAGGACTGAAGGTGTTATATTTGAATGCATGCAGTATACAGAATAAGGTGGATAAATTTGGAACACAGAGATTGGCAGGTATGAAGTTGTGGGCATTGCTGAGTTGTGGTTGAAAGAAGATCATAGTTGGGAGCATAAAACCCAAGGATACATATTGTTTTGAAAAGATGGGCAGGTAGGCTGAGGGGTGGGGTGGCTCTATTGGTAAACAATAGAATCAAATTCTTAGAAAAAAGTGATATAGGATATGTATATGTAGAATCATTGTGGATGGAGTTAAGAAACTACAAGGATAAAAAGACCCTGATGTTAGTTATATACAGGCCTGTGAACAGTAGCCAGGATGTGGACTACAGATTACAATGGGAGATTTTAAAAATATAAGTAAAAAAGGAAATGTTGCGATAATCATGGGTATTTCAATAGGCAGGTAGATTGGGAAAATACAGTTTCTGATGGATCATGGAGAGGGAATTTGTAGAATACTTTCAAGATGGATTTTAAGAGCAGCTGGTAATTGAGCCCACTGGGGCAATGGCAAATCTGATCTGTGCGTTAGATGATTAGGAAGCTTAGCGTAAAGGAACCCTTAGAGAAAGTGATCATGACATGATCGAATTCACCCTGCAATTTGAGAAGAAGTTAAAATTAGGTGTATAAGTATTATGGCAGAACAAGGGGAATTACAGGGGCATGAAAGCAAAGCTTGCCAAAATTGATTTGAAGAGGACACCAGCTGGTGTTTCTGCAGGAAATTTGGAAGGTGCAAGAATGATAAATCTTAAAGATGATGAAGTATTAAAAGGGAAGATTAGGCAACTATGGTTGACAGAGGAAGTTAATGATGTCATAAAAGCAAAAGAGAGGGCAGTATAATATAGCAAAAAATAAGACCGCTGGAGAGGTAGTAAAGGGGGACAAAGAAATGGCGGACAAAATTAAAAAATATTTTGCATCAGTCTTCACTGTGGAAATCACTAACAGAATGACAGAAGTGAGTATCGTTGCTATTAATAAGGAGAAGGTCCTTGGGAAGCTGAAAGTTCTGAAGGTAGAGAAGTTAATTGGACCAGATGGACTACATACTAAAGTTCAGAAAGAGGTTGCTGAAGAGATTTTGGAGACATTAGTAATGATCTTTCAAGAATCACTAGATTCTGGAATGGTTCCTAAGGACTGGAAAATTGCAAATGTCACTGTACTTTTCAAGAAGGGAGGAAAACAGAAGAAATGAAGTCAGCCAGTTAGCCTGACTTCACTGGTTGGAAAGAAATTAGAGTCTATTATTAAGAATGAGGGTTCTATATGCTTGGAGGTACATGAAAAATAGGCCCAAGTCAGCATGGTTTTCTCAACAGGAAATCTTGCTTGACAAATCTGTTGGAATTCTTTGAGGAAATAACAGGCAGAAGAGTCTATTTATTTGGATTTTCCAAAGCCTTTGACAAGGTCCCACCCATGAGACTGTTTTAGCAAGTTAAGAGCCCATTATATGACATGCAAAATACTAGTATGGATAGAAAATTGGCCGACTGGCAGAAATATTGGAGGGCTTTTCTGGTTGGCTGCCAGTGACTAGTGATGTTCTGCAGAGTCAGTGTTGGAATCGCTTCCTTTCATGTTATATGTCAATGATTTGGATGAAGAAATTGATGGCTTTGTGGTCAAGATTGTGGACAATACGAAAACAGAATGGTAGGTAGTGTTGAGGAAGCTAAGTCTCCGAAAAAGGATTTAGACAGATTGAGGGAGTGGGCAAAACACTGGCAATTTGGTGTATAATATAGGGAAGTGCATGGTCATGCCTTTGGCAAAGAAATAAAGGCGTAGGCTATTTTGTAAATGGGGAAAGTATTCAAAATCAGAGGTATAGAGGGGCTTGGGAGTCTTTGTGAAGCACTTCCTGAAGGTTAATTTACCAGGTTTCCTAAGGTTAATTTGTAAACAAATTCAATGTTTGCATTCACTTTGAGAGGACTAGAATACAAAAGCAAGGATGTAATGCTGAACTTAATTTTCCGAATCTACCTACATATTGAAATCCCCCGTGACTATCACAATGTTTCCCTTTTTGCATGTCTTCTCTATCATCGGTTGTAATTTGTAGCCAAGTCCTGGTTACTGTTTGGGGAGCTGTATATAACTCCCATCAGAGTCTTTTTTACCCTTACATTTTCTTAATCTACCCACAGGATTCTACATCTTCCAATCCCATGTCACCTCTTTCTAAGGATTTGATTTCATTTTTTACCAACAGATCCAACTCACCCGCTCTAGCTACCTGCCTGTCCTTTCAATATAATGTGTATCCTTGGATGTTAAGGTCCTAACTATGATCTTCTTTCAGCCACAACTCAGCGATGCCCACAACATCATATCTGCTAATCTCTAACTGCGATACAAGATCACCTACCTTATTTGATGTACTGCATGCACTCAAATGGAGCACCTTCAGTCCTATACTCATAACCCTTTTCGATTTTGTGCTCCTGTTACACTTACCCCATGTTTTTCCTCACAGTCTCAGTACTCGCTGCATATAGTTTTAAACCAACTGCCCCATCCTCAGCCCTATCACTCTGGTTCCCATCCCCCTGCCAAATTAGGTTAAACCCTTCCCAACAAACCTGCAAACCACAGAGCATTTAAATTCAAGTCATTCGAGGTGTAAATCTGGAGTTAAAATAATTACTAATGCCAGAATGGTGATCATGAAGCTACCACATTGCTGTCCAAATAAATCCGGTTCACTAATGACTTTCAAAGAAGGAAATATAGCATACCTATCCAATCAGACAGTCATAGAGCTCAAAAATGAGTCCCCCAACCCAATGAATCTATGCCGAATGCAATGCCTATTTATGATAGTATTATTTGCCTTCAGTCGGTCAGTATCCCTTTTCTTCTTTCTCTTTCCTATCCAAGTACTGCTCAAAAGCCTTTTCAACATTGTAATTATATCTACCTCCATGACGAGAATATGTGGAGGATGAAATATGTTAGTGTTAAAATTGGAGTGGAAATGTGCTTGATAATCAGGCAGGTCTAGATGGACCAAATGGCTCGTGTTCCTGTACTATGATTCTCTGAAAGCCTGAGGGTTGGGGGAAGTTGAGAATTCAAAAATTGACCTGGTTTCAGTAAGAGCAAAAATAGAACAAGAAAACAAATTGTAAGGAATATTGCTTCAATATACTTCAACAGCTACTACAAGGATGTAAAAACAGAAAAGATTATAGAAAACTAAAATGGAACAATACATAATGGGGAGCAGAGCAAGCAAACAAAAATTTTGGCTCTGTCCCCACTGAATTGACATAAACAATTTTCCAGAAATAGAAGGGGACCAAGATCTCAATAATAAAAGTTGGTAAGAGGAATTAGTATTAGTAAAATAAAAGTGCTGGGAAAAGTAATGGCATAGAAGGCCAATAAATCCCAAGGGACTGATATTTTGCATCCCATTATACTAAAGGAGGTCACTATGAAAATTGTATTGGTTGTTACCTAGCAACATTTTACGGATTATAAAAAATGGTCTTGCAGATTGCTGGGTGGCAAATGAAACCCCACTGTTTAAAATAAAGAGGGAGAGGGAAGATGGGGAATGAGAGACTGGTTAGCCCCATTGCCAGAGATAATCCACATGAAGGGTCTCAGCCTCAAACATTGACTGTTCACTGTTCTCTGGAGATGTTGCCTGACCCACTAAGTTCTTCCAGCAGTTTGATTTTTGCCCCAGATTCCAGCATCTGCAGTTTCTGGTGTCTCCAAATGATACGATCTGTGACAAAGGAGCTATTTAGGAAATATCCAAGCCACGACACTAAAAATACAACGGGGATTTATAACAGGAGAACGTGGTAAAGGATGCACACATTCATGGGATAGTGAAATTATGCCATTAGTTTCTGAGTCTCTAAATGAGGCAATATCCTCTTAGCATCTAACCTTTCACTCCCTCTGTCAATGAAACCACCTTCTAAGCTCCAGAGAGTAAGGGCAAATCCCACTCAATTTCTCCTTTTAGAACAGCCCCTCAATCCTGAATCAATCTAGTTAATCTATGTGTCAACCTTCACGAGAAACGTAACCTCCTCTGGACAGAGAGGTCATAATGCAGACAATCTCACCCACTGTAGAACTGCAGAAAACCTCCTAGCCTTTGCACTGACCTTGTGAATTGCATTGCATACCTGCCTGCTGGTTCCTTCAGCAGATCAGTATCCTTTTACGCACTGCATTTTCTAGTTGCTTGCCACAAGGGGAAGGAGGGAAGTGTCTGTCTTTTCATCTTATCAAAGTGTTAATACTTGACATTTTCCCATAGTATATTTGATCTGCTCTTCCTGCCCACTCACTTAACAACAATTTGCATTCTCCTTACATCTAATTTTCTCATCTTGTTTTATATGTATATAAATATATATATAGAAATATATATATTTATATAGATATAATCAGGAAATTTGAACATGTTTTTCCCTTGGTCCTAGTAGCACCAGTTGGTATTAGTACTGGGGCTGTCAGCTATCCATAAACTATATTAAGAAATGAACATCTAATTAGGTAATGCTCTAATTCAGCTCTCACGACGTGTGGCTTTGTCAATGATGCTATAATTGAGAGCAGCATTAAAACAGATTCCTCTGCTGCTTAGGTAAAGAGTAAAATTATAAGGCAACACTTCCAAGTTTGGTGTTGTCAATGAAGTCAATGGATTGTCAAGTTTTCTTTATTAGAACCAGTTTATGATGCAGTGACACGACCAAAAAATAAATGCAGCTTATATCAGAATCAGGTTTAATATCACTGACTTATGTTGTGAAATTTGTGGCAGTGGTACAGTGCAATACTAAAAAACTACAAATTACAACAAATAAATAAATAAATTGGATTCTGGTTAATTGTTCCATTTGATCATCAGGGCAGCCATTTCTTTCTGCAAACTCTTAAAGAACAAAGACTAATTGAGAGAAAAGCAGGAATTCCCTTCCGTTATTTGGGACACTATGCCACTTAACTGGGACAGGAGACTGTTGCTAACTAGTGTCAGTCGCATGTACTTGTGTGGACACTACACCATGCTTAAAGAGATCAGTTTTTAAAAATAACTTCAGTTGCATGTGTTTGTGTTCAAAAGTTAGTGTTTTTTTTTATCACTGGTTGTTACTGAGAAATATATAGTAAGACAATTCAGGACTATTTTGTTCACTGCAGTTTCAAGCATTGAGGCTTGGAGATGCCAGAAACAGCTGAATGTGAACATGAGACGATTTCATTACTTCAACAAGTAAGGAATTATGCAGAATTTCAAGGTATTGACAATCATCTTGAATGGTACAATGAAAATGAAGATTTGGAAGATGCAGTTGTCAAAAACATTGTATGAAGGCCGTCCAATGGGTGACTGTACTGATTTTTTTCACTTACAGTCAATAAAAATAATGCACCAACATAAAATGGATGAATTCCCCTGTTGATAACTATTAGGAAATAACACAGTTTTATAGTACAGTAGTAGCATTAATAGTTTTCTAACTTGTTCTGTGTTTCATTTCAATAAATAGTTCGTCTTTTTTATACCTTTTTAACTACTCTATTTCCACGAAACATCAGCTAATGGGACGGCCACATAGTTGGGTCAAAATATACTGGTCCCAATTAACCAAAATCCAATATATGTATTTTAATAAGTAAATAAGCCACGCAAAAGAGAGCCAAAATAGTGAGGCGATGTTCATTATCTGTTCATAAATCTGATGGCAGAAGGAAAGAAGTTGGTCCTAAAACATTGAGTGTGTGTCTTCAGGCTCCTGTACCTCCTCCATGATTGTAGCATTGAGAAGAGGGCATAACCTGTGTGATGAGGGTGCTAAATGATGGATGCTGCCTTTTTGAAGCATCGCCTTTGGAGATTGTCCTCCACACTGGGGAGGCTAGTGCCCATGATGGAGCTGGATAAGTTTATATTCATCTCGCTCTTTTAAATTATAACAAAATAACAGTGTGATCAAACTAATGTGCCATTTGGCTGCAAAAGAAGATAGAATAGATGAGCAGAAAATCTAAAAACTGAAGAGGTTAGTTTTAAGTGACTATTAACTGGCTTTCAGTAGTTAATTACAGCTTGGGATGTCAGAGTTAGGAGTTTAATTCTGGAATGATCTTAAGAAGTTTTTATGACCTTCTCATGACCTTCTCAACTGCTCCATTTTCTTTTCTCATTCCAAAGATGTACTGATTAGTACATTAATTGGTCATTGTAAATTGTCCTGCGATTAGGCTAGGGTTAAATTGGTGGATTGTCGGGCAGTGCAGCTCGTGGGCTGTATCTCCAAATAAATAAATAAGTAGCTCAGAGATTAAAGTCCATCTGAAGAAACCAGATATCAAAGGGCAATTAATTAACCTGTTTTTTTTAAGAGGTACCATATCTTCTACAAGTGTCAGCCAGCATGCTCAGGTATCACACACCGGTCTACAACATGCACAACAAAACAGAAAATAGCTTTGAACATTCACATAAGAGGGATACAGACATTTCCTGCTCAATTTAATTTCAGTGCAGAAAGCCAGCAAACCCATTCCTTTTATATGACCTCAAAATTGTCATCAGTATAAATTCTTTTCCAATCTAAGCAACATAATGTCAGACCTATATCCTTCTCTCATTTCTCTGAGGTTAGGATCAGTACCTCATTCTGACACTTGTCTATAAATCTGTCTGAGTCAGATATGAAAGTCTCCTTTTGCTGAATTCAATTGCTCTGAAACCGATTTATCTCTCAGATGATGTATGCCAGTCTAGATCTGCTTGAGCACTGTTGAGATCTGAAAGTGCTAAAAGAAAAGAATGCCCTCTTAAAGGGAAAATGCAACCCACTGCGTGCTTTGTAAAGGGTACAATAAAGCCGTGTCACTCCCGAATGATTGGCTCTGGCTCAATACGACTCAATTTATGCTGTCAGACAACAGAAAGTTGTAAACTCAGACAGCCTCTTCATGGGCACTAGCCTTCTCAGCATTGAGGACACTTTCAAAAGGCAATAGCTAAAAAGGAGACATCCATCACCTAGAACACGCCCTCATTTCATTGTTACCATCACAAAGGAGATCCAGGAGCATGAATATACACACTCAACATTTCAGTAACAGCTTCTTCCCATCTACCATCAGATTCCTGAACAGACAGTGAACCCATGAACACTACCTCTCTACTTTTTCCTCTCTCTTTTTGCACTACTTACATAATATAATTTTTACAACATACATATGTTTATTATTATGTATTGCGATGTATTGCTGCCACAAGACAACAATTTTCACCACATAAGCTAGTGACGTTAAACCTTATCCTGATTCTGATTATTATTCTGAAACAACACGATAGCGTATCGATTAGCGTGACACTGTTGCAGCTCGAGGCATTCGGAGTATGAAGTTCAATTCCAGTGCCATCTGTACATTCTCCCCATGAACATATTGGTTTCCATCCGCATGCTCCAGTTTCTTGCCATTGTCCAAAGACGTACTAGTTAGTAGGTTAATTGGTCATTGTAAATTGTCCTGTGATTTGACTAGTTACTAAATAGGTGGGTTGTGAAGCTCATCGGGCCAGAAGGTCCTGTTCTGTGCTGAATCTCTAAATAAATAGTTAAAATAAAAACCTCTTGAAGGTTCGTCATCCCAGGAGAATATGCCAAAAGGTGCAGCCTTATTAAATAAATCTGCTTGAGGAGAAGCTCCGCCTCCACCCAACAGGCGAGATCAAGGCATTGCGAGGAGTTACCACTACATGGAGCAGCACTAACTAGATTTCTGATCGCACGATTTCTTTCCCGTTGAGAGGGAAGGGCAGGCCAGGAGAGGGTCACACTTGGCTTGAGGGCTATCGGTGATGCGCAACTGGCAACATCTTCATTTGAAGTGGGCAGCGTTGTCGGCTGATTACTAAATCAGTAGGGTTAGTGATTCTGGAGCTGAATTAACTTCATCTAAATCTCTGATCATAATCTTTTTGTGGCACAGATTTCTGTGGCTTCTTGTTCTTTGTGCCAGGAGTTCACCTATTTTGGCTATTATGTCTGTAACCATTGGGTAGCTTAGGAAACCCATGAGACCTAATGAGACTAACAACCATTTCTCGGAAAGGCTGGATAAAGAACTAATATGGAAATTAGCTGCTGTTTTTCCAGGAAAGTGGACTTGAAAGCTTCTTGAAAACATAACAGCTGATTACATTTAGAACCATAGAAGGATAGAAAACGGCCCATGATGCTGTGCCGAACATATACTTACTTTAGAAATTACCTCTGGTTACCCATAGCCCTCTAGTTTGCTAAGCTCCATGTACTTATCCAGGAGTCTCTTAAAAGACCCTATCGTATCTGCCTCCACCACTGTTGCCGGCAGCCCATTCCGCGCACTCACCACCCTCTGTGGAAAAAAACTTGCCCCTGACATCTCCTCTGTGCCTACTTTCAAGCACCTTAAAACTGTGCCCTCTCGTGTTGCAAAATGTATGTTAATTAGAGGAATTGAATGAGTTAAACTGATCAGTTACAAAGGCCACTGGGCTTCCCGTGGGGAGACAAACTGGTGTCACTGTCTGTTTTATCGTAAACAGGACAATTCTGGACACACTTGCTCAGTTCCTTGCATTTTAAAACATGATCACCTGGACAGCTACCCTAGAAGAGCTTCTGCAGATGCTGGAAATACAGAGTAACGCATACAAAATACTGGAGGAATTCAGCAAGTCTGACCTGCTTCTTCCCACATTCCAAAGGCATGTGGTTAGGACCGGTGAGCTGATGTTGGCTATGTTGGCGCCGGAAGCGTGCCGACACTTGCAGGCTGCCTAACACAATCCTCGATGATTTGGCGTGATGTAATTGATGCATTTTACTGTGTGTTTTGATGTAAATGTGACAAGTAAAGCCAACGTAGCCTCAGTGGTCCAGGATCATTCCTGTGCTGTCCGAGTGAAGTTTAAATGTTCTCGCTGTGTCTATGTGAGTTTCCTTTGGGTGCTCCAGTTACCTTCCAAAGATCTGTAGGTTGGTTGGTTAATCGGCCAGTACAGTTGTTCCTAACATGCAGATGACTGGGAGGATCTGGATTGCTTTGGAGGGACTGTGGAGGGAAGATATTACAGGAATAATTAGTGAGATAATGGTATTGATCTGTGAGCTAGTATAGAATTGATGGTCCAAGATGCCTGTTTGTGTCATAAGGAAATGTGAAAATTGGAAAATTCTTTGAACACTGTGTAAGGGTTTTAGTGCTTACATTACAGAAAGTGCCTTAAAGCAATCTGAAGTTGTTTAGATCACTACGGTACCAGAGAATGGGAAGTATAGTTCAGAAAAGAGATTTGAAAGGTGGTGCTCTTATCCACTAGCAGAGATAATTGAGATTTCAGAGAGGACATTAAGTTGTGATGAGTTACGAATGAATTTGGTTTCTCTGCTCGATTTGCCTCTGTACCTAAAAATCTATTAGCTTCCTGCAATGAAATTATTGAGAGATTGACCACCCATGGTCTCTGAGGAGGAGAATATCAAAGATTCATAACCTTTTGAGTGAAAGAGTTTCTCTCCATCCGGGACAGCACGACACCATTCCCTGTCAGTGAAACATCTTCCAGCATCTAGAATCATTGAGTGATTGCAGCAGAGGAGGAATCCATTTGGTCCATCAAGTCTTTGATGGCAGATGGTAGAATTGGGCCAGTCCAATTCTTCTGAAGCTTCCCTACAGACCTATGAGTTACTTTAATAAAGTGTCTAGACAACTCCATTCAAAACACACAAAATTCAGTAGGAGCTCAGCAGGCCAGGCATCATCTATGGAAAAGAGTACAGTCGGTGTTTCGGGGTGAAACCCTTCTGCAGGACTGATCCTTTACCCAATTCGATTGATTATTTATCAGTTACATTTACAGGCAGCCATCTCCAGAGCACAATTAACGTGAGAAAAAATGTATTTACTTCCATCTTTTGCCTAAAATTCAAAACCTATATCTTCTGATACTTGAACCAATTTCTCCTGCTAGCCTGTCTAATTCGACTTGGTCTTGAACAATCCTATCAAATCTCTTAATGCTATGTTCCAAAGAGAACAATCCTGAACTGTACCAAATCAATTGTGTGAATATGACACATACAGCCTAACCCTAATTGTGTGGTGAATTGTTTGGACCTCCTACATGTGGGAGGCCCTCTCTTTTTTAAACAGAATTTTGAGTACTCATTTTTTTTCGTCTTGGTGGGCCTGGTTCATTGTTCCCACACTGTAAGCTGCACAGTATATAATGTGGCTAACATGACTTTGTAAAAATGTTTAATCCTACTACACCATTGTCCACGCATATGTAACAAGCTTCAGTTTTTCTCATTAAAACCTTGTGAAATTCTCCAATCTCCTATAGCAGTCAGGCTGAAAATCTAAGATAATGGTGAAACAACTCACCCTAACATTATACTCCAAAATCTCCAGTCTAACTATAATCCCAGTAATATCAGTCAAACCCTAAGGTGGAGTACTTCATACCACGTTCCGGGCCGAGTCCCTCCAGCAGGAATGAAATGTCGACTGTACTTTTTCCCATAGATGCTGCCTGGCCTGCTGAGTTCCTCCAGCATTTTTTGTGTGGCTCTTGGATTTCCAGCATCTGAAGATTTTCTCTTGTTTGTAACAAAATTATTGTTACTCTGGATCCACAGCATAGCATAGAAAAACACAATAAGCATAAAGAATGCAATAAAAGAATGGAATAAATATAAATATAAAAACAATCCAGTATAACACAATATGCTAAGTAACTGTTACATACGTGAACTGATAGTATATACACATAAAGTGATGGTAGATGATGTGTATGTGTAGTGGAGTTGGGGGAATGGGATGCCATAGACATTATAAAACAGTATAGCACAGAAACAGGCCCATCTAGTCTGTGCCAAACCATTATTCTGCCTTGTCTCATCAACCTGCACCAGGATCACAGCCCTCCATACCCCTCCCACCCATGTTTCTATCCAAATTTCCCTTAAATATTGAAATAGATCTCACATCCATCACTTGAGCTGGCAGCTCATTCCATACACTCACCACTACAACTTAGTGAAGAAGTTCCACTTCATGTTCCCCTTAAACATTTCACCCTTAACTCACGACCCAACTTCAAAGGAAATATCCTGCTTGCATTTACCTCTCATAATATTGTATCTCCCTATTAAATCTCCCCTTAATGTGAGTTAATGAATGGGTAGAAGTGTTGATCAAAGCCAGAAGGCTTGGAGAAAATAACTGCTTTTGAGTATAGTCATGTAATCAACAAACTTGGAAACATTACATTTGTCATTGACGTACCATGTCATAAGGGTGATCATGGTCTTTTCCTGACAATGATTGTTCTTGGCAAATTTTTCTACAGCAGTAGTTTGCCATTGCCTTCTTCTGGGCAGTGTCTTTACAAAACACTGCTTGGTGCTGAATTCCAGGAGGAACAATTTCTAGAGTGCCTACAAGATGGCTTTTTAGAGCAGCTTGTGGTTGAGCCCAAAAGGGGATCAGCTATTCTGGATTAGGTGTTGTGCAATGAAGCAGAATTTGATTAGAGAGTTTAAGGTAAAAGAACCCATAGGGGTAAGTGATCATAATATGATTGAATTCACCTGAAATTTGAGAAGGAGAAGCTAAAGTCGGATGTATCAGTGTTACAGTGGAGTAAAGGAAATTACAGAGGCATGAGGGAGTAGCTGGCCAGAATTGATTGGAAAACAGCACTGGCAGGGATGATGGCAGATCACCAATGGCCGGAATTTCTTGAAGCAATTCAGAAGGCAGAGGATATATGCATCTCAAAGAGGAAGAAATATTCTATAGGTAAGAAGACACAACTGTGGTTAATAAGAAAAGTCAAAGCCAACACAAAAGCCAAGGAAAGGGCATATAATAGAACAAAAATTAGTGGGAAGTTAGAGAATTGGGAAGCTTTTAAAAATCAACAGAAGACAACTAAGAACTCACTAAGGAGGTAATGATGGAATACAAAAGTAAGCTAGCCAATAATATTAAAGAGGATACCAAAAGTTTCTTCAGATACATAAAGTGAAAAAGAATGGCGAGAGTGAAAAAAAATCGGACTACTGGAAAATTATGCTGGAGAGGTAGTAATGGGGAACAATAAAATAGCAGACAAACTGAAAGATTATTTTGCACCAGTCTACACTGTGGAAGGCATCAGCTGTATGATGGAAGTTCCAAATTTCAAGGGTCATGAAGCGTGTGAAGTTGCCATAACTGGAGAGAAGGTTCTTGACAAGCATAAGGGTCTGAAGATAGATAATTCACCTGGACCAGATGGTGTACACCCCAGAGTTCTGACAGAGGTGGCTGAAGAGATCGTGGAGGCATTAGTAATGATCTTTCAAGAATCTCTAGATTCTGGAATGGTTCCAGAAAACTGAAAAATTGCAAATGTCACTCCATTCTTCAAAAATGGAGAGGCGGAAGAAATGAAATTAAAGGACAGTTAGTCTGACCTCAGCAGTTGAGAAGATGTTGGAGTCAATTATTAAGGATGTGTTCTCAGGGTTCTTGGAGGCACATGATAAAATAGGCCATAATCAGCATAGTTTCCTCAGGGGAAAACCTTGCCTGACAAATCTGCTGGAATTCTTTCAAGAAATAACAAGCACGATAGACAAAAGAGAATTTGTTAATGCTGTTTACTTGGATTTTCAGAAGGCTTTTGACAAGGTGCCATATATGAGTCTGGTTAACAAGCTATGAGTCCATGGTAGTCCAGGAAAGATTCTAGCATGGATAAAGCAGTAGCTCATTGACAGAAGGCAAAGACTGCAAATAAAGGGAGCTTTTTCTGACTAGCTCCTGTTGACTAGTGAGTACTACAGGGGTTTATGTTGGGACCAGTTTCTTTTTACATTATATGTTAGTGATTTGGATAATGGAATTGATGGCTTTGTTGCAAAGTTTGAAGGTGATAGAAGGATAGGTGAAAAGGCAGGTTGTTTTGAAGAGGTAGAAAACCTACAGCATGATTTAGATTAGGAGAATGGGCAAATAAATTACAGATGGAATAGTGTTCAGAAGTGTATGGTCATGCGTTTTGATAGAAGAAATGCATGGGTTGACTATTTTCTGAACCAAGAGAAAATACAAAAAAACTGAAGCACAAATGTACTTGGAGTCCTTGTGCAGGATTCCCTAAAGCTTAACTAGCAGGTTGAGTCTGTGGTAACAAAGGCAAATGTAATGTTAGCATTCATTTTGGGAGGACTAGGATATAAAAGCAAGGATGAATGTTGAGACTTCATGAAGCACTGGTGAGGTCTCACTTGGAGGATTGTGAGCAGACTTGAATTGAATTGAATTGAATTGATTTTATTTCTTTCATTCTTCCCATAAATGAGGAGTAAAAATCTTTATGTTACATCTCCATCTAAATGTGCAATGTGTAATCATAGTAATTTATAATATTTTAAAATAAATAGAACAGTCAACGTAATATAGAGTACACTCAAATCAGCTTGAGTTCATCAGTCTGATGGCCTGGTGGAAGAAGCTGTCCCGGAGCCTGTTGGTCCTGACTTTTATGCTGTGGTACCGTTTCCCAGATAGTAGCAACTGGAATAGATTGTGGTTGGGATGGCTTGGGTCCCCAATGATCCTACGGGCCCTTTTTACACACCTGTCCTTGTAAACGCCCTGAATCATGGGAAGTTCACAACTACAGATGCGCTGGGCTGTCCACACCACTCTCTGCAGAGTCCTGTGATTGAGGGAAGTACAGTTCCCATACCAGGCAGTGATGCATCAAGTCAGGATGCTCTCAATTGTGCCCCTGTAAAAAGTTCTTGGGATTTGGGGGCCCCTTATCTTAGAAAGGATGTGCTGAAACTGAGAGGTTTCAAATGGTTCACAAAAATGATTCCAGGGCTGAATGACTTGTCATATAAAGAGCATCTGATGACTTTGGCCCTGTATTCACTAGAATTAGGAAGAATGAGGGGTGATCTCATTGAAACCTACTGAATGGTAATGATGAGAGAGTTAATGTAGAGAGGATGTTTCCTATGGTGGGAGAGTCTAAGCCCAGAGGACACAGCCTTAGAATAGAGAGGCCTTTTAGAATGGAAATAAGGAGGAATTTCTTTAGCCAGAGAGTGGTGAATCTGTGGAATTCATTGTCACAGGCAGCTGTGGAGGCCAATTCTTTATGTATATTTAAGGCAAATGTTGATATTTGCTTGATTGGTCAGGGCATGAAGGGTTGCGGGGAGGAGGCAGGGATTGGGGCTGAAAGGAAAATGGTATTAACCATAATGAAATGGCGGAGCAGACTTGATGGGTCAAATGGCCTAATTCTGCTCCTATATCTTATGATCTTATGGCCTAAGATAGGTAACCCCAGCCATTATCAATACTGTCTGCCTTGCGTCAATGGTCGCATAACCAGGACTTGTGATATACACTAGCTGCTCATACAACCATCCACCACCTGCTCTCCTGGCTTCATGTGACACTAATCGGGGGGCTAAGCCAATGCTACACCTTGCCCAAGGGTGAGCTGCAGACTAGCAGAAGGAAAGAGCACCTTACACCTCTTTTGATAGAGTCATATTTCCACCCCGACACCCCAAAAATCATTGATACTCGTTGTAAATTTAACAAAGATATAGGAACAGAATTAGAGTATTTGTCCCCTATACTACCTTTTCACCATTATTTTGTCCATTATCACTCTCACCTCTCTTTTTACTCTTTATCTATTGGAGAACTACTTTAGGTATCTTTTTTTATGTTATTAGCTAGCTTCCCTTCGTATTTCATCTTTTCTCTCCTTAATGCTCTTAAAAAGCTTCCCAATCCTTTATCTTCCCACTTATTTTTGTTATATTTTATGCCCTCTCCTTTGCTTTTATGCTGTCTCTGACTTCCGTTGAGAGCAATGGTTGCCTCATCATCCCTTTAGACTACATTTTCATCTTTGAGATGCATCTCCCTCGTGACTTCCAAATTGTCCCCAGAAACTCCAGTCATTGTTGGTCTGCAAACATCCCCTTCCAATCAACTCCTCAATCATGCTTATGTAATTTCTTCTTCTCCAGTGTAATAGTAACACATCTTACTTAATCTTCTCCCTCTCAAACTAAAGGGTGAATTCTTATCATAATATGATCACTACTTTCTAAGGGTTTCTTTAGGCTAACTAATCAAATTTAGTTCGTTACACAACACCCAATCCAAAATTGTTAAATAATAGTACTGTATTGTGTGGTAGCATATTCACTTCCAACACAATCTGGTAGGAGTTTGTATGTTTTCCCCGTGACCGTGTGTTTTTCACATTATGTTGGCACTGGAAGCATGGCAAAACTTATGGGCTACCCTGCCCCCGCCCTCCCAGTACATCTCAGAGAGAGTTGGTCGTGTAATGCAAAACAATACAATTCACTGTATGGTTAGACGTTACAATGTACACGTGGCAAATAAAGCTAATCTTTAATCTTGAAATATGATTTTCCCTTCATAGATCTATGTTGATTCTGTTCAATCATAACCATTATTGTCTAAGTGTCTTAGTATCACATCTCTAATCACAGAAATGGACGGAAAGAATGTAGGGTTGATTGTCAAGCCATTATAGATTTCAGCACTTTCCCTCCCAGTGATGCCCAGCCGCACTTCAAGACTGGAAATCACAAGTCGAACCTGGCACAGAAATTCTCCAGGGTTCCCAGATGATGTACAGTACTGTGCAAAAGTCTTACGGAAGTTTGTAAATCTCACAGAGCAAAGGATGTTGGGAATGGTGAGGGTGGAGTGCCATGGGAGGGTTTTGGGACAGATGGACAGTGCTGGGGTGGTGAGGGGGATGTGGAATGGGTACAGACACTCCCAGCCCTGAGACACCAAGCAAGGTCATTTGATTCCAAACAATTGGTTTATTGATCATTGACTAATATTAGGAAAGGCAATTTCCAGTGGAACTATCTGGCTGAAGTTCTTCCCTCTGACCTTCATTCTAATTTTACAATTGAAACTATTCAGTCCTACAGGTTGCATTAAGATGACCCAATGATACAGCTGAAATACTGTAGTTTAATTTTCTGGTGAGTTTCTCCAAACCACAGTTATGTTGAATTTCTGCAGTCTGACATTAAAGGTAAACTACTCTTGCTGAAAGTAACAATTGAATTTCTCCTATTAAACTGAATGCAATAACTCTCCATTCCATCCATACTGTAATAATCTAAACTATAAACTTATAAATTCTCTGGTCTAACATTATGGAGAAATTCTCAACAAAAGGCTTGAAACAAAATTATCCAGACCAACCTCCTTGCTGAAGTCCTCCTATCCAACCATGCAGCTGGAATTCTCCAATGAAACATAACACCAAAGCCTCGCGGTCCTCCATAACTTTGTGCTAAAATCCTCATCTCTAACATTATAGCTGGAATTTACCATTTTCAAAGTTCAAAGCAAATTAAACATACTACCTTGAGATTCATTTTCTTTCAGGCATTTACAGGAAAATAAAGAGATAACAATATAAATTAAGAAAAAACTATAAATAACAAAACCGACAATCAATCAATGTTCAAAAGAAGATGAGTTGTGCAAATAGTAAAAACAGTAAATAAGTAATTCTGAGAACATGAGTTGTAGAGTTCTTGAAAGTGAGTCTATAGGTTGTGGAGTCAGCTCAGCACCGACTGAGGTGACTGAAGTTATCCACACTGATATGGTAAAACCAAAAATTTAAAGTTACTGATCCTCTCCACCTCCCATCCACTATTGAGGTCTGACTCGTAGTCCTCATTTTGGTGAAAGTTTTCAGCCTAATTTAGAGAGAAGCATTCCACTAATGCTCGCATATAAATTCTCCAGTCTGGACATAAAGAACAGGTCTAGCAGCATGGTGAAATTCCCTGTTAAAACTTTTGGTAAGAATCTCTATCCTGCTTTAAGTTCAAATTTTCATGTCTAAACTATTCACTGAAGTTCACAATATGGTGAAATTTTTTAATCTGTCATGAGTCTTATGAAAATTCCTGAGGATATTAATATCTCAGTGACATCACCTTTCTTTCTTTTAAACTCGGAGGAAAACAAATCTGATCGTTATGTTCTCTGAGTGTTGAGCTAATACCAAGTGTTCAATATCAGTGTATGAACATGAAAATAGAAATTGGAAGAAATTGCTTTTGAGAAAAAATAATGTTGAAACATGTAATGCATTTACAAGAAAACACTAAAGTTAAAGGGCACTTTATTTTTCATCGCACAACCTGGTGTTTGTGGCCACACAAGACACGTATGCAATAAGGTTATTCTAAGATTGTTCTAGCAAAGGAACATCAGAGGGATTTTGGGCTAGGTGGGCCCTTTTGTGCTCTGAGTTCTCAATACTTCCGTATGAGTTGAATGGAGGATTCCCTTCCAAATATTAACTAGACAATTTTACACTTATTCAACACAATTCTAATACAATACCTACTGGCCAATCTCTCTGCACTTCATAACATTTTGCTATGTGTGCCCTTCTGCCCCTCCATCAGCAGACTATAAATAGAGATTTTCATTGATGAATACATAATATTTAATTCCATTCATAGACAGAGTCGTAGACTGATAGAGTTATACAGCATGGGAAGAGCTGCTTCGTGTCCATCAAGTAGTTAGATACTGGCTCGTGGCTTTCCAAACCTTTTCAATCCATGTTCCCGTCTGACATCGTACAACTTAAACATTGTTATTGTACCTGCCTCAGCTACTTTCTCATAGAGCTATAGAGCACTACAGCATAGAAACAGGTTCTTCAGCTCAGGTAGTCTCTGGTGAACTGCTATTCTACCCAATTCCATTGACCCACACCTGGATCAAAGCTCTTCATATCCCTCCATCCAAATTACTCTTAAATATTGCAATCAAATATATTATATCTAGTATATCCTCGCTGAAACCACCAACCTGCAGGAACTGCTCCATAATCTATGGAGTTTTGCAAGATGATAACAGATGTATCCTTTACACAAAAGATTTTGTAGATGCTGGGAAGGTACTGTAGGTGCATCGTTTATTTCTATGGCTACTCCTGTATCTCTGGGTAGGACATTATGACTTTTGGAGAGAATAAAGTCATACTTATCAATACCTTAACTATGTAGTACCTAATTTTGAAATAATAGTCCTCGGTTCTAGCAATCACTTTAAGTGAAAACATCATGTCAGCATCCAGGGTCATCTGAATCTCCTTCTGTTGTCAGACTGGAGAGACACCATTGACCAGAACCTGCATTGGAACAGCTGCATTCATACTGTGTCCATACCAGAGTATGACAGGGCCTAGCTATTCCGTGCTGAAAGGCTTTTCTGGTATCTAAGTGTAAGGAACATGGCATATTATTTCTGTTTTTTTGCATGTTTTTTAATCTATTCAATATATATACTGCAATTGATTTACTTATTTATTTTTCTTCTGTATTATGTATTGCATTGAACTACTGCTGCTAAGTTAACAAATTTCACGCACACGCTGGTGATAATAAACCTATTTCTGATTCTGAATGCTCTGATTTGTCTGGATTAAGTGTGGCTCCAATAAAGTTTAAGGTCAACACTATATAAAAGCTCACCATTTAATGAGCTCTTCACCTCTCTCTCTAACAAAACCATCTACAAAAAAACTCACAGGACTTCAACACTACCTCATAAAGTGTGACCTCTAGCACCAAGAATGGCAGAAGCAGTAGGTGCATGGAAACAGCTTAGGTTATAACTGACCTTAGAAGACACTCACCATCCCAAGGTATGATATACCACTACTCATGAGGCTTTGGAGAGGGTGCAGAAGAGGTTTACCAAGATGTTGCCTGGTTTAGAGGGCACGTGTTATTGTGAGAGGCCTTACAAACTTGGGCTGTTTTCTCTGGAGCGGCAAAGGTTGAAGAGTGATCTGATAAGAGGTTTGTACGATTGTGAGATGCATAGATAGAGTCTCTTTTTCTCAGGGTAGAAATGTCTAAATATCAGAGGCATGCATTGAGGGAGAGAGGGGGTAGGTTCAAAGGGGATGTGAGATGTAAGTTTTTCATTCAGAATGGTGGATGCCTGGAATGCACTGCCTGGTATGGTGGTAGAGGCAAATACATTGGAAGTTTTTTGGGGATGTTTAGATAGGCATATAAATATGACTAAGATGGAGGGATATGGACATTCTGTAGGTAGGAAGGATTAGTTCTTGTTTTTTTAGAACTTACTTTTTAGCCAGTTCAGCACAACATTGTGGGCTGAAGGGCCTGTTCCTGTTATATGTTCTACTTATAAATGGAGACTCATAGAACAGTACAGCACAGAAATATGCCTTTGGGCCATCTAGTTTGTGCCAAACTTTTATTGTGCTTGGACCTATTAACCTGCCATTGCAGTTTACCACACTATCATTCAGATGGTTGATACAGATGACAAAAAACCATGGATCCAACACCAATCCATGTGGCATGCCACTAGTCACAGGCCTCCAGTCGGAGAGGCAACTGTGTACTGTCACTCTCCAGCTTTCCCCTATAAAGCCAATGTTAAATCCAATTTATTACCTCATCTAGAATGCCAAGTGACTGAACCTTCTTGACCAGCCTTTCATGCAGGACTATATCAAAGGCCTTACTAAGGTCCATGTAGGCAACATCCACTGCCTTCCCTTCATAAACTTTCTTGACCTCCCAAGCCAACTGTAGGCTCATCTTCATCGCAAGGAGTACATGCATTCAAAAAGGAACCTTGTCACTGTCTTCTCAAGAAAATAGGAATGAATATCAAAAGCTCACCTTAACAACGACATCAGATCTCAGGAATAAACAAGGAAATTAGAATGCCACTCCATTTTATGTTTGCCTCTAGTCCTGTCCAATATTTTGCGGTATTTTCACTAGACCACGATGCCAACAGAATCAAAGAAGTGGTGAAAAGACGATCAACAGGAAATGTGTTAGCACGTGACAGAAGGTGCAAAGGTGACAAATCATTTTGCCGGTCCTTTTAATATATCTCTCCATAACTCACACCCGCAGTATGTTTATAACTATTATTTGTTTATTTCTTTTAATCCCTAAAAACAGGTCGTTATTTTAATACATGCCTTTCATAGCTGCACAATGCCATCAGTTATTTCGCTCACTGCTCACATTCAGCGTCACAAAAGAAGGATTCTCAGGAAATGACAGTCAATGCTAGCTAGCCATGAAAGGTTGCAGTGTTTATCAGCACTGCACAGATCTACTGCTTAGATGCATGATCGTATAATTAGCTGCTGCTGAGATTCTTGAAAAGATATCTTGACAGGCTATTTTTTTTTTTAAAGCTTTCTTTCATAGAATATATTTACAAATTGCTGTCTCATATCGAGATTGTTCAAAGGCTTATCCTTTTGGGATGTGTGTGACTTATGAAGGAAAGTAACTAAACCAAATCACGGGGTGCAGGATCTCTTTTGACAAATAAAAACAGACAGACCCGCTCTCCATCGCCACAGGGAGTCAGTTAGATAAAAATAACACCTCTTTGTAAATGTTCACAAGATAAAGCACAAGGAATATACTATGTTTCTGAATGGTATTGTAACTAAGGCACCAAATAAGATTGTGATTATAATTGTAACTAAAACTGGGCTCTTTATGTAGTCGTAGTAGTGCAATCACTCAAATCGATTATGATGTTCTCCTGCGGGGTTATTCCCTTAATGGAAAACAGATGTAGGTGAGTTTGTTTAACAAGGGGAGGTTGAGGAAAGGACAGCTACCACACAGTCCTTGACAGATCAGGTCCAGGGCCCAGTGGCATGGAATGCAAGATGCCTGGGGACCCTTCACTGCTGCAGCTTTCCTCCACATGCACTGCTGCTGTGATATTTCATCATCTTCCGCTAGCTCCACCATTGGGGTCTTGTTTGGATCCCTCTTTGCTTGGAAACTCCCGCTTGACCTTACTACCATGGGTGACCCTACCAGGAGTTAAGCTCAGATGGCATTGCTCTCAGGAATCCACAAGCCTCTCCACCACGACAGGGTGAAATCCTCAGAGAAGGAGTTATTTATGTAACACCATCATAATAAAAGACTTTACAAAAGTAGAGTTTAATTGGATGTGTTAATTGTGCACAAGAAGGCTGATCAGGTTCAAAGTTTGTTAGACTGCATCTGAGAGATATAAATGGAGACATGCTGAACCTCCTGAAACAACAACTTTTTTTAACCAAGTATCGAACCAAAGGATAAGGAACACTTCGATCATCTCCTTCTGCTTTGGATTACCTTTGCCTGATACACAACCATTCTTCCATCTATACTTGCTCACTCTCTACACATACCCTATTAACGGGCTGCTAAGACAATGATATTCTTGTTCCCTGATTTTAGCTGCCTGTACAAATTTCCATGGTAGATTGATGTTTGACAGGCTCTGAGCCAACCAGGAAAATTGCACAGAGAACTTGTGACTTCTCCTTTGACCAAGCTAATCATGCAATGTGGGAATTATGGGCGTTGTTGTGTAAAATTGGAAGAATGATGTGCACACATGCTCTAATTTTGGATAGTTCTCTATTGTCTTGGTCTTTGCAAGTGATCAGGCTGCTACAGATCTAATGTAATTTCCTGTAACCTGAATTACTGCTATTCATCTGAGCCAAGGCTACTGGCATTTGTTAAATTAATGCTCTGAAAAGGATGAAAAGACTGAACTTTAAGAATTTTGCCAGAAATCATGTGGTTGTCAAAACCATTTATAAAGTAGCAACTCAGTCTACTCTTGGTCCATACACATTGATGTCACATCCATGAAAGCTCACCAATTCCTCAGGAGAATAAAGAAAATTGTTGTGTCTCTGTCAACCATCATCAGTTTTTATCAATGCACCATAGGTGAAATTCTGTCTGGATATAACGGCATAGTGTGGCAACTGCTCCGGACATGACCGATAGAAACTGCAGAGAGTTGTGGACACAGCTCAGCACTCACAGGAAACAACCTCTCCTCTGTGGACTCTGTCTGTACTTCTTGCTGCATCATTAAAGCAGACAGCATAATCAAAAGACCACACCACCCTGGACATTTTCTCTTCTTCCCTCTGCCATCGGGTGCAAGATGCAAATGCCTGAAAGCATGCTCCACCAGGATAAAGGACAGCTTCTATCTCACTATTATCCGACTCTTGAATGGATCTCCTGTAAAATAACATGGGCTCTTAATTTCACAATCTACCTCATTAGGATCTTGCACTTTGTCATTTGCATGCACTGGACTTTATTCAGTATCTTTTATGCTTTATTCTGGAATGTTACTGTTTTTCCTTGCTCTGTCTCATATCACCGTGTAATGATTTGATCTCTATGAAACAATATGCAGGACAAACTTTCCACTGCATCTCAGAAGAATAGGAAGTATCTCTGAAAAATGAGGCAAAATGAGTAAATATGGCAAAGAAAATCACATTACATTTCTTTGTAATGCGTGATGAATAGAAAGACTGTGGGATGTGCCAAGTAGCCCAGACAGGCCCTTTGGCGCATCTAGTCCAAATCAAATTGTCCTACTGCCTAGTCCAATTGGCCCACACCTGAACCATAGCCCTTCATAACCTTTCCATCCCTATGCTTTTCCAAATTTCAAACTACCCTCTAAGTGAATAAGTTCCTCTCAGATTCCCTTAAATATTTCATCTTTCACCTTTAAGCTACAACTCGTAGTTCTAGCCCTACTCAACCTCAGTGGTAAAAGCCTGTTTGCATTTACTCCAACTATAGAGTCATAGAAAAGTACAGCACAGAAACAGGCCCTTCAGCCCATCTAGTCTGTACTGAACCTTTTAAGCTTCCTTGACCCATTGACTTGCACCCTCTCTTAATTTTATACCCCTCACAATTTTGTATTTTGATACATGTGAAATAATAAACCAATGCTCCACAACAGCGTTTTGCTGCAAGCAATCATTCACCCAACCTTCTTCATCCAGTCTACCGACAAATCCTTCTCTCATTCACTTGTTTTCCAGCTTCTCCTTCATTGCTTTCAATTTGAAAGCATCAAATAAGATTGTGATTATGGTCATTACTAAAACTAAACTGTTTATGTGACACTATTATTCCACGTTCCAATCACTCTCTGAATAACAAAACTATTCAAATCCTGAGATCCTCGATCAGCTCATCTCTCAGTCTGAGGCTCAGGTTCACTTCCTTTCTCTATTAGAATATTAGGGCTGCTGCGCGCATCCCGCAGCCTTGTAATTCATAACACATCACACACACAAAGAAACATCATCTGATTCCAATTCCCGCATTAACTCACTTTGACTCACTTTTCAGAGACACTCTCTATTGCTAATCAATCCTTATCCCATCTTCCGTGCTACTGAAAACTAACTTATTTTCTCTATTTCTCAGGTCTGACCTGAAAGCTAATTTGGCTTCTTTTTCCAACAGAGGCTGCTTGAAATATTGCTTCCAAAAAGGCCAAGTCCTCAGTACCCTGCTCTACTTCCTGCGAACTCGGGACAGCGTGGCCAGATTTCGCTCTAACTCTACTGACAAGGTTGCAGAAGATACCACCATAGTGGGCTGAATCTTAAATAACGATGAGTCGAAGAGCATGAAGGTGTTAGAGAACTTAGTTGCATGGTGTCATGAGCACAAATTTTAACTGAATGTCAGCAAAGCTAAAGAGCTATTTTATTTACTTCAGGAAAGGGAGTCCTGCACATGCTCCTGTTTATATCAACAGTACTAAAGCTGACCTTCAAATTTTGAAGGGCAAACATCATCAATAGCCTACCCTGGTTTTGACGTCCCTGTGATTGCATGGAATTTCCTCTAAATATTTGGTTTCCTTACACATCTTAAAAATGTCCAGAATGGTAAGTCGTTTACCTGCTATAATTTGCCCCAGAGTCAGAACGTGGAACTTGGAAGCACAGTTCAGGGCAAGATGTTGTTCTGACCTTTTAACGTACTCCAATATCAATCTAACCCTTCCCTCTCACATATTCCTCCATTTTCTTTTCATCTATGTACTTCCCTCAAACATCCCTACCATATCTGCCTCTACCTTCACCCCTGGCAGTGCATCAACCCTGTGTAAAACACAACTCTGATACACTCCTCCTTAACTTTAGTCTAATCACCTTAAAATCATGTCCTCTCATATTTGCCATTGACACCCTGGGATAAAAAGGTCTCTAGCTGTCCAATCTATCTATTCTCTGATCATCTTATACACCTCTGTAAAGCCACCTATCTTCTTTGCTCCAAAGAATAAAGCCCTAACTCGCTCAATCTTTGCTCATAAGACATGTTCTCCAATCCAGGCAGCATCCTGGTAAATCTCCTCTGCACCCATAAGCAAATATCAACAACAACCCACTACCATCAGCCCAGCCAAATGAATGACAGAATCGTGGGGAAATGTGGAGAATATAATAGGTTAGGCTAGGACGATTGTTACAAATGTGTACTTGATATTTGGCATGGACTCTGCGGATTGAAAAAAATCTTGTTATTTTCATGTTCTCTCTCAGTGACTCCGTACCCATGAGTAGAGAGCCAGTGCCTAACAAGCCTAATAGTGAATAAGGCCCCGGGATCTGACAGCATTAATGCCACGTGCTACAAGACACCGTGGAAAACTTACTTTTGCAAGTTTTCCACACAGATCATTTCAAAACAGATTGTTTGAAGAGTACAAGAAAAAAATAATAACAGAATACATTTTTAAAAATCAAAATAAAGTTTATTCACAAAATGAAAGTGTTACGAAGGATGAACAGCTCTGATGGGCAGAAGGGTGCAGAGTTGCCCATGCCCCTGCCCCGGGAGAATCACAAACCGTTACTGTTGCCATGCTGCTAATGAGAGAGAGAGAGATGTGAGGGAAAAACATGCTGGAATTGGAACATCTGCTACAGATAAGAGAGAGATACAGAAGGGGGAGAGAGGCTTGTTGACTCACCATATTATGACTTCTGAAAGACTTATGGCTTCTGAGAGGATTGTTTACCTTATACTATTCTGTTCATTAAAATTCCTCAGTGGATAGCCGGAGTGGGCTGGTTTGATGGACAAAGCCATTCAAAACTGATTGACACCTGAGACCCCGTGAGTAGGGATAAAAGTGAGGTCTGGGAGACACCCCTCAGACACATCAGGAGACACACTAGTGAGCACTGCTTGAGTGTTGGAACCCACGAGAAGGTGGGGGGCATCGGGGACCGAACAAAGGATCGGTCAGTTTAACTCTCAGTGTTATAGCAGGGCCGGTGGGGGCTTGTGTGTGTGTCCACTCATGCCAGAGTGACGAGTTCACCACAGAAGAACGGTCTAGCTGAAGGACAGAGGGGTCATACCTGAATGGCCACAGCAAAACGACGGATCAAGAACGTAAAGGAAGGTTTGCCTGACTGTAGCTGTTACTGTTTGCTTGCTCTCTCTCTCTCTCTCTCCAACACTTACAACACAGCGACCAACATCTACCTCAGCCCGTATGAACTGAACTTAATACTTATAAACGACAATTCATTATCCCCTAGACATCGATAGAGCTTGTTTATTATTATTATTATACCCACACTTTTAGGTTTAGTATTGCTAACGTGTATTATCTGTATATTTGCATTGTTGATATTGATTTGTATATTTTACTAATAAACACTGTTTGAAAATAGTACCACCAGACTCCAACAGATACTTCTTTCTCTGCTGGTTAGACACCCAGTTACTGGGTATGTAACAGAAGGTATTTAGAAGAAGAAACCATGTAGTGCCTTTTCATTCTTTACTTTCGTTGTCTATACTGTTCTATTACGTTCCTACACATCAATAGCACTGCTGCCACTCACGCGGTGCCCAAGCATGAGACACAGCTACTATAATTGAGGGGCATCCTCACCCAACCCCGCCTCTCCTGTCCAGTATTGGAAGAATCGCACGCCGTGGTCTTTCCCAAGCATCAGTGTATCCCTCAGCACGTATTCCTGCAGCCTGAGATGCGAAGCCAGCAGGACTTCTCCACAGACATCTCGATGAGTTGGCAAAAGTTTCGGACGGACCAAAGAGTCCGAGACTTTCACCGAGTTGATGATCTGCCAGCAGCACAGAATGCAAGCATCATGCTTACGTTACAAAGAAACTGCGGTGCAGGGCAACAATAAAGTGCACGAGCCATGACAAGGAAGATTGTGATTTCATCTTTAACATACAAGGGATCTGTTCAAGAGGCCAGCGTTCATCCAAAAGTAGCCATGGTGATCATAGATGCAATCATTAGATGTTCTGAAAATCCTTCAGTCTGAGAATTATGGGATGTATGGGAGGTATCACAATGTGATACCAATATTCAAAAGGGTGGAAACAAAAAGGCCTTATGTGCAGAGCCTGGGACAGGTCCTCTGAAATAACAACACCTAGGAATCGCTAACCCTTTCCACCCCTGATTGTCCAATGAGGACTGGCTCATGGACCTCTGGTTTCCTTCATCCGAAGTCTACAATCAGGAAGAGACAACAGAATAGTTGGAAAAGCATAATCAATCTCACAGAGTGAGAATGGCATCTTGATGTAGAAATCGCATCCATGCCTAAAGGACAGCTGTTCGTAATATACATTGGAACAGCACTTAGAACAGTGCACCACAGGAACAGGCCCTTCGGCCCACAATGGCTGCACTGAGCATGATGCCCGAATTAAGCTAATCCTTACTACCTGCACATGATCCATATCCCTCGATTCCTTACATATTTCTGTGCCTATCTAAAGGGCTCTTGATTGCCACTCTTGTAATTGCTTCCACTATTACCCCCAGGCAGCATGTTCCAGGCGCCTACTGCTCGACGTGTGGAAAATCTGCTCCGCCCTTCTCCTTTAAGCTTTCCCCTCTCAGTTTAGTGCTATTATAATATTGAAATGTAACGTTGTCTACTTCTTTAAAAAAAAAGGAAGAATGGTGTATAAATGGAATAAGACTACAGAAAACTGTAGCACAAGGTGATCTGGGGGTCTTCAATGCAAAATACGTGCATTAAAAAAAGGAGCAGGCAAAGAGAAGGCCGATGGAGTGCTCAAAGATGTTATCGTGCCACAATGTTTCAAGATCAGTCAGCACTGCAGCTGACACACAAGCTATGAAGCGGTTCCTTGTGGGGACAGAGGCACTTCAGGGAAGCAAGGGGATTTGACTAGAACTGATGCTGCAATGCCCCGTTCTCGCTGGGTAAGGAGCGCGTTGGTTGAGGGCACTAACACTAGGAGCGGTGAAATCAGGACCAGATTTTACACCAACAGTCCTGGGGAAGAACAAGTTTGACTTTTGTTACCAGGGCATTTTACCCTTTTGATCTTTCTGTATTAATAGAGAACAATCTCTCTCTTTCACTAGAGTGAAATACTTACTTGCCAGCACCAGGGCACCAGCACACCATGGCTACAGCACGTACCATGCCAAAACCCAGAAAGGCTTCTTTGATTTCAGCTGTCAAACCATGACAACCCAAAATGAAAAAGGTAGCAGGTGCATGGGAACATTTCAATTACCATCTTATGAAGTACCTTTACCATCACTGAGTGTGGTTCCTGGATTTCCTCACCAAACAGAATTTACCTCCACCATACAGAGCCCCATGGTTCAAGGAGGTGATAACACATCTCAAGGGCACAAAGGGGTGGACAATAAATATTGGCTTTACCACAGAACATCATATTCAGAGAAAGGGTATGAATAAGGAACCAGAAGCAAGGGCCAGAAAGAATTTTCTTCTGAAAGTTCACGAGTGACAAGTATCTCGTGTACTTCGCCCATCCCTTTACCTCACATCACTATGGCCGATGAGAACTGGATCACCGTGCTGGCAGCAAATCACAAAGTTGTATTGGCTCAAGGGTTTTTTCCCCTCATATTTTTATATTGTTCAGATGAGTAAACTATATATGTCATCGTTGCAGATTAATTATAATAATGAGAAATTGTTTGAGGAATCTAAATCTAGAATATATAGATTGTCATGGATATTGATCTCCAGTCAACAGTTATAAATATAATCTCATTGAGGCTTTTGAACTGGAGAAATGCTTATCCCTAACATTTCTGGAATCCTTTATTTAACCAACTGCTTTAAATCACTGTCACCTTTTAAAGAATAAGCACTTCTGTTGCTGTGGAGCATTCTGTGGTGACTCAGCTATTTGTCCAAGGAGGAAAAATGTTTCCAGGGATGAGGGACTTCAGTTCTGTGGACAGAATGGAGAATATGAGGCTATTCCTAGAACAGTGCAAGTAATGAGTATGCATATTAAAGATTTAAAAATCTGTTTTGAGTGCAATCACTGACTCAATCTCCACAGTCTCCACAATCACCATTCTTTGCATGAAGACATTTCTCCTCATCTTAGTGCTAAATGGGCTATTCAATTTTGAGGTTGTGACACCTAATCATGAACCCCTTAGCCACAGTGAACACAAGACTATAAGACGTAGGTGCAGAATTATGCCATTCCAACTATTGAGGCTTCCATTCCATCATGACTGAATTAGCAGCCCTCTCAACCCCCATTCTCCTGAATTCTGACACTCTTACTAATGAGGAAACTATCACCCTCTGCATTAAATACACCCAATGACTAGGCCTCCATGGCTGTCTGTGGCAATTAATTCAACAGATTCATTACCTTCTAGCTAAAGAAATTTCTCCTCATCTCTGTTCTAAAGGGACATCCTCGAGGCAGTGCCCTCTCGTTCTAGGCTCCTCCACTAGAGGAAAAGTCCTCCCCATGTGCTGCTGTGTGAGAAATGGCCGGGGGTTGCCAACATCAGGCCCTTTGTATCCTCTTCAGAGCTTGTTAACCTACCTATCTCTGTACCATCAGGAAATTTACTGCAATGCAATTGGTTGTCTCACCCATAAGCAACTGGTTGACTCTGAAAAATGACTCATCTGTTCTGACACTCTCTACTGTCAGCCAGCTTGTCTTCTATCCATGCAACACTTTACCCCCAGCTCCATGTTTTCTGATCTTAGACAGTAGCCTTTTGTGTAGCACTGGCATAAAGAAAGGAGGCTGAAAATCTGGTTGAATGGCAACTCAAAAAACAACTCTCACTCAACTTTGGCAAAACCAACAAGATGATTATTGACCACACGAGAATGAAGCTGAAGATCAATGAAACAGTCCTTGTTAGAGGATCAAAGTTGGAGAGGGTTGACAACTTTAAATTATTTGGTGTTATTATTTCAGTGGATCTGTCCTCGCGCTAGCATACAAGTACCATCATAAAGGCAGCATGACAGCACCTCTACTTTCTTAGAAATTTGTGCAAATCTGGCATACTGTTGAAAACTTTCTCAAACTTCTATAGATGAGGAGTGGAGAATATCCTGCCTGGCTGCATCACGGCATGCTACGGAAACACAACTGCCCAAGAACAGAAAAACCTACAGAGTAGTGAACGTAGCCCAGTCTATCTCAAGCAAAGTCCTTCCCACCACTGAGCACATCTACCAAGAGCACTGCCAAAAGAAAAGAGCATCTATCATCAAAGACCCCACCATCCAGACCATGCTCTCTTCTTGCTGCTACCATTGGGAAGGAGATTCAGGAGCCATTGACCCCATTCCATCATGTTCAGCAACAGTTACTACTATTCAACCATCAGGCTCTTGAGCAAGCAGGGTAACTTCATTCACCTTAGGACTTGATGGTGCCAGACTGGCAGATTTTCCAGACTATGGAATTTGAATCTTAGTAACAACCAAGCTCAATGTTAGTTCAGTTTTAAAGACGTTACACAGAACCCGGTGTGTATAAAGGAAGTGAGGGATACAGGGCCCTGGTGCTTGAAGGTAATGTGGTGAACAGAACCCTAAAGGGAGCAATGGAGTAGAAGTAAGTGAGTTTAAATAGGTGTGTAGGAAGCAGGTCTAGGATGAGTTTAAAGGGAGTACAAAAAAAAAATCAGAACACAGTGTGGCAGCTACTGAACCAAACATTCAGGTACTGAATAATCAGAGTTTTACTGTAATAAATTCCAGCATTTTCCTGATGACAGATGTTAGGCTAGCTGACCTATAATTTCTTACCTTCTTTCTTCCTTCATGTTGAGGACTATTATTAACGCTATTACTTTCAATCTTTTAGAACCACCACAGAATCTAAAGATGAGCGTTAGCTTTATTTGTCACATGTACATCAAAACCTGCAATGAAATGCATCGTTTGCAGCAATTACCACAGTCCGAGGGAATGCTGGGGGCAGCCCGCAAGTCCTGATGAAGCGTCTCGCCCCAAAACATCGACGGTTTACTCATTTCCTTAGGTTAAGTCTTGCCTTGATTTCCTTCAGCATTTTGTGTTTATTACTTAGATTTCCCGCAACTGCTAATTTTCTCTTGTTCGTACTTAAAGAGGAACATATTGGTGCTGAAATGTAAATTGTTCAGGTAGGTCACAATAACCAAAATATATAACTTTTAATTTCCAGATTTCTTTTTGTGTTCCAAACAGATGAGTGCAGTTTCGGATTTCCTCTTTGTGCAGCCAATGCCATGTAATTTATGGTTTTTAAAATTATCATTGTTCCTGGGTAGTTAGAGGTTTGGATTCTGGCCTCCAAACAATCTGTTGACATGCTTCTTTTTCTTTAGTCTTACAAGATTATAAGGCATAGAAGTAGATTTAGGCCATTCTGCCCATCATGTCTGCTCCACCATTCCATCATGGCTGATCCCAGATCCCACTCAACCGCATACACCATATCCTTTGATGCCCTGACCGATCAGGAAACTATCAGCTTCCACCGTAAGTATATGCACGGACTTGGCAATTCACTACTCTCTGGCTGAAAACAGTTCCTCCTTACATCTGTTCTACAGTGTCACCTCTCAATTCTGAGGCTGTGCACTCTAGTTCTGGGTGCCCCCACCAGAGGGAACATCCTCTCCACATCCACCTTGTCTAGTCCTTTCAACATTCAGTAGGTTTCAATGAGATCCTACGCATTCTTCTATATTCCAGTGGGTACAAGCCCAAAGCTGCCAAACACTCCTTATATGTTAACCCCCTTCACTCCCGGAATAATCCTTGTGAACCTCTGGACTCTCTCCTGAGTCAGTTATGGTTTAATATTTAGCATTATGAAATCTGTGATAAAGGTGGTGAGTACAATTGCTCTTCAGAACTGGTGGGGGGGGGGAGTGGAAAATGCCTCATGATGTAGGAGACAAGAGTTTGAACCAGTGTGGATAACTTCACTCACCTCAACAATGAACTGATACAACACCTGTTGTATGGACTCACTTTCGAGGACTCCAAAACTCGTGTTCAAATCTCAAAGTAAATTTGTTACCAAAGCACACATGTACCCTGATATTCATTTCTTGGGGATATTCACAGTAGGTACAAAGAAACACAACAGAACCAATGAGAAGCTGCACACAACAAATACGGACAAACAAACAATGTGTAACAGACAACAAAATGTGCAAATACAAAATATAATAGTAATAATAAATATTGAGAATATGAATTGTTCTCAATTTTTTTTTACATAATTTGTCTTTTGCTCATTGATTGTCAGTCTTTGTGTGCAATTTATTGATTCAGTTGTACGGGTATTTCTTTGCTGTACAGTCAATTTCTGCTAGGAAATTAATCTCTGGGTTGTTTCTGGTGACATATATGTACTTTGATAACAAGTTTACTTTGAACTTTAAAATCTTCTGGTGAGGATATCAAAAAGTAGCAGAATCTGCCCCCATCCATCAGTTCCCGTGACCTATTCTGCAGATGATGACTCCTGGGTACTGAGATACCAGGAGTCATCATTTTACATTTATGCCTTAGTCAAGTTTTCCAAGCAGATTGCATGATAGCCAGCACACTAGAGACTTCTGGGAATTTTATATGCCACACTAGTAAACATACTGTGACAAGGATGTCAGTGTTCTGAAAGAGACATGACAGGCACCAAGTAAATGTAAGACTTCTTTCCTTTAGGGTTACCCACACACACAAAATGCTGGAGAAACTCAGAAGGTCAGGCAGCCTCTGCGGAGGGAATAAAGAGTCGATGTTCTGGGCTGAGACCCTTCATAAGGACAGGAGATTCCTGATGAAGTGTCTCAGCTTGTTATTCCTGTTCATAGATGCTACCTGGCCTGCTGAGTTCCTCCAGCATTTTGCATGTGTTACTCTGGATTTCCAGAATCATGTAGCAAGATTGCTGATGTCCTCTATAGGGAAGATGTTCTAAGATAATAATGGATGGTAAAGTGCATCTCTTTGAGCAAATAACATTGCTATTCTCCACACAGAGATATAAATAAGACTCAATATTCAAAGATTCAAAGTACAGTGCATATATAAAAAAGTATTCACACCTCTTGGAAGTTTTTATGTGTTATTGTTTTACAACATTGAATCACAATGGAATTTGGCTTTTTTTAAAACTGATCAACAGAAAACAAGCTTTCATGTCAAAGAAAAAACAATTTTCTACAAATCGGTCTAAAATTATTACAATTATTAAACACAAATTAATTGCATAATTACTTACCCTCTTCAAGTCAGTATTTAGTAGATCCACTACAAGATTAGGCAGCAATTACAGCCTTGAGTCTGTGTGGATAGATCTCTCAGTTTTGTACATCTGGACACTCCAATTTTTCCTCATTCTACTTTACAAAACTGCTCAAGTTCTGTCAGATTGCATGTGGATCGTGAGTAAACAGCCCTTTTTCAAGTCCAGTCATTAATTCTCAATTGGATTGAGTTCTGGACTCTGACTTGGCTACTCCAGTACATTAACTTTGTTGTTTTTAAGCAGTTCCCGTGTAACTTTATGCTTGGGGTCATTGTCTTGCTGAAAAACAAATCTTCTCCCAACTCGCAGTTCTCTTGCAGACTGCATCAGAATTTCCTCTAGTATTTTCCTGTGCTTCACTGCATTCATTTTACCCTCTACCTACACAGGCCTTCCAGGGCCTACTGCTGTAAAGCATTCCCACAGCAAGATGCAGCCATGCTTCACAGTAGGATAGATAGATAGATACTTTATTCATCCCCATGGGGAAATTCAACATTTTTTCCAATGTCCCATACACTTGTTGTAGCAAAAACTCATTACATACAATACTTAACTCAGTAATAATATGATATGCATCTAAATCACTAATTCAAAAAGCATTAATAATAGCTTTAAAAAAATGTTCTTAAGTCCTGGCAGTTGAATTGTAAAGCCTAATGGCATTGGGGAGTATTGACCTCTTCATCCTGTCTGAGGAGCATTGCATCGACAGTAACCTGTCGCTGAAACTGCTTCTCTGTCTCTGGATGGTGCTATGTAGAGGATGTTCAGGGTTTTCCATAATTGACCGTAGCCTACTCAGCGCCCTTCGCTCAGCTACCGATGTTAAACTCTCCAGTACTTTGCCCACGACAGAGCCCGCCTTCCTTATCAGCTTATTAAGACGTGAGGCGTCCTTCTTCTTAATGCTTCCTCCCCAACACGCCACCACAAAGAAGAGGGCGCTCTCAACAACTGACCTATAGAACATCATCAGCATCTCACTGCAGACATTGAATGACGCCAACCTTCTAAGGAAGTACAGTCGACTCTGTGCCTTCCTGCACAAGGCATCTGTGTTGGCAGTCCAGTCTAGCTTCTCGTCCAACTGTACTCCCAGATACTTGTAGGTCTTAACCTGCTCCACACATTCTCCATTAATGATCACTGGCTCCATATGAGGCCTAGATCTCCTAAAGTCCACCACCATCTCCTTGGTCTTGGTGACATTGAGACGCAGGTAGTTTGAGTTGCACCATATCACAAAGTCCTGTATCAGTTTCCTATACTCCTCCTCCTGTCCATTCCTGACACACCCCACTATGGCCGTGTCATCAGCGAACTTCTGCACATGGCAGGACTCCGAGTTATATTGGAAGTCAGATGTGTACAGGGTGAACAGGACCGGAGAGAGTACGGTTCCCTGTGGCGCTCCTGTGCTGCTGACCACTGTGTCAGACCTACAGTCTCCCAACCGCACATACTGAGGTCTATCTGTCAAGTAGTCCACTATCCAATCCACCATGTGAGAGTCTACTCCCATCTCCGTTAGTGTGTTTTTGATTATGTGCTGTGTTTGACTTATGTCATACATAGCATTTAGTTTGATGGCCAAAATAACTAATTTTGGTTTCATCAGACAATAGAACTGACTTCAGAATCTGCCACATACCTTCTGGCAAACCCTAGCTGAGATTTCATGTGAGTTTTTTTCCCCCCAAATGTGTCTTTCTCTTTTCCATTCTCCCATAAAGCTGTGATTGGTGAATCACCTGGGTAACAGTTGTTACCTGTTACCTGCAGGCTCTTCCATCTCAGTCACTGAAGCTTGTAACTCAAGTAAGCCACTGAGTTGTCATCAATCCTTTGGTGGCCTCCCTCGCTATCCCCTTCTTGCATGGTCACTCAATTTTTGAGGATGGCTTGCTCTTGGCAGATTTACAGCTGTGCCATATTCTTTCCATTTCTTGATGATTGACTTTTCTTGATGTACTCCAAGGGATATTCATTGACTTGGAAATGTTCTTGTATCCATCTCTTCACTTAAGTTATCTTAATTATGAATTGCAGCAAACGAACCAGCCAGCAACTCAAACTTCTCTATTTCAGTAACAATCATATTACCTTTTATAACCAATACTGGAATGTTATTAGCTTTATGAATCAACCCCTCCCCCCATTTTCTTAATCATTACCCAAACGCCTCCAACTATAATATCTCTTCCAATATTATCACAATATGTCCTTCACTAAAACTTGTTCTTTTTACAACCTTCACCACTTTCCTCAAAATGGCCTGTACCCTTTTATACTTAATAAGGTCACTCGGAGAATGATACTTCTTAACTTTTCTGAACAGTTTATTTCTCTCCCCAATTGCCCCTGCACACTCATTCTACCACAGTACAGCCTTTTGCCTATCAATGCCCTTTTTAATAGGAATCACTTCCACCGCAGTGTGATGAATAATGTGACATAATCTTTCATTGCAGAAATCCACATTGTCCTCAACATTCAGCCCAGACAGACGTTCATCAAGCAAAACCTCGAAGTTCTCCCAATTTGTTTTACCAAACTTCCACCTCCAAAGAGTGGCCTATTCTCCCCTATATAAATCCAAACCAAAGCTTATAAATATAGAAAAACAATCACTCCCCAATGTTTCATCTCTTATAACATCCTACTAACTTACTCCAGCCAGAATGTTCAAACCTGACGTTAAACTATAGCTGTTTCAGAACTATTATGAACATTAAATCTCATACCCCTCCTATCATTAAGACACTCAAGATGGGAAATATCTAAATATTCTTCAACAAACAAACCACCACCATCATTCTGCGAACAACCCCACTGTGAACTATGTGCATTAAAACCCCCACACCATGCAACCCTTAGTGAGCTGGAGCTATGCATGCTTTCCAACAAATCAATCAAAAACTTTCCACAAAGGTTGTAAAAATTTACCACTTTAATACCCCTACCTGTTGAATCAAATACTTTTACCACAAGTGCCTCACACACTTCATTCACATCCACAACTGTATATCCAATCCCTTTCCTTATAAAACTTGCAACACCACCCCTTCTACCCATTGACCTATCACATCTAATTACAATATAATCCTGCAAAGAAAATCTTAAAAGTGGTGGCAACCAGGTTTCCTGAATACACATAACACCAGGTAGATTTGATAAATCAGAAATAGACTTCTTCAAATGTTGACCATTAGAAATCAGGTTTCTTGCATTACACTGTAATATTCTTAATCCCATTATGTACCTTCACAAAAGACTGAAATACAGATACCCCACCCATCAGAGCTTCATTTATAGCTTCCCATATAACACCAGTTATACCAAGGTACACTTCAACAGCTTTCGCAATTTAAATTTTCTCCATATGACTACATGTCTGAGCAGTACAATTCACCACATCCTTTAAAAACATCATAAACTTCATTTTATCAACAAGTAAAGATCTTTAGTAGGAAAACTATGATGCTGACATATACCCTCTGACTTCACATTCTGTTCTCTGACTGGTAATACTTTATCACCATTTGATTTAACTTTATGCAAGGCCTCTGCAGAAGACACACCTAACTGTACATTAACCTGTTGAACTTCAGCTGCCTCCTTTAGCACTTCACATCCTCTACAAGCTGTATCTCCTCCACAATTACAACTAAACTTTACACCTTCACAATCTTCATACTTATGTTCTGCACCACACTTACTCCATTTTAGTTTCCTGTGATATGCTGTGCCACATGCCCAAACCTCTGACATGTATAAAATCTAAGCAGAGGTGTGAAGCTGTGCCAAACATGTCTTTACCTTAGAAATTACCTACGGTTACCCATAACCCTCCACTTTTCTGAGCTCCATGTACCTGTTCAGGTGTCTCTTAAAAGACCCTATTGTATCTGCCTCCACCACCGTCACCGGCAGCCCATTCCACGCACTCACCACTCTCTGCATAAAAAACTTACCACTGACATCTCCTCTTTACCTGCTTCCAAGCACGTTAAAACTGTACCCTCTCATGCTAGCTATTTCAGCCCTGGGGAAAAAGCCTCTGACCATCCACATGATCAATGCCTCTCATCATCTTATACACTATCCATCCTTTCTCCATTTATGACTACTTACAATTTTTTTACCTCCTTAACCTTACCTTGCAATAAATGAGATTTAACCTCTTCTATCGAAATCTCCACCAGAGCACCCCCAACATTAGATAACATAGATACTAACTTTTTACCAAGGTCTCAAACATAATTGCCTTCTCACATTGTTTCTTATCCTTACAAGCGATTAACACATTACTTCCTCTTAAAATACAAGCACAATCTATATTCCCTAGAGCCAATTTTAACTCTGTAGTTAATTTAATAGAATTGATACAAAGAAGATTGATACTAGAAGGGCTGACATGGCCTGTTTCTGTGCTGTAGTTGTTATATGATAGAGGAAAGCTGTTCTGGGTTAAATTTAAATAGTACCTTGAAGTCTTCTTTCCTTTTATTTCAAAATATCTTACCCTTCCTCTCCATCACTTGAAATCATTCCAATATTCTGTGTCTGTTTCCATTTTTCAGATCAAGATTCAACTTCATTTCAACCTGCACTGACCCCAACCCTCCACTTGCAGTTCCTTTTCCAGATCTTCCCTCCCACCTGAACCTACACTATTTCCCAACATACCATTCACAGCCAGTGCCACCAACCACCGCTCCTCCTCCTCGTCAACAATTCGAACACTCTGTTCTCTGTGCAGCTGAGCCACACCTAGCCAGCTGCTGGACCTTCCAGGAACGGCTGTATTTTTACTACAATCAACTGAAACACCTTGGCCACACACAGGTGATCCCCATTTCACTAATTGTGTGACTTCTCAAACCAAATGGCTGCACCAGTGATGTTAGTGTGTCATATGGGGGTGGGGGTGGGGGTGAATACCTAGGCAATCAGTTATTTTGTGTTTTTTATTTGTAAACAATTTAGATCACCTTGGAGAGATCTGTTTTTAGTTTGACACAGAAATGTCTTTTTCTATTGATTAATGTCAAAAACAGCCAAATTAAATCCACTGTGATTCAAGCTTGTAAAAAAAAGCATAAAAACTTCCGGGGGTGGGGGGGGGGGCGTTGGTTAAGTACTTCTTATAGGCACTATCCATTTATTATCAAAGTACGTATGCAGTCTACAACCTTGAGATTTGTCTTCCCACAAACCACCACAGAACAAAGAAAGAAAACCATGGACTCATTCAAAGAAAAATATCAAACCCCCAACGCGCAAAAAAAGAGCAAATCATGCAAACAGCAAAATAACATGATCACAGAGGACACAATATAAAACACCAAACCACAAATCAAACGAGTCCAGGCATGTTCACATCAGCTCTGTTCAGTTCAATCTAGCTCTGTGTCATTTGTATACTTCAGGCCGCAGGGGGTGTGGTTCCCCATTAGCCAATCAGGAATAGGAACCTTCCATGGCTGCCAACATTCCATATATAAATATAGTAAGTGTGATTTACAATATTTGTTACCTCCATTTTCCAGCACGGACTGGCACTCTAAGGTTTGCTCCAATGAAAAATCTATTAATAATTATACCTGAGCCGAGCACAACCCTGAGAAGAACTAGTTAACTCCATCTTGCCAGTGTCTGCAAAATGAAGTCAGGGAGGAAAGCGTTCAATGCAACATTATTTGGCATTTCAAAATGAACACACTAACACCATTGCAAGGTTAAGCAATGGAAATTACAATAGGCACATATATAGGGCTTATTAATTAACTATGTTAATTGTTACTGTAATCTAAGTGCTTCACAGCCTTCTCATTAAAGCAATGTCACATTCGTTCAGAGGTTACTGTGCAGATCAGCCAAGATATCTTTTCTGAGATGTCAATCAACTGGGTTGGATCTTGTAGATGACCTTGACAGTCAAGCTTAAATACATTGGCTCAGGATTTGACCAGTTTACATTGCTTAATATTTCAAAGTGATATTCAACACCTAGGTGGATGTTCATCTGCATAAGTGTAAGTGATCAGAATTGAAAGGCAAATTAGTCTGTACCAGGCAAATACTGTCAGATGCTTCAAGTGTGTTAAGTATAAGGAGCAAGTTGTTACTGTTGAATAATTGCTTGCTCTAGGCCACCAGGTAGAATATTAACAATTGCAATGCTGACAAGGTGATACGTAAAGGTTGGTTGCACATCTCAATTGGCCCAGACCAGAGAGGAGTTGTTGGTGATCCAGCCTTCTGCTGAGTGGGGTAAGTGGAGAAAACAGTTAAAGACCACAAGACCATCAGACCATAGGAGTAGAAATAGGTCATTCAGCCCATTGAGTCTGCTTTACCATTCCATCTTCTTCTTAAGCTCATCAGTCCTGCTGGGACATAGGCTGCCAATAGTAACTGACCAGAGTTCGGCCAATCTTTCAAGTTGTCCCCAGGTATAGCCTATTGTCTTGGTGTACTCTTCCTCTCCCAGAGATGAGGTCTTTGGAGCTTCTGTTGGCATTTCAGTAGCGCTGGGTTTTTTACAAGATGGGGCTGCTAGCTCCATATCCAGCTCTCCTCCATTCACAGCTGACTTCATGGTGGAGTCCATTCTGTGATCTGGCTGTGGGTCAGGAAAGTGGAAATTGGAATTCAGTCTGGGGAAATGCATTTTGGAGTGGCAAACAAGTCTAGGATAAGTGAATGCCCACATATTTTGAAAGCAGCAAAGTTGTGTGGTTCAGTTGGAATATTGAATATTGATGGCTGAAGCAATCACAATGGAATTCAATAAACCACTAGTTAGGTTGCAGCTAGATATAGTTCAGGTCCCGATTGTTAATCCCCTATCTTGTCCCTAATCTCCTTTGATTATGCCTTGATTCCAATTGTTAATTTCCAATTTACTGCTAATTTGCTTGATGACAGCACACCTGGTCTCCATCAAGAACTGCTGTATAAAAACCCTGGTGTCACAACCACTGGTTGCTAGTTCGTTGGTCTATTCCCATGTCAAAACTTTGTTTCCTAACTGCTTAGAGCTGTTAGTTCTTAGTTCAGCTTCAGTTTCAAGATATTCCCTGAAAACCCTGTCTCTGTGTCAAGACTCCATATCAGAGCTTCGTGTCAAGATTCCTCCTGTCTGCTGTTCAACGTTCACGTCTATGCCAGCATCCCCAACTCAATCTCCGTGCTTGTGTCCTGCACTTGGGTACTCCTCAGTCGCTCCGTGCAACAGATAACTCTTCAGAGTTCCTATCAATGTACAATAGCACCAGGTGTTTTGGCCCACAATGTTCTGCTGATGTTTTAACCTACTCTAAGATCAATCTAACTGTTCCTTCCTACATAATCCTCCATTTCTCCATCATCCATGTGGCTGTCTAAGATTTTCTTAAATACCCCTGCTGTACCTTCCTTCATCCTTGTCTCTGGTGGGGCGTTTCACACACTCAACATGCACAATCCTCCCTGAAGAAGGCTGATACAATGGTCACTATGAACCAAGCCTGCCAGAGGTCAGCACGGTGAGCAGAGTAGAGGAGTAAGTGGATTCATTGCATCACAGCTGCAGTGATCCAGTGATCTATCCTGGCCTGTGTCGGGTTTGCATGCTCTTCCTGTGACCACTGTGCCCTAGTTTCCACCCACAGCCCAAAGGCTGGTAGCTTGAATGGGCACCGTGTGTGTGGCTGAGTGGTGGAATCTGGACGAAGTGGATGGGAATGTGGGGAGAGAAAGGCGGGATTTGTAAAGATTAGTACAGCTGCAATTTCATGACCAGCACGGACTTGGTGGTCTGAAGTGCCAGTTTCTGAGTTATATGACTAATTAAATTGATGATTGGCTGTCCAGTTAGATCTGTGCAGTTCTTCTGTTCTGCAGTAGATGATATGAGATACACAAAGAAACCTGTGCAGGAGAGTTTTTAAAGTGGAAAAGCTGCTGCACTGGGGCAGTTCCACACTTTTGACTTCAGAAGTCCGGGGGCAGTGGTACGAGCAGTCACCACATCTGGGGTCTTCTTTGGCTGCAGTGAATGACCATGACTTCTGTACCGTGTCATGTCCTTCACCCTCCAGGAAGCATTGCAGAACAACCTTCCTGGCCATTGGATCTCACTGTTGATCTCATCCACCCGGTCCACCAGAGCTGATATTGATGCTGGGACAGATATGTCCCTGTTGTATGATAAGAATATCATTCAAATCAAACACTACAGAAGTAAGCAGTTGTTTTTTTTTTCCTTTTGCATGTTTTGAGGCTACCTCTAAAGCAGGGCTTGTTACTGCTGGCACTGTTTTGAGATTACACTTTAAGTTTCAGATCTGTGGGATGAATTGGGACATCTCATATTCAGCTGTGTTCATGGGTAGCAGACACCCCTGCATCAGACTTCTGCAATTGATTGGCTGCTAAGTTCCTGCCAAGGATGCTGCTTACTATGATGCTGGAAGAGGCCATGTGGCCCTTCGAACTCTTCCTGGCTGCCAGCCCAGCAATTCCACTTGCCTCCCCCCGCAACACCCCCATCCCTTTTCCCTATCACCTTGCTGCTCATCGTGTCTTGTACACACTTCGAGTCCACTTTGATTAGATTCCCATTCACCTACAGTGTTTTAGGGCAATCTGCAGTAGCAGATTAAAGCACCAGCACATCTTTGGGATATGAACGGTTGCTCAAGTCTAGAGCATGCACTGAAACAAGCCAGTGACTCTCACAGAATTGCCAAACAGTTGGCAACATGATCTGACCCAGCTTGTTTATTTTCAGCTTAAATGTCCAGCATGTGATTTTTTTTTACAAAACAGAACATTATGCACCTGTGATGGATGCAGGGCAGCAAATATAAATACTTTAAATGTGCCTAAAAGAGTACTGTTCCTTCTTCATTCTTGTAATGATATTAGAGTAATGGTTTCACGCTCATTGCCAGGAATGTAATATCTGATAGCTGTTGTTAGAACACCTCAATCCCTTCTGAGAGCAGTGATTAATGTTATGTGGGCCAAAGGAGCAGCCATTTCTTGCCTTGAATATATAATTGTGAACATAAAGTACATAAATTAACTCACTCTACAAGAGATTAGCACAGATGGATGCTCTTTTTTATGCAAGTATAAAGCTGGTGTACCACCAGAGAGAGAGCCACAAAATGTGCAGAAGTATAAGGTTGAACTAGTCTCAAAAGTGAGATTTTGTCTTACTATGAACAGCCATTTCCAATAAGCTAAATAGAGGCCAATTATCTACATTCCCAAGATGCATCGGACATTGCATCATCAGGTTTCTGAACGGACAATGAACTAGTCCATGAACACTCTCAATATTTTTGCTCTTTTTGCTCTACTTGTCTAATGCCGATGTAAGTGGCGGTGGTCAATGTTGTGTGAAGGGGGAGGTTTGGGGACTTTGATGTTTCTATCATTTTATGAGGTTTCTTTGTTTTGTGGAGGTCTGTGAAGACAACAAATTTCAGGTTGTACTCTGAAATTAAATGTACTTTGAAACCTTTGAAATATATATATATATATTTCTTTCTGAGATTTATAGTTTTTTTTGTATGGGACTGCACTGTTGCAGCGAAACAATAAATTTCTTAACATGTGTTGGTGATATTAAACCTGATTGTGATTCTAACATTCTTGGAGTAGATTCTACAGGATTCAGGTTGTAATTGGGTTGTAAGGTTTGCTTAGATGCAAGAAAGTGACATTGAACAAATAGTGTTATAGAAGGAGGAACTTCAACCATAAAGTCAGTTTCCTTCCCTTATAGACCTTCAAGTTTAGTTGTATCAAAACATTTTTTGATAATATTCCAAATGCTTGCAGAGATTTACCATCACGGTGTTGATACAGGTGTAACATCTTGGGAGTTTGTTTTATTCTTATATAAAAGGACTTAGAGGTTTGAGATATTCTGCTGTTTCCACAGTGTCTGTCCACTGAAGATATGGATCTCAGGAGTATGAATGCAGAACATAGAAACATAGAAAATAGGTGCAGGAGTAGGCCATTCAGCCCATTTGAGCCTGCACCACCATTCAGTATGATCATGGCTGATCATCCAACTCAGAACCCTGCACCTGCTTTCTCTCCATACCCCCTGATCCCTTTAGCCACAAGGGCCATATCTAACTCTCTCTTAAATATAGCCAATGAACTGGCCTCAACTGTTTCCTGTGGCAGAGAATTCCACAGATTCACCACTCTCTGTGTGAAGAAGTTTTTCCTTATCTCGGTCCTAAAAGGCTTCCCCTTCATCCTTAAACTGTGACCCCTCGTTCTGGACTTCCCCAACATCAGGAACAATCTTCCTGCATCTAGCTTGTCCAATCCCTTTAGAATTTTATATGTTTCAATAAGATCCCCCCTCAATCTTCCAAATGCCAGTGAGTATAAGCCTAGTCGATCCAGTCTTTCTTCACACGAAAGTCCTGCCATCCCAGGAATCAATCTGGTGAACCTTCTTTGTACTCCCTCTATGGCAAGAATGTCTTTCCTCAGATTAGGGGACCAGAACTGCACACAATACTTGTAGGACAGTACTTCACAGGAACAGGCCCTATGGCCCACAATGTTTGTGCTGAATTTAAAGCCAAATTAAAATTCTTCCTCAGCATGTGGCCTTGTCTTCATGTCTCTTCATTCCTTGCATATTCATGTGTCTCTCTAAAAACCACTATCATATCTGCTTCCATCACTAGCCTGGCACTTATTCCAGGCATCAATTAATCTTGGCATAAAAACTTGCCCACAAATAAAAAAAATAACTTCCCCTCCCTCGCCTAGTGTTTGTCGGTTTGATATTTCCACCATGGGAAAAAAGATTCTGACTACCTACCTTATCCATGTCTCTCAGGATTGGAAAAAGCTGCAGAGGATTGTGAACTCAGCCTGCCCCATCACGGGCCTAAGCCTCCCCACCATCGGCTACATCTTCCGAAGGCAATGACTCAAGAATGTGGCATGTGAGGGCTCCTCACCTTCTAGGATGTTACTGCCATTAAGGAGGAGGTACAGGATCCTGAAGATACACACTCAATGCTTATGAAAAGCTTCTTCTCTCCTCTGGCTTCAGATTTATGAACGATGCATGACATAAGTGAACACTACCTCAATATTTTGCTCTCTATTTACACTTATTTAGTTTTTATATTTCTTACTGTAACTTTTTATGTATTGCAATGTACTGCTGCCACAAAAACAGCATATTTCATAACAACACACATAAAATCTGCAGGAGCTCAGCAGGTCAGGTACCATTAATGGAAGTGAATAAACAGTCGGCGTTTTGGGCTGAGGTCCTTCTTCAGGAATGGAAAGGAAGGGGGGAGATGCCAGATTAAAAAGGTGAGGGGTGGGGAAGAAGGATAGCTTGAAAGTGGTGGGTGAAGCCAAGTGGGTGGGAAAGAAGGAATATGTTAGAAAAGGAGAGCGGACTATAGAAGAAGGGGTAAGAGAAGGGGACCTGGGGCAGGTGAGAAGAGGTAAGAGGCTAGAGTGAGAATGTTAGTGATAATAAATCTAATTCTAATAAATTTATATTGTGCCTTCCCTCAATGCTTGATACTCCAAAAAAAAAAAAAGAAACCAAGTTTGTACAACCACTTTTAATTCATACCCTCTATACAAGGTGACATCCTGGTAAACCTCTTCTGTGTCCTTTCCAAATCCTCCACGCCATTCTGTAAAGTGGACAACGTGGATTTCATGCAATAGGGCAGATGTGGCCCCAACAGCATTTAGTATGATTGTTTCAATGCCTAAGCCCACAACTGCTCCTTGTGTCTGGTTGCAAGAACAGTGTTGACTACCCGTGTTTTTTTTCTGCCAGGAGTGTTGTTAGTGTTGTTATCAAATAAATCAGCACATTGAGTACAAGAACAGCTATGTTATGTTGAAGCTTTACAAGATGTCGGTAAGGCCAAGTTTAGTGTGAGGTTCTGGTCACCTACCTATAGGAAAGATATCAATAAACTTGAAAGAGTGCAAAGAAAAGTTGCAAGGAATTTGCCAACACCTGGGGACTTGAGTTAGAGGGAAAGGTTGAATAGCTTATTCCCTGGAGTACAGAAGAATAAGGGGAGATCGTATAGAGATGTACCAAATTCTGAAGGGTATTTTAGGTGAATGCATGCACACTTTTTTTACTTCATACTGAGTGAGATGAGAACTAGCAGTCATAGGTTTTGGGTGAAAGGTGAAATATTCCAGGGGAATTTGAGGGGAAACTTCTTCACTTGGAGGGTTGTGTTAGTGTGGAGTGAACTGCTGACTGAAGTGGTGGATGGAGGTTCGATTGCTACATTTAAAAGAAGTTTGGATGGATACATGGATGAGAAAGGTATGGAGGACAATGTTTTTCAGATGGATCTAGGCACAAAATCAGGTCAGCATAGATTAGATGGGCCAAAGGACTTGTTTCTGTGCTGTAGTATTCTATAACTCTAAATTTGATACAGGTGACAGAGGGTTAAGTGTAAGAGATACAAATAGAATAATCCTAACCCTAATGCAATTGTTGAAATAAAGATTCAACCAACTTGTTGAAATTGTATATTCCGCAGAGGAATCGGCTTTGGGTCACTGTGAAAGCCACCCGGCATTTTCAGGAGCTGCTTTCATTCTTTTTACTGGAATGATTTGTATGCATTGCGCCAAGCAAGTGGACAACGTGGCGACTCACATCACAGCTCCGTGAGCCAGTCTGTGGCAGGGAGCTGATCCATTCCATGTACTACGTGCAAGGGCAAAGGATTTGCTGGTTGGCATCATGCCCACTTAGATTAGCATGCTCTCGGCTGTCTCAGTGGAATGTGTGTGTAAGATCAAAGTACACCCAACTGTACTGATGCTGTTGGAAGAAATACTGCAGATGCTGGAAATCTGAAATTAAAAATGCATCCAGTGGCTGGAATCACTCAGCGAGTCAGGCTGTGGATAGAGAAACTGAATGAAAGTTACAAACACAAGCAAGTCTGTGGATGTTGGAAATCCACAGCAACACACACAAAATGCCAGTGGAACACAGCAGGCCAGGCAGCATCTATAGGGAGAAGCGCTGTCGACGTTTCGGGCCGAGACCCTTTGTCAGGAGGCTGGAAAGATGGGCTGGAGAAGGAGGAATTTGTTAGGAGAAAGGAGAGGAGGAGGGGACGCAGTGGAAACTGAGAGTGAACTGGGAGTGAATCAGATACTGCGAGAATGGAAGTAATAGAGAGAGTAGAGAGGAATGTGGAGATGCCGTTGAGTGTGGGAAAGAGCTGAGTAGGACTGGAATGGAGAGAGGAGCTGGAGATATAGAGTAATGGTGAAATATTTATCAATAGGGTTGTAGAATCTGGGATATTACAAGTCAATAGAAGTCCCATGGGTGGAGAGATGGAGGACAAGGGAAAAGAAATATTGCTTAGAAGAAATAAGGAAGGAGAAAGATTGCCTTTGAACTGTGGGTACAGCTTCATCTGGAAATTGAAGTGTAATCTGAACCTTAACTTTGAAGGAACTAGAACATACGAATAGTAGAAGAAAATTAGAGGTGGTGCTGAATGAAATTGCAGTTGAAAACACCTGCAATAGGTCCTTTTCCTATCCTATAACTTCAATAATTGCAGTACTGTGTAAGATTCTTAGGCACATATGTATAGCTAGGGTGCTTATCACTTCTGCAGAGTTTTGTATTTGTCAATGTGGAGTAGAGAGTGACTTTGTAAATCTGGCAGGAGCAAAGGAGGTTGGGAGTGATGAGGGTGGAGTGTTGTGGGAGGAGTGTGGGGCAGGCGGCAGGAAAGGAGTGTCAGGGGCGGAAGGTGGTGCAGATGCAAACACACCCAGTCCTGAGACACCAGGCAAGGTCATTTGATTCTAAACAATTGGTTTATTGATCATTACAGAATGTCTCTCTGGTGCTTTCTGCTCCCTCCCCTCTCCCTTCCCCTTCTTGCAATCAGAATCCCCCTCTCTTTGCCCCCTTCCCACTCTCAGTCCACATAGACCCATATCATCACTCACATTTGTCATGAAATTTGGTTTTTTGCAGCAGCACTACAGTGCTGTTCATAAAATTACTACAGTACTGTGCAAAAACCTTTTGCATCCTAGCTATATAATATGTGTCTAAGACTTATGCACAGTACCATATGTTAAGCTTCTGTTTAATGGAGATGACAGTCACGGAGTGGATTAACTGCTAAACTAAGGCTGAAGTGTCTCCACTGTTGAGCCCACTGCCCTACATCCAAAAGCCCTGTCTGGTTCTGACTGATCTTTATCGCCAAAAAGTTCAAAGTTCAAAGTAAATTTATTATCCAAGTATGTATATGCCACCATGCACTGCCCCGATTCATTTCACATGAGATCATAGGCATACTCAGTAAATACTAGAAACACAATAGAATCAATGAAAGACTATCCGTCCTGTTGGATGCAAACAGCCAATGTGTAAAAGACAGTAAACTGTGCAAACACAGAAGTAGAAAAAAAACAATAAATAAAAAAATCAATAAATATTAAGAACATGAGATGAAGAGTCCTTGAAAGTGACCTGTGAAAATAAAGTACAATCCAGGAATGCCTGAGGACCCAAGAGACGTCTGTGTCCCATTGACACAGAACCTGAACCTGACTCAGAATTTAAGGATCTGGGTAGAGAGGATGAAACACTGGAGAAAAATTATCGTTAATTGAGACAAGGATGTGCGGTTATGGTCCAAATGGAGAGAGCGAGAGACTGAAGTCGATCAACAGTTCTTCACTTTTAGGAAGTGTGCAGAAGTAAAGGAAAACCAGTAAATGCTCGGCCAACAGGGACATTAACTGGAACGTTCACACTAAAGCGATCGTTGATACGGCAGCTCAGAGGTAGTACTTAAATACTAAATAAACACAGTTCTTTAACAGCTTCAAACTAAGTGGTAAGCTGCTTTCCGGAACAATGGTAAGCAGGGAGCATCAACGTTATTCTGCTTTTGGTCAAGTCTCAACAAGACTAAAAGTGGAAAAGAGTTAAATTACACAACAATGAAACACTAATTGGCTAAAACATGCATACCCATGAGAATGATTGCCAAACCCATCCTGCAGCCCGCCTGCGAGGACGTGCAGACTACGCACCCAGGTCTGTAGTTGTGACAAATTGCACCTTGCTGAGCACTAACAGTTACCAGAAGGGTCAATGGGAAACTGTTAATTATTGGAGGAAGGCAAGTCCCATCCATCTTCTGGCAACCCAATTTTTCTCTTTCAGTTTCCCCATTCAGTTTCCTCTTTTCCACTCCTTCCTCATTCAGTTTATTTCCTTTTGCTCATATTCAGCATTTATTTTTCTATTCTCAATTCTTCTCCTTCCTAACCTTGTCACCTCTTTTCCATCGCTTTGTGTGCCTCTCCTCATTTTCTCTCATCTTACTTCTTTCCCTCACCATCATTCTCACGATCATCCTCTCGATTCTTTCACTTCCCAGTCTCCTTCTATTTGTTGCCTCATTTTCTCCTTTTCCCCAAACTTGTTTTACCCTCTTTACCACTGTTCCTCACCTATGGTTTCCTCACCTTTCTTCTCTCCAGCAGCACTCTCACTCTCTGCTTGTTTCTCATTCACTCCTTTGCTACTTTATAACACTTATTGCAGGAGAATTAGTCTTAAATTGGAAGCAAAATCACCAACTAATATGGGATGGAACCTTGGTAAATTAAGTCGACGTCTTGTCAGGTAAACAGGCATCATGTGGTCAGGAGTTTACACTGGAACATACTGAGTTTAAGAGGTAGTGTCGTGTCTTCTGGAAAACAATAGCATAGATAAATCTCCAGGACTACAGAAGATATAGACCAGGTTACTATGGGAAATGAGGGAAGAGATGGCCGGGGTATTGAGGATGATCTTTGCATCCTCCCTATCCACAGGAATGGCACTAGATTGGAATGGCAAATATTGTTTTGTTGTTTGATAAAGTTAATAGAGATAATCCTGCCTGGGAACCAAAGACCAGTGAATTTTGCATCATTTCATTAGACCCTAAGATAGAGGAGCAGAATTCAGCCATTCAGCCCATCGAGTCATCATGACTGATTTATTATCCCACTCAAAATGATTATCCCGACTGGGAAAATCCAATCAAGGCAGCTGCCAGACTCATTAATGCAGCCCCACAGCAATCAGCAAATTCGGCCCCTCCTTCCCATTCTCCTACTATCCAATCCAGCCACCTGCCAGACCTACAATTCAGACCCCAACGCCCAAATTCTTACTCCTTCTCTGAGTACTGGCAAAATCTAACCCAGCCACCTGCCGGACCTACTACACAGCCTTGCAGCACCCCTAGCGCTCCTACCTCTTCTCTGAGTACCAGCAAAATCCAACCCAACCACCTGCCAGACTCCTACTACAGCCCTCCAGCACCCAGCAAATTCTGCCCCTGACATTACCACCCCTTTTCCAACTTCCAGCACAATCCAGCCCCGCCACTACCTGGAATGGCCCTGCGGGCCTGCAGAACCTGTCAAATCGGTCCCCTTACACTACCACAACTTCCCCAACCGCCACATCCCTAGAGCACCCAGCAGATTCCTCCCCCAGCACTCCTATCACTTATCCAACTATAGGCATAATCCAACACAGCAAATCACCATATTTGCACTGCTACTTGTTAGACAAAGACAAACCTCTCCCTTATTAACTTCCACAGAAGTACCAACATCTAGAACTAATGCCTCGCTGTTTGAAGCACTATTCCAAATTCACCCTGCTACCTAACCATTAAGCCTCCAACACAGACAGTAGCCAATGCTCCAATACCACCAAATTCCACCCCAGCCACTCCCTAGGCCCACCCTGTGCTCCTGCAGAAACCGGCAAATTTGGTCTCAGACTCTTCTCCAGTTTCTCCGATTTGGAGCCAGCATTCCTACAGAACCCAAAAGTTGGCCTTCTTCCCTCATTATGGCTTTCCCTACTACTGTAAAGATCCATCAACAGCACTTGGCAAATCATAATACGTAGGAGCGTGAGCAAACTATTGGACAGGATTCTTAGGAACAGAGTGAAAAACATACTGTAGACTTATGAGGGATAGCTAGCATGGCTTTACGAAGCATAGGTCAAGCCTCTCAAACCTAATGAAGTTTACGAAGAGGTGACAAAATAAATTGATGAGGATAGAGCAGTGGATGTGGTGTATACAGATTTTAGTACATTTGACAAGGTTGCCCATGATATGCTTAGCCAGCGAGTCATGTGCCATCCAGTGTAAACTAGCTGTGTGGATTTAGATTTGGCTTAACTACAAAAGGCAGAGGATGGTGGTAGATGGAGCATATTCTGCCTGCAGATTGGTGACTGGTGGTGTTCTGCAGGTGCCTGTAATAGGTTCTTGTTCTTTGTGATTTTTATAAATGACTCGGATGAGGAAGTGGAAGGGTGTGCTAGTAAGTTTGTAGATGACACAAAGTTTGGAGGTCTAGTGGACAGTGTGTAAAATTGTCGTAGGCTACAACAGGATATAGACAGGATCCAGATTTAAGCAGAGCGGCAGATGGAGTTCAATCTGGAAATTCATGAAGTAATACACTTCAGAAGATCAAACCTGAAGGTAGAGAAGGAGGTTAATGGCAGGATCCTTAGCTGTGTGTGGAGAAACAGAGGGATATTGAGGTCTAAGCCCATATAGCTCACAAAGTTATCATGCAAGTTGTAGGGAGGTCAAGGAGGAATATGGTGTGCTGGTCTTCATTAGTCAGGGGACTGAGCTCAACAGCTGTGAGTTAAGGCTACAGCTCTAAAAAGCTCTGATTAGACCACACTTAGTTTATTGTATTCCATCTTGGTCACTGCATTATAGGAAGAATGCAGAAGTTTTACAGCAGTTGCATGGAAGATTTACCAGGATGCTTCTTGGATTAGAGAGCATATCTTACGAAGAAACACTGAACAAGCTAGGGCTTCTCTTTGGAGCAATGGAGGATGAGAGTCAACTTGATAAAGGTGTAGATAATTATGAGAGGCAAAGATAAAGTGGACAGCCAGAACCTTTTTTCCAAGGTGGCAACGACCAACACCAGAGGATATCCATTTTAAGATGAGTGGAGGAAAGTTCAGGGCAGGTGTCAGTGGTAGGTGACATGGTGGGTGAATGGTAGTTGCCTGGAATGCACTAATGTTGGTGGAGGTAGAGACTGATGCAGTACATTAGGAACATTGAAATAACTTAGAGAGGCCCATGGATGAAACTCAAATGGAATATTATGGGTTGTGTAGGAGGGGAGCGTTGATCGTAGAATAGTTTTATATAGGTCATCACAATATCATGGGCCGAAATGTCCACCATTGTGCTGTAATGATCCACATATGTTCTATGTTCAAACTTCTAGGAAATTTACCTTGATCTGTAACTGGCAGTGTTAATAGATTACAATGGACACCACCAATATAATTCCATAAGTGTTTGGCTGTCTGGGGCTATAATCACACCAAAGAGGAAAATGACACAGCAAGTCCACCAGAAGAAGATGGTTGAAGAGTTTATTTGTACTATCAGGAGGATACAAAGACATATTCAGTCATCTACAGTTTAAGCAAATCAAAATTCTACATCATTCATTGTCATGTTCCATTCTAACACATCACTCACTATCTACTGGCTAGCACAGCACTGTCAGAGTGAACCACTCATTAAGTACTTATTTGACAAGCACTTTATCTCAGTGAAGCAATCCCCTTCGTATTGTTGTTTATTCCGTGGGGTTACCCGCAGAGCTGGTTTCTGGAACTGATAAAGGTTAAAGGTTAAAGTACACTCAATTGCCACTTCTGTTGTCAGTTAATTAGCTGTCAGGCTTCAGGGCTGTGGGACCATCTCCAATGCCCACAAAATAAATATGGTCTCAGTTTGTTTTCCCCTGAAAGCACAATCCTACTATTCTAACACAGCCAGTCATTAGTATAATTATGAAATAAATAAAAGGCCATTGAAGTTACATGTTGTGCTTCAAACTACACCAAACAGAAAAACATATTGGCTTTATGTTCTTTTTTTATATTTCCAGTCTTGAATTATTTGAAACATATAAGCATTGATATCACAGCCCTAACGTTTAATGCACAGAAGATTGATCAACTTAGGAAACTGCTTAACTGTATTAGCCCTGTCACATTTTATTTCCTTGCTTTTAAACAATGCAATACCAGATTTTAAAGCTATAATTTAAATCCTATTTCATTGTCAGATTGATTCCAATTTATCTGCAAGTCAGTTAATGATTTCCTTTTGCTTCTTAGGAGAATCAAAACATCTTACTTTGCTTAAGTTTACTAAAGCATCATTGATCATCTCAAAGGGCTGGTGTTAAAGTTTGTACAGCTCTAGAAGGAGTCCATTGCCTTGAACTCACTCAGGGCCTGAACGGGGGAAATATGCTTCTTCTGGGATCCCCTCCTCACTCTAGTCTGGTACTCCTCAGGTTTCTCCCTCTTCACCAGTGGTTTCTTCTCGGGAGCTTTCATCTTCCAGGACACCACAGGAGAGTTCACAGCTGCCGTGCCGTACACCTTCTGGTACTTGGTGGAGGCCACATAAGAGGCCTTCACAGTTAGAACCACGGCATTCATTAGATTCTTGGCAGCCTGGATGAGAGAGGTTGCACTATCCAACTGTGAAGACACAGAGAAAACAGAAAAGGAGATTCCATCAGTAACTTAAAATAATGCTGGACTTTCTATTGATAACTTCTTGCCTTCTGAAAACTAAATACAACAAAATACAACCACTACATAAAATGCAGTCACTTTTGTACTGAAAGAAACAAAGAAGCAACATGATAATGCCCAGGTCATCCACAACTACTGTGGTCACTCACACCACTGCTGACACAAGAACAGCGAAAAAGCATGGGAGCTCCACCCTCTGGAAGCTGTCCCATAAGCAACACACGATCCCGGCTCAGAAACGTATCACCACCTCTACACCGGGTCAAAATCCTGCAACTCTCTCCTTAACAGCCTTATGCGTATCTCAGGGAATATAGCAGTTCGAGAAAGAAGCTCACCACCTCCTTCTCAAGGGCAATTAGGGATCAGGAATCAAAAGCTAGCTCAGCCTACAAAGCCCACATCCCTTGAATGAAAATATTTTTAAAAACTGGTTCTAGGATTCTTTTTATGTTATTTATTCATTCTTGGGATGATGACAGATAGATATTGTACAGGACACCACGGAGACTTCTTCAGCATAATATCTAGGGGCACTTTACAGCTACCCATGAGGAGAAGTTTAATGTGTCATTGATGTGCCATCTTAAAATTATTCAGCCCTAAAGTCTACAATGATTGATAATTATACAATCACCAAGCATGTCCCAACATCCCCACAAGGATTGCAGCTCCAAGGAATTTCTCCAGAGCAGTACACTAAACAGTAGAACTCACAATAAAAATATGAGTTCACAGTCCCCAAGCATCCTCACCATGATATAAAGACATGTCACACTCCACTAGCTTTTCAGCGGCCAAGGAACTTAGACTCTCTTGTAAAACTCTCTCGTAAAAGTTAGGCCTAATTTATGTTTTCTTGTGAATGCTGCTTATATGATGCTATGTGCTCATAATATTGTAAGTTTTCTATTGCACTTTTACTTATGACAATAAACTCAACTCTGACTTTGAACTGAAGATGGTACTGCCTCTAAGTGTTTTAGTCATGATCTGTGTTTGTGACTAAACCATTCCAAACATTCACAGGCAACCTTCACGAATGAACTGCTATCTTGGAGAAACAGGAGATTTTAAACAAAGATAAGACTTGAACTTTACATTCTTTTCCATTATTTCAGGGTGATCCAGACAAGGTACTTTGGCAGTTGAATCACTGCATGTTGAAGAAAATCTGCAATAGCTAATTCTTGCATACAAACAGTAAACTGTCTGAAAGATCTTTGCAGGTTAAATGTCAGGCTGAATACCAAAGAGATTTTCCCTTGTGTTATATTCTGTACATTCGAACATGAAACTAATTCAAAAGAAGACACAGGAGTCAAGGAACGTAGCTCGAACTTCGTGTTTACTTTAAGCAAGGCGTGCACGTATCACATGGTAGGGTGATGACGTATGTTAGTCATGTATTGTGTATATGCATATAACCCATAATGAATTATTTAAATGAACAAGACAATAGACAATAGACAGTAGGTGCAAGGGTAGGCCATTTGGCCCTTCTAGCTAGCACCATCATTCACTGTGATCATGGCTGATCATACACAATCAGTACCCTGTTCCTGCCCTCTCCCCATATCCTTTGACCCCACTATCTATAAGAGCTCTACCTAACTCTCTCTTGAATGCATCCAGAAACTTGGCCTCTACTGCCTTCTGGGGCAGAGCATTCCACATATCCTCCACTCTCTGGGTGAAAAAGTTTTTCCGCATCTCTGTTCTAAATGGCGTACCCCTTATTCTTAAACTGTGGCCTCTAGTTCTGGACTCACCCATCAGCGGGAACATGCTTTCTGCCTCCAGCGTGTCCAATCCCTTAATAATCTTATATGTTTCAATCAGATCCCCTCTCACCCTTCTAAATTCCAGTGTATACAAGCCCAGTCGCTCCAATCTTTCAACATATGACAGTCCCGCCATTCCAGGAATTAACCTTGTGAACCTACGCTGCACTCCCTCAATAGCAAGAATGTCCTTCCTCAAGAATCCTAAATCAAATATATATATACAAGATTACCCAAATATTACCAAAACACTAAATACATAACACTCTCCATCTTGTCAAAATGGTACAGGTGATTTCATAAACCCACAGGCTTTCCTGAAAGGTTGTGATGCAGCTGTTTGACATAGAGCTACCCCTTGCCCACAGGACAAGGATAAGTTACAATACATTATCCTCTTTCTCTGCTCTGCCCATCCATCAATCCAACATGGTATTGTTTGTATTTTTGTACTTATTGAGATACAGCACAGAACAGGCCCTTCTAGCTGTGCCTCTGATTAACCCCTAGCCTAATCATGGGGCAATTTACAATGACCAATTAATGAACCAACCAGACTGTGGGAGGAAATCAGAGCACCTGGAAAAACCCACATGGTCACAGGGAGAACATAAAAACTTCTAACAGTCAGTGGTGGGAATTGAACTCTGGTTGCTGTACTGTAAAGCATTGAGCTGTCCCCTACACTACTGTGTCGCATATACTTCTATGACTTTTAATATGCAGTAATCCATGCTTCTTAAGATAACTGCCAATTGCAGTAAAACACATTTGATTCTCTTCCATATGTTTGTGATTAGGCCCAAAATCCGATCCATATTTAGTGCATGCCAACCAAGGTGTCCCATGTTCTTTCTTGACCCACCCAATTTTCCACTGTCACTTTTGGGGGCTGAGAGAAATGCCACTCAGTTTTGTGCAATCACACACAAAGAAAGCAAAAACCAAGTCATAAGACATAGTTTCTGTCATTATGACAGTAGCATGTAAAATACTGAGGGTGGCTGGGCACCAGGCGGGTAACAAATTGGAGCCAACTTCAGTGCTAATAGCGACAGTCTGCAAGCTGTCTCAGACACAGCACTGGGGGATTACTTTCATTATTGCCCGGTATTTTGCCATGTGAGTTCTTGTTGGGTATCATTCTCCTCCCGGGCTCTCTAATTTCACACAAGGCTCAAATGCAATGAAATGAAATGAACTGAATCAGATTCTCTGTTCAACCCCAGCTACAAATGTACTATCGTGCCTAGACAAGTGAAAGCCCCCATGGGAGCCAAATGTGTCTGAAGACGTGGGAAGACAAAAGAGAAGAGAGCATTAAAAAATAAAGACGACAAAACACATAAATGATACCTTTCCAGCAACAACCATTCTGTAGAGATTAGTTCAAACCTCAACACATTCCTTCCAGGGGACTCAGGGAATCTTGCCTTCAGAGAATTTGAATTTCTTTGGTGAATTTCAGATCCTTAATGGAGTCGTGCATTTTGTGTGACAGTAATATAGCAGGGATTCAGCCCTGTGACAATGTCACATCACAATGCCATCACATACTTTCTGCTTGCCACAGCATCATAGTTGTTGACACAATAGCATATATATTTAGAGAGTAGATAATTGACTAGAGCTGATCCTAGTGTATGTTTTTTCGTAGAGCATACTTTAGCATATAGACCATAGAACATTGCAGTACAGGCCCTTTGGCCCCTAATATTGTGCCAAGCTTTTAATCTATTCAAAGATCAATCTGACCCTTCCTTCCTACATAGCCCTCCAGGTACATGGATCATAGGGGTGTGGAGGGTTATGGTCCCGATGCAGATCAATGGGAGTAGGCAGTTTAAATGGCTCGGTACAGATTAGATGGGCTGAAGGGTCTGTTTCTGTGCTGTCTTTTCTATGACTCTATGTGCCTAGTTAAGAGTTTCTTAGATGCACCTCATGTATCTGCCTCTACCACCACCCCAGCCGCACGTCCCACACACACACCACAGTCTGTGTAAAAAACTTACCGCTCACAGCTCCCCTATAATTTCCTATAATCACCGTAAAATTATGCCCCACTGAATCAGCCATTTCTTCCCTGGAGAAAAAGTCTCTGAATGTCCATTTGATCTATGCCTCTTAACTTCTTGTCCACCTCTACTAACTCACCTCTTATTCTGCTTCAGTCTAAAGAGGAAAAACTGTAGCTCGCCTAACCCATCCTCTTGATACTTCACGAATAGCAAATCAGCTCTCATTCTGCCCAGGAAAGACCCCTGCAGTTTACCATCAACAAATCTTTCTGCAGTGTTCATGGGTTGAATCAACCTGCACTCCTAACCTGAATGGAGAAACAAGAGACTGCAGATGCTTAGGTCTGGAGCAAAAAGTCTGTTGAAGGAATTCGAGGGGTTGAGCAGAGTCGGTATATAACCATATAACAATTACAGCATGGAAACAGGCCATCTTGGGCTCTTCTAGTCCGTGCCAATGCTTATACTCACCTAGTCCCAGTGGCCCACACTCAGCCCATAACTCTCCATTCCTTTCCTGTCCATATACCTATCCAATTTTACTTTAAATGACAATACTGAACCTGCCTCTACCACTTCTACTGGAAGCTCATTCCACACAGCTACCATTCTCTGATTAAAGAAATTCCCCCTCGTGTTACCCTCAAACTTTTGCCCCCTAACTCTCAACTCATGTCAATGTTTGAATCTCCCTTACTCTCAATGGAAAAAGCCTATCCACATCAACTCGATCTATCCCCCTCATTATTTTAAATATCTCTATCAAGTTCCCCCTCAACCTTCTACGCTCCAAAGAATAAAGACCTAACTTGTTCAGCCTTTCCCTGTAACTTAGGTGCTGAAACCCAGGTAACATTCTAGTAAATCTAGGGGAAAAGGAATTGTCAGCGTTTTGGATTAAAGCCCTGCATAAGGAACGAGTGGAGAGGGAAGATAGTCAGTATAAAGAGGAGAGCAGGAATGGTGAGGCAGGGGCCATTAGGTGACTGGTGGGTCTAAGAAGGGTGAAGGATGATAGGGAGATAGAACCAGACAAGGGAGGGGTAGAGGGAAGTTTAGAATTTGGTGACACAGATGGGTGGATGAAAGGTAGATAGAGATAAAGAGCCAGGTGAATTCCTTCTCACCCTTTTACACCCACCTTCCCTCTGCACTCAGACCTGACACAGGACTTCAGCTCAAAATGTCCACAATTCCATTCCACTCATCCAAGCTGCTCAACCCCCTGAGTCCTTACAGCAAATCGTTTGCTGCTCTCCTCAGCTAGTTCTTCCTGAACTTAAGCACTTCTCCCTGTGAAGCCAGGACATGCAGAGTGTGGGATGCCGTCACCAAGCCCACCCATCTCTGGACTCTGCATGGAGTGTAATGGATTATACCAGACTTCCCTCAGCACTAATGTTACAACAATGCTGGTAGATTAGGAAAATCAGGTCGGTGCTGGATTACAGGAGGAGGAATTTCTAGGGTACCTACCAGATGACTTTTTAGAGCAGCATGTGGTTGAGCCCAATAGATGATCAGCTATTCTGGATTAGGCATTGTACAATGAACCAGAATTGATTAGAGACCTTAAGGTAAAAGAGCCCTTAGGTGCAAGTAATCATATGATCAAAATCTCCCTGAAATCTGAAAAGGAGAAGCTAAAGTCATATGTATGAGTATTATAGTGGGGTACAGGGAATTATAGAGGCTTGAGAGACACTGGCAGGAATAGTGGCAGAACAGCAATGGCTGGAATTTCTGGAAGCAATTTGGAAGGCACAGGATATATACATCCCAAAGAGGAAGCATTCTAAAAGCAAGATGGCACAACCAGGGCCAACAAGCAAAGTGAAGCCAACATAAAATCCAAAGAAAGGGCATTTAATAGAGCAAAGATCAGTGGGAAATCAGAGGATTGGGAAGCTTTTAAAAACCAATAGAAGGCAACTAAAAAAGTCATTAAGAAGGTAAAGATGGAATACGAAAGTAAGCAAGACAGTAACTTAAAAAAACAGAAGTTTCTTCAGATAGATAAAGTGCAAAAGAGATGCAAGAGTGAATATTGGACTACTGGAAAAACAATGCTGGAGAGGTAGTAATGGGGGACAACAAAATAGTGGACATACTAAATAAGTATTTTTCATCAGTCTTCACTGTGGAAGATACTAGCAGTATGGTTGAAGTTCTAGGTGTCAGGGGCCATGAAGTGTGTTAAGTTACCATAACTGGAGAGAAGGTTCTTGGGAAACTGAAAGGTCTGAAGGTAGATGAGTCTCTTGCACCAGATGGTGGACACCCCAGATTTCTGAAAGAGGTGGCTGAAGAGATTGTGGAGGCATTAGCAATGATCTGTCAAGAATCATTACATTCTGGAATAGCTCCAGAAGTCTGGAAAATTGTAAATGTCACTCCAGGGAGAGAGGCAGAAGAAAGGAAACTATAAGGCAGTTAGTTCAACCTCAGTGGTTTGGAAGATGATGGAGTCGATTATTAAGGATGAGGTCTCAGGGCACTTGGAAGCACATGATTAAATGGGCTGTAGTCAGCATGGTATCCTCAAGGAAAAACCTTGCCTGACAAATCTTATTTCTTCAAAGAATTCCAACAGGAGCAGAATCGACAAAGGAGAATCGGTTGATGTTGTGTACTTGGATTTTTAGAAGGCCTTTGACAAGGTGCCATACTCTGTTTAACAAGCTATGAGCCAATGGCATTACAGGAAAGATTGTAGCATGGATGAAGCAGTGGCTGATTTGCAGGAAATAAAGAGTGGGAATAAAGGGAAACTTTTCTGACTGGCTGCCAGTGACTAGTGGTGATCCACACGGTTCTGTTTTGGGACCAATTCTTTCTACGCTATATGTCTGTCATAAGGGGGGGGTGCAACTGGGAGTGGACCCAAAACCAAGACACAGACACTGAACTACCAGGAACAGGACGAGGCATGACAAGGAAGCAAGGGAAGTGAGGAAGAAAGGACACTGGACATGACACAGGCCCCGGACGAGACAAGGTATCTGGGCCTGGGCTAGGACTTGACAAGGATAGCGGAACCAGGATATGGAACTGGGAACTAGGAGCCTGGGCTTGGACTCCGAGCCAGAGACTGGACAAGGACCCAGAACCTGGGTCTTGACTCAGGTTCAGACTCCAGAACCAGGTGAGGACAAAACATGGCTACAGGACAAGGAGAGGCACTGGACTGGACGTGAGACTCATGGACTGGACAAGGAAACCCCAGCACCGGGCTGGGCGAGGCACATCAGCACAAGTTGCAGGGTAGGGCTCCAGGTGCAGGTTGCAGGGCAGGGCTTCGGAGGGAATGAAGGGAATAGTCCAGCCTCAGGGTAACAGCAAGGACGGCCTGACTTACCCCACAGAGGCGAGGACAGGCTACCTACAGGACAAACCCACACAGAGGCCATGCCACAATACTGACAAGACAACCAAGCACCTACACTTGAACCCAGGGCCACTTATATTCCCGGCATCAATGAGGATCAGGTGCCGATGATTAAGCCCCAAATGAAACAAGGGACAGTCAGAAGACCTGCAGTCTGGAGCCCACGGACCAGACCATGAGCCGGAACATGGATTTCACGGACCGGACCATGACAATGTCAATGATTTGGATGATGGAATTGATGGATTTGTTGCAGTTTGCAGATGATATGAAGATAGGTGGAGGGACAGGTAGTTTTGAGGAAATAGAGAGGCTATGGAAAGACTTAGATTAGGAGAATGGCAGATAGAATAAATGGCAGGCAGAGTTTAGGAGGGTTAATGGCGCCTAACGGCGATTCCTTCGCTTGCATCTTCAGAAACAGCTCTATTTCCACTTTTAGTATCTCTATTTTTCCCTTTCAGGGTTCTTTTGAAGACTCTGCCCTGGAATCACACACTGACTATGGTTCTTTGTGGGAATGGGACCTACTCTCGGGATTCCATAACTGGCTGTTGTTCGGCATGCCAAAGGCTTAGCCTAAGAGTCCTGCTCAAATTTGGAAGCCTAGGATCTGGAGCCAGGTGAAGCGAGGGTCAGCATCACACCAGGAGACCCGTGTGTCATTGGGGAAGTCAGGATATCTGCTGTGAACCAGCAGACCCTTTGCAATCTTTGTGATCTTCAGGCACAGAGCTTGAATAAAGCAACGTAACAGACTTTTAACATCATAAACCAGCCAGTTGTTTGTTATGTCTCGCTGCTTGCTGGGAAAATGGAGGCACATCTTCCTCCCTTATTAGGGAGAGAGAGAACCTGCGGTACATTGAATACCAGGTGAAACACCATTCTCTGCGGTAACTGCAAGTCTGTGTCTTTGCTATTGCTTTGCTCACACTTGAGTGCTCGGTGACGGTTCCGATGTTTTTATTTGCCAGTGGGGGGGGGGGGGGGTTGTTGCTCACTGCCCCTTACTCTTGGGAGGGAGGGGAGCTGGGGGTGACTTCAGGGTTCTAACATTTAACTGTTATTCATTCTTTGGAGCACTCCTCTGTTTTCATGGATGGTTGTGAAGAAACAGCATTTTAAAGTGCATATTGTATACATTTCTCTAACATTAAATTGTACCTTTGAACGTATGAATACAGTGCTGGGAAGTGAATGGTCATGCACTTTGGTGCAAGAAATGAAAGAGTTGACTATTTTCAAAATGGAGAGAATATACAAAAAACTGAGATGCAAAGGGACTTGAAGTCCTTGTGCAGGATTCCCTGAAGGTTAATTTGCAGGTTGAGTCTCTGGTGAGGAAGGCAAATGCAATGTTAGCATTCATTTCAAGAGGACGAGAATATAAAAGCAAGGATATAATGTTGAAATATAAAGCACTGGTGAGACGTCACTTGGAGTATAGTGAGTAGGTTTGTGACCCTTATCTTAGAAAGGATGTGCTGAAACTACAGAGGATTCAAAGGGGGTTCATAAAATTGATTCCAGGTTTGAATGGCTTGTCATATGAAAAGTGTTTGATGGTTCTGAGCGTGTATTTGCTGGAATTCAGAAGAATGAGGGGTGGCCTCATTGAAACCTATTGAAAGGCAAAAGGCCTTAACAGAATGGATGTGGAGAGGATGTTTCCTATGGTGGAAGAGTCAAAGACCAGGAGACACAGGCTCAGAATAGAGGGGTGTCCTTTTTGTATGGCGATCACGAGAAATTACTTTAGCCAAAGGAAGGTGAATCTGTGGCATTCTTTGCTATAGGCAACTGTGAAGGCCAAGTCTTTATGAATATTTAAGGTAGAGGTAGATAGATTTGTGACTGGTCAGAGCATGAAGGGATATGGGGAGAAAATAGGAGATTGGGGCTGAGAGGAAAATTGAATCAGTAATGATGAAATGGCAGACCAGATATGATGGGCCATATGGCCTAATTCTTCCCCTATATCTTTTGGTCTTATGGTACCATGGAGAATCTGCCTCCAATTCCCAAATGACCCCAGCTGGTATAGGGTCAGAATCACAACTCACTTCACTGGAAATTCCTGGCATCAAAATTAGAAAAAGACTCAGTGGCAGCAAGACAAAAGAGCTGACTGTGGGCTTCAGGAAGGGTAAGACGAAGGAACACATACCAGTCTTCTAGAGGGATCAGAAGTGGAGCGAGTGAACAGTTTCAAGTTCCTGGGTGTCAAGATATCTGAGGATCTAACCTGGTGCCAACATATTGATGTAGTTATAAAGAAAGCAAGACAGTGGCTACACTTAAGAATTTGAAGAAATTTGGCATGTCAACAAATACACTCAAAAACTTCTATAGATATACCATGGAGAGCATTCTGACAAGCTGCATCACTGCCTGGTATTGGGGGGGTGGGGGGGGGGGGTGGTTACTGCACAGGTCCAAAAGAAGCTGCAGAAGGTTGTAAATCTAGTCAGCTCCATCTTGGGTACTAGTCTACAAAGTACCCAGGACATCTTCAGGGAGTGGTGTCTCAGAAAGGCAGCGTCTATTATTAAGGACCTCTAGTATCCAGGGCATGCCCTTTTCTCACTGTTACCATCAGGTAGGAGGTACAGAAGCCCGAAGGCGCACACTCAGCGATTCAGGAACAGCTCCTTCCCCTCTGCCATCCAATTCCTAAATGGACATTGAATCCTTGGACACTACCTCACTTTTTAAAAATATACAGTATTTCTGATTTTTGCACGTTTTTTAAATCCATTCAATATACGTATACTGTAATTGAATTACTTATTTATTATTTCTATTTTTCCCACTTCTATATTATGTATTGCATTAAACATCTGCTGCTAATTTAACAAATTTCACATCACATGCCTGTGATAAGGTTGAAACTGATTGCTATATAGAGTTTCGGGTCATTGAAAACTATAGCACAGAAACAGGCCCTTTGGTCTATCTAGTCCATGCTGAACCATTTAAACTGCCTACTCTCATCGACCTGCACCCAGATCATAGCCTTCCGTACCCCAAAAATCTATGTACCTATCCAAACTTCTCTTAAACGTTGAAATTGAGCTTGTATGCACCAATTGCGCTGGCAGCTCATTTCACACTCTCATGACCTTTGTAGTGAAGCAGTTTCCCCACATGTTCCCCTTAAACTTTTCACCTTTCACCTTTAATCCATCACCTCTAGTTGTAGTTCACATAACCTCCGTGGAAAAAAACCTATTTGCATTTACCCTATCTATTACCCTCATAGTTTTGTATAGCTCTATGACTGTATGAAGTCTCCTATCAGTCTTCTGTGTTCCAAGGAATAAAGACCTAAACTATTCAATCTTTCCTTATAATTCAGATCCTTTAGTCCTGGCAACATTCTTGTAAATTTTCTCTGTACTCTTTCAACCTTAAGTATATCTTTCCTGTAGGTAGGTGATCAAAACTGCACACAATACTCCAAATTAGGCCCCACCAATATCTGATACATCTTCAACACAGCGTCCCATCTCCTGTACTCAATGCATTAATTTATGAAGGCCAAAGTGGCAAAAACTTTCTTTACAACCCTATATACCTATATATTGTGGAATTTTCACTAAATTCCATCTTTTATATCAAAAAAGATTTATTGACTGCTAGCCATTTTTAAAATGTATTCCATTAAGGTCAGTGTGGTGAACTACATATACCTGTCTGGACACGCCCCCCAGCTGACTGCTCCTGTGGCTCCTCCCACTGACCCCGGTATAAAGGCGATTGGAGGCACTGCTCCTTCCTCAGTCTCCAGGATGTCGTGTGATGGTCTCTTGCTGCTGACAGTGCTCTCTTCCAGCTAATAAAAGCCTATCTCTCGCCTCACGTCTCTGAGAGTTATTGATGGTGCATCAGTCAGCTAAGACTAGAAACTAGAAATCATAGGTTAAGGATGAAAGGTGAAATATTTTAGGGAACCAGAGAGAAACTTCTTCACTCAGAGAGTGGAACAAACTGCCAATTAAACTGATGGACAGGTGCTCGATTACAACTTCACAAAAAAAAAAGTTTGGTTAATACTTGGATGAGAGGAGTATACAGAACTATGGTCCAGGTTTAGGTTGATGAGACTAGGCATGGACTACATAGGCTGAAGGATTGGTTTCTGTGCTGTAGTGCTCCTTGACTGTATGACTGTAAGTTACTCACCCTGGGATGCCTTGCCTCTCACAACTTGGCTGTTTTTAATAAAGTTTCTGGTTAATGATGACTTCCAAGGTAGTGATGGATAGAGGATTTGTTGATGGTAAATTGATCTCTTCCTCTGGTTTCTGTGCTGTAGTGTTCTATCACTTGATGACTCTATACTTGAATAGTAACTTTATAGTATTGTCTGAGAATGGAATATTTCACCAGATGGTAAGATTAATGCATCTCTAAGGAGAAGATGGGTAAATATTCAATGCAGGTCAAGTTACAGAACAATTGGATCACTTCGGTGTTGCTTAAGAGATTTCCAAACTAGTTCACTTCCACTCCCTTAGCCGAGTTTGCAACCTTGTTCAAAATAAACCTGCATATATTGACACTGATGGCAATTGGCAGCAGCCGCCTGTTTTTCTCTTCCCTCAGCACAGCCTGAGTTGTTGCAGAAGAGCGGGAGGATGGGGAGCTTTCTAAACCTGCACAGTTCAGAGCTGAAGCCAATTAAACTGGGCCGGGGCTGACCAGACACACTTCACACAGGAGCTATTCAGTGTGCAGGGTAGACAAAATGATCCCATTAACCTCAGCTGAATTTGCACCAAACCTCTGGGGTGAGCAACCAGTGTCAAAGCCAGAAATAATTATTCTAATCATAAGCTTGCATTGAAGTCTTTGATCGTGTTGTGCTGCAAAACAAAACCTACTGAACAACGTGACCCAGCTGCTGTCAATTTTAAAGCAGCTTTGTGCTTAGAAGGTATCGTTGATTGTTAAGGAACTCCAGGCTCTGTAGGATCACTTACAGTATGACATGGGCTAGATATCTGACTTATCCAACACGTAGCTCCTCTTGGAAGCTTTTTTTAACCTGAGGACTTTTGCTTTAAAAATAGTACAAGTGAAATGCTGCTTCACATCTCTTAGATGAAGAAGATATGTCAAATTTGAGAGCAATTGAATGCATTTCACGCTGGCTAATGAGCCTCATGTATCTTGCAAAACACAATATATTACCACACATAATCAAAGAACAAAAGAAGCCCTCTCCTTTTACTGAAGGTCAAAATCTTGATGAGGATAGTTCTATTGGAACGGAGTAAAAATTTGCGTTGAGGAATTGACAAACACATCCTGTGATAGTAAAACATAATTGCATATTTTGGCAGAATGATCTGCTGAAGGGTCTCGGCCCAAAACGTTGACTGTACTCTTTTTCATAGATGCTGTCTGGCCTTCTGAGTTCCTCCAGCATTTTGTGTGTGTTATCTACAAATAGTTGAGTCTTCATTGCACTGACTAACATCACCAGGTTACAAGAAATCCACCGAGGTTTGATCTGCTGACTCATTGCATTTTTGAATTTTATCATCTTTTGTTGCTCTAATATTTTCAAAATGATTCCCATTCCACACTCCCCCACACTCCCATGTAAGCAGTAAGTTAGCAAAGTGATGAAGTTACGGAGCTGGCACCCACACTCCAGATCATTGATCTTGCGATGTCGGCTCAATTCCAACCCTGGCACCAGGAGAATTTAAATCCCGCTTCTAAACTGAAGGAGGAATTTAAGTTGGTCTTTGCAATGGTAAACAAGAGGGCACACAGCGGCAAACACAAGTCAAGATGGCAGCCCAAAAGCACAGCTAGCAGAACCACTGTCTTTCAGCACAAAAGACCTGGTTAACTCCTGACCTGGGGAGCTGCCTGTACGGACTCTGCACATTCTCACTGTGACAGAATGGGTTTATAATTATAAAACATAGAAAATAAAACAGCACAGCCCATAAACAGGCCTGTTGCCCCACCATGTCTGTATCCATCATGATCCCACTTTAAATTCATCCCAACTACTTGCACAAGGTCTACTTCCCCTCATCCTCGTCAGCCCATGTGCTTATTTAAATGCCTCTTAAATATCACAATTGCATCTGCCACCACTATCTGCCCTGCCAGCACGTTCCACTTCCTTACTACTCTATGTATAACAAAAACGTTGTCTCATAAATCTCTTTCAAACCTCCCCTGCCTTACTCTGTACCCTCTAGTACTATGGCTTATATAATTCTATATACTTCTACAAGGTCTCCCCACAACCTCAACATTCCAGACAAGACAACCAGGTTTGTCCAAACTAATAGCTAATATTTTCCAAATGAAGCAAATTGAAATGGGCAGCCACTGGGAGATTCCTGTACATTTTTGTACAGATCATTTATATACATCACAAACACTGATCCCTGGCGACCACTGCTGTCAGAATAACATCCCACCAACAACACCCTCTGGCCAAACCAATTTTATACACAACTTACCAATTCATGGTGGATCTCATGTGACTTGATCTTCTGGACTAGTCCTTGTCAAATGCTTTACTAGTCCCTGAGGGCAACATACACCGTCCTACACCTTCATCAGACATCCCTTCCTCAAATAATACATTCAGATTCGTGAGATGTGATCTCTAACATGGAAAGCCGTGCTGACTTCCCCTAATAAATTCATGCCTTCCAGATGTGTTAATGCTACCACTTAAGAAAATTATTGTCTATTGTCTATAAAATTATTGGAGAAGATAATAAGTGAAGATAATAACTCTGAAGTGTCGCCCAGTGGCCTATGACTTATCACCAATACCCCTCTTAAACAACTGACATTCCACGCATTCTTCTTTGTGAAAGCTAGTGGAAAGAATATATTTAAATATCTCATCCATTTCCTCTGGTTTCAGGCATAAATTTCCTCCTTTTCCCTTGTGGTCCTACCCTCTCCCCAGCTACTTGTTTGTTTAATATATGTATAAAATGGCATAAGACCATCACAACAAGGCATAGAATAATTGTCCCATTAAGCACATCGTCTGCTCTGCCCTTTGATCATCCTGATTTAATTTCTCTCTGAACCCCATTCTCCTGCCTTCTCCCCATGACTTTTGTTGCCCTTGCTAAATAAGCACCTATCAACCTCTGCTTCCAAAGCCATCTGGACAATGAATTCCACAGATTCACCATGTTCTTGCTAAAAAAAAACAAAATCCTCCTTATCTCTGCTCTAGAAGGACATCCCTGTATTCTCTGCCTGTGCCCATTGATCCTACACTCTCCAACTATTGGAAACATCCTCTGCATGTTCACTCTATCTAGACTCTTTAATGCCTTGTTCCGGGTGATCCGGTTTCCTCCAGAACCCAAAAATGTGCAGCCTGGTAGATTAATTTGCCTCTGTAAAGGACCCCTTTGTGTAGACAAGTGGTAGAATTTGAGGGGAGCTAATGAGAATGTGAGGACAATTTAAAATAGGATTAAGGTGGAGAAGTGTAAATGTGTGGTTGATGGACAGCATAGAATTGGAGGGCTGAAGGGCCTGTTTCTGTGGTGTATTTCTCTATGATTCTTTCAGAAGTCTGCACAAAAAGGATGAAAGGCTGTTTCATCACACAGGGCAGCTTTGTAACTGGGGCTTATTTTCACCCTGGCAACTATCCATCCTTCACCATGGCAGTCATCCATCTTTCATCCTGGCAACTATCCATCCTTCAGTGTGGCAATCAGCCATCCTTCATGATGGCAACCACCCACCCTTTATGTTGGCGAACGTCCATTTGTCATTCCGACAACAAACCATTCTCTGCTCCGGTGATTTTTCATTCCAAGAACAAGTTATTCTTCAACCTTCCACCCAACAGCCCATTTTTCAGCCCAGCAGCTTCATGTTCTTCACACCAACAATGACCCATTCTGCACCCCAGCAATCTTCATCCTTTATCCCATAAATTACCTATCCACCATCCCACCACACATCCTCACCCTCAACACCCTACTGTCCATTACTCCACTAACCAGCCACATTTCATTCCAGCAACTATCCATTCTTGGTTCTGATGATACATTGATCCTCCACGTAAACAACAATCATTTGTTACCCCCTTGGTTACTTCTCCTCTACCATCAGATTTCTGAACAATCCATGAACACTACCTCACTGTTCTTCTTTTGCACTATATTTCTATTGTAACTTAAAACAATTTGTTACACCTGCACTGTGTTGCTGCCACAAAAGATTTCATGATTTATGCCAATGACAATAAATCTGATTCTGATCTGTCAGTTTAACAATCTCCCAGCAATCACATCTCCATCTCCCGAGTAGCTTCTGTCCATTGTCCTGATTACCAGCCATCCTTTCTTCCAACGACTGCTCTCTTTCACTCTAAGAACTGCCCATTGCTCACTCTCGCATAATTTTTGTCAAAAACTGCAGGTAGACATGGAGATATTGAGTGATTTATCTCCTCAACTCAACCCAGAACCACTTACGCCAATTACAGGATCCCAAATAACCACTATGGCTACTTACTTACTGCCCATTACACTACTGGCATTTAGGGCAGCAATGACATTCCTCTATTTCTGTATGTCATTGGTCATCTTCTCCATTGTGCCCAAGGTGTAGTTCAGGGTCCTCAGTCACACACAGATATAGAAGAATTCTTCATTGCTGTTTCCTAATAATTTTTTTGACCAGTCAGGGTTGTTAGCCCTGAGCTGAACCCCTAAACCTGGAGGACAGGTAGACCACTCAGTCTGCCCTCTACCCTTTGACCTGTTTGGCACAGGTGACCCTACCAAGGACCAAAGCACAAGACTCTGACTCCAGCCAACATAGCTCTCTGGGTTATTTAGGTATGCAAGCCTCCAATCCGTAACATCCTCTTGGAGGACCACTGTGGCCGTGATAACCAAAATTCTGCACTTTTCTTCAGGGATCTTATGACTTAACATAGCATTAGTCACAGTATCAGAGTGACATAGTGCAGAAACAGACTCTTCAGTCAACCATGCCTATGCTGATGGCTGCACCCATCTATATGCCCTCATTAGATCCACAGCCTTGTCTACCTTGGCAAAGGCAGCTAGATTAGTGGCTGATTCATCTGCCAGGAAATATGTGTTTTTTTTTAAAACGGAGTATTAAAATTGAGTAATGGGTGGATTCCAGTGAATAATTAGGGGAATTGAAAACTGATGAAGAGAAACGCTTTAATTACTTTCTGCTTGTCGTATGACTTGTGCCATATGGCGGCTAAGGATTTCACAATTACTCGGTGAAGCGGTGTTTGCTTTGTCCGCTTGTCAGAGCCAGACAGATTTCAATGTGACAAATCAGAATGGGTGTGTTGACCGGTCCAGGCTCTGCTGGCTTTAACTTTCAGTGCCAGTGAATGGGGACATCCTGCAGCTGACTGGCTAAAGGACTGAGCAGATGGCCCTGGAACACTGAGCTACATTGCACCATACACCTGGGACAAAGATAAAGTGGATCTGTGGAATAACTTTGCTGAGATTGAAGCCGCCAAGTCCAACAATAGGCAGGGGTCCTGGCAGAGGGCGACTGGCAGGGGGCTTTAATCACAGCTTGCTTTGTGAATGATGAAATGTAATTGAAAAGCTTGACCATATTCATGAGCAAGGTCTCTGCACAGAATCACTGGAGAACAAAAAAATAACCAGCATACATACAGAGGCACACGCGCAAGCACACACACACTCATATTCTACAAGATCACACACACATGCATTCATACATACAAATTCAGGCTACAAATTATCTTATGCTTTATAAATTCAGTAAAAATTCTCTAAGATTCACAAGCGCACACACATACACACATTCAACAAAATGTATTTTATTTAGAGATATAGTATGGAGCAGGCCCTTTCAGTCCTTCAAACTGCACCATCCAGCATGCACTGATTTAATCCTAGCCTAATCACAGGAGAATTTACACTGACTAATTAACCTATCAACTGGTATGTCTTTGGACTGTGGCAGGGAATTGGAGCACCTGGAGAAAACCCATGAGGAGGATGTACAAACTCCTTACAGAGGACTCTGGAACTGAAGTCCTCACTACCACACCCCCAAGGTGAAATAGCATTGCACTAACTGCTACACTACTGTGGTGCCCCACTTATGCTCTACAAATTCACATTTTCTGAGATTCAGAAACACACACACACACTTCTTCGGTTGTCCATTGGAATCTGATGATGACGTCCACTCCTTTAACGGTGAGATCTTTGATGACTATACAGTCCTATCCTGGACCCACAAGTTCTATTGCAGGTGGGACATGTATATGTGGTAGTGGTGGTAGTGATGGCAACCATGGCTGCATTTCTCCTGCTGTCTTCTGGTTGTTCCTTCCATCTCCAGAAATCGAACCCTGTCCCTACACAGCTGTCGCCAAGGGTTACGGTCAGCAGCAACATCCTCCAGTTCCTCGGGTCTGATCTTGCACTTCCTTAAAGTATTCTTCATCTGATCCTTATAGTGCTTCTTCGGCCTTCCAGCTGAGCGTCGACCATGATGTAGCTGGCCGTATAACACTCTGCGGGGTAGCCGTCATGGGGGCATCCTTATCACGTGCCCCAACCACTGCAACTGACGCTGGGTGATCATGGCCTCAATACTTCTGCAGTTGGTCTTTAGAAGTGTTTCAGTGTGAGGCACCCACTAATGCCAAGTAATTCCCAGGATGCGCTGAAGGTAGCTTATGTGAAAGCACTCCAAGGACTTGATGTGGCGGCTGTAGGTTACCCAAGCTTCACAGTTATAAAGGAGGGTGCTGACACAGACCACTTGGTATACAACGATCTTTGTGGAGGGACGAAGGCTAAAGTTCTGAAAGACTCTACGCCGAAGTCTCCCAAAGGCAGCTGATGCCTGTTTAATGTGGCTCTGGATGTCGTTGTCAATGCCGCTATCCTCAGAGAGAATGCTCCCCAGGTATTTGAAAGATGGCACTACCGACAGCTTTTCATCACCAACAGTGAAGGCAGGTAGGGTGGGTGGGACACTGGTACTCCATTGGCAAACCACTTCTGTCTTGGTGGCATTGACAGTCAGCCCCATCCTGCTGTACGCTCTCACCACCACAGCAAGGACAGTCTGAAGATCCTCTGGAGAATGGGCCACAAGAGCACAGTTATCTGCATGCTGCAGCTCCAGGACCCATTCTCTATGGAGTTTGGTGGTTGCGTGGAGCCTCCTGATGTTAAAGAGGTTGCCATCTAATCTGACGTCCACTGCCACACCGCTGCTACCCTCAATCTCGTTGTGCAGAAGCTTGGTAACACACAAGAGGAAGATGTTAAAGAGCACTGTTGCTAGCACACACCCCTGCCTCACCCCTGTTCATACAAAGAAGGGCTTGGACTCTTGTCCTCCTATGGTCACCCGAGCAGCCATCCCATCATGGAACTGGTGGAGAATGGTAACAAATTTATTAGGACAGCCAAACCTGAGGAGGACATCCTGTAAGATAGATAGATAGATAGATAGAAATATATCTATCTATCTATCTATATAGATAGATATAGATCTATCTATCTATATCTATCTATAGATATATATATATATATATATATATATATAGATATATATATAGATATATATATATATATATATATATAGATATATATATATATATATATATATATAGATATATATATATATATATAGATCTCTCTCTCTCACACACACACACACTCATAAACATATATACAGTGTACTCTCAATTTCACACATGCGATCTACAAGTTCACAAATGTGCTTAGACCGTACAAATTCACATGAGCACATTTAAGGAACACTGAGCAAGTGAAGGCTTTTACAATTAAAGGAGCAGACTTTTGCTGCAGTGGAACCTGTACAATTTGAAAGGAGCTGCAGGGAATTAGCCATTGAGAAAAGGTGATCCATTGAGTTCCTATTCTTTTCAGTGAATTTCCCAAAAGAGAGCTACTTAATGAAACACGTATTGGGTATCCAAAATAGTTGAAGTGGAATCACTCTGATTATGTTTTATAAATGGTAGTTTTGCTTATACACTTTTATCTTGTCAAACTAAAAGCTCTTTATGAGTTGCCTGACCTTGCTGAAAGAACTAATGTGCGTTAACCCATCAATATGACAAATGTCAGTTGGAAAAGCCTTGATCACAGTCTTTAGTGTCGTTGATTTATACGTTATACATCTGTATGATGGTATGTCAGAAGTTGTTAGAGAACGACAGAAAGAGCAACTGTGCTGTTGTCCCCCTGAGGATGTAAGGAGCTTTGTGTGAGTCTCTCCTGCCCTTTTACAAGAAAGATGTGACATATTGATAGTTTAATAGGCTCCCAGGAGGAGCTGTGTTAGGCAAAACATGAAAAAGGATTTTAAAGTTATGTCTGTCTGAATAGTTGAAAGTGATGAAATAGATGTTAGAAAAGGGTGGGTGGGTGGGGCAGGGGAAGGGTAGGTTTCCCAAATTCTCTCTCAGCAGATTTAAGCAGACCCCATGGGGTTTAACTAGTACTTATTAAGTAAGATCTTAAGATCATAAAGCACAGGAGCAGAATTACATCAATCAGCCCATTGAGTCTGCTGTGCCATTCCATCATGGCTGATTTAATACCCTTCTCAAACCCGTTCTCCTGCCTTCTCCCCATAACCTTTGACTTCTTGATTAATCAAGAACCTATCAACCTCCACCTTAAATATACCCAATAACATGGCCTGCACAACTCTCTTCGGCAATGAATTCTACAAATTTACCACCCACTGGCTAAAGAAATTTTCCCTCATCTCTGTTCTAAATGGACATCCCTCAATTCTGAAGGCTGTATCTTCTGGTCCTAGACTCTCCCACTATATATCCTCTTCTCATTCACTTTATTCAGTTCTTTAAATATTTGATAGGTTTCAATGAGATTCCCCCCTCCTTCTTCTAAACTCCAGCAAGTACAAGCCTAGAACTATCAAACGCTCCCGAAATGTTAACCCTTTCTTTCCTGGGATGATTCTTGAGAACCTCCTCTGAACTCTCTCCAATGCCAGATTGTTTTCTTAGTATAGGGGCCCAAAACTGCTCACAATACTCCAAGTGCAGTTTGAAAAATGCTTTATAAAGCTCCATCATTACATCCTTACTTTTGTATTCGAGCCTTCTTGAAATGAATGCTAACATTGCATTTGAATTCCTTACCACCGCCTGCACCTACAAATGAACCTTTAGGAAATCCTGCACAAGGACTCCATGTCTCTCTGTTGCTCTGATTTTTAATATTTTCCCCCCTTTTAGAAATCAGTGAAGAACCTCTTGTGCTGATTTCAGCCCACTGAATGATCTTACTCATTGCACAGTAATGTGATGATTCTTTGCTATGCTGTCAAATAGAGAGTGGGGTTCAAAGGACCAGGAAGCCTAGAGAATAGGCTAAAATCAGTCACCTGGTAACACCAACAGGAATGTAGCTTCCTGAGCAATCCAAAGACAATTGATGGTGCCATTGCTCTGAAGTCCTGCGACCTTCAATTTTGAATGGTGGCAGACAACTGAACAGGTGAAGAGACTCTATAAATATTACTTTCCTCAATGAGGGCAGACCCATCCAGCATGCTTGTGGAGAAGTCAAGTAAATTGTGAATAAATCAAACATGAAAACAGACAGCACTTTTTAGCGCTACAGGACATCCCACCGTGGTTTACTGCCAATTAACACTTTTGAAGTGTAGTCACTGTTGCAACACAAAGAGCAAATCTGCTATAATGTTTAAACAGAAACACGATAATTATTGAAGGATAAATATGGACCAAGACATGGGGAAGAAAAAAAACTCATCCTCTTCTATATAGGGCTAGGGATCAGAGACTCAGTCATAGAATTACTGTGTACCTCACAGAAAAGGGCACTTCAGCACACCACATCTAAGCACCTTCCCATTGCCCTGCATTCAGTCACTATCCTCCTATACCTTGTCGACACAGTTGCCCATCTAAAGCTTTTTAAAAGTAGCGATTATAATTTATCTCAGGACTCCTTCTGACAGTGTGCTTCAGATATCAGCCAGTCTGTGTGCAAGCTTGCTAGGACATTCAGTATGCCATTCTATGCTGGCCTCCACTCCTTTTCCGTGCCAGTTCCCGATTATCCTTTATTTCTCAAACTTTTCAACTATATATCTATCTCCACCTTAAATACAGTAGTGTGCAAAAGTCTTAAATATAGCTAGGGCGCCTAAGACTTTTGCACAGTACTGTATTTGTCAACGTGGAGCAGAGAGAGAGTTAGTAAATCTGGTGGGAGCAAAGTATGTTGGGAATGGCAAGGGTGGAGTGCTGCAGGAGGGGTGTGGCACAGGTGGCAGAGAAGGAGTGGCATGGACAGGGTGGTGGTGTGTGTGCAGATACACCCAGTCCTGAGATACCAGGCAAGGTCATTTGATTCCAAACAATTGGTTTATTGATGATTACTGAATGACTGTGGTGCTTCCCACCTTTTTTCACTCTACCTTCCTTTTTTCCCCAACCATGAGTCACTCTCCCTGACCCCTTCCCAATCTCAGTCCACAATAGAGACCCACGTCAGAATCAGGTTCATCATCACTCACATTTGTCATGAAATTTGTTTATTTTTTGTGACAGCAGTACAGTGCAATACACAAAATTACTACAGTACTGTGCTAAAGTCTTAGGCTCCTTAGCTATACATATATGTGCCTAAGACTTTTGCACTGGACTGTAGGTCCCTGTGAATGTCACTCACCTGAAATTTCTCTCTTTTTAAATAATAATCCACTCACTGATTGGTCTTAACAAAGTGTATGATGTCAGACATCCAAAGATCAAACATTTGTCAGCATTTTCACCAGTAATTCAATATATGTATAAATAAATATATATATATTTATATATAAATATAATATATATATATTTATGTACACCATTGCAGAAACAGAATGCCTCATTACAACCTGCCCTTCCAGCTATTTTTGTATCAGTAAACTTGGAAACTTTGCATTTTGATTATTTGTGTTTATATAAAATATTAAAAATATTGGTCTGAAGATTCATCACAAGCTACTGCAGACAAACCAGCACTCCCCAGGCTTTGCAACATTGCCTCAAGTGTCTGCAGTTTGAACCCATGATTTTCAGAGTGAGCTACACACAACTACAAAAGTGCTCAGCTGAAGGAAAGAATTGACATTCAAGTTGGTTGATCATATTGGCTGTGCTGCAGGCTTCTCATGCCCTTTCTTTTCAACCAAAATGCATTACCTCATAGTTCTCCACTTCTACCAGGCATCAGTCAACCCTACATTGAACACAAGAGATTCTGCAGATGCTGCAAGTCTAGTGGAACATACACAAAATGATAGAGGAACTCAGCAAGTCAGGCAGCATCCTGGAGGGGAAGATACTGTCAATGTTTCTGATTGAGACCTTTCAGCAGGAGTCCTGATGAAGGGGCTTGGCACAAAATGTTGACTGTTTGATTCCCTCCATAGACACTGCCTGACTTGCTCAGTTCATTTTACCACATTGTTTATATTCTGCTGCAATATATCACTATCGTCTTCTGCAATTCTCAATACTGTTTTATAATGGCTGCAAGCTTAATTGTGGCTGGTACGGCCAAGTCTGGGTCATTAATGCAAGTTAAAAGAAACAACAGCCCTAACACCAAAGCCTGCAAAATGCCAGTAGTCACCTGGCAGTATGTATGGGAAAATGTACAGTCAACATTGAGAGGACTGCCGAAGGGTCTCAGCCTGAAATGTCGACTGTACTTTTTTCTATAGATGTTGCCTGGCCTGCTGAGTTCCTCCAGCATTCTGTGGGTATTGCTTGGATTTCCTGCATCTGCAGATTTTCTCTTGTTTGTGCTTCCTTATGCAGCTTGTCAATATCCTTATTTTTATATCTTCTTACACAATGGGAGTTCCCTTTCCAGTGAAAATGTACCTGAAGCTACTTCACTGGTTCTATCAAATATACATAGCCTTAAGATACCTTCCTCCAAATGGACCACAACCTTGTCATGGTTTAGAGACTTGCATGCCTCAGAGAGCTATGCTGGCTGGAGTCAGGGCTTTATGCTTTGGCTCTTAGTAGGGTCACCCATGCCAAACAGGTCAAAGGGTAGAGGCTAGACTAACAGTGGTCTACTCATCCTTCAGGTTTGGGGATTCACCTCAGGGCTAACTGACTGGTGTTATGGAAATAGTAACGAAGAATCCTTCTACATCTGTGTATGATGGTATGCCTGAGACTACAACAGGAACTTACATAAAAACCTAAAGGAAGCTACTGGCATGATGAAGGAAGCCCTGAACACTGCCAGAGATGGAGGACCTTTATTGCTGCCCCAAATGGGCATCTTAAAAGAATGTTGTTGCCCTTTGATTACGATAATCATCCAAAAGCCTGTCAAACCCTTTTCCTTGTTTTTTTGTACAGATTTTGGTCAGTATTTTCTGTAGTTAATCAAGATTGGTTGTCATTGTACTCAACAATAATTGCAATATCTCAAACTACCTCCATGGAGACCAACTCTGTCAGCCCAATAGTAGGTGTTTGTGCTTGAATCAGGCTCTATATATTGCCATACACATGATAGATTTTTACATCCTCATCACAAATTTGTAGTGAATATATGCCTACAAACTAGCTGCATATCATGCCAGGGTTACAATGAATCAACAAAAGACAAATGGACCCTGTTATTGATAAAAGCAAATTTCAGACTTCACCTTTACCCAGGGACAGGGCAGCCTTACATCAACTTAATGAGGATATTGGTCTGGTGGATATATGGCGATTGGTGACTCCATCCGGAAAAGAATATACGTTTTTCTCTCATCGCCATAACTCCTACTCCAGAATAGATTTCTGTCTAATATCCAACTCCATTGTTGAACAGGTGATAGACTGTAAAATTGTCCCAATAGCGTTATCAGACCATGCACCGGTTGAAATTCAAATTGATTTAAATACTGAAAGGGGAAGGAGGGGTAGATGGCGAATGATTATTATGCTGTTAAAAGATGAGGATTTCAGTGATAAGCACAGTAAAGCTGTCCTTGGTATGGGAGGCATCCAAGGTGTATATAAAAGGAAAATTAATAGCACAAGCATCTAAAAGGAAGAAAGAAATTATGGAGCAAATAAAAAATCTGGAGGCAGAAATAACCACATTGGAAAAGGTCTTATCAAGACAATATAACTGATGACTTATACAAAGATCTGTGCAATTTGAAATCCCAGCTAAATAGCATATATAACAAAGAAGCAGAATATGTATTATTTAGATTAAAAACAAGTTTCTATGGAGGTGGTGACAAAACTGGTAAGCTGCTGGCACGATATTTAAAGCAGCAGAATACGAATAGTGTTATACCTGCAATTAAGAAAGGGGATACATTAGTGTCATCATCTAAAGAAATAAACGAAGTCTTTCAACAGTTCTATGAACATCCATATGCATAATCATTTAATCACAACCAGGAGGAGCTGAATCAGTTTTTTGCTAACATAAAATTGCCTACATTATCCCCACAACAAGCTGAGTCCTTGGATGCCCCAATTACTGAGGATGAGGTCAGACGGGCTATTGCGGCTATGAAAGTGGGGAAATCTCCAGGTATGGACGGCTTCCCAGTTGAATATTATAAGAAATTTCAGGCCATATTGGCTCCTATTCTAACAAAAATCTATTCAGAAGCATTTAATTTGGAATCTTTTCCTAATACATTTGATGAAGCATTAATATCGTTGATCTCAAAAAAAGATAGGGATGCAATAATAGACCCTTCCAATTATCGGCCTATAAGCTTAATTAATGTGGACTGTAAGATACTGACCAAAATACTGGCTTTGCGATTAGGGAAAGTATTGTCATCTATAATTAACACTGACCAGGTTGGTTTCTTTAAAGGCAGATCCCGAACTGGCAATTTAAGGAGATTACTGCAATTAATATGGCTAAACTCCCCAAGTAGTATCACAGTCACTGCCATCTCCCTGGACGCTGAAAAGGCCTTTGACAGGGTTGAGTGGAGATTTTTAACCACGGCCTTGTCATTCTTTGGGTTTGGCTCTATCTTTTGTTACGTACCCCGTAACTGGGTCACTTACCAGCAAAGATAGGGAGGTCTGTTGAAGTCTGATGGTACTATTTTTAAAAGTCTTTATTTATAAAGGGGCACAAAAATAAGATTAATACAAACATTCAGATAATATACGTCGTCAATACTCAATCTAAAAGCGCGGGTATAGTAATAATCATCAATAAGAAATAGCTCTATCGTTTGTCTAGGGGATAATATATTGTCCGATGGAAATATAAAAGTCACTCAGTTCCTGCAGGCTTCAGCCTTTGGGGACCGCTGGGTTTTCACTTGTTGGAGAGAGAGTAAGATCTGTGAGAAAAGAAACTTGCCCGGGTCTTTTGATGAGGCCAAACCATTGAGTCAGGGGAGTTGGTTCCCCGTTGTTAGTTCAAGAAAATCGTTTCTGTGGTACCTGCCACCGGCTCCCAGGCAAGGGAACCGAACGCACGTGGCTTCCTTCAAATGGCTGCCCGCTATTACGGGATCGCTAGCGTGTCTTCTGGTGCGTCTCTACAGCTCCTCTTTTATCTTGACTCGCAGGGTAGTAGATGTCAATCAGGTTGGGGGTGATGCAATCTCTCTCTCAACCAGCCCACTTTGCCCGAGGGCTTGCACGTAGCCTAGTCCCCAATCCACAAATGTGTCTCCAAGAGACAATGGCTAATGTCGCGTTATTTTGCATCGCCGGGGAACGAGGCATCCGGCACGTCCCTCTCCCATTTCCTGGGTCCACTGACCCACCCCCGCCCCGCCCCAGTGCTCTTGTGATTCTCGCAAAGGAGGGGGCTGCGGGCATAACACTTTAAATCACGGATTAGAATTTTGTATAAAAACCCTAAGGCTGCAGTTATTACAAATGGTATCATACCCCATTTTTCAACATTTCACGGGATACACGCCAAGGCTACCCCCTCTCCCCACTGTTATTTATGATTTTTTGGGAACCATTGGCAGTCATGATTAGAGCAGATCCAAATATTAGAGGGGTGAAGGGAGGCGGAGAGGAGTATAAGTTGATGCTATAGGCTGACGATATTTTATTACTGATTAGTGACCCTCCTAATTCCTTACCCCCACTAATGAAAACAATTCAATTACATTCTGAAGTGTCTGGTTATAAAATCAACTGCAGTAAATCCAAAGCTATGCCAATGTCAAAATCGTGTTATTCAAATTCAGTATCTCAGTTTAACTTCAGATGGGTGCCAGTTGGCATAAAGTATCTAGGGGTCAAACTCAGTCAGAATTTGGATGAAATAATTACTTTAAATTATGAACCATTATTGAGTAGGATAAGAAATAATCTGGATAAGTGGGGTCACTGCAACTGTCACTCTGGGGTAAAGTCAATGTAGCTAAAATGGTCATAGCAACTCAGTTTAACTATCTTTCTATGATGCTTCCTTTAAATATTTCAGATCTGATCTAAAAGCAACAAAATTATTAGTGACTTTCTATGGGATAAGAAGCCCAGAATTAAAATGAGTAAGATGTGTATGTCCAGGGACATGGGTGGGCTCAGTCTACCAGATGTCAGGGCATATAAATTATCCTTTGAAATGACCAAGTTAGCTAAACATTGGGACAGGGCTGATGTTGATTTAGATTGGGTAGTTATAGAACAGAGCTTGGCTGCACCACATTCTCCCCTTAACATTCTCTCACAACATGTGGAAAACAAGACTAATCTAAATCCTATACTATTTCACTCAAGGAGTGTGTGGAGTACAATTCATAAAGCTTGTAGAATGTCACATTTAAATCAGTTATACTCCTCGCTCTGGAATAACCCTGCGATATGCAGTGGGAAAAGAATGGTATACTGGAAAGAATAGAAGATTAAAGGTGTAAATACAGTAGGTGATCTCTATGAGAATGGGATTTTTATGTCATATGTGGATTTGTAGAGGAAATAATAACTTTGTAGATAAAGGGAATTTCTGGAAGTATTTATAAAGAAGACATTGCATTCGTAGCATATTCAAGAATGGTGGCCCACAAAGTAACCCTTTAACTGAATACTTTACACTACCACAGGACGTTCATAAAGCATCAGTGTTTTGTAAAATGTTCAAGCACTCTGTGGGTGAACCGTGTAACAATCTCAAAGCAGTATGGCAGAAGGATCTTGAAGTGTTATTGAAGATAATGAGTGGTCAAATATTTTATCAAATGTGGGTAGACATATTAGGGAAGCGAGAGGGAAATTTATTCAGTATAAGTGTACAGGGGATTTCTTCTTTTTCTTTGTTACTGTGTATGTAATCAAAATGGCTTCTTTGTTTTGTTAAAAGTAGGAATGCTTCTTTGTTGCGAGAGAGTGCTGGAAGCTTGTTTGGGTTAAAATTTACTGATAACGAGAATTGTATTCCTTTGTAAACCAATTGGGATTAATGTTGTTCTTTCTTCTGAGTCTGTAAGCTATTGTTGGCAGGCTTTTGGGGAGATCGGCGCGAGGGGGTGAGAGAGAGAGGACGCGATGCTGTAAACTGGGTGAGGAACAGACCCCAAGCAGAGGTTCAAGGCCAGGAGGTACCCCGAGGAGAGGAGATGAAGCTGGATGTGCTTGGTTGACCACTTCGGATGGTCCTAAGCTGCGAGTCAAGGAGTTCGGAGGGGATCGAATGGTGGCCAGAAGACTTCAGTAATTGAGCTCCAACGGTTGTGCATGAAGTGGTTTGGACTTTGATAAGTTTGGCGCCTTTTCTTTATTTTTTTTCCTTCATATATACTGTATCGTTATTAATCACTTAGTTATAGTAATCTTTATAAATTGTTATCATTTTATTGCATATGGTGTCCTGTCTGTTCTTTGGCGAGGCGGGGGACATCACACAACATCCACACCAGCTGATTACCCAGTTTGGCGGGGCCGGAGGCTGCTCCCCCTAGACGAGAATGAGCTGAGCGAGCCTGAGGCGACCCAGGAGGTTACATAAGATAGTACACAGATATTATTGAACACCAACTAGACTCTACAAAATGGGGATTGTTGATAATCATTTATGCTGGAAATGTAAAAATGAGGTGGGCACATATTTTCACATGATTTGGGAGTGTTCCATGGATCGTCCATTTTGGTGTAAAGTTCTTGATTTGTTGGGGATTTGGTCAGGTCCTACACTGCTCTTGTGCCCATGGCTTTGTCTCCTGGGTGACAGGACAATGGTACCTAATGTAAACAGTGACAAATTTACTATTTTAAAGGTCGGTCTCATCACAGCTGCAAGAACTATATTGCAAAACTGGAAAAAACCCAGCTGTCCCACTGTGAAGGAATGGACTGAAGAAATGGTTAAGATTTCATCATATGAACACATGTTGGGAAGAATTAACAGTGAGGGAAAAGTGCAAGACGCGTGGGATCAATTTTGGTTGTATGTTAATTTAAACTTAAATTAGGTTTTTTTTCCTGTTTCTTATGTTTTCCTGTCATGGGATGGCTGTATAAATATGCTGTACTGTATCTGCTTTATGATATGCTGTGCTGCTTTATAAAATAAGAATAAATAATAATAAAAATTTGAATTACAGAAAAAAAAGACATGGAAAGCTGCTAAACACATGCATCTTGTTCTGACTGCACTGCTGATGTTACACAGTGGCTTCACATTACAGCAGACATTTCAAAGCACTGGAAAGGTACTACCAACGTTGTTCATGCCAAATAATCCAAAAAAACTGGAGAGACTTGTAGACTCAGCCAGGTCCATCATGGGCACCAGCCTCCCCACCATCGAAGACATCTTTAACAAGCAATGTTTCAAGAAGGTAGCAACCATCGTGAAGAATCCTTACCATCCAGGATTTGCATTCATCTCATTACTACCATCAGGGAGGAGGTACAGGAGCCTGAAGAAGCACACTCAATGTTTTAGGAACAGCTTCTTCCCCATCATCATATATCTTTAATGGTCAATTAATCCACGAACACCACCTCGCTATTTCTTCTATGCAATATTTATCTGTTTATTGCGGTTGTTTCCTGTCATAATTTTTAGGTCAAACACGAGGAAATCTGCAGATGCTGGAAATTCAAACAACACACACAAAATGCTGGTGGAACACAACAGGCCAGGTAGCATCTATAAGGAGAATCACTGTTGACGTTTTGGGCCGAGACCCTTCGTCAGGACTAACTGAAGGGAAATGTACTAAGAGATTTGAAAGTAGTGGGGGGGGGGGGGGGGGGAAATGTGAAATGATAGGAGAAGACCGGAGAGGGTGGGATGAAGCTAAGAGCTGGAAAGGTGATTGGCGAAAGTGATACAGAGCTGGAGAAGGGAAAGGATCATGGGATGGGAGGCCTCGGGAGAAAGAAAGGGGGAGGGGGGGGAAGCACCAGAGGGAGATGGAGAACAGGCAGAGTGATGGGCAGAGAGAGAGAAAAAAACAAACAACTAAATATGTCAGGGATGGGGTAAGAAGGGGAGGAGGGGCATTAACAGAAGTTAGAGAAGTCAATGTTCATGCCATCAGGTTGGAGGCTGATTCCACATCCCATTCCCATTCTGATATGTCTATCCATGGCCTCCTCTACTATCAAAATGAAACCACACTCAGGTTGAAGGAACAACACCTTATTTACCAGCTGGGTAGCCTCCAACCTTTTCCTTCTCCCAAGGCCTCCCATCCCATGATCCTTTCCCTTCTCCAGCTCTGTATCACTTTCGCCAATCACCTTTCCAGCTCTTAGCTTCATCCCACCCCTTCTCCTAACATTTCACATTTCCCCCTCCCCCCGTTATTTTCAAATCTCTTAGTATCTCTCCTTTCAGTTAGTCCTGACGAAGGGTCTCGGCCCAAAACGTCGACAGTGCTTCTCCTTATAATTAATTAATTAATTTATTTATTTATTTTTGGTATTGCACTGTATTGCTAGCAGTTTGCCACTAATGTCTTCTCCTAGGCTGACCCTCCCATCACTGAGACCCTAGTTTACACTCAGTTAGCCTAGTCACATCATTTGCATGCCTGACGACAGACTCACAAAACAAACACCCTACTCTGAACACTGTCATAGTAAATTTTTAACAGGTGCTCAAACTCTCCTTGAATAAATGTAACAGGCATGACCCATGATCACTCAAATTGGAAAAGGCACATTTGGGATTGCGTTTTGAACCTGGACTCCATGCATTAGCAGCACACAAAAGTCTTGCATACTGTATACTATGGAAGGAGCCATCTCGCAAAGCGGCCAACCTTCCATTCCCTCAGGTATCATCTGCCCCTTGTGTAGAAGAGATTCCACATCGTCATCATTATTCATCTGAAAACCTAGAAAACCAATGTTGGAGAAAGTCATCCTTGATCTTGTTGGATTAGGGCATAGAATCCTTATTTTTCTTGTAGTTTCTTTGTGGTTTAACTTTCCCAAGCTTCCTTGTATTTCTATATAAAATCTATTATACATGTAATTGTTCAGTGAAATTTCCCATGCCTTTTTTTTCCCCAACAAAAATGCATCACCTCATTTGCCAGGCATTTGTCTATTCTACCATGATCACAATAGATTATGCAGTTGTTGGAAGTCTTGAGGAACATACACAAGATGCTGGAGGAACTCAGCAAGTCAGGCAGCATCCATGGAGGGGAATAAGCAGTCAACGCTTCTGCTTCTGCAATTGTGGTGGTATGCCCAAATCTAGGTCGTTAATATAAATTAAAAGAAAAGGCCCAACACCAAAGCCTGGAAAATTCCAGAAGTCACCAGTCTCCAGTGCAAATACAAGCATTCATCATGATCCTTGGATACCTGTAACCCAACCAACCTATATAATCAGCGATACACATGTAATTGTTCAGTGAATTTTCCAGCAATTATGGTACAGTTGCTTCTATGTTTTTCTAGAATCTTTTGAGTTTGCTTTAGCAGATGTCACTCTACTTGAATTTGGTTATTTTGTAGGTTATTGTTATCTCTGGAAGTCTTGTTATCTCTAGTCTGAGAACAAGACAACTATTACAGCTTTTCCCTTTGTTCATTCTTTGTCCTTGTAACACTTAATAGCTATCAATAAGTGTTATGCCTCATTCTTAATGTGCAAGAACTTTTGGATTATAAAAGCAACAGGATCCAACAATCTCGAGGGATTGCAGAAGGAGAAAAAGAAAAATGGATTCCAGCAATATAATAAATAATTTAAAAATATTTTTCTCTTCTTCCTTTCATAAAAAAAAGTTGACATAACCTTCCCCTCAGTCTTCTGGATGTTTCAATATTTTCCATGCTGTGTGACTCCATGGCTCTCTGTGGCTCTAATCTCTGGAAACTCTGCTGTTTCACGCTGATCTAACTGCTACCTCAGCAATCCTCTATTTGCAGTACAGACCATCAAGCTCATAGAATGGTCTGGTTTTAATCACATTACTTTCTTCTGCATTTTCTATTTAGTATGTCAATTATTTGAAGTTGCTCATCATCATTTTAAAGCTTTGTTTACCCTCCACTTCACCTGCATATTGCATTAAGGTATGATCAAATTATTTGTGTAATGCCTCAGACATTTCTTAATTCCTTTCAAGTATTTCTCCCACCATTCATTCCATGGATTCCCATTTATTTCTGGAACTCCCTCAATGGTGCAAACTTCTTACAGTTATACCTTACGGCATACTGTAGCGTTAAGACAAGAATCGTTAGGATGGGAAACAGCTTCTTCCCCCAGGCTGTGCGACTACAGAACTCCCTGCCACCATCATCATGTATGAAGCTCCAGTAATATTATAATGCTTACTTTTTAACTTGTTAAGATCTCTACTGCTATGCTGTGAAGTATGTTATTTTCACAAATGAGAAAATCTGCAGATGATGATTTTCACAAATGAAACACAAAATGCTGCTAAAACACTGCTTTTACAGAAAATAATATACCTGCAACACACACAAAATGCTGGAGGAACTCAGCAGGCCGGGCAGCATCAAGGGAAAAAACTCAGCAGTTTTCTGTAAAAGCAGTGTGTCCTGATGAAAAGAATGTTTTGGCTTTGGCGAAAGATAAGGAGCTATGTTGCCTAATTCAGGAATGTTGTGTCAGCCAATCAAAATTGCGGAATGTGAGAGAAGGTTCTAGAGAGCTGGGGGGAAGAGTTTTCTGAAGGACAGTAGTCTGGTTTGGGGTCTTTTGGCAGGAAGTGCAGACAGAAAAGAATCAGGGAAGATGCCTGAAGGATCACATCCGAAGGGGTGGGGGGGGGGGGGGGGGAGCGCGATTGCAAGGGGAGCTTTGCAACAAGGAGGATTCCAAGAAGGGAACTTCTGCCTGAACTTGGTCAAGAGAGTTCAGATCCATGAGTAAAGTGGCATACCCAGCTAATACAGGATTGCGTTCCAGTGTTGATCTGCACATTTAGACTTGTTTAACTGTAATAAGCCCTTATATCTGTTTTTTTTTTCTTTCTCTGTTAACTGTTGGATAAAGTTAAAAATTTGTAAATATAGTTTCTTTATTATTTTGTGCTGGTGTATGATCTGTCATTTCTAGGCTGCCAATAACTGTGTAGGGGCAGAATTTACACAGCATTCACTCAAATCGAGGTTCTTTTAAGTGGAACATCAAGTTGAACCCTAAATCATATCAATCCTAGACGTGTATAGTTTATGAAAGGTGTCCTTCCCACTGTTGAGTCACGTGGTTGCCAGCAGAGTTAGCTAACGAGCCAAGGTGGTGTACGAGCCCCTGTGAGAGGGGTGCTCTTGCATCATATATGCATCTATTATTTGTTCATTTATTTGTGGTAATATTACTTTATGTGTTGTGTGTGAATTACATGTACTGTGTTGTGCACTTTGGTTCAGAGCAATGTTGTTTTGTTTGGTAGTATATATACATGGTTAAATGACAATAAACTTGAACTTGAAATGTCATTTGTTCTAATATTCTGAATTCTCCTTCTGTTTTTATTGCCGCTTCCTAAAACATTCTTATTCTCAGGCTTACTATTTTGTCAGCAACATTATGATTTTCTGGTTTTAATCCAATCCTATCCTTGTCAATTTAAGTCACCAACTGACCATACTGTGAAACCTTTTTACCCCCGTTCTGCACCAACAGCACCCTGCGTAGTGTCAAACTTCACAACATGAATTACTTTTAGAGGGTAATGTTCACTGATGTTTCTTCTTCTGTAACTCCAGGAAAAATTTACTAGGGTTATATTCTTGTGTTAACATTTTTTAATATAGACTGGATTTTATTTAAAAAATATAGACTGCCACTGGATCAATCACAAGATGTCAAAATTGAGCAGAGAGCATTAAAATAAATCAATCGTTTTTCAGCATTCACAATCAGACTGGGAGATGGAGTAGGAGGGGAATTGAAGTGTGGATGAGTAAACCTGGTCTGTCACAGTGAATAAAAAAAAGTGTTAAAATGAAACCGGCCATGTACAAGCAAATCACAGTCAATCAGATCCAATCAAGAGAAGTAAGAGGTCTATAAATATCCTGAGGAATAAATGAGATTGCCGTCACTAGAAGAGGCTATGAGATAGAAAATTATCATGTAACTATAGTAAGCCAAGGATTCTAATGTAACACACAACTATTCTTTTCTATGATGCGAATAAGGAACTCGCAATGTTGGTATTCTTCTCATTACATCATTTTTGATGCCGTAATCAATAATCAGTGCACAAAACTGTAAAATATTGGGCTGAAATTTCTTCTGTTGATCAGCTTAGCAAAAAGCCTCCAAGTTCAAAAAGGAATTTACTTTGCCATACACAGAAAAGCTGGAGGAACTCAGCAGGTCAGGCAGCATCTATGGAAAAGAGTAAACAGTCAAAGTTTCAGGCCAAAACTTTCATCAGGGCAAGCATTAGGACAAGGAATATTAGGATGGGAAACAGCTTCCTTCCCCAGGCCATGAGACTACTGAACTCCCTGCCATCATCACCACGTATAAAGCTCTCAAAATGTCGACTGTTTACTCTTTTCCTTAGATACTGCCTGGCCTGCTGAGTCTCTCTAGCGTTTTGTGTGTTTGGCTTTGGATTTCCACCATCTGCAGACTTTCTCTTGTTTGTGATTTACTTTGTCATTTTCTTCATGAAAATCAGCAACATAAGGATTTACACACCAGTAAACTCAAGGTCTTTGATAAACTGGAGTAGTGGTCATTTAAGTGGTTGAAATCTTCCAAAATAGTAACTGATGAAGAATTAATTCTATAGGCCAATGAACATTTGTTTGAAAAGCATACAGGGAAAATGTGCCAAAGTTTCTCTTCAATCAAAGAATTCAGTGTCCTAATCTGTAGAACTAATTATGAAAAGTAGTAATCATGACATTAAACGTAGCAGGCTTGTTCTGACCCACTGTCTGGGTCATCCTCTCACTGTGCCCTAAAAGTGGCTCACTGTGCCCACTGTGGCTCCTAAAAGTTGCTGGAAGGCTCCACTCTTGTTGGGTGGAGCAAGTTCGTGACAAATGAGCTTCAGGTGGCAGAACCTGAAGCCCCATCCCCAGCTTGCTGCTGTCCTTTGACAACTTTCCACTGGTAAAGGCATCTCTCATTGTAAATGCTTCTGATATTCAAAGTGTTTGAAGACATTTGGACAGGTCATAATAAAGAAAATTATTTCGTAAATAACAAAATGTGAGAAGTTTAATATGCATTTTGTTACCACTAAGATAGAACATAGTCAGTGAAACAGAAAACGAATAACTTCACTGAACTTAACTATTCAAAGATCTTCAGTAACCTCATGCAATTGAATGGAATTGCTGCTTACTTCCTAATCAAGGCCACTATGAAACAGAGAGGCAGCTGTTAGACTGAACTGCACTGAGGCCTCAGTCTCGTAAATCTGGAGTTGCTGTAGAAATATAATAAGTAACAAGTACAGTAGCAGGGCAGAACTCTGACCTCCACTGTGCATCCATCTTCCCTGCCTCAGAACCTCCAGGAGGTTAGTTAGGACCCAAGGAGCCAACTTGCCCCACAAAGGAGATAAACTGAAATAATTGAACCTCAAATATATCCACAAGAGAAGGTTACAGAGAAGTTTCATCTATGCTAATAGGCATGGACGAGCAGCATGGTCCTTTAAATGGAGCACAATGCAGGTCTCATGCCAGAAGAGCCAAACAGAAGCGTTCAATGTTTAAAGTTGCTGTTGGCATTCACCTCAGATAAATGTTGGCCCCAGCTGTATCTAGGTTTGAGGAGAAAACGTGTGTATACAGCTGAACTTCGGTTCTGTGTGAACTGCATACAGATGTACTTGGCTGCATTCTGCTCGTCTGCCACAGTATGCTCAAACAGACACTGAGAAAGCAAATGGTCTGGTAAAAGAAATGATTTCCGGCTTTATTTGGAGCTGGAGTTTTATGCTTATCACTGAATGCTCCCAAGCAATCTATCACATAGCTTTGAGGAGTGAAAGATTCATTTTGCACCTCAGCCTCATCAAATAGAACATATTTTTCCTTCCAACTGCAACAGACTTTTGGCCTCTGACTCGGATTGCCAAATATAGTACCAACTAGTGCAAACGGGAACGTTGTGAACCTTACTCGCCTTTTCTCTAAACTTACTCCGTATTGGTTCCTTTGCAATGCAGTTCGCCTTGCTTGGTACAGTTGACTCCAGAGACAAAATCCAAGCTTACGTTTCAGTTAGCACTGAAGGAGTGTTGCATTATTAAAGAAGCAATTTTTGGATGACAGTGATATGAAATCTTGACTGCTCATTCTGGTGAAAGCAGAAAATACTGTGATTAAAAAGAAGACAGGACAATTCTCCCCATTGAACTCTCACCAACGGTTTGGTTATTTATGAAATTGTTTATGGGACCTTGATCTTGATATGAGATACTGTCACATCTCTCTGCAGCGGAAGTGACACCACAAAAGCAGCTGGTTTCCCAAGGTCTGTTTTCGTAGAACTTTCGGGTGTGAGCAATTCTCTCATTTGAATAGGTGCAAGTGTATTGGTCTCTGTACTTCCTGACATCTGAAATATACAGAGGTCTTTGCACTCAGTGACCACTTTATTAGGTACATCTGTACACCTGTTCATTAATGCAAATAAATATCCAATCAGCCAATCAGTGCATAAAAGCATGTTCAAAAGGCTCAGTTGCTGTTCAGACCAAACATCAGAATGTGGAAGAAATGTGATCTAAGTAACTTTGATTATGGAATGATTGCTGGTGCCAGACAGGGTGGGTTCAGAATCTCGGAAACTGCTGACCGCCTAGGATTTTTACTCACAGTCTCTAGAGCTTACAGAGAACGATGCGAAAAACAAAAAAAAGGCAGTTCTGTAGGCAAAAACATGATGTTAATGAGAAGAGTCAGAAGAGAATGCCCAGTCTGGTTGAAGCTCACAGAGAGGTGACAGTAACTGAAATAACCAAGCATTACGACAGTGGTGTGCAGAAAAGCCTTTATTAATGCACAACACATCAAGCTCTAAAGTAGATGGGCTACAGCATCTGAAGAGCACAAACATACTGTACTCTCAATGCCCGTTGTATTTGGTGCAGGATGTACTGGATAAAGTGGATGCTAAGTGTACAACAGCATACAATTCAGTCTCACCCATTTAGCACAAGCAAATTTCACCCCTGAAAATCCTTACAATGTAGCCCACTGTACCTTTCACCCTCCAATTAGTGCACTGCACCGTATTTGCCAATGCGGAGCAGAGAGCAAGTCTGTAAATCCAGTGGGAGCAAAGGATGTTGGGTATGGCAAGGGTGGAGCACTGTGGGAGGGGTGTGGGATTTATTTAAATAAATATAAATAAATGTGTGTGTGTGTGTGTGCGCCTAAGACTTTTGCATAGCACCGTATGTCTGAAAGACATTCTAGTTTTGCCTCACATCCCATAAACCCATAAAAATGTAAGTCCTTTTTGAATTTACATTGTGTAAAGTATATAGAAGGAAGCTGATTCCTTTCTTTCACAACCAGCTGGAAAAGGAGATCTTGATATCATGTCAGTTTTGGCTTTGAATCCTGATGCCAAAAGGTTAATGTAAATATTGGAAATCACATTGAAATTTAGTGCCATTATCAGATTATTGTAAATGCAGCTTTGTCCTTCAGGGGCTTTGAACAAGGCAGTTGTAAGCTTTGGTGATGCTACGAATGCAGCAGGGCTCTCCCTCTGATTCTGTAGCAGCATATCTCACCTGACTATAAATAACACCTCTTTGTTGCTAGAATGATTTAAATAATGTTGCTTACATTTTGTCACATATGAGCTATTGCGGCTCGAGGACATCCGTCACTGGAAGGAAAGAAAAAATCCCTATGGTAGCAAAGTGGAATGAAGTACAAGAGAACCTCACATTCCTTAAGCTAATATTCCTCTTACAGACTTTAATGAGGTCACGGTGATCATTAAGTATATGTATTTTATCTGTCATAAATCTACATGAATATATATAAGAAGCATCGTTGCTAATGAAGCATACCCGGAAGAAAATACCATTAGGAAAGGGTATATTCAAAAACACAAGGTTGCAGAGCATGTGAAAAGTGACAGAGAGATTCCTTCTACCTTCAGGAAATAGCCTTTAACTACTTACCCCTGACACAATCAGCTCCCCTCCCAGGTTTTGGACTTCTGCCTTCACTTTGCTGCAGATATTAAGTTGGTGGCAGTAGAGTGCTATACGCTGCAAGTAGGCCAACAGATCCTGCTTACAAGCTGAATCAGGACACTGCAAGAAATAAAGCACAGTTTCACATTAGTTTCACTCAATTTTTGTGATTGTTTCCATTTGAAACATTAATTTAGCTGTCAATTAGCAGCTCTCGACTTATTGGGTTTCTTTTTTCTTGGCTATGTTTTGATTCCGAATCATAAGGATAAAAGTCTGGTTATTTAGTAATGAAAGGTTTTTTTCATTATTACTCAAAGGAGTCTGAGAGGCATAGACATTTATGCCCACCATCTTCCCATTTACCCCAATCCTACATTAACTTTTTTAAACATTTCCCCACATTCTCAGCAACTCCCTCTAGATTCTACCACCCACTTACACAGTACTGAAAGTTTACAATGGCCAATTAATCCACCAATGTGTGCAACATTGGGGATGTGGGCAGAAACCCATACAGTCATAGATAGAACATGGAAACTCCATACAAATAGGAGGTCACTATGAAAGCTGGGTCTTTTGTACTAAGTGGCTAGTGTCTCTACTAGCTATGGTGCTGGGCTGCCCTCTCCAAACCTCTTTCTACATTAAAGAATACAGCACAAAAGACTCAACTGCATTCAAGACAAATGATATTTGACATTTCAACACAAGGGAGTCAAGTTATATCAGAATCAGAATCCGGTTTAATGTCAGCAGCATATGGCATATGTTGTGAAATTTGTTAACTTTGTGGTAGCAGTGCAGTACACTAAATGATAATACAGAAAAAACTGAATTGTAGTATATATATATATACACTACAATTCAGTTTTGTATTGTAGTATTTTATATATATACATACATATAAAATGTTCATGGGTTCACTGTCCATTTAGAAATCAGATGGCAGAGGGGAAGAAGTTCTTTCTGAATCGTTGAGTGTGTACCTCTTTGTTGATGGTAACAATGAGCATAGGGCATGTCCAGGGTGGTAGGGATCCTTAATGGTGGGTGCCTCCTTTTTGAGGGACCGCTCCTTGAAGATATATTTGATACTACCGAGTATCGGTATGGATATATGGAGACAAGGCAAGAAATTGAAGTATAATCCATGTCCTATGCTATTCTTTAATATAAGGAAACTGCAAACTTCCAACTGAATTTGTCATTCCCCTAATGCTGGCATTTATTTGGCAGGATGCATTCCTCCAAGATTTCCTTTCAAAACAATAATTTCTTGATTAACGTGAAGCTTCACACAAAGCTATTTAGTTGGAACTGAATGAATAAATAACAGCAACATGGTGTTAACCTCAAAAGGATATCACAACCTTACTAAATTATTGCAAAGTAAACAGTACATTCTTCATATGCAAATGTACTGGGAAAGGGCTCATTCTGCCAAACGATGCTTTTTTTTGACAATGAAGAAATGTTCTATTTTTAAGAGAAGGGAATTTAAAGTTCTTAGAGATGGCATTGATCAACTACCATCTTTTTGACTCTACATTTACCTCAGTAGTATATTGATTAACAAAAGAAAATTGTAGATGGAGGCAATTGCAACAAAAAATAATATCTCCTGAAAACAAATTTCATACTTGCTAGTAAATAATCAGTTGTAAAGTCTTCAATCGATACAGGCACTGGAATTTCCAAAATTAAGGTTGGGACAACTTGTTCACAATATTGGTAAAACTGATTATTTCTTTCTTTCTCTCTTGTCTGTACATTCCATTCCATTTCTTTTTCACTCATTGATTTTCCTGTATATTTCTGCCTGATACTATCCCCATCAATTTCCATCAAAGTTTCCTCCATTTCTATTTTTAAATGTTTTTCTTCTTACTGAACTCTCTTTTACCATTTCTATCTATCCACAATGATAGCCCTTTCCTCCATTGTATTTCTCTTTTCTGCCTGCTGTCTTATGTTTCACCTGCCATTGCAATAGCGTTGGAGTGGCTGTGTAGGGGCAACCATAACAAAGTGACATTCCACTAACTGCACTGCTGGGCACAATGCAAGGGAATTTTTCAATCACACAGGGGGTCAGACACCAAAAGAACACCAATAATCATGCAAAAAGCAAAAAAAAAAACTGACAAAAGAATGGTACACTAGCTGAAGAATAGGTTAAAAAGTGATCACAATGCCAAATGGAATTGTGGTGTTAAGAAAGAGTAAGTTGACTTTACACACTTTTGAGAATTTGTAATCAAGCAGAACGATCCATGACCCACACTTCTAAATGGAGGTCAGTCTTGCAGGGAAAACTATTTCCATGTAGAGTAGACATTTTCACTAAGATCTCTTGAATGGACAAAGGGTTGCATTTTTACATATAGTGTCTGAAATATTTGGAATGTGGGGAAGAAAGATACACAGGTATGTATCAATAAAGGGTTGAGGATCCATAGATGAGGAAATGTTATTCAGTGTTGATGCACTAAAATTGGGAGTTGATGGAGGATAGTTCAGGATATCTGCCAAGCCTGTGAGTGACAGAAAAGCATTCACGGAAAAAAATTGCCACATTCCCCTGAGTCAGGATCTCCTCAGTTGCATCTGTCACAACCGAAGCTGTGCTGGCTGCTGCACTTCATTCATCTTAGTTTCTCTCTCCACAGGGTCTAATCAGCCCCAGTCCACACAGCCTATAAGTGTCTGATGGCGTATTTCTGGGAACTGGCAGCTGGAGCCTCCAATGTGTGAGTAAATTCAAAGTCAGCATTTTAAAGATACACAGACATTGGGTTGATTCCACATAAAGCTCCTTAATATCTGGGCATGAATTATTTTTCAGCAAGGCAATGCCAAGTACAAGTTCAAGTTTATTGTCATTCAACTGTACGTATGTACAGCTAAACAAAACAACGTTCCTCTGGGACCAAGGTGCAAAACACATACAGCACATAAAATGATATAGACACTATAATATTAACAATATACTGTGCCTATTGAAAATTTCAAGTTATAAGTAACTGATTGATTGCCTCAAGATAATGACCATAATTTTCAGTTGATCAGATAATGGCCCAGTTTACAAATACATTTATAATAGTTTAACGTAATACACACAAAATGCTGGAGGAACTCATAAGGTCAGGAGGCATTTATGGAAAAGAGTAAACTGTCGATGTTTTGGGCCAAAACCTTTCCTCAGGAAGGAAAAAAAGATGATTAAGTCAGAATAAGACGACTCGGGGGGGCGGGGGGGGGGAGACGAAGAAGTACAAGGTAGCAGGTAAAAGATGAACCTGGGAGAGGGGAAGGAGTGAAGTCAATAGCCGGGAAGTTGATTGGTGAAAAAGATAAAAGACTGGAGAAGAGGGAATCTGACAGGAGAGGACTAAAGGCTATGGAAGAAAGGGAAGAGGGAGGAGCACTACAGGGCAGGTAGGAGACAAGGTGAGAGAGGGAAACGGAAATAGCGAATGGTGAAGGTGGGGCGGCGGGGGGGGGGGGGGGGGGGTGTGGGTTGGTATTACCGGAAGTTTGAGAAATCGTCATTCATGCCATCAGGTTAGAGGCTACCCAGATGGAATATAAGGTGTGGCTCCTCAAATTTGAGTGTGGCCTCATCACAGCAGAAGAGAAGGCCATGTACTGACCTGTCGGAATGGGAATGGGAAGTAGAATTAAAATGGGTGGCCAATGGCAGATCCCATTTTTTCTGGCAGACGAAGCAGTAGGTGCTTGGCGAAGTGGCCTCCCAATCTACATCATATCTCAACAATACACAGCAGTACCGAACACAGTATATGACCCCAAAAGACTCAAAGGAGAATTGTCACCTCACCTAGAAGGATTGTTTCGGGCCTTGAATGGTAGTGAGGGATGAGGTGTAGGGGCAGGTGTGGCACTTGTTCTGCTTGCAATGATGAGTGCCAGGAGGGAGATCAGTAGGGAGGGACAATGGACAAGGGAGTCGCATAGGGAGTGATCTTTGTTGAAAGCAGAAGGTGAAGGGGAACGAAGAATGTACTTGGTGGTGGGATCCCATTAAAGATGGCAGAAGTTATAGAGAATAATGGTGGGGTGGTAGGTGAGGATAAGAGGAACCCTATCCCTGGTGGGGTGGAGGATGAATGGGAAGAGGGCAGACATGGAAGGGATGCAGGTGAAGGCTGCGTTGATGGTGGAGGAAGGAAAGCTCCTTTCTTTGAAAGAGAAGGACATCTCAATGAAAAGCCTCATCCTGAGAGCAGATGTGGTGGAGACAGAGGAATTGAGAGAAGGGAATAGCATTTTTACAAGTGATAGGGTGGGAAGAGGTATAACCATATAACAATTACATCACAGAAACAGGCCATCTCAGCCCTTCTAGTCCATGCCAAACACTTACTCTCACCTAGTCCCACTGACCTGCTCTCAGCCCATAACCCTCCTTTCCTTTCCTGTCCATATACCTATCCAATTTTTTTTTTTTTTAAAATGACAATATTGAACCTGCTTCTACTGGAAGCTCATTCCACACAGCTACCACTCTGAGTAAAGAAATTCCCCATCGTGTTACCCCTAAATTTTTGCCCCCTCTCAACTCATGTCCTCTTGTTTGAATCTCCCCTACTCTCAATGGAAAAAACCTATCCACGTCAACTCTATCTATCCCCCTCATAATTTTAAATACCTCTATCAAGTCCCCCCTCAACCTTCTACGCTCCAAAGAATACAGTCCTAACTTATTCAACCTTTCTCTGTAACTTAGGTGCTGAAACCCATGTAACATTCTAGTAAATTTCCTCTGTACTCTTATCTATTTTGTTGACATCTTTCCTATAATTCGGTGACCAGAACTGTACACAATACTCCAAATTTGGCCTCACCAATGCTTTGTATGATTTTAACATTACATCCCAACTCCTATACTCAATGCTTTGATTTATAAAGGCCAGCATACCAAAAGCTTTCTTCACCACCCTATCCACATGAGATTCCACCTTCAGGGAACTATGCACCATTATTCCTAGATCACTCTGTTCTGCTGCATTCTTCAATGCCCTACCATTTACCATGTATGTCCTATTTGGATTATTCCTACCGAAATGTAGCACCTCACACTTATCAGCATTAAACTCCATCTGCCATCGTTCAGCCCACTCTTCTAACTGGCCTAAATCTTTCTGCAAGCTTTGAAAACCTACTTCATTATCCACAACGCCACCTACCTTAGTATCATCTGCATACTTACTAATCCAATTTACCACCCCATCATCCAGATCATTAATGTATATGACAAACAACATTGGACCCAGTACAGATCCCTGAGGCAAACCACTAGTCACCGGCCTCCAACTTGACAGTTATCCACCACTACTCTCTGGTATCTCCCATCTAGCCACTTTTGAATCCATGTTACTATTTCAATATTAATACCTAACGATTGAACCTTCCTAACTAACCTTCCATGTGGAACCTTGTCAAAGGCCTTACTGAAGTCCATATAGACAACATCCACTGCTTTACCCTCGTCAACTTTCCTAGTAACCTCTTCAAAAAATTCAATAAGACTTGTCAAACATGACCTTCCATGCACAAATTCATGTTGACTGTTCCTAATCAGACCCTGTCTATCCAGATAATTATATATACCATCTCTAAGAATACTTTCCATTAATTTACCCACCACTGATGTCAAACTTACAGGCCGATAATTGCTAGGTTTACTCTTAGAACCTTTTTTAAACAATGGAACCCCATGAGCAATATGCCAATCCTCCGGCACCATCCCATTTCTAATCACATTTGAAATATTTCTGTCAGAGCCCCTGCTATTTCTACACTAACCTCCCTCAAGGTCCTAGGGAATATCCTGTCAGGACCTGGAGATTTATCTACTTTTATATTCCTTAAAAGTGCCAGTACATCCTCCTCTTTAATCATCATAGTTTCCATAACTTCCCTACTTGCTTCCCTTACCTTACACAATTCAATATCCTTCTCCTTAGTGAATACCGAAGTAAAGAAATTGTTCAAAATCTCCCCCATCTCTTTTGGCTCCACACATAGCTGTCCACTCTGATTCTCTAAGGGACCAATTTTATCCCTCACTATCCTTTTGCTATTAATATAACTGTAGAAACCCTTTGGATTTATTTTCACCTTACTTGCCAAAGCAACCTCATATCTTCTTTTAGCTTTTCTAATTTCTTTCTTAAGATTCTTCTTACATTCTTTACATTCCTCTAGCACCTCATTTACTCCATGCTGCCTATATTTATTGTAGGTATCTCTCTTTTTCCGAACCAAGTTTCCAATATCCCTTGAAAACCATGGCTCTCTCAAACTTTTAACCTTTCCTTTCAACCTAACAGGAAGATAAAGATTCTGTACCCTCAAAATTTCACCTTTAAATGACCTCCATTTCTCTATTACATCCTTCCCATAAAACAAATTGTCCCAATCCACTTCTTCTAAATCCTTTTGCATCTCCTCAAAGTTAGCCTTTCTCCAATCAAAAATCTCAACCCTGGGTCCAATCGTATCCTTCTCCATTATTATATTGAAACTATATATATAGTCCAGGTAGTTCTGAGAATCATTGGGTTTATAAAAGACATCACCAGATAATCTGTCTCCAGAGATAGAGACAGAAAGATTGAGAAAGGGGAGGGAGGTGTCAGAAAGGAACCAGGTAAATTTGAGGGCAGGGTGGAAGTTGGAAGCAAAGATGATGAATTTGATGAGCTCAGCATGGGTGCAGGAAGCCGCAGCATTGCAGTTGTCCATATAGAGTAGGAAAAGTTGGGGAGGGATACCAGTGTCGGCTTGAAACTTAGACTGTTCCATGTTGCCAACAAAAAGGCAGGCATAGCTGGGAATCATGCAAGTGGCCACACCTTTGGTTTGAAGAAAGTGGAAGGAACCAAAATTAAGAGTGAGGACCAGTTTCGCCAGATGGAGAAGAGTGGTGGTGGGGATGGGGACGATCTGTTTATAATCGGACAATGGCTTTCTCCTCAAAATATATGCTAACTCTGATGATCATACAATTAAGATTTTGCCTGATATGTGAACATAGAACATTACAGCACAGTAACAGGTCCCTTAGTTTACAATATTACGCTAACCTTTTAATCTTCTCTAATTTCAATCTAACCCTTACTCCTACATAGCCCTCCATTTTTCTATCGTCCATGTGCCTCTAATGTATTTGTTTGTATTGAATGGCTATGCAATTGTTCAATCCTTTTCAAAACCAACTTGTTTTACTTGCATTTTTTTATTTTATTGTTACATAAGACATGGATTTCTTTTCTTCATTTGATAAAATCGTAAGCAGCTCTGAAAGATCAAGGGCTCAGGCAGTGTCAATGTGTGGGAGAGGAGAGGGTAACACTTGCTGTGAGGAAATCCTGTTGGCATTTCAAATCGTTCATTTCATGATGAAAAAGTCACACACTCAAGAAACCCAGCTGAATACTTCTTCAAAAAATATCCAAGTTGATCCGACAAATTATGGAAGTCAAGGAAATGTTAAATAACTTTAATTATTTTTCTCTCTGAAACAAACCCTTTTCACCTGTCAATAGGAAATTAGCAAAATTCAGTCGAAATTGAAAGCCAGCTCTATGACTCATGGCTGCAATCTGTCCTAGTTCAATCTGTGAATCCCAGTTCCTAGTTCCCTGAGGCAAGTTGCAAAATGATGTCCACTAACACTTCTCAAGAAGGTGAAAGCCAGTTCTTATCAACTACTTAAGGGCATGAAAGCACATTCAGTGGTTGCAACAAGTAGACTTGGTGAAAGAAAGCCACAATTTATTGTCTAAATTATTTTAATGATAATGATGTTGATATCATGAAGGAGGTGGTGTTGGAGCTCTCATGTTAAGGTGGATAAGCCCCCAGGACCTAATAGATGTATCCCAAGTCCCAAGTGAGAGGGGCAAGAAGGAAGATTGCTGGACCTTTGACAGATATCTTTGTATCCTCTTTAGCCAAAGTTGAGGTCCCAGATGACTAGTGAAAAACCAATGTTTCTTCTTTATACAAGTACAATAGAGACAAACAAGAAACAATAAACTGGTGATCCTTATTCAGTAGTAGGGAAATCATGAAGACTATAAGGGATAGGATGGACAACATAGACATACTAAGGATGACCAGCGTGGAGGAGGTCAAATCTTATAGACTTGATTGAGATTTTGAGGAGGTGAAGTGAGGGTAGTAGCTGTTGCATACATAGCCTTCGATAAAGCTTTCTGCAAGGTTCTATCTAATAGTCTAATCCAGAAGATTAAGGCTCATGGGACGTATGAAGATTTGTTAGATGGATTCAAAATTAGTTTGGGTGGAATGGTGCTTTTCTACTGGAGGTCTGTGAACAGTGATGCTCTTTCAAGGATGAGTGCTGGGACCTCTTGATTATACAAATATACATGATACACTGTATATGAATGATTCCGCATAAAATGTCGGTGAACTGACTAGTAAATTTGTAGATAACACTAAAATCCAAAGCTCCTTGAAAATGGCAACACACATAGATGCGATGGTAAGGAAGGCATACAGTATGCTTGCCTTCATTGATTGGGGCAATGAGTATAAAAATCAGGAAGTCACGTTGGGATGTATAAAACTGTGGTGAGCCGCTGTGGAGTATTAGGTGCAATTCTGGTCAGCACATTTGTGGAAGTATGTGAAAGATTTGGAGAGGGTACAGAGGAGGTTTAGATGGCCAAAGGGCCTTTCCCTGTACTGTACTGCTCTACATTTGATTTTCAGAAGACTATTCACAAAGCCAAGATCTTTTTAGAGAGGAGGAAGTCAAAGAAGTAATTTGACCAAGATATTTCGGATAGATAGATAGATAGATAGATAGATACTTTATTCATCCCCATGGGGAAATTCAACATTTTTTCCAATGTCCCATACACTTGTTGTAGCAAAAACTCATTACATACAATACTTAACTCAGTAATAATATGATATGCATCTAAATCACTAACTCAAAAAGCATTAATAATAGCTTTAAAAAAAAAGTTCTTAAGTCCTGGCAGTTGAATTGTAAAGCCTAATGGCATTGAGGAGTATTGACCTCTTCATCCTGTCTGAGGAGCATTGCATCGACAGTAACCTGTCGCTGAAACTGCTTCTCTGTCTCTGGATGGTGCTATGTAGAGGATGTTCAGGGTTTTCCATAATTGACCGTAGCCTACTCAGCGCCCTTCGCTCAGCTACCGATGTTAAACTCTCCAGTACTTTGCCCACGACAGAGCCCGCCTTCCTTATCAGCTTATTAAGACGTGAGGCGTCCTTCTTCTTAATGCTTCCTCCCCAACACGCCACCACAAAGAAGAGGGCGCTCTCAACAACTGACCTATAGAACATCTTCAGCATCTCACTGCAGACATTGAATGACGCCAACCTTCTAAGGAAGTACAGTCGACTCTGTGCCTTCCTGCACAAGGCATCTGTGTTGGCAGTCCAGTCTAGCTTCTCGTCCAACTGTACTCCCAGATACTTGTAGGTCTTAACCTGCTCCACACATTCTCCATTAATGATCACTAGCTCCATATGAGGCCTAGATCTCCTAAAGTCCACCACCATCTCCTTGGTCTTGGTGACATTGAGACGCAGGTAGTTTGAGTTGCACCATATCACAAAGTCACTGCGATAGAAAACTCTTTATACCAAACAGCATCTCTCATGTCCTCACACACCCTAAAGCACTCTACAGCTAATTTTTCTGTTTTCCTGAAGGAAATATGTAAATTATTTTGACAGAATATACAATGTAACTACAGTCACATTGTATTGAATAGCCCTGATGGAGGATTGGATATTGGCCAGGATTTCCTGCTCTTCTCCCAACTAATGTCATGAGAACTAATGTGCTCACCAAAGGGAACAGATATGTTCATCTCCTAAGCTGACTGATGCCGTAGGTCAGTAGCCTGACACTACCTCTTCCGTAATAATATGCCAATCCAAATATTTGATCTTAAATCCAAGGTTTGATTTACAACTCACAACTTTCTGACTGTGGGCCAGGAATACTACCAACACATAATAGATAGAGACACAGGGTGGAGTGAATTCAGTTTCTCGTAGCTAAAAGGCCAGTAAAGCACAAGTCAGATTTAATATGCTTGGAAAAGAGCTTGACATTCAAGCAATAGTTATTTAGTATTTAGAATATATCATTTGATAGGATGATGGATAACAATTACACAATAGCTTTGAAAAGGGAGCTGGATTAATACAGAGAAAAGGGATGGGAAAAACCACAACGAAAAAAATAAAACACAATTTGGCTATGTTTTGAGCAAGCCAGGATTTAGTAAGCCAGCAATTGTTCCCTGATAACACCAGCAGCTTAATGAGTATTAATGATGAGAATCTTATAATCTTTTAAGGACCCAGACCCAAATCCATGTTCTTATCTGATAATACAGGCTTCCTCATCATATCCATAAAACAGCTAAAAGAAATTACTGACAACTATTTTGTAGAATAAAGCTGGAAACAGGCATGACTTTTCTTTCAGTGTTTATGGGGCTTGTAAAGCTAATATGTTATCTTACATAGAGCTCTCAACAGCCTAATTTGCTCTTTATATAGTTTTCAACTTGCTGCATTGTTCATTCTGACAAGCTTTTCACCCCTCTTATACTGTTGCTTTGTTTGATAACTTGTTCTGAGCGTGAATCATACTTTTTGAAATATTCATACTGTATTTGATCCAATTATAGACTGTAAGAACATAAGACTTAGAAGCAGAATTTTGCCATTTGGCCCATTGAGTCTGCTCCACCATTCCACTATGATTTATTATCCCCCTCAATCCCATTCTCCTGCATTCTCCCCATAAATTTTGACACCTTTACTAATCAAGAAATTATCAATCTCCACTTTAAATATACCCAGTGATTTGGACCTCACGGCCATCTGTGGCAATGAATTCCACAGATCCACCAGCGTCTGGCTAAAGAAATTCCTCCTCATCTTTATTCCAAAGAAATGTCCTTCTATTCTGAGGCTATGCCCTCTGGTCTAAGACTCCCCCACTATAGGAAACATCCTCTCCACATCCACACTATCTAGTCATTTTACTCTCAATATAATTTGTGAACTTCCTCAGCTTTAATAGATGGGTAGCATTATTAAAACTGCTTTTTTTCCCTTTGCAATAATTTCCCAAATCCACTGTGGCTAAAATAATCTTCTAGTTTTTTTTTACCTGCAGACTTGATTATTACAATTCACTCCTCACCAATCTCTCATCTTCCACACTCCATAAGGTTAAACTCATCCAAAACACTATTTCAAATATTCAATGTCATAGCAAGTTTTATTCAAAAAATTCCCTGACCAAGCACTTGGTCAGTTATACTAAAAACTGCTTATGATGTTGGTTGTCAAACTTTCTTTAATAATGATTCTGTGAAGTGCATAGAATTGTTTTACTTCAGTTTATAGATCAAACTACTATAGGCTGTTATTGATGCTGTAAACTCATTTCGCTCTGCTGTGCCAAATTCCCCCATGGCCCCTCCACTAAAGCATAAGCAAGCTATAAATAATACAGTAAGCTAAACTCTTATACTTAAACAAATTTAGTCAATGGTTAGATGATGCACACTAATAATAAGCAAAATCAAGAATTCCATTTTTTGAACTGCAGATTTGTGTTTTTATGGATGATTTTATCTGTTGATGATAGCAGCTCTTCTCAATATAACAGAAAGATGTATTTTATGATCATTCCCTTCTCAATTGCAATGCTGCAATCTTTGTGTATACAGGTAAATGAAGAAGATTGAAAGCAGTGTGTAACTTAAGCTCTTATAACCCTGAAGTGACCTAATAGTATTTAATTTTCAATGATCAACTAGTGATCGATTTGTCTGTGAACATTTTTTGGGAGGAAAGTCACTTTTAATATAACAATGACTACAAATTCACGACATTTAATTTGTTAAAATAGAAATCAGTCTTTTCTATAGATATAATTCTTTGTTATTTCCTAGTAATCAGCTCTTGATTGTTGATAGGATTTTAAAATTAAACAACAATTGTTACAACTGACTCATGTACTTTTTAAACTCACACTTAAGTTAAGAAATTTAACTCTTCTCGAAGGTGCCATCGGGAGGGAGGTAGAGGAGCCTTATGTCCCATACCACCAGGTTCAGGAACACAACATCAGTCTCCTGAACCAGTGAGGATAACTTCATTCAACTCAACACTGAACTGATTCCACACTCCAAGGATTCTGCAACTCATGTAATCGATATAATTAAATATTTATTTATTTATTTTGGATATACACGGTTTGTCTTCTTTTGCACATTGGTTGGTTGTCAGTCTTTGTGTGTAGTTTTTCATTGATTCTATTGCATTTCTCTGATCGACTGTGTATGCCTTCAAGAAAATGAATCTGAGTGCATAGTATATTATAAACACAAGAAAATCTGCAGATGCTTGAAATCCGAGACAAGACACACAAACTACTGGAGGAACTCAGCAGGCTAGGCAGCATCTATGGAAAAGAGCAAACAGCCGATGTTTCTGACCAAGACTCTTCATCAGTATCTGTTGAAGGGTCTCAGTCTGAAACATCGACTGTTTACTCTTTTCCATAGATGCTGCCTATCCTGCTGAGTTCCTCCAGCAGTCTGTGTGTGTTGCTTTGTATTGAATATGATAATATCTCTTTTCATAATAAATTTACTTTAACTTTGAATCTTATGGACTGGGTATTAAAAATTGTGTAAATTACAAATATAAAAACAGGTTCGTAGCCTTCATTTTTCTTCTAATGTTTGCTGTTTTCTGGAGAGAAAAGCAGCAAAGTGTATTCACATTCTAAACCAGAACTCATCGCAAGTTAACCATTTAGAGCAGAATTATTTTAGTCCCCATACTAAGTGCAGAGTTAGCTCAAAATTTGGTCATATAATATGACAAGCACATTTGTTATCACGCTCTCTCTGAACTATTCTGCAATCAGTGTTTTCTCATGATAGTCCTTAAAATAGACAGCAATGCTGTTGTGTGCATATGATTTAGTCACAAGGGTGCAAAAATGACAAAGAATTGCAACCCAAATTAGACTCATTTGAAACATGCACTTTTAAAACAGATTCAAGCAGGACAACTAAATGGCACAGTACGTAATAAGGCATTGTGCATGCAGAACTAAAGCTGGAAGTTCTCTTGTGAAGCATCAAATTTTAGTGCATTACCCAAGTGAATTTTATCTAAAATCCAATAATTTAATGCAATCATAACCTTTCTGCTCATAAACCACACGTCAGAAATGTATGCACTGAGGTATGTGCACTTTGCCAGGTGATGTAAATCTTTTCAAAGCCCTTCCCACCACTGAGTACATTTACATGGAGCGCTGCCTGAAGGAAACAACATCCATCATCAGACTCCCACCATCCAAGCTATGCCCCCTTCTTGCTGCTGCCACTGGCAGGAAGTACAGAAGCCTTTGGTCCCACACCACCTGGTTCAGGAACAGTTATTACCCTTCAACCATCAGTCTCCTGTATAACTTCATTCACCATAACTCTGAACTGATACTATGACATACAAACTCACTTTCAAGGACACTTTACAACTTGTGTTCCCAGTATTATTTATATTTGCAGTTTGTCTTACTTTGTACATTGACGTTTGTCAGTCTATTTTTCATGTATAGTTTGTCATAAAGTTCTATTATAATTGATTTTTATTCCTTTAAATACCTGTGAGAAAATAAATCTCAGCGTAGTATATGGTAACAGACAACATACACAAAATGCTGGAGGAACTCAACAGGCCAGGCAGCATCTATTGAAAAGAGTACAGTCGGCATTTTGGGCGGAGACCCTTCGGTAATTGAGGAGTCTCCCCCCCGAAACATTGACTGTACTATTTTCCATAGATGCTGCCTGGCCTGCTGAGTTCCTCCAGCATTTTGTGTGTTTTGCTCGGATTTCCAGCATCTGCATATTTTCTCTTGTTTATGATATAGTAACGTAGGCATACTTTGAAAATAAATTTAAGGTAAATGTTGAATTCATTGTGGAGTTGATACTTGTTTACAGTAAAAGGAACCTGTTTTATCTGGTCTGATGGTATACAGTCCACGATGTCCATCTTTCTGCAGGTGAATCCTTCTTTCCTCCTTTGGCTATTGACTTCAGATTCACTCTCACCCCCATATTTCACTCATCATAGGAATTATCTATTCCTGAAAGTTGTGTCTGTTTGCAGACTGGGCATGTTCAAGAATGAGTGACAGATGTTTGGATTCAGGCAGGAAAATAGATGAAGCAAAGCACCAGCCTTTCTTAATAACACCACAAACGTGAGGTGCCATATGGCCTATGCATGCTTCTGTTATGATACAAACAAACCAGGTGTCCACTTTGGTGCTGTGAACAATCGTCTTCTCAGCCGGGCTGGGCAACAGGCCTTACAAATGTTCTCTGAGTCGAAAAGAGGCACGTCACCTTTTAATAATGAAAATAGTTTAAAAATAAAAGTTTAAGCTCATCAAGCAATAATTTAAGGGTGTTTGCTTCAGGAAAAGCACAAATCTCTATCGAACAAAAGCAAAACTGATGCATAAAAATGTCATTCTGTTGCACAGTTTCTTCAGCCATCCAACCACAGATCACAGACCCTGCTATTACTGGACACTTGGGCACAGGAACCTGACCACAATGGTCTTATCCAAGGGTGAAAGGCTTGGAAATGGTATTGAAACAACCTCACCCTTGACTATTTTCTTTCAAGAAAAATCAATCTAAAGTAAGACTTATTTTGCTGTTCCATGTGACAACTAAATTTACTAGTTCCTGTCCCACAACCAAAACAATCACTGGTGTGCTGAGTTGTGATGGATTAGCCCACCTCTGCCAGTGCCAATGACTTTTAGCCTAAAGGGCAAAGGGTCTACTGCATTTTAGAAATAGTGTTTGGTCTTATGTAAGTCGGGGCTCATAGTCATTGTGGAACCTTACCTGAGTGGGTAAGACCATCCAAAGGATTACAGCTCAGTGTTCAACACAGTAACACCCTCAGTTCTAATCAACATCTCCCAAAACCTGGGCCTCTGTACCTTCTTCTGCAACTAGATCATTGACTTCCACACTATAGTGAATGCGGATTGCAAGTAACATCTCCTCCTCACTGACAAGCAGCACTGGTGCACCTCAAGAATGTGTGCCTCGCCCACTGCTCTACTCTCTACAGTCATGACTGTGTGGTTAGGCACAGCTCAAATGCCATCTATACATTTGCCGATGACACAACTAATGTTGTCAGAATTTCAGATGGTGATGAGGAGATACACAGGAGCAATATACTTCAGCTGGCTGAGTGTTGTCATGACAACAACCTTGCACTCAGTGTCAGTAAGACCAAGGAACTGATTGCGGACTTCAGGAAGGGGAAGCCGAGGGAATACACACCAGTCCTCATCGAGGGATCCGCAATGGTAAAGGTGAGTGGTTACAAGTTCCTGGGTGTCAACATCTCTGAAGATCCAGCCTGAGCCCAACATATCAAAGCAATTACAAAGAAAGCTTGACAGCGGCTATACTACTTTAGGAGTTTGAGGAGACTTGGTATGCCATCAAGAAATCTCATAAATATTTACAGATGTACTATGGAGAGCATTCTAACTAGTTGTATCTTGTATGAAGGGGCCGCTGTACAGGATCAGAAAAAGCAACAGAAAGTTGTAAACGCCGCCAGCTTTATCATGGGCATTAGCATCTCCAGCATCCAGGACACCTTCAAAGGACCTCCATCATCCAGAAGCAGCTCTCGTTTCATTGCTACATCAAGGAGGTGGTACAGGAGCCTAATGACATACACTTAATGTTTCAGGAACAGCTTCTTCCCCCTGCCATCCGAATTCTGAATGGACACTTCCTCAGTATTTTATTTGCTCTCTTTTTGCACCATGTATTTAATTCATTTTTATATATACTTTTTTAAATAATTTATGTTTTTTTTTATTACTACCGTGCCTATAAAAAGCATTCAACCCCCACTCTTGGAAGTTCTCAAGTTTTATTGTCTTACAACATTGAATCGCAGTGGATTTAATTTAGCTTTTTTGACACTGATCATCAGAAAAAAAGACTCATTCATGTCAAAGTGAAATCAGATCTCTACAAAGGGATCTAAATTAATTACAAATATAAAACACAGAATAATTGATTGCATAATAATTGATTTCCCCCCCCCCCCTTTTAATATGATACACCAAATCATCACTGGTGCAGCCAATTGGTTTAAGTCACATAATTAGTGAAATAGAGATTGCCCAGTGTGCAGGTAAGTGCTTCAATTGATTCTAGTAAAAATATACCTGTTTCTGGAAGGTCTAACTGCTGGTGAGTCAGTACTCTGGCAAGAACTACATCATGAAGACAAAAGAAAACTCCAAGCAACTCTGTGAAGTTATTGAAGTCAGGAGATGGATACAAGAAAATTTCCAAGTCACTGAATATCCCTTGGAGTAAAGTTAAGTAAATCACCAAGAAAGGAAAGAATATGGCTCAGCTGTAAATATGCCTAGAGCAGGCCATCATCACAAACTGAGTAACTGTGCAAGAAGGAGACTAGTGAAGGAGGAGTTGCAAGCTTCAGTGGCTGAGATGGGAGAGACTGCTCATACAACAACTGTTGCCCAGGTGCTTCACCAGTCGCAGCTTAATAGGAGTGTAGCAAAAAGGCCACTGTTGGAAAAAAAAACTCTCAATAAATCTCGGCTAGAGTTCAACAGAAGGCATGTGGGAGACTCTGAAGTCGGCTCGAAGAAGGTTCTATGGTCTGATGGAACCAAAATTGAGTTTTTTGGCCATCAGACCAAACACGGCACATCACAAAAAACACACCATCCCTACTGTGAAGCATGGTGGTGGTTGCATCATGATGTGGTGACGCTTTACTGCAGCAGGCCCTGGAAGGCGGGTGAAGGTAGAGGGTAAAATGAATGCAGCAAAACAGGGAAATACTGAGGAAAATCTGATGCAGTCTGCAAGAGAACTTTGATTTGAAGAAGATTTGTTTTCGAGTAAGACCATGACCCCAAACATAAAGCCAAAGTCCACAGGAATGGCTTAAAAAGAGAAAGGTTAATGTCCAAGCATGACCAAGTCAGAGTCCAGACCTCAATTCAATTGAGAATTTGTGGCTGGACTTGAAAAGGGCTGTTCACTCATGATCCCCATGCAATCTGACAGAGCTTGAGCAGCTTTGTTAAGAAGAATGGGGGAAAATTGCAATGTCCAGATATGCAAAGCTGATGGAGACTATTCCTATAGAATTGTAATTGCTGCCAAAGCAATTAAAACAAAAAAAAACTGATTGAAGGGAAAGCAATCAATTATTTTATATTTTATATTTGTAATTAATTTAGATCACTTCGTAGAAATCTGTTTTCACTTTGACATGAAAGTCTTTTTCTATTCACAGTGTCAAAAAAGCCAAAGTAAATCCACTGTAATTCAATGTAAAACAATAAAAAATGAAACATACAAGGGAGAGGTTAATACTTTTTATAGGCACTGTATGAATTGCAATGTACTGCTGCTACAAAACAATATATTTCACGATATATGCTAGTGATATTAAACCTGGTTCTGATTTTGATTCTGGTCACCCCATTACAAAGGAAGTGGAGGCTTTGGAAAGGGTGCAAAATTGGTTTATCTAGATGCTGTCTGCATTAAAGGTTATAGAGGTACAGAGTAATAGAACAATACAGCATAGATAAAGGCCCCTCAGACCAAAATGTCCATGCCAACCATGGTGCCCACCCAGTTAGACCCTATTTCCTGCATTTAGCCCATATCCATCCAAGCTCGCCCCTCAATATGGTCGTGGCTGCCTTGAAGCCAGACAGGACTTGGACTGTTCTGGAGAGATGTTGAAGATGTCTGCTTGAACTTCTGTTAACAGGCTTCACAGTCCCTCAGCATCTGACCAGGTACAATATCATGCCCTGCAGCTTTATGAGGGTTGACCTCACATCATCTGCTGCCAGAGAGAGTGCTTCCTCCTCGGGGTCTAGGGGGGTTTTCCTTGCTGGCACATCGTTCTGTGCCTCAAACCGAGCATAAAAGACATTCAGTCTATCAGGAAGAGAAGTTCCATTGTCATCCGTGACCATATTAATCAAGTTTTGTGCATGATATAAATAACTAATGTCAAAGATCTCAATACTGATCCCTGCAGCCCATGGCTAATCACTGGCCTCCAGTCTGAGAAACAACCTTCAACTACTACTCTCTGTTTCGAGCCATTTTTGAATCTATTTAATTGGCTCTTGCTGGATTCCACTGAACCCAACCTTCCAGATCAGCCTAATGTGAGGCCTTGTGGAAGGCCTTGCTAAAGACCAAACAGACAACATCCACTGTCGATCCTTATCTAACTTTTGTTTATCTCTTCAAACAACTCTAAAGAGATTAATCAAGCACTACTTCCCACACAAAAAGCTGTATTGATTCTTCCTAATCACACTCTGGCTATCCAAATGCTGGTAGATCCTCTCCCTCAGAATTCCCTCCAGTAATCTCCCCACTACTAATGCCAGACTGATCAGCCATAGTTCCCTAAGCTTGTTCTTACTGCCCTTCTTAAACAATGGAATAACATTAGTCTTTCCACCATGTGGTGGCGAACGATGAAGCAAATGTCTCTGTTCGAGTCTCTGCATTTTCTTGTGTAGACTCCTGTTCAAAGTCTAAGGAAGCACTTGATCACTCCCCAGGGATTTATCCACCTTCATGCACTGCAAGGCTGAAAATACCTCCTCTCTGCTGAAATGAATGTTCTCTAAATCATCTCTACTTTTCTTTTATCTCCTCAGCAACCATAATTTTCTCCTTGGTAAACATAAAGGAGAAATATTTGTTAAAACTCTGTTCTATCTCTTGTCTGGAGAGATCAGCAGCCCTGTTGATCTCCAAGAGTGCTTACTCACACTCTAGACACCCTTTAACTCTTAGTGTAGCTACAGCTCATAAGGTGAGAAGCTGGACAAACTTGAGATTGTTTTTTTCTGGAGCATCGGAGGCTGAGGGAAGACCTGAAAGAAGTTTTTAAAATTACAAGAGGTATCGATAGGGTAGACAGTCAGAATCTTTGTCTCAGGATGGAAATATCATGTGCTGGACAACATACATTTCAGGTGAGAATAGACAATAGACAATAGACAGTAGGTGCAGGAGTAGGCCATTTGGCCCTTTTAGCCAGCACCACCATTCACTGTGATTATGGCTGATCATACACAATCAGTACCCCGTTCCTGCCCTCTCTACATATCCCTTGACCCCACTATCTATAAGAGCTCTACCTAACTCTCTCTTGAATGCATCCAGAGACTTGGCCCCCACTGCCTTCTGGGGCAGAGCATTCCACATATCCACCACTCTCTGGGTGAAAAAGTTTTTCCGCATCTCTGTTCTAAATGGTGTACCCCTTATTTTTAAACTGTGGCCTCTAGTTCTGGACTCACCCATCAGCGGGAACATGCTTCCTGCCTCCAGCGTGTCCAATCCCTTAATAATCTTATATGTTTCAATCAGATCCCCTCTCATCCTTCTAAATTCCAGTGTATACAAGCCCAGTCGCTCCAATCTTTCAACATATGACAGTCTCGCTATTCCGGGAATTAACCTTGTGAACCTACGCTGCACTCCCTCAATAGCAAGAATGTCCTTCCTCAAATTTGGAGACCAAAACTGCACACAATACTCCAGGTGGGGTCTCACCAGGGCCCTGTACAGCTGCAGAAGGACCTCTTTACTTCTATACTCAATTCCTCTTGTTATAAAGGCCAGCATGCCATTAGGTTTCTTCACTGCCTGCTGTACCTGCATGCTTGCTTTCATTGACTGAGGTACAAGAACACCTAGATCTCGTTGTGCTTCCCCTTTTCCTAACTTGACTCCATTTAGATAGTAATCTGCCTTCCTGTTCTTGCCACCAAAGTGGATAACCTCACATTTATCCACATTAAACTGCATCTGCCATACATTTGCCCACTCACCCAACCTGTCCAAATCACCCTGCATTCTCATAACATCCTCCTGACATTTCACACTGCCACCCAGCTTTGTGTCATCAGCAAATTTGCTAATGTTACTTTTAATCCCTTCATCTAAATCATTAATGTATATTGTAAACACAGCTGTGGTCCCAGCACCGAACCTTGTGGAACCCACTGGTCACAGCCTGCCATTCCAAAAGGGACCCGTTAATCGCTACTCTTTGTTTCCTGTCAGCCAACCAATTTTCAATCCATGTCAGTACTCTGCCCCCAATACCATGTGCCCTAATTTTGTCCACTAATCTCCTATGTGGGACTTTATCAAAAGCTTTCTGGAAGTCCAGGTACACTACATCCACTGGCTTTCCCTTGTCCATTTTCATAGTTACATCCTCAAAAACTCCAGAAGATTAGTCAAGCATGATTTTCCCTTCATAAATCCATGCTGACTCGGACTGATCCTTCTGCTGCTATCCAAATGTGTTGTAATTTCTTCTTTTATAATTGACTCCAGCAGAACAGAAAGATATGAGGGAAATTATTTTTATACGCTTAGTGGCCTGAAGGAACCTTTCTCATGCTATGCTGTTCCATATTCCATCAAGAAACTCAAAGTCTGGAATTTAATTAAGCTCACATATAGTCTTGTAAGGAGATAGAGCACAGAAACAGGCCACTTGGCCCACTGAGCTCAGGGCAATTAATCAACCACCCAATTTTACACTAATCCAATCCTAATCTATTTTCTTTTCTTTGTATTTCCATTAACTCTCCCCTGAGATACTACTACTCATCTGCATAATCAGGGCAATTTACAGTAGTTAATTTTCACCCACGCAATCTTGGGATGTCACAGGCAATCAGAACATCAAAGGACACCTGAGAAACACCCAGGGAGAATGGGTAAACTCCACACTGAAAGCACTGAAGGTCATGATTGAACATGGATCACTCATGCTGAGAGGCAGTATTACTATTAACTGATCCGCTATGCTGTTATGTCCATTCCACTGCCCTCAGCAGGTGTAAAATGTGAATAAAATGTGATTTCTCCCACATAACCAGTGTTAAAGAAGCAGAATACAAGGAGCAATGCGGAAATTCTAGACTTTTCAAGCTCTGCTGAAAATATCAACCTCAAATCTAGAACCACTACTGATTCTCTTCTCTAAGGATTGTCATCTTCTTGTGGTGGAGAGGCTTGTAAATTCCTGAGATCCCAAGAGCAATACGTCTGGAGCTCAGCTCCTGGTAGAATCACCCATGGTGGTAAGGTTAAGTGGGAGGTTCCATTCATAAAGTGATCCAACCAAGACCTCAATGGTGCATTTGGTGGAAGATGATGATGCATCACAACACTGAAGGTGGAGGAAGTGCTGCAGCAGTGAAGAGTCCCCAGTCATCTTGCATTCCATGCTACTGGACCCTGATCCTGATCTGTCAAGGACTGTGTGGTGGATGCCTGTGCATTAGTCTCTCCACATTAAACAAAGTCATGAACAGGTTTTTCTATTAATTAAGGCAATAAACCCAACATTATACTCAACTTGAGTGATCAACACTACTACTATTAATCCCCTTCTGCTTTGTAACTTATGTAATCAATTTCTGGGGGGGGGGGGGTGTATTTGCTCAACAACCAACTTCAGATACCATCTTTGGAGACTGCTGTCTCTAGACCAGTCGGAGAAATTAGACCACCAGTAACATATTCTTCTTCAGAATTACTAATAGATTTAATTTTTCATTAAGGTCACCAGTAAGAGATAGAAATGTATCATTATTGGCCTGGGAGGAAAAAGTAAAATTGATTAAACTTTTGGGAGTTCTGGCCATTCAACACTGAAGTTTACCCCAGGCAATGCTTATTAGGGTGTTAATTTCCCAAAAAGTTGTCATTAATGCTTCTGGTATAAGTAACCCATGTCATTTTCAATCATAATTACCAAGTCTGCATGTAATATTGTATTGCTGTGATGTCTGCTGAAAAATATCCACAGTAATCACATCAACGCTGCAGGGCTTTAAGTAGTGGAAGGCTGATTGTATAATGTCAGCTCAATTTCACAGCGGTTACAGTGTTCAACTTTTAAGCAAATCCTGTCACATTTTACATTTGCTTTGGCATAATGTTTGGGTTGGGGGCATTCCACTGTATACTCAGATATAAATGTCTCATGAACTCCTGATACCCCTTGGCTTGATTGTCCACTCACAAGAAATAATTACAAATGAAAAGCCATTGACTGTTCTGCTTGTCATCAGAAACCTGAAAATAATTGTTCTGAATACTCTATAATCGAAGCAAATAACTCATTGATTTTTAATGGAACAGCTATTAATATTTTGCTTAAATCAATGTAACACCCTATAAATCACAGGTCTTGGTGAGCAGAAAAATAATAGCCCATGGAAGATGAGTCAGGATACAATTCAAACCTGAAAAAATAAATGTCAGGGTGAATGACCTGAAATGTCAATGTCATCAAACACAGCAGCACAGCGAAGGATTGTGGGAAACTGAGAATTTGATTTAAGAACTGGATTGTTTATAAATGTCACACACAAAATGCTGGTGGAACGCAGCAGGCCAGGCAGCATCTATAGGAAGAAGCACTGTCGACGTTTCGGGCCGAGACCCTTCGTTAAGACCGAAACATCGACAGTGCTTCTTCCTATAGATGCTGCCTGGCCTGCTGTGTTCCACCAGCATTTAGTGTGTGTTGTTTGTATTTCCAGCATCTGCAGATTTCCTCGTGTTTGTTGTTTATAAATGTGTAGTGCAAGAATGAGACTCCGGTGATTGTCCTTAGGAACTGCAACAATAAAAGTACCAAAAATGCAGTAAAATACCACAAGCAAGTCTTTAGGAATGTAAGCAAAATCTGAATCAGAATCAGGTTCAATATTACCGGCATATGTTGTGAAATTTGTTGTTATGCATCAGCAGTACTTCGCAATACACAATAATAAAAAACTGTAAATTATAGTAAATATATATTAAAAAGTTAAATGAAATAAAATAGTGCAAACAGAGAAAAAAAGTAGTGTGCTAGTGTTCATGGGTTCAATGTCTATTCAAAATAGACATTAGAGAGGAAGAAGCTGTTCCCGAATTGTTGAGTCTGTGCCTTCTGGCTCCTGTACCTGTATTGAGATGAGGGTTTAGTCTGGGTGATGGAGGTCAATAATGACTGATGCTGCCTTTTGGAGGCATCAATCCTTGAAGATGTCCTGGGTGATGGGGCTGACTGAGTTCACAACCTTTTGGAGCTGATTTTGACCTCTGCAGTGGTCCCACCATTCCAGGTGGAGATGCAGCCAGCTCGCATGCTCTCCACAATACATTTGTAGAATTTTGTGAGTGTCTTTTGGTGACATAACAAAGCTCCTCAAACTCCTAATGAAATATAGTTGCATCAATATGCTGGGCCCAGGATAGATCCTTAGAGATACTAGCACGCAGGAAATTGCTCACTATTCACTACTGATCCTTTGATGAGGACAACCTCAAAACAGAAGAGAAACCCCAAAGAATGAATGACAGAAAAAAACGTAAGAACCCCAAAGCCCCCAGTCCTTTCCCACACACAACCAGCAACTGCAATTCTGCAAACAAGAGTTGTGTTTCCAGGACATTTATAGATGATATTTGAGCTCTGCCTAGTCACACATTCAAGGGAGTAGACAGAGTTGAGCAGTTGATGAAGCACAGATCCTTGAGATACGCAAGTGTTGATTATCAGTGAGGTGGAGATGTTATTTCTGATCCGCAAAGACTGTGGCCTTCCAGTGAGGAAGGCCAGGATCCAGTTGCAGAGAGAGATATATATAGAGGATCAGGTCATGGGGCTTTTGGATCAGAACCAAAGGAATGATTCTGACAATACATCTCATAAGACAAGATTAGAACAGAGGAACGGGGATCTAAGAAGTGTTTTTAAGGGATGGTGGCAGTGAGGAGGCCATGAAAAATTTAGAGATGGAATTATAGAATTCAACTCAAGCATCTGAAGGAATAACAGTGGAGAAATTATTACACTTTTATTTTAATTTAAAGGTAGAGCACAGTACCATCACAATCAAGAATGCCTACCATGTTATTCCATGCCCTCACTTCGGAAAATCTGATCACCTGACTGTACTCCTATTCCCTAAGTATAGGCAGAAACTGAAGACTGTAGCACCAGTTGTGATGACCAAAAAGGTAGGGACAAAAGAAGCACAGGAGTGCTTACAGGACAGCTTTGAATCGGTGGCCTGGACTGTATTCAGGGATTCACCTTCGAATCTGGATGAGTATGCTGCAATTGTTACCGACTTCGTTAAAACCTGTGTGTGCCTACAAAGACTTGCTGTATATTCCCAAACTAAAAGCCATGGATGAACCAGGAGGTACGTCGAGGTACATCCGGGGGTGACTTGAGAAGGGCTATTTCAAGGGTGAAGAGACAATTTTGAATGAGGTTGAAGACAACATTGGATGCATGACAACTCTGTCAGGGTTTGCAAGACATTATTTCCTACAAATCAAAACCTAATAGCATGAATGGCAACAATGCTTTATTGCCAGATAAATTCAATGCCTTCTATGCCCACCTTGAAAGGAAGAACATAACTGCAGCTGTGAAGTTCCCTGATGCACCCAGTGACTCCGTGATCTCTGTCTTGGAGACCAATGTTAGGCTGTTTTTAAAGAGGGTAAACCCTTGCAAGGCAGAAGGCCCCAGTGGAGAACCTGGTAAGGCTCTGAAAACCTGTGCCAACCAACTAGTGGGAGTATTCAATGATATTTTCAACCTCTCATTGCTGCAGGTGGAAGTTCCCACTTGCTTCAAAAAGGCAACAATTATACCAGTGCCTAAGAAGAATAATGTGAGCTGCCTTAATGACTATCACTCAGTAGCACTCATATCTTCAGTGATGAAATACTTTGAGAGCTTGGTCATGACTAGACTGAACTCCGGCCTCAGCAAGGACCTGGACCCATTGCATTTTGCCTATCGCCACAATAGGTCAACGGCAGATGCAATCTCAATGACTCTTCACATGGCTTTAGACCACCTGGACAATACAAACACCTATGTCAGGATGATGTTCATCACATCGACTATAGCTTAGCATTTAACACCATCATTCCCACAATCCTAATTGAAAAGTTACAAAACCCATACAGTGTACCCCCGCCTGCAATTTGATCCTCAACTTCCTAACCAGAAGACAACAATCTGTGTGGATTGGTGATAGTAACTCCTCCTCACTGACGATCAATGCTGGTGCACCTCAGGGCGTGTGCTTAGTCCACTGCTCTACTCTATACCCATGACTATGTGGCTGGACATAGCTCAAATACCACCTATAAATTTGCTGATGATACAACCATTGTTGGTAGAACCTCAGATGGAGACGAGAGGGCATACAGGAGCGAGATATACCAAATAGTGGAGTGATGTTGCAGCAACAACCTTGCACTCAACGTCAGTCAGACAAAAGAGCTGATTGTGGACTTCAGGAAGGGTAAGATGAAGGAACACATACCAATCCTCATAGAGGGATCAGAAGTGGAGAGAGTGAACAGTTTCAAGTTCCTGGGTGTCAAGATCTCTGAGGACCTAACCTTGTCTCAGCATATTGATGCAGTAATTAAGAAGGCAAGACAGCAACTTTACTTCATTAGGAGCTTGAAGAGTTTTGACATGTCAACGAATACACTCAAGAACTTCTATAGATATACCGTGGAGAGCATTCTGACAGGCTGCATCACTGCATAGGACCGAAAGAAGCTGCAGACAGTTGTAAATTTAGTTAGCTCCATCTTGGGTACTAGCCTGCAAAGTACCCAGGCCATCTTCAAGGAGCAGTGCCTCAGAAAGGCAGCATCCATTATTAAGAACCTCCAGCACCCAGGGCATGCCCTTTTCTCACTGTTACCATCAGATAGGAGGCACAGAAGCCTGAAGGCACACACTCAGCGATTCAGGAACAGCTGCTTCCCCTCTGCCATCCGATTCCCAAATGGACATTGAATCCAAGAACACTACCTCACATTTTTTAATATATATATATAATTTCTGTTTTTGCATGATTTTTAATCTATTCAATATACATATACCGTTGTTGGCTGATTGATTTATTTCCTTCTATATTATGTATTGCATTAAACAGCCGCTGCTAAGTTAACAAATTTCATGACTCATGCCAGTGGTAGTAAACCTGATTCTGATTCTGTACATCCCTTCTGGCCCAACAAGCCTGCAGCCCTAATACATCCACGTGACCAATTAGCCTACCAACCCGTACACCGTTGGAATGTGGGAGGAAAGAAGAGCACCCGGAGACAGTAATAAACTCCTAATAGATAGCAGCGAATTGAACCTCGATCACCGGCCCTGTGATAGCTTTATGGTAACAGTTATGCTACTGTGCCCTCCCATACCTGCCACTATGTTTGATGACATTGACAGGAGAAATTCAAGAGATTCAACTGGAACACTGTAGAAATCTTAAAATGCTAGAATAAGGAGTGCTGTTGAACAAAAAAAAACTGAGAATTTTTGGATTAAGCCATCACTGGTCTAAGAGTTGAAGGTATAGAATATACAAAAATGAGATCATATATCCAATTAAGAATGGGGAAATAGCAAAAAGAGGAAAAGTTCATTATATAAATGAACACTATCTGTACAAGGTAGGAAAGGTATGGCACAAATAAAAATGCATGCACATAATCCTACAGCCATTACAGACATGCTTTTGCAGAGTCAGCGAAGATGGGAATTAAAATTCCAGAGCATACAATTCTTGGAAAGAAAGGAAGATATCACCAATAATAAGGAATGAAATAAAGACAGGAGAAAGAAAGAATCGTAACTTAAAATCAAAAAATAGAATCTAGGATCGAAGAAACAATTTTGAGCAAAAACATTGAAAAGAGTGATTCATGGCCTTCCACCATCGAGGTAACATAGGGAATGGTACAAATCAAGACATGAAAGACACACATTAAAAGGTTTAAGACCATAAGAATTAAGAGCAGAATTAGGCTATTCAGCCCATTGAGTCCACTGTGTCATTCCATCATAGCTAATTTATTATCCCTCTCAACCCCATTCTCCTGCCTCCCCATAACCTTTAACGCCATGACTAATCAAGAATCTATTCACTTTAAATTTCGCCTCCACAGCTAGCTGTTGCAATGAATTCCACTGAATCACTACCCTCTGGCTAAAGAAATTCCTCCTTAGCTTTATTCTAAATGGATGTCCTGCTATTCTGAGGCTGTGCCTTTTGTTTCTGAACTACCCCATTATAGGAAACATCTTCTCCACATCTACTCTATATAGATCTTTCAATATTTGAAAGGTATCAATAAGATCCCCCACCCCCATTCTTCTAAACTCCAATGAGTAGAGTTGTAGTCCATCTGGATAAGATTAGACAATGATCAGAGCAGACTTGAATTTACTCAAAAAAGTGGGAAAGCTAATGATCAGTATAAGGTGGAGGAGAAATTTATGAAACGTTTATGAGGTGATTTTTCTAGATCAGGGTGCACAGGGGCAATTTTAGGAACAGGTATCGGAACAAAATATAAATCTCACTTTGCAGAATGAGGAAGGGTTCATTACTAATCTTTCATTTAAGAGCCCGTTAGAGAAGAACCAATCTTCCCTTTGTATCTTTATTCAAAGATTGAAAGTTCATTCAAATAGCAGGATCATAAATCTGAACAAAGCAAACAACAAAGATATCAGGTGTGAGGCAGTTATGGTGTACTGAGACATTAGGTTAAAAGTTATGACAGGAAACAAGCAATGGCTAAAATTAATATGTAGCTTAAAACAAATGCATAGCGCTTCAAGGCAAAAAAGCTCAAAATGAAAAACTGTTTAACTGTGAAAAACTAGAAAATTAAAGATAGTATTAGATCAAAAGAAAAGGCCAAAAAGAGCAGAAAGCCTGAGGAATGGGAACATTACAGAATTCATCAAAGCGGGCCCAAGATGTTGATAAGGAAACAGAAACTAGAATGTGAGAGTAATCTAAAAAGATATAAAACAGACTGCAGAACCTTCTGCAGCCATATAAAAAAAGGAAATGTTTAGTGAAAGTCATCATGGATTCTTAAGGATTTGGTATAGCAAATACATTGGATGTTAAGGAAATGGTAGAAAATCTTAATACTTGGTTTGACAGAGAAGGTATAACATTCCTTTTGGAAACAGTGTGGAATAACAGATCCTCAGTGAATGAACAACTGGAAGAAATTAGCATGAGTGGAAAAAAAAGGCATTGGAGAAATTAATGCTATGGCAGGATGAAAAATTCCAAGAGGTTGATGATTTGTGTCCAGAAAATAGAGATAATGCATGCCTGCCATAGATTCCGGTTTAAGATGGTGCTGATGAAGCACAGTCGACTTGCTGGCGGCAAAAACAACTATTGATTACTTTATTAATCACGCTTTTTTTTTGAAAATGATCACTACAGGGATGAAGTCATCTCTCTGACACAGTCTTGTCAAGAAAACAACCTCTCCCTCAATGTTGCAAAAACAAAGGAGATGGTTGTGGATTACAGGAGGAATGGAGATGGGCTAATCCCTATTGACATCAATGGATCTGGGGTTGTGAAGGTAAGTAGCTTTAATTTCCTCAGCATTCACATCACTGAGGACCTCACGTGGTCTGTACCCACCAACTGTGTGGTGAAAAAAACACAACAGTGCCTATTTCACCTCAGACGGCTGAGAAAGTTTGGTATGGGCCCCCAAATCTCAAGAACTTTCTACAGGGGCACAATTAAGAACACCCTGACTGGCTGCATCACTGCCTGGAATGGGAACTGTACCTCCCTTAATCGCAGGACTCTACAAAGAGTAGTGTGGACAGCCCAGTGCATCTGTAGTTATGAACTTCTCATGATTCAGGACATTAACAAAGACAGGTATGAGAAAAGGGCTCGAAGGATCATTGGGGACCCGAGTCACCCCAACCACAATCTATTCCAGCTGCTACCATCCGGGAAACAGTACTGCAGCATAAAAGCCAGGACCAACAGGCTCCGGGACAGCTTCTTCCACCAGGCCATCAGACTGATGAACTCACGCTGACTGAGTACATTTCTATGTTATAGTGACTGTTCTATTTATTATAAATTATTATAAATTACTATGATTGCAATTGCACATTTAGACAGAGGCGTAATGTAAAGAATTTCACTCCTCACGTATGTGAAGGATGTAAGAAATAAAGTCAATCGTTCATTCATTCACTGCAATCAATAGCCTGCAACTTCCCTTTCGGAAATGAGCTTTTGAACCGTCTGTATGACCAGGCATTTTTGCAGTGTGAACTGAAATTTCGGTGGTGCAGAACAGTTGCAGTGTGGCACATACGGGCCTAATTGAGGCGGCAGAGCTGTGCCCAAGAGTGGGAATGAGCTTATGTTTGCCCTTTGCTGGAGCAGACTTGGAGACGATTCGAAGCAGCAGATCCAAGGTAGCAGGGCCTGGGCCCAAGATCCGGGAACAAGCCGAGGTTTGACATATTTAAGCACCAGCCAAATTGGAAAGGTTGAGTATGGGCTGATTTGAGAGAATGGAGTGCATATCGAAGAGACAAGGCCAAGTTCTGAGAGTGAGCAACAACCCACTGTATGGCCGATTTAAGCACCAGGCCAGATTGAAAAGGTCAGGATGTCGGGGCAGGAGGCAAGCGACAGGCAGGTGTTAGCTTGCTGCTCTGTGAGGTTTACACATCTCTGCGCTGAACTGAGGTCAGGACCTATAATTAACAGGCTCCTGGATCGGCTGCAGTGATAACTATGGACTCACTCTCATGAATTTCAGTTATGAATGTTACTTACTTAGTTTTATTGTTTGCACAATTTTTTTTCTGCACGTTGGGTGTTTGACGTCTTTGTAAAAATGTGTGCTGTTGGGTTTCTTTGTTTTGTAGATGTCTGTAAGGAGACAAATCTGAAAGAGTATATGTATGCATATTTTGATATAAATGTACTTTGAACTTTGATTAGATAGTAGTAAGGTAACACCATCATTTGAAGTGAGGAGGCAAAGAGAAGCCTGGTAGCAGTAGTTGGGGAATTGTTGGAATCTATCACTAAGGAAATGGCAACAGATAATAACGTGACTGAGCAGTGTCAACTGGATTTATTAAATTGAAATCATATTTGACAAATCTGTTAAATCTTCTGAGATTATATCTAGCAGAACAAATAAGGAAGTGGTGTGGTGTATTTTGACTTTCAGAGGTCTTGGTTATTAAATAAAACACAGGAGAATATGGAATAAAATTGTAGCACATTCACACTGGAGGCAATGTACTCTGGTGGGCTGAGGTTCAATCAATGAACTGCAAGTGGGGAGGTGGAATAAAAGTCATTTTCAGGTCAGGAGGCTGTGAACATTTGGACGCTGCAAGGTTTGGTGCTGGAGGCCCAGCTGATCTCATTCCACATCAATGATTAGATAAGGGGATTAAATGCAATTTCCCTGACTCTGCTAATGGTGCAATGCTGGATGGCAGTGTGAGCTATGAGCAGGATACAGAGAAGCTTCAAGGGAATTTATGTAGGCCAGGTAAATGAGTGAGAAATGGCAAATGAAATATTGTATTGGGAAATATGAGCTCATCCTCTTTGTTAGTGACAATTGAAAAGCAAAATAGAAGACTGAAAGGGTTTGAGGTACCTATGTGCCCTTCAGCATGAAAAACTGAAAACTAACTATCAATCTGGGAAGCCAAACAATATGCTGGTGTTTTTTCAGAGCATTTGAGTATAAAAGTGAAGATGTTTTAATGAAATTGTATAGTGCCCTACTGAGGCTACACTCCGATTTCTCTATACATGTTTGGTCTCACACTAGAATACTACAGCACAGTACAGGCCCTTCAGCTCTCGATATTGTGCCGACCCATATATTCCTTAAAAAAGTACTAAACCCACACTACCTTGTAACCCTCTATTTTTCTTTCTAAATTTCTTCACTAAGGAAATATACAGTATGCAATAGAGGACGTGCAGGAAATGTTAAGCAGTCTAATCCCCAGGATAGGTATTGTCTTATGAGTGTCTAAATATTTGTGAATTCAGGAAAAAAAGAGATGATCTTATTGCCACATATAACAAATTTACGGGGCTTAGCAGGATATAAATGCAGCGATGGTACTTTCCTGGCTGGATTAAATCCAAGGGGTGTATTTCATATTAATGGGTCAGCCACTTGAGTTGAGAAGGAATTCTCCTCACAAAACTGAGGATGCTCAGGGTAGACTATTAAAGATAGAAATCGATATATTTCCAGACATTATAGACAACAAGGGATAGGGGATGTGTGCAGTAAAGTGGTGATCAGGTAAATGATCAACTATGATTTTATTGAATGGTTGAGCAGGCATGAGGGAACAAATATTTCCTTCTGCTCCCATTTCTCAGGTTCCATTTCGATAATTATTTACCTCAGAATTAATACCCTGAACTTTATGTTATAAGAGAATTAGTACAAACTCATGTAGCTACAGCTGTAAAGAGGGATAAATCTGCTTCGAGCACTTAGCATATATTATGATTTTCATAGAAAATTCTCATGCTGGTTTGAAATTAATCCTTGCACTTTTAAATCAGTTAGTGCATTAATTATATCAGCCACAAAAAGGCTCTCATAGAAATAACATTAAAATCATAGTAACTTCAAAATAAGTCTAAATGCCATAATGCATTCTATAGATGGCATGTTTGGTTCAAACCCCCAGGAAGCTACTGTTCCTAAGTTAATGATGGATTTTTGAAGGACATTTTTATATACTAACTCCATGTTATGCCACTTTTACAGAATCCAGTTTCCAGTTGTTATACGGTGTCAGAAATAACAAGCTAGTAAACTGCAGAGAGCCACATCCTTCTAGGTGCTGTAAATATAAAATGCAATTCAGGTTTTACTGTTAAACCGAGGCATGCCAACCTTTATATGACAGTAAATAAGGATACAGGTCTCAGCTTATAGGTGATTCAGTGGAAACTGTCACCTTGAGATAAAATGTTGGAAAATCACTTAGGAGGGATCTTCAGCAGCTGTTCAGGTGCAAACTATCTTCTAAAATGACCACAGAGGATCTTTGATGGATTCAACAACATTTAGCAAGTCATGCCAACTTTGTAAAAAAAAATTGAAATGCTTGATAGCAAGGACACCTTGAAGCTTATTATGGGGCTAATTGTTCCTTCATTTGTCCACTGATGCTTATGAAGGAGGTTGCAATGTAGCTGTCCTAATGACTTCCCTATTAGCAACCAATGAAATTCTTTGATGTGGAACTGAAACACTAAGTGACCACTCAAGTCTTATGTTCTGTTGCAATGAAAGGAGCCTCCAAACAATTTGCACAAGAGATTCTGCAGAATCCAGAGTAATGCACACAAAATGCTGGAAGAACTCAGCAAATCATGCAGCATCTGTGGTGAGGAATAAAGAATCGACGTTTTGGGTCAAGATCCAGCTCTTTATTCCTCTCTATAGATGTTGCCTGACCAGTTGATTCCTCAAAGTTCAAAAGTTCAAAGAAAATTTATTAAAAAAGTACAAGTATGTCACAATATACAACCCTGAGATTCATTTTCTTGCAGGCACACCCAATAAATCCACTAATCATAATAGAATCAATTAAGACAAATATGCAAAAGACAACAAGCTGTACAAACAAAAAAAAAGAGAAAAAAGAGAAAAAAAAGCAATAAATGTCGAGAACTTGAGGGGAAGAATACTTGAAAATGAGTCCATAGGTTATGATAACATTTCAATGATGGGGCAGGTGACGTTGAGTGAACCTATCCCGTTTGGTTCAAGAGCCTGATGATTGAGGGGTAATAATTGTTCCTGCACCTAGTGGTGTGAGTCCTGAGACTTTTGTACCTTCTTCCTGATGGCAGCAGCAAGAAGAAAACATGATCTGGGTGGTGAGGTGCCTGACAATGGATACTAATTTCTTGTGACAATGCTCCATATTGATATGTTCAATGATGGAAGGGCTTTACCCATGATGGACTGGGCTGTATCTACTATTTTTGTAGAATTTTCAATTCAAGGGCATTGGGCATTGGATAGGCTTTTTCCATTGAGAGTAGGAGAGATTCAAACAAGAGGACTTGAGTTGAGACTTAGAGGGCAAAAGTTTAAGGGTAACATGAGGGGGAATTTCTTTACTCAGAGAGTGGTAGCTGTGTGGAATGAGCTTCCAGTAAAAGTGATAGAGGCAGGTTTGGTATTGTCATTTAAAGCAAAATTGGATAGGTATATGGAAAGGAAAGGAATGGGGGGTTATAGGCTGAGTGCGGGTCGGTGGGACTAGGTGAGAGTAAGCGTTCAGCATGGACTAGAAGGGCCGAGATGGCCTGTTTCCATGCTGTAATTGTTATATAGTTATAGGGTTACATGGTATTCCTCCAGAATTTTGTGTATGTTTCTCTGAGAAGCTTACCTTCATTTTCTGAGCACTCTAAATATCAGTGGAGATGAACAGGAACAGCCTGTATATACTGCTCATGAAAAGTTGCATCCATTCATCATTTGGGGACTAAACATGCAGGAGCCTGATTCAGCACCACCTAGGAATTTGAAATTACGGGAAATGGGACCAAGTTTGCTTGCTAAATTCAGTAATGTTGGCTTGAACATGTTTAAGACAGCTTTCACCCTTTTGCCAAAAAAGAATGTATCTGAAACTTTTGTAAGAGCCTTCCTCGGAAAACAATTATTATCACCATTGTCTGCTCCTGGTTAGCATTCCTTCCTCAAATAATGCAATGATACAACTCCACACTAATTTCCTGAAATTTGTGAAACATTGATGATGACAAGAGCCACTGACGTTCAAAGCTAATTCACCATATGCTTAGCCATTTATTCATCACAAGAAGAGCAAAGTAGTCTGCTCTTTTCCATTTACCAAGGTCACTGTTGTGGTAACTTCTATTTTACAAAAAGACCACTCGACAACTTGATGGCCAAAAGAGCATCTTTATCTGGGACGGCAAATGATATTTACAATACAGAGGTTTCCAGGTACCTAGTGTGGCATGGGTGGAGGAACTATATATAATGCATACTGGGAGTAAAAAGAACGGAAGTAAAGACCCCTCCAACCCCAGATTTCTCCTCCTGCTACCAACAGCTTCCCGAATAGTATTAACTTACTTTTAATAATACTCACATTACAACAACAGTATCCTCTTGTTTCTGCACTATCTTGAGGAGCAGGCAAAGAGCGTAACAAATAGAAACAGGCTTGGGCCGATCAAGCCCCCTTAATTGGTAAGTAAAGTCATGGCTGATTTTGAACAGCCTCACTTTTCTCAGCTCCCTATCTTGTAGTACATCTTCTTCATGACTCTCCCAATAACAAAAAAAAAATCTCAACACCCATCCTTTCAAGCCCCCTGAAGATCTTATATATTTGAAAAAATTCAAAATGGTCATTCTTCTCATCCTATTCTTCTATACCCCAAGGTATATAGACCCAAATTGTACAGCTGTTGATAGAACAGCCCTCTCATCCCAGTCATTAACCTGGCAAATTTCTTCTGTACAGCCTCACCAATACCCTGGGGAATTGTTAAAAAAAATATCCCTCTTTTTAAACTCTAACCCTTTCACAATGAAGGCCAAAATGCTAGTTGCTTGCTTATTCAATAGTTGGCCTCCTGCTAACCTTTTCAAAGCGCGAAGTAAATATATTACAAAAGTTCATATATGTCACCATAGACAACCCAGAGGTGCATTTTCTGACAGGCAACCACAGTAAATACAAGAAACACAATAGAATCGATGAAAGACCACAACCAACAGGATAGACAAATAACCAATGTGGAAAAGACAACAAACTGTGCAAATACAAAAAGAAAGAATAAATAATAATGATAATAAATAAATAAATTAACAAACAATAAACATTGAGGATATGAGATGAAAGTGAGTCCACAGGTTGTGGAAACAGTTCAGAGATAGGGCAAGAGAGGTTGTGCTTTATGCACTGTACAACACTGAAAAAAATCTTGACACCAACCAGGATGATGCTTCCTACATGCAGTGCGCATCAGCTGAGGGTTCAACACCAAGTTCACAATATCCTGATGTGGAAGTACATTGCTATTTTTTCATTGCTGAATACTGGAACATCCTAGCTAATTTTATTGTTGGAGTGCCGTCAGTTCTCAGATTGTACTAGTTCAAGAAAATACTTCACTGTTTCCTGAAATGTGGCAATCTGTGAGGAACAACAAATGCACGTCACCAAAACTGATCACATTCCATTACTTCACGAAGCATAACTCACTGATTTCAGTTTTGAATGTGTTCAGTGAAAGAGCAATGACTTTTCCAACAGGTTGAGAAATGCAGACCATCTGAATAAAAAAAATCTTACCATTACAATGGTTGACCCATACTCAGAGAGTCAGTGAAAGAAATAGCATTTTGAATCATCAAACTCTGTGTTTAGCACATCAGGTGAGATCATGTCTCATTCTTCTAATCCCCCCAAAAATGCAAGTCCATTTACTCAAATGTTCCAGAAAAGACAACTGTTCAACCCCCTGAGACAATCTACTAAAATAGAAACCTCCAATGGCAAATTAGGGAGGCAAAACTGGACTCAGATTTCTGGGGGTAGTCTCACTTCAGTCTGCACAAAAATAGCAAGACGTTCTTACTCTTGTACTCAAAAATAATGCTGAAGTCAGCTCTGTAACATTCTGTCAAAACATACACATTGAAGCGCTGCATGCCTTTTGTACTTGTGTATAATCTCATATACATTGTCAGAAAGCGAAACTATTCTTCATTGGTTTTTACAATGAAACAATTTTTGAAGTGAAGATATTTTACTTTCACAAGAGATTATGAAGATTTCATTTCAGATTCTTTTTCAGTAAGTACTTCTGAGACTAATGAAGAAGAAATATTAAACTGATGAAATATTAAAAAGCAGATTTAATTACTTAACTCGGAGTTCACATCAAGGTACATTTAACAACCTCATTTGCATTAAACATTTATTGTTGCTCTAGTAATAATATTAGACTGTAAAATGTGTTTCTTACAAAATCATAAAGTTAATGCATTGAATGTGGAATTGGATTATTTCAAGTTTGGAAGCTCATGGTTTAAATATTTTATCTGAGACAATAATATAACTTCTAGAAAGTCCAAATACTGTCAGTAAATATTCCAAAATCCAAGTTATTTTAAAGAGAATTACTCAAAAAAAAGAGTACAAACAGAATATTTGACCAATGCTAATGTTTATGGTTCACTTAAAGTTCTTACTCTATGTTATTACTATAAGACCTCTATTCTTTTCCTCAGCATGTATTTACATTCATAATTTTTCAATTAATATTTGGAAACTTTTGCAATGTTCATCCTCACTTGAGGTATTTCAATGGAATCTAAGGAAACAACCTCCCAGGGATGATGTTCTGCTTCCTTTCTTCAATTTGGCTGATTGATCCCAATGCTCTCATGGTCACTCAGGTTTCTGCTGCACAATCCGCTTCACTTCCAATGCAAGCGACTCAACACACCCCCCCCCCCCCCACCTCCACCACCACCAATGGCACCTACTAATCTTTTCTCCTGTCCCTAGTTTATTTATATGATCCCATGATGTTCTATTGGCATTCTTAGCTAGCATCTTTAGCTCTTACTGTGACCTTCTTCCCACAACAGCGCCTCTACTTCCTCAGGAGTCTGTGGAATTTGACATATCTTCAAAAACCTTGGCAAACGTCTATAGCTGTGTGGTGGAAAGTGTGTTGACTGGCTGCATTATGGCCTGGTATGGGAACGCCAATGCCTTTGAATGGAATATTCTACAAAATGAAGTGGATTTGGCCCAGTACATCACGGGTAAACTCTCCCAACCATTCAGCACATCAGCCTGAAACATTGCTGTAGGAAAACAGCATCCTTCATCAAAGATCCTCACCACTCAGGCCATGCTCTCTTCTCGCTGCTGCCGTCAGGTATAAGCTACAAGTTTCTGAGGATTCGCACCACCAAGTTCAAGAACAGTTATTACCCCTCAACCATCAGGCTCCTGAACAAAAGGGGGAAACCCCACTCATTCTATTTCTGGTGTTTCTACAACCAATGGTCTCATTTAAGGACTCTTTATCTTGTCATTTTATACTAGTATTTGTTGGTATTTATTTATATTTGGGTTTGCACAACTGGTTGTTCATTGATTCTGTTTACAGTTACTGTTCTCTAGATTTGCTAAATATGCTCGTAGAACAAGAATCTTGGGGTTGTAAGTGGTGACATGTATGTACTCTGACAATAAATTTTAACTTTGAACTTTTTCCTAATTATTTCCTGACATTAAACATCACCCAGGGTTGCCAAGAATCTCCTCAATATTTCAGCCCTCTAATTTCATCGTAAAGAGTATTTACCTGGCCAATCCTGGAGTTCAGCATTGATTTAGTTTCAGATTCAGATTCGTATTCAGATTTAGATTTATCATATGTATGTATAGAACATAAAAGCAAAAGAAATAGGAGCAGGAGTAGGCCATCTGGCCCATTGAGCCTGCTCCGCCATTCAATAAAATCATGGGTTATCTTACCATAGACTCATCTCTAATCAACTGCCTTTTCCACATAACCCTTAATTCCCCTACTATGCAAAAATCTTTCCAACCTTGTCTTAAATATATTTACTGAGGTAGCCTCCACTGCTTCATTTGGCAGAGAATTCCACAGATTCACCACTCTCCGGGAAAAGCAGTTCCTCCTCATTTCTGTCCTAATCTACTCCCTTGAATCTTGAGGCTATGTCCCCTAGTTCTAGCCTCACATACCAGTGGAAATAACTTTCCTTCCTCTATCTTCTCTATCCCTTTCATAATTCTATATGTTTCTATAACATCTCCTGTCATTCTTCTGAATTCCAGCACGTACAATCCCAGGTGACTCAATCTCTCCTCATCGTCTAACCTGTCATCTCTGAAATCAACCTGGTGAACCTCCTCCGCACCCCCTCCAAATCCAGTATGTCCTTCCTCAAACAAGGAGAACAGAAATGCACGCAGTACTCCAGGTGTGGCCTCAACAGTACCCTGTACGGTTGCAGCATAACCTCCCTGTTGTCCACTCACTTATCTATATCTCTCTGCAGACTCTCTGTATCTTCTACACAATTCGCTTTTCCACTCAATTTAGTATCATCAGCAAACTTGGATACACCACACTTAGTCCCCTCTTGCAGATCGTTAATGTATATCGTGAACAGTTGCGGGCTGAGCACTGACCCCTGCGGCACACCGCTCACCACTGATTGCCAGCCCGGGGATGCCTTCCATCAGGACCAGGGGATTTACCCGTCTTCAGGCCCACAAGTTTGCTCAGCACTAGCTCTTTAGTGATGGCAATCAAAACATATAGTGAATGTGTTGTTTCTGTTAACAACCATCATACGCAAGGATATGCTCGTGGCAGCCACAAGTGTTGCCACATATTCCAGTGCCAACATAACATGCCCACAATGTTCAACACAGCATCTGACAACACAAGCAGCAGTAACAACAAAGAGAAAAGCAGCAAAACAACAATAGCAAACCAAGTCTTTTTCCCACTCTCCCAGGCCGTCTCACACACCCAGGCCATCCCTGGGTCTCCAATACTTTGTCCCAGATTCTTAAACGTTTTGGGCCTCCAACCTCCAGGGAAGCAAATCATCATCTCCACCATCTCTCCTTGCTAAACCCAACCATTGGTCTGTGATCTCCTATGGTGTGACATGGTGGACAAAATATTCTCTAGCATAATTTCGTAAAGATTGAGGAATTAAGGTCAGCAGGGAACTGACACGGAAGAGATAATGAGGACAGCATGGATCAGTTATGATCAAATTGAATGGTAGGCAGACTAAGTGCTAGGTGGGTTTTGCCTATTCAGATAATCTTGTGATCTTTTGTTTCATGGTGCTGGAACTGCAAACATCTAGGGAATTTGAGAATTTTCTAGCACACTCGTGCATTGCGCCTGATTTATTGTGGAAGACATTTTGCGAATGACTTGTTGACGGATGTCAGAGCCATCAAAGTTTGGCTCAACCTAGGATTATCAGGGAATGAGCGTTTACCCAAGGGAGTTGGAATTGAGAATTGTTAGGGAAAAACTCCATGAAGAAAATTCACAAAGGGACAAAATAAACAGGAAAGCAAATGAAATGAGGTAGGAATGCCAATTTACATTACATTCTTCACAACTTTAGACACCTCAAAGCATCTTAGAACAAAATAAGTATGTCTGTAGTACATTGATCGTGACAATCAGCCAACCCAAACCAACCTTCCCTAGGGCTGATATTACTTATTCATGAAACAGACTTTGAAAATCAAAAGAAGTGCAGATGCTATATAGGAGGAACAAAATAAGCAAATATGGAAAAAGGTTGGGTAACATTTAAAGGAAAAAAAAGATAAATATTTTAGGTCAAAGACTTTTTGTCACAAATGGGAAAGAGAGGAAAAAAAAGTTCTATATACAAAGTCAGGAAGGATGGATAGGTCAAGGGGAATATCTCTGATAGGGTGAGGCTGGGGTTGCTGTGGGGATAAGCTGTAAATGGGAACAATTAAAGGATGTGTTACGAATAATGAGTCAGGGTGTACTAATGAAGGGAGGGGGCAATTAAAAAAACAAGCCAATATAACAGATATTTGATTAACAGCAAAAATAATATAGACAGGGAAAGCAAATGTAGAATTCGATATTGGGTCCAGAGGCTGCAATGTGCCCAGATTGTAAATTAGGTGATGACTCTTAAGCTTGCATTTATCCTCTTTTAATAGTGCAGGAGATCATTTATCAACGTGGGCGTGGAATGGAGAAATAAAGTGGTAGGAAACTCAGACTTCCTGCAAGCTGATTGCAGCAACTCTATAAAGCAATCATCCAGTCTTAATTTGGTTTCCCTAATGCAGAGGAGATCACACAGAACTCTGAATGTACGATACCAGATTTGCAGATTTATGCCAAATTAAACAAATCTCATCTGCTTGTACATGATCCATATTTTTCCATTCACTGCATGTTTTTTCTGTTATTTAATGGTTAAGGTTGGCCTGAATTCTGGAGTGCGAAGAGAGTTTTGTATCCACTTTTGAACAGCAGATATAGCCTTGGATTAAAGACATCTTCTTTGAGACTCACTACTACTTTAGAGCAGGTGTTCCCAACCTTTTTTATGCAATGGACCCCAAGTGGAGAACCCCTGTTTTAGAGCATAAGACATAGGTGCAGAATTAGATATACACTCAAGTCTCTGGAGTTCCATTCGAGTGAAAATGCTACCACTAAGTTGACACTAAATCAAATGTAATAAAACAACAGAAGGGGGGATACAGGAAAGAGAATAAACAAGGCAAAATATAAACCACACAGGTGAAATGGAGTGGCTTGACTGGGTAAAAGATAGAATATCAGAGTAAAAGCTGAATGGAAAATTCCTGCGACCCTAGATTGGGAACCCCTGATCTACAGCAACTTACCATGACTTCTTTAACATTACATCCCACAACTCCCACCAGCTTCAGGGAGTGCGGTGTGGGGTGTAGGAATGCCAGTGTTTGTAAGTTCTCTGCAAGTCACACACCATCCTGACATAGTCATTCCAATATCATTGCTCTAAATACTGGAAAATCCTGACCGGATAGTTTCAATGAAGTTTATCACCATGTTTTCAAAGCCTGTTAGGACCTAGTAATAACCGGAATCAGAATCAGGTTTAATATCACTTGTGTATAACAATCACAGCACGGAAACAGTCCATTCCGTAGTGAAATTTTTTGTTTTGTGGCAACAGTACATTGCAATACATTACAGAAAATGTCAATGATACTCTCATTTCAATGAAAAAAGGAGAGATAAAACAAATAATGCAAAAGTAGCAGGAAAGGCATTTTTCTTCTGTAAGAATGTGTTTGGAAACATACACTGGCACTTGCTTTTGGAGGGGAAGGTATGTGCCATACACAGATTAGTCTGTAACTCCCATAAAGAAATGATTGATTATTTTGATGTTGATTGCTGGTGGCACATCTCCATCAAGAGTAAGTAGGCTGAATATTAACGAAAAAACATCAGGCCCTACTCTCCTGACCCAACAAAAGGAAGAAAAATAAAAATAAAATATCTGCAGATGCTAGAATTCTGAAATTGCTGTTTCCTACAGTTCCAGAGATTCCTTTTCTCCCCTCCTTATTCACCTTGAGAAGGAGGATTATTGTCATTTACTTATGATATGAAATTTGTTATGTTGTGGCAGCAATACAGTGCAAAAGCATAAAATCACAAAATAAGTTAAAAAAAACTTAGTTCTCCTACCATATAGACCTAGCTTCAGTTAACAAGCTCATCATCCTCTCTCAACTGACGCCATCAGTTTTTGTATCATTCAATGTATGCTAGTCTCCACTCCATGACAGATATTTCCTTTGTTTTCACCACCTTCTATGCAACTTAACTGATGGACATAAAATGTTTTCTCTGTTTTCTATACATGCTGAGAATTTTCAGCACCTTCTGGTTTCATATCTTATTAAACATTGTCACCATCATCAACATCATGTGCCATGTTGTATGATGTTGGTGATCATGGTCTTCTATGACCATGATTGTTCTTGGCCATTGCCTTCTTCTGGGCAGTGTCTTTACAAGACAGGTGACCTCAGCCATTATCAATACTCTTCAGAGATTGTCTGCCTGGTGTCAGTGGTCGCATAACCAGGACTTGTGAAATGCACTGGCTGCTCATATGACCATCCACCACCTGCTTCATGGCTTCACATGACCCCGATCAGGGGAGCTAAGCAGGTGCTACACCTTGACCAAGGGTGACCTGCAGGCTAGCGGAGGGAAGGAGTGTCTTAACCTCCTTTTGTACAGACACATCTCCATCCTATCTTACTAAATGTAAAAAATGCTGAATCTGCCCTGCTGCCATAATTCAGTTACTTGTGAAACCTAATGAATATTCAAAGGCCTAGATAGAGTGAATGGGGAGGTTGTTTCCTATAGTGGGGGAGTCCAGGACCAACGGGCATAGCCTCAGAGAAGAGGGATGTCCATTTAGAACAGATGTGAGGAAAATATTTTTAGCCAGAGTATGGTGAATTTGTGGAATTTATTGCCAGAGACATCTGAAGAGGCCAAGTCACCAGACCGGATATATTTAAAACAGATGTTGATTAGTCAGGGTGTCAGAGGCTATGGGGAGACAGTAGAAGAACAGGGTTGAGAGTAATAATAAATCAGACATGATGGAATGTCAAATCAAAGCCGATGGGCTGAATGGCCTAATTCATCTCTAACATTTATATTCCATAGTATGGGAAATTATCCCATTAATGAGACACACAGGCAAACAACTTAGAGCTTTACTTTATCCTACAGATGTGCAAATTGCCTTTCAGGATTATTAAAAGTCAACCAAGCGTCTTTTGAAGTCTATTTTGATTGTCACTTTTGAGAGACTTGTTATTATTTTATAGTCATTGTATATCAAAAGAGAAGAGAGGCTTCTAAATAAATTTTGGCCCTTTATACTTCCTTCTACTGGTATTACTGTCTGGATGAAGGCTAATGAAAGCCTTTTATCAAAGCTCCTTGGGCTAAACAATTTTTAATACTGCACATAGCTGTTAAGCTCCATTAAATCCCCCGCCCTTACCCCACCTCCTCCAACCCCCACCCACCCCTTTAGTTTGAGAAATCCACAATGTTTAAGCCACTGGTACAATTAGAAATCATCCAAATGATACAGAAACAACGTCGTGGAAACAATTCACTTAACACAGGACTGGTCTTGTGAAAAATGAGTTCTCTTCAGATTTATCTACCTGTCCTTTATTCCCTCGTTCACACGATAATTTGTTTCAGTCACTTGCACAGCCCAAATTTAAATGATGTTTCTTCAGCTTTCTGCATAAATTGTCGAGACATAAAGTCCAAGAAAATTCAACTCCAAGGGAACAAGGTTTCCAATTGAGGCCAACATTTGAAATGGTTATGAAAATGGTTTTCAAATGGTAATATTTGCCTTGACTGCTGTAGGAGTATTGAGTGCAATTATGAGCACCCTATTATAGATAGGCTTCTACAGTCATAGGTAAGGTGGAATTAGATTCACTAGGATAATTGCAATGCTGACAGATATAATTATGATGACAAACTTGAAAATCTAAGCTCCATTCAATGCAGAACTGAAGGCTAAGTGGGATCAAACTGAAGTGTTCAAAATGTTGATAGGATTTGAGTTTGCTACTGGAAAACATTATTTCCAATGGTCAGTAAATCAACGTCAAAGAAATTTGGATATAAGATTACATCAAAATCTGAAAGGATGATATTGCAAACCATTATCGGGTTATACAAAACATTTTCAGAAATGCCTTTAAAAGAACTATCAAAACGTTGAAAGGAATTAGTAATCATCTAGAGGAGTATATAAAACTATGCAGGGAAAGGGACAGAGGAGGCTTAGAGTTGATTGCGCTGATGTTTTGTCACCATTAACACAAATGCTGATTGTTTTAATTTGTGAAGCTTGACTCATGTGGCATTACAGGAGTTCTATGAAATATTTTAATGTAAGGTGGTTATTAGTAGATAGCTTCTGCGATTGTGTTGATTCTGCCTTCAAGGGTACAGAGAAGATCACTGGCTACAGTCTACCATCACTTCTGGAAAGCACTGTAGGGATATTAAATCAAAAAGTTCATGCCATCTTTAAAGTTTCTTTCCCAAGGCAGTTAATCTGATCAACCATTTGAGTTAGCCAATCACATCCTCCTCTATCAACTACATCAGTCTCTGCTCTGCATTGTTAATACTTCAGACCACTTTTTATAATGCTGTTTACATTGTAAATCCGTGCTGGTATTTATGTATTCATGCATATTTTATTCTGCCTTTGTATTTCAACCTTTAAATTTATCTTATATTTTTTAATCTTGTAATTGTTGAAGGTTGTTTTTGTCGCAGGTCTTTCCAACACTTCATAGCAAATTCCTAATACATAAGACCATAGGACCAAGAGACATAGGAGCAGAAGTATGCCATTCGGCCCATCCAGTCTGCTCCACCATTCCATCATGGCTGATTTATTATCCATCTCAACCCCATTTTCCTGCCTTCACCATGCAATCTTTGAGGCCCTTACTAACCAAGAACCTATTTACCCCCATTTTAAAAATGCTGAATGACTTGGCCTCCACAGCTATCTGTGGCAATGAATTCCACAGATCCACTATCACTTGGCTGAAGAAATTCCTCCTCATCTCTGTTATATATGAACACCCTCTGTACTGAGGTTGTGCCTTTTGGTTCTAGACTTGCCAACTTTAGGAATCATAGTCTCCACATCCACTCTATCTAGGCCTTTCAAAATTCAATAGTTTTCAATGAGATCCCTCTTCATTTTTCTAAACTCCAGTGAGTACAGGCCCAGAGCCATCAAACACTCCTCACACATTAACCCTTCATTCCTGGAATCATTCTCATGAACATTCTCTGGACCCTCTCTGATGCCAGCACTTTTCTTAAACAAGGGGCCCAAACTGTTCACAATACTCACAAGTATAGTCTGACCAATGTTTTATAAAGCATCAACATTACATCCTTGCTCTTATATTCTTGTCCTCTTGAAATTAATGTAATTGTTTCTGTTGAATAACATTGATCCTTTACAATTTCTGTTTTAAATAATTTGTTATTGTACTTTAATGTGGATCAGATGCAGCAGATCATGCTTTTGAGAGCCAAACAAAAAGTAATTGAAAACATTTTATTTCAGCCAATCGGGAAAAGTATTAATAGATACCTTCCAGGATAGCAGAGATTCATTTGCAAAGGTACAAGCAATAGAACCACAAAACACCAGAATGGTTACGCCATGGAAGGAAACCACTTTGCCCCATAATATCCATTCATTACAATATAAAAGCATTCTAGCCTGCCGTAGTATGTTACGCTGTCCTGATTTGCTAATGATACATATTTTTTAAGACTACAATTGAATACAGATATTTTTAACCCTACAATTGAACTTGCATTTAGTAACATACAGGGGAGTCAATTCCAGATCTTAATCACTCACTGTGCAATTTCCTTTTCTTCATATGCATTCCTTTAGTCAGTCTGAAGGATATTATGAATCTCATAGTCTGAAGGACATAATACAATTTATGTGTGGACATCAGGAAAAGATGTTATGCATAGGGTGTTTAAGGTCTGAAGATCCCAAGAATATCAATATCTAGCTTGCACCAGATATGTTATGAAAAATAAAATTAGTCCTTGGTGGTCCAGGACTTACGCATTTGGGAGGGGGCCAGAATTCTCAGGCTTTCTGAAACAAGATGCACTTTTACTTACCAAAACTAAAATAGCACTATTAACTGCCAGGATACAGCCAGCAGGACAGTTTGGAAGGAGCTACCCTGGTCATATTGACGTAGAGTCACATGGCATAGGAATAAGCCTTTGGACCTACCGTGTCCATGCCATCTATCGAGATTCTTCTATACAAATCCCATTTTCCATCATTTGGTCAATAAACCTGTGCTTTGAAAATTAAGTTTATGTACAGAATCCTTCAATGTGAGGAGAATCTCCATCCCCATCTCCCAACCCTCAACCTGTTCTGCACAAATGAAAACAAACACAACTTAATTAATCATAATTTTATCATTAAAATTGAAATGCTCCATCAAGTAACCATCCTGGTGAATCCTAGTCCACAATCTCCAGTACATACATGTCCTTCATACAATGTGAGGAACAGGACACAGGTGTACTAAACCACTCTGCTTGTGTCTTCTATGACCTGAATACTGACAACAAGAAAGGAATGTGCCTTCATCAGCACCTTATCTACCCATGCTATTACCCACAGAAGACCTTGGACATGTACAATCCTTGTAGCAAGGATCCTCTGTTCCTCAGTATATAATTGGGCATTATAATTATTATTTTTCTATCCCAGTTTATTAGTCATGAATCATTCAGTACATGATAGGATTAAATTCCAACTGCCATTTGCCTGCCCGTTTTACCAATGTTGTTGTATGAAAGGATGGAGCTTGAGAGGGAGATCAAGCTTAAGTCAATACTGTTGGAAGAGAAGCTCAAGGTTTAACTCAACTGAAATAAATGGTGAGAAGTGTTAGAAGAAAAAAATCAGAGAGATAAATCTTTTTAGTATAAAGAAAGAGACAAAAATTAAATCAGTAAACTAGAGAAATAAAACATCAACTTTACACAAAGCATATTGAAGTCAGAATAGTATTTAAAACATCCAGTTAGTCATCAAGGCACAAGATGGTAGCTATCATGGAGGTTCTTGTTATAGAGATAGAAATAGGAAATTTGGAATATAATAAGCTGCATGTTGGAGTGTTAGTAAAGGACTTCATTACAGTACTGAAGCATAGCAGCATCTTGAGGTCTGGGTCAAGATATATTTCACAATTTAGAGTTTGAAAAGTAGGTAAGGAAATGTTCTGATTCTTTACTGAACACCAACAGTGATAAGTAGCTGCAAGCATTTCAGGAAGAATTATAAGAGATTATTTTAAATACCATGGTTAACTGGAACAAAGAAAACACAGAGGATACTTTTCAGATTGTGTCAGAATTGCATCTAGATTCAGCATGCTTCCAGTACAACAAGACAATACTGCAGATGGTGGAAACTGAAAATGCTGAAAATGCTCAGCAGGTGAGGTAGCATCTGTGGAGAGAGAAATAAAATTGTGACCTGACTCTCTATTTTTCTTTGCTCATGAAAGAAGCTTGGCTTTAGTTAGTTCCAAGAAATATAAATGCAAATAATTGTGAAGATTGAGAATTATTGTGAAAAAAAGAACAGCAACATTTTTAGGTTCGGTATAATATAGGATATTAAAAAGATAAAGGATACATTTTTAATGATAACATGTCTAGAAACTAATTTTAATGGCTGATTATCACCACCTATTTACACTAATCTAACATTACTCTCACAATTTCTTCAACTGCCTCAGATTCCACAACTCACAGTGTAACTTAAAGTAGATAATTAACTAATTGAGCCAACTTATTTTTTGGATGTGGGTGAAAACTGAAGAACCCCAAGCAAGTTCATGGGGAGAACTTCACGCTGAGTAGGGCCTGAGATTGTATTGTACCCGTCTCATTGGCACTGTGAGGCAGTGACTTTAATAGTCCAGAGCTGAGAGAGATCATAAATTAACTTAAGATAGTGACTGCAATAAGAAATAATAGGTGAAACTTAAATATTTTAGTGTTATTCTAAGCATCAGCTGGCAATCCACAAGTGAACAGTGCCACTTTCTCAGAAGCTTGTGTGTTTAAGCATGAAACTTGAATTTATTTATTCAGATTGGTGCCTCAATGCCATACTATTGAGGCATCATTAAAAGAAATGCTTTTTTTCTGATGGGATGTTAAACTGGGCCCACGTCTCAGTTCAAGAAAAACAACTACTTAAAAGAAGTGCAGGAAATTTATCCCCAATCCCCAATACTCAAACCAATACATACATTACTATCAGATCAATAAATAATCTGTAGTCCACAGATAGCCTATGGTGAATAGACTATAGACTATTGTTTAATTATCATTATATTGGCTTTTGTGGGAGCTTGCTGTTCCTAAACTACTTGCTACATTTCCTATATCATGAAATGATTGTCCATACATCAGTACATCATTGTCCATAAAATATTGTGAAAAAATACTTTGTTTCTTGTTCCTGATATTTCTTGCTTCAAGAATCTCTTCTCCGCTACGCTACCCAAACTGAGAACTATCAGAATGTTCAAATAATGTTGCCCTTTTCTAACACACAACCAGCAGTGCTGCATTTACAGGTTATAAAAATAGCTTGCAAATAAAGACTTTTGAACTACAAGCCCCTTGATGTCCTTTAAAAATGGTTAGAACAATTGTTAGAACACAAGTTAGAACAATTTTCTTCAGGATGACGACATGTGGGAAGAGGGGGTATCACACTTTTAGTCAAGTTCTGTGCCTTTCACGTGATAAGTAATAAAAATATGGAATTATTTTGGCCAGCTGCAGAAAAGTATTCTGAAGTTACACAAATGGTATTAAGGATGTAAAAGCAGAAGAAAAAAACAGATACGAGTACTTGCACCTCCTTTGCCAAGATCATCACTGATCCACTCTTTGGCTTAAGCTCTGATAAGGTGACACTGTCAGGATGTTGGTTGAGCAAGACTCAGCAATAACAATGTCATTGAATCATAGTCAGGAACTGTGGTATATTTAATGGAATTGCTCAATCAGAGTTTCAGCACAGGTTCGATACTAATGAGTTTGAGCTGTCTGTGTGGAGTTTACATAATCTCCCAGTAACCATATGGGTCTTCTCCAGGTTTCCCACTATTCTTCCACATTTTAGAGATGTGCAGATCAGTGGGTTGATTAGCCATTTATCTGTTGGCGTACAGTGAAGTGATAGCGTATAAGGGAGTGAAATAATGGGAACGTGGAGAAAATAAAATTGGTTAGAGTTGGAATATTGCAAAAATGAGTGCTCGATTATCAAAATGGATTCTGTGGACTGATGGGTCTGTTTCTATGCTGTAGCTCTCCAGAACAACTCCCTAATCCATGGGTATGTGATTAGACCATCTCTCATTTGACATGGCTATTGTCTGATACTTGTGTGTCCTCAATGTCACCTACACTTATCAGCCCATCACCTGAGTATTATCCAGGGGTTTTTTTCAAAATGCAGTCTTAAGTTGCTTTCTTTGTAGAGGAGTTGTAAAAACAACTGAAAATAGCACAATCATCAGCAAATATTCTCACTTCCAACCATATGATTAAAGCAGCAGAAGAAGGGTCAGTCTTTGACACCATCCTGAGGAACATGGACAGGTAGTTGGTTTTAGCTTGGTGATCTTCAGAGGTTAAAATAGCTTACTAGACCATTTCAGATGGCAGTCAATAATCAAGAACATTTTCATGATTCCAGAATCCAGAAATTTTCCTGGTACCTTTGACCCAGTGCAGTGGGGTTTTGAGACAACAACGTGCTGTTCCAAGACCACTTGTTTCTGACTGCACTCTACTGTACCTCTCCTCCTGGCAGATATTTCCTTCAATGAACAATGAGGAAAAAGTCTACAATACTGGGTATAAGATACCTCTCTGTCAGTACGACTGTGTTAACCTGTTATCTTTAGGGATATGAGGGCAAGGTCATGTATAATATAAACAAACATTCCAGAAGGATATTTTTTTTGATATATAAAAGGTAAGACAGAGGTAAGAGTAACATTGGACTGGGTGAAAATGATGCTGAAATGGTAGTAATGGGGAATATGGAAATGGCGGAGGAGCTAAATTAGTACTTTGTATCAGTCTTCACAGTGGAAAACAAAAGTAACATGCCATGAATTCAAGAGAATCAAAGGGAAGTTGTGAGAGCAGTGGGTATTACTAAGGAAAAGGTGCTGCAGAGGAGATAAATGATATTGAGGACAATTCTGTGACACCAAAATCCAATGCTGCAGTGAGTACCCAGTTTATTCAGTTTTAGTCTCTTTATGTTTGAACACAGCCTGTCTGTGTAAACTGAATGGTTTGCCAGGCCATTTCAAAATACAGATACAAAAACATAGGAATCTGGTTCTATATCAGCTTCCAGAAGCCTGGACTATTGATCTAAAGATTTGGCCTCAAATCCCACCATGCCTGTTGGGAATTTTTAATATAAAATAATTGAGTACATCTGGAGTAAAGCTATCAGTCTGCACAAAAGAATAAACTAGTTCTCTGATTTCCTTCAGGGAACGAAGTCTACCATCCTCACTCTATATTGCCAGATTATGACTCCTGTCCCTTGAATATGGTTGATTCTTCATAGTATCTTCAGTTCATGGGCAATTGGAGATGGACAATAGATGATGGGATCCTGTTAATGAACATACAAAAGTAAAGGAGAGCAAGCACATTGCTGAGGTGTTCCGATCACCTGTGAGTCAAACCAGTCGGGACAGATTTCTTCCCGAGAACATTTGTGAACTGAATGAGTGTATATGACAATACAGTAAATGTAATGAATTGTATTCAAATTTCCCCATTGCCATGGTGGGATTTGTATTCAATAGATTTCTCAACCAACAATCAGGATTACTCATTCAGTTCTTAATTGTTTAGCATCCATATCACCATAAGGTATAGCTAAAGCTACAAGGAAAACACAATAAAACCAACAAACTGGACTCTAATCCAATTTAGTGTTCCAAATATATCAACGGGAGCCTGTGCAATTTCTTCTCTACCTTCTTTTAGTGTTCTTGGATGTACCCTGTTCAGACTTGAAGATTTACCTACTCTCATACATCTAAATACATGCAACAGCTACTGTCCTATGCATTGTACCAAAAACATCTCCATCATTTGTACCAGCTTACCAACTGTTCACGTCCTTCTCCAAGTAAAAACATCGTTGAGAACTCTGCTCATCTCCAGTGCCTCTAAACACAGATTTCTTTCTTGCATTTTAAGTGCCCCTACTCTTTGCTTAGTCACCTTTTCCCCTTCTACACTTAGCAATTCTCTTAGGATTTTCCTTAATTTTCTCTGCCATAATCCTCTTACCCCTTCTTAATTTCTGTCTTGAGTATACACCAATATCCTTTATATATCTCCAGTGATTCTCTTGATTACAGCTACTACTGGATAGCATTGCCAAAATTCACTCTGCTCTTTGCTCCAAAGTAATGATGGAGTGTGTTGACTCATTGCAAGCTGCTTCAATACCATTTCAGAAGTTGAACCTGCAGACCTATACTGAGAATTTCCATCAATAACTTTTAAAACTAATGGAACAATAGTTGCTTGTCCCAATGTACTCCCTTACCATGAACTCAATCACTTGCCCATCCTTATTTCTCAGACTTCTCTCTGGTAGGGGCTTCTGTAAACTGCCCAGGGAAACTTTCCTGAAACAGACTGAATAAAGTCCACACCAACTAACCATTTAGCACTGTGGTAATCCTATTCAATATTAGAGAAGTTAAAATCTCGTACGATGACAATGCTATTATTCTTACAACTCTCCCAATCTCCCTGTGCATTTGTTCCTCTGATTCCCGAGGATCTATTTCGGAGCTTACAGTGCAATTTTAATATCATGATCATTCCTCTCAATTTGTCAGTACCACCCATAAAGCCTCACCAGACGCTCATTCAGTAATGTCATCTCTTACTACTGCTATGATGTCCTTCTTAATCAAAAAGGTAAATCCACATCCTCTTCCCTCTCTCTCTATCTCACCTGAAAGACCTCTATCCCAGAACAATGAGCTGCCCTACCCTCAGTGATGATTCTGCAATGGCTATAATATTCCAATCACACAAGCCTATCCATGCTCTACATTCATTGGTCATACATGTCAGACCTCTTGCAATTTAATCTGAACAACTTTGCTCAGTCTTTCCCATGCTCCTTCTGTCCTGCCTGTCTAATATGATTTTGCTGTATTCTCTCAAATTTATCCCGCTTATCAATTGCTTCACTTCTGCATAAAATCCCACCCCACTGCTAAACTAGCTTAAACCCTCCCTAACAGCACTAGTAAAGCTACCCATAAGGAATTGAATACTTGAATTGTCTTTATTTCTTACATCCTTCACATACATGAAGAGTAAAAATCTTTACATTATGTCTCCATCTAAATGTGCAATGTACAAGCATAATAATTTATAAAAAATAGAACAGTCAACGTAATAGAGTACACTCAAGTCAGCATGAGTTCATCAGTCTGATGGCCTGGTGGAAGAAGCTGTCCCTGAGCCTGTTGATCCTGGCTTTTATGCTGTGGTACCACTTTCTGGATGGTAGCAGCTGGAATAGATTGTGGTTGGGGTGACTTATGTCCCCAATGATCCTATGGGCTCTTTTTACACACCTGTCCTTGTAAATGTCCTGAATCATGGGAAGTTCACAACTGCAGATGCACTGGGCTGTCTGCACCACTCTCTGCTGAGTCCTGCGATTAAAGGAGGTACAGTTCCCATACCAGGCAGTGATGCAGTCAGGATGTTCTCAATTGTGCCCTAAAATAAAGTTTTTAGGATTTGGGGGCCCATACCAAACTTCCTCAACCGTCTGAGATGAAAGAGGCACTGTTGTGCCTGTTTCACCATACAGCTGGTGTGTACAGATCATGTGAGGTCCTCAGTGATGTGGATGCCAAGGAAATTGAAGCTGTTTGCCCTCTCAACCCCAGATTCATTGACGTCAATAGGGGTTAGTCTGTCTCCACTCCTCCTGTAATCCGCAACCAGCTCCTTTGGTTTTGCGACATTGAGGGAGAGGTTGTTTTCTTGACACCACTGTGTCAGAGAGATGACTTCTTCCCTGCAGGCTTCCCTGTTCGACTCCTTCAGTTTAGGTATAACCTGACCCTGTTCCAGAAGAGATCCCAATGGCCCAAAAAATTTGAATTCATGTCCCCTCTCTAATGAATTGACATCAAGTTTTATATTTCTTCCTAGTTTTGCCAATCCAGGTGGATCTGGATTGTGCAGCCAATTTACTTTGTATGACTGTACTAAATTCCACAGACATTTACCGATGTTCATCAAAAAGGGTAGATGAGAAATCTGATTGCACTGATTTTTAATGTGATAATGTATTGCCTAATGCAAAATGAGATCGCCAAACAAAAATCACACGGTTGGGACATGTCCTTTAAAGAAATCAGTATTACTGTTTTCTCCATTTCAAATGATTAGAAACTGACTTGCATGTTCACAGATGGCAGCTGCTGCCTGAGCTTGCAGCTGCTGCCTCATTTGTGCGCTCCCCACTGGGAAACAGGTCAGCGCTGTTAAAGTGATTTCTCCCTGGCAGACATACAGATTTTGTAAATGGGAAACTGCACTTGACAAATCTATTAGAACTCTTTGAGGTTATAGCAAACAGGGTGGACAAAAGGAAGCAATAGATATTGTGCATTTGGATGTTCAGAAAATGGATCATAAGATTCAACATTTAAAGAAGTTACTATTTCCATAGATACTTCCTGACCTACTGAGTTCCCCTAGCATTTTGTGTGTTACTTGTGGTAAAAGTTCATGCTGACCATCTCTAATCAGATTGTGTTTCTCCGAATGATCGATCTGCTGAGTTCCTCCAGTGCAGGGGTGTCAAACTCATTTTAGGTCATGGGCCGGATTGAGCAAAATGCAGCTTCATGCGGCCCGGATCAGTCGGACGCGTGCGAACGCAGCTTTTGTTGCCTCCGTTTTTTCAGCCTGCTCTCATGTGTCTCAGTCTCTGCTATAACTACAAAGTGTTTCACTTTACAAATTCCGTTTCTTATGAAGAAGACTGCCGAATAAACACTAAAAACCCTGAAAACCTGGTATCTGAATAAACTCAGCATTAGCTATATCATACGCCATAGGCGCTTCGATTACTGGGGCCAGCTTTAATAGTAATTAGATATTATCTCACGGGCCAAAGATAATTCCACCGCGGGCCGGATTTGGCCCGCGGGCCTTGAGTTTGACATATATGCTCCAGTGCATTATTTGTTGCTCTGGATTCCAGCATCTACAGCTTCTTGTGTCTCCTTTCTTTCTCATCTTTATGTTCTATTAGTTATGCTAATATATTACCTAAATACCATGGGAGGAAAAAATTTGTCGATGTCTCAAGTCAAAGTCCTGCACCAGTACTGAGAGCGGAGAGGCGTGGCAGCCAGTATAGAAAGGAGAAGGAGAATGGAGAGAAGGAATTCTGAGGTGATTGGTCAAAGTAAATTTATTATCCAAGTATGTCACCTTGAAATTCATTTTTATGGGCATTTATAGGAAAATAATGAAATGCAATACATAGCAAAACTATACATAAGCACACACTGACAAACAACCAAAGTGCAAAAGAAGCCATATTGTGTAAATTTAAAAAATAAATAATATTGAAAACATGAGGTGTAAAGTCCTTGAAAGTGAGTCCGTGAGGAATCAGTTCAGAGTTGAAGTGAGTAAAGTTATGTCTGTTGGTTCAGGAACCTGATGGTTGTACGACAATAACTGCTGCTGAACCTGGTGGTGTGGGACCTAACGTTCCTGTACCTCCTGCCCAGTGGTAGTCACAAGAAGAATGCCTGGCCTGGTTGATGGGGGTCCTTGATGATAGATGCTGCTTTCTTGTGGCAGTGCACTTTGTAAGTGTGCTCAATGGTGGATAAAGCTTTGCCTGTGATGGGCTGTATCTACCACTTTCTGTAGCTTCTTTCATTCTTGGGCATTGGTGTTCCCATACCAGGCAACAATGCAACCAGTCAAGATATTCTCCACTGTGCATCGATAGGAGTTTATCAAAGCTTTAGATGACATGGTGAATCTTATGCAAACTTCTAAGAAACTTAAAGGTGTTGTTAGGCTTTCTTTGTGATAGCACTTATGTGCTGGCCCCAGGACAGTTCCTCTGATATATGTGGTGTATGATAACAGGCAGTTGGTGACAGGTAGAGGAGGTGAGTGAGGAGGTGAATTTGAAGACTGTGATAGGTGAATGATAGATGGAAGCAAGCAGAGTGAGAGAGGAAAAAGAATCGAGTTGGAGGCAGGACAGCATGAAATTTGGAGACAGCTGCTGGAGGGAACTATGCAGGAACATAAAGTGCTGCCAGAACTGAGTTCAGAAGGTGAGAATGAGAACAATTAGAGGAGTGGTTGAATGACTGTTGAAGCAGATGGGGGCAGGGAGTGGAGGGGGCTGAGAAGAAGAGAGGATGTTGTTCTGGTATGCAACCTGTGATAATGAGCAGGGTGCCACATGAATCATTGCTGTGGCACAGCTTTGCTTATTTACAACACATCTTAATGACTTGGCTGAAGGGGCCAAATATGCTGTAGCCATATTTGCTGATGATGCAAAAATAGCTGGGAAAGCTCATTGGGAGAGTCTGAAGACACACTCAGTGTTTTAGGAACAGCTTCTTCCCCTCAGCCATCAGATTTCTGAATGGACAATTAATCCTTGTACACTACCATACAATTATTGTCTTTTTTGTTCTTTATTTGCTTTTTGCACTACCTTGGCCCCAAAACAACAAACTTCATGATATATGCCGGTGATATTAAACCTTATTCTGATTTTGCACCATTGAGCAATATCACCTGCATATATCATGAAATTTGTTAACTTTACTGCAGCAGTACAATGATAAATAATACATGATAAATAAATATCTAGGGAAAAACCTGACTTACATTAAGTATATATATATATATATATATATATATATATATATAGATATATATATATATCCATAAAATAAGTTAAGTAGAGCAAAATAACATAAATAAAAAATTAGCGTTCATGAGTTCAAGGTCTCTTTAGGAATCGTATAGCAGCGGGGAAGAAGCTGTTTCTGAATCGCTTGTGTCTGGCTTCAGACTTCTGTACCTTCTTCCTGACAGTAACAGTGTGAGGAGGGCATGTACTGGGTGGTGGGGATCCTAATGATGGATGTTGTCTTTCTAAGGCACCGCTCCTTGACGATGTCTTGGATACCACGGAGACTAGTACCCATGATGAAGCCGACTAATTTTACATGTTTCTGCAACTAACTTTAGTCTTGTGCAGTAGCCTCCCAAATGCCAGATGGTGATGCAGCCAGTCAAGATGCACAAAATGCACTCCATGGTACATTTGTAGAATTTTTCATGTGCTTTAGTTGATAAAACAAATCTCCTCAAACTCCTAATGAAATATAGCTGGTCTCTGGCCTTTTTTATAGCTGCATCAATGTGTTGTGTCCAGGTTATTTCCTCAGAGATATTGTCCCAGGAACTTAAAATTGCTCACTCTCTCAACTTCTGATCCCTCTGTGAGGATTGGTTTGTGTTCACTCGTCATACCCTTTCTGAAGTCCACAATCAGCTCTTCAATCTTGCTGATGTCAAGTGCAAGGTTGTTGCTACGGCACCACTCAACTAACTCGTATATTTCATTCCTGTACGCCCTTTCGTCATCATCTGAAATTCTGCCAACAAAGGTTGTGTCAACAAATTTATAGATGGCATTTGAACTATGCCTAGCCACACAGTTTTGAGTGTTGAGAGAGTAAAGCAGAGGGTTCTCTGTGTCCCTGTAGTGCGCCAGTGCCGATTGTCAGTGAGGTGCAAAGAACCCACAATGGTGTATGGACAGGTTAAGCAAATAGGTGAACATATGGCAGATAAGGGTTTAATATGAAGAAATGTGAAATTTTCCACCTGACAGGAAGAACTAAAGCATGGCAGTGGATGGATATGGTGCCTTCATATGCAACATGGGAAGTATGCAGATACCTAGGCATGTAACTATCTAGGAAATTGAAACTGGAGGAAGCCATTCAACTTCTTACTCCACAAACAATCTTCTAAAGGAACTCCGTGGGTCAATCAGCATTTGTGGAAGGAATAATCTATTTCCTCCCACTGACGCTACTGACCTGCTGAGATCCTCCAGCAGGTTGTTTGTTGTCCTTGATTCCAGAATTTGCATTCTGTTGTATTTCTGTTCAACATCTTGTGACTGCTTTGATCTAAAATGTATCTTGGTGAATTTTTCACTCCAGCTTTACTTTCCAACATTAACCTCATTTCTTGTGACTTGCCTAAAATCTCACCAGTACCTTAAGTGAATACCGTATCAAGACATCTCCAGTCTTATACTCAGATCCTCTTACAATAAATGTGAACAAACTGTTTATCTTCTTAATGGCCGCCTGCAGCAGCATGTTAACTTGCTTTGACTTGTCCACTAATCTCTCTCATTTACTTACTCTTTATAAAATATTGTTTTTTTTGTTTTCCACATTATATCACACCTTCTATGTTCTTGCTCATTCAATTTCTTGAAGTCTTTCTGCATCCTCTTCGGAACCCACATTGTCACTCAGTTTTGTATCATCAGCAGATCTGAGAGACCACATCTAATACCCTCATTCCAGTTATTGATGCAGAATGGTTAGGGTTCCAGTATTGATCCTTGCAATATGGCAGTCAACCACTTATTCCAGCATTTTGTGTGTCTTCCCCTCATCTCTCTTCCACTTTTCTTAAATAGTGGGGTTATACTTGCTGCTTTTAAATCTATGGAGATTGTACTCAAATTCCTGAAACTTTGGAAGTTTCAACCAATGTACTGTACCCATTATCCCTTTTTCCAATTCCTTCATAACCTTAGGACACTGGTATCATGTCCTGGGGATTTAGAGGTTCACACCCCATTATGCACTCTAACATCCTTTCCTTCGGGTCCATGTTCACTCCACACCTATTTTCTTTCACAAATTTATTGTCTCTGCTCTTTTCTTACTACCTAATATAACTTACTCTTAAGTACCTAATAGTTGGTATATTGGACAATTAAGGTTATCAAAGTTTATGAGGCATCTTGATCAATTCAGTAAGTGAGCTGAGAAATGACAAATGGAGTTTAATTTAGATAAGTGTGAGGTATTGTGCTTTGAAAGGTCAAATACAGGTAAAACTTTCACAGTGAATGGTAGGTCCTAGAGAATGTTGCAGAACAAAGGGTACCTGGAGTAGAAGAAGATGGTTCACTAAAAGTGAACAAGGCTTTTGGCATAGTTGCCGTCATAAATCAAAACACTGAGTGAACAAATTGGGAGGTCATGGTGTGTTTGTAAAGGATATTGGTGAGTGCACTTTGAGGATTATGTTACTTTGGTCATCCTGCTGTAGAAAAGATGTTATAAAACTGGAAAGGGTGCAGAAAAAATATACGAGGATGCTGCCAGGACTTGAAGGACTGAGTTATAGGGAGAAGTTGGACAGACTAGGACTTACTCCTTAGAGCATATGAGACTAAGATGTGATCTTATAGAGGTATATAAAATCATAAGGGGTAAAGACAGGGTGAATGGATGCATTCTTTGGGGAATTGATAACTAGATGACATAGGTTTAAGGTGAGTGTGGAAAGATTTAATAGGAACTTGAAGGGCAACTTTTTTGTGACACAAAGGGTGGTCTCCATATGGGAACACTGCCCGATGAAACAATTGAGGCTGTTGCAATAACAACTTTTAGAAAATGGAAGAACAGATGCATAGACTGGAATGGTTTAAAAAGGTTATGGGCAAAATTGTGAAAAAAGGAACTTGCTTGGATAGAGCGTTTTGGTTGGCATGAACCAGATGGCTGAAGGGCCTTTTTCCATGCTGTATAACTTTATCACTCTGACACTATGAGCTGTCGGCTCAGTTATGTAAATAATTGAGGACAAATTCAATTCAATAAGGATGCCAGCAGTAATGCAGATTTGGGGATTTTTAAATACAGACACAACATAGAAAAGCAAACTGCAATGGTAAACATTAAGATATTCTGTGTCAGAGCTGCATTATTGTGACCTATTCATGCTCATCACACGGGCAGACCAGAGCGAGGATGCAGAGCAGATTTACAGGAAGAAGTTCAAATGACCAAGCAAGATCCTTCTCCACAGAGCAGTTATGAGGGGATTTAATTGAGCCGTTCAAAATAAAGAGTGAGTAGATGGAGAGAAAACGCATCCGGAGCCAGAAGGATGAATTGCCATCAAAAGGCAAATGGGAAAAAATCCAGGGATAAAATGAGGCGAAATGCATTACAAGAATATTTGTTATGATCTGGATAATGCTGCTTGAAAGCATGGTAGTAATAGATCCAACTGTATTTTCCAAAAGAAAATTATGCCTACATTGGAAAAGGGCAAACCTTTTAGGTTGTGGGGATAGAGCAGAATGGTCCATTTCACCAAGAGCCAGGTAAAAGTCCTTGAAAGTGGTCAACCATGTAGATAGGGTGGTAAAGAAGGCATCATTGTGTTGGCTGTTGTGTGCTGGGGCAGCAGGCTGAGGGTAGCAGACACCAACAGAATCAACAAACTCATTCGTAAGGCCAGTGATGTTGTGGGGGTGGAACTGGACTCTCTGACAGTGGTGTCTGAGAAGAGGATGCTGTCCAAGTTGCATGCCATCTTGGACAATGACTCCCATCCACTCCATAATGTACTGGTTAGGCACAGGAGTATGTTCAGCCAGAGACTCATTCCACCGAGATGCAACACTGAGCGTCATAGGAAGTCATTCCTGCCTGTGGCCATCAAACTTTACAACTCCTCCCTTGGAGTGTCAGACACCCTGAGCCAATAGGCAATTGGCCAATAGCCAACAGACTTATTTCCACTTGGAATAACTTACTTAATATTATTTAATTATTTATGGTTTTATATTGCTATATTTCTACACTATTCTTGGTTGGTGCGACTGTAACAAAACCCAATTTCCCTCGGGATCAATAAAGTATGTCTGTCTGTCTATTGTCTTCATTGACTGCTGTATTGAGTATAAGAGTAAAGAACTGCTATATTGAGTATAAGCCTTCATTGTCTTCATTGACTGCCATATTGAGTATAAGAATAAAGTTATGTTACAACTACATAAAGCTTCCATTAGGCTGCACTTAGATTACTGTGTACAGTAGTGGTCACCTCATTACAGAAAGGAAGTGAAAGATTTGAAAGGGATACAATAGTAGTTTACCATGTTGCTGCCTGGATTAGAGGGCATGAGGTACAAGGACAAGTTGGACAAAATAGGACTGTTTTCTCTGGAGTGTTAGAGACTAAGAGGATTCAAAGGATTCAAGGTGCATTTATTATAAAAGAATGTATAAATTATACAACCTTATAGGCAGCCACAAAGCAAGGAACACAAAAAAAAATCCAATTTAGAAAAATACCAGCACCTGATGCACAGAAGAGGGGAAAAAAAACCCACAAATCATGCAAATGATAAAAGCAAGCAACAGCATTCTGAACCAAATGGAGTCCATTGACCCAGAGCTCAGCTGGAGCAGGCCCATAGCCTCAATCCCAGTTCACCACACACCAGGGCAGATCACCACCAAACATGCAGACTTGAAGCATGTAGCAGCTGGAGCAGTTTCACAGCCTCTGTGCCGCGGAGAGAGAGATACAGTTCATCAAAGAGTGAGCAGAATTGGTCCAACCCTCACATCTAGTCCCAACACCCTGCCTTTTCAGTCTATCTGGGTCAATATTTAAATCATTCAAACACCAGGCCCCACTCCAGCGATATGCTCTGGGCCTGTACCCCACCGCCCAGCCCAAGGTTGTTCTTGACCTTTCCAAAGCAGGTTGGTGCTTAGATTGATCCAACCTCACTCCCAGTTTAGGTGGATGGGCTTCGACCCTCCTCCACACTGACTCCTCTCAGAATTGCTAGCTCCAACTCCATCTCCCGTTCTGACACTGTCTTGACAATATCTCGACCTCACTCTGACCACTTCTCTTCAAACATGCCATTGCTCCATCTTTGCATCACACTCACATGCCTCAACCTTCAAATCAGCCTCACCTTTTCATTGTTTACAGTGATAGTTCACCACAATTTACCACAGAAAATGTGTTATTAGTGTAGTATTTAGTCATATTTCCTGCCTTATTAACCACAAAAACTTCAGTCACATCATCTTAAACTGGAAGTCTGTCTTATAATAGTTTGCTGTGAAGCAGAGTTAGGAAAGATAGAATATTTTTTCAGGAATAGAAGTGCCAAATATGGGAGGAAATGCATTTAAGGTGTACGGTGGAAGCTGCCTCCACTGAGCTGCTGAGGTAGTAAGCACATATGATAGTGGTGTTCGTCAGATAGACACATGAATATATTAGGAATGGAGGAATATGGATCAGGTACAAACAGATGAGATTTAGTTTAATTTGGTGTCATGTTTGGCATAGACATAATGGGCTAAAGGGTGGTTCTTATGCTCTGTGTTCTATGCTCTAAGGAAGTAAGGATAGTGAGTTCAGGGAGGGGATACACAGATTTCTTGGAACATGCAGGGATTTTAAATAACCCAACCATCTTCCTGTGTGCTAAATGTAATTCCAACCAGTGAAAACTTTTCTCTCTCAGTCTGCCTGACTTCAGCTGAATCCAGATTGCTCTGATGTCAAGGGCAGTTGCTCTCACTTCCCCTCTGGATTTCAACTCCTCCAAAAATGCTGGGACTGTAATGAGGCCAGGAACACAAACAGAGTGAGCAAGCAGGCCGGAGATTCTCACAAATGTTTCAGCTTTGTCTTTTGCCCTGATGTACTGGGCTCCCCCATATCTGTGCAGCCTCCTCCACCACTAATTTGTTTGATTGCCCATGACTATTCACTCTTGGATGTAATAATACTGCAAAGTTTCGATCTGATTCATTGGTTGTGGATTTGCTTAGCTCTGTCTATTTGCTTATATTGCTTAGCTCTCTGTTGCTTGACGTGCAAGAAGTCCTGTAATGTCACTTCAACAGTTTGATCGCTTATTCTGAGCTATGCCTGGTATTGCTCCTGGCATGCCCTCCTGCATGATTCATTAAACTAGGATTGATCCCCTGGTTTGATAGTGATGGAAGAAGGGGCGATATACCAGGCCATGAGGTTGCAGATTGTGGATGAGTAAAATTCTGCTTTTTCTGATGGCCCACAATGCCTCATGGATGCCCAGTTCCGAGTCGATCGATCTGTTTGCAGTCTGTATGTTGGTAGCAACTGCGTAGACAGGACTGCATCTCCACATGTACTGTATGGGGGCAACTCTTACTGCTACTGCCATGGACAGATGCATTTAGATCAGGAAGTACAAGCTCAAATGACCCTTTCCCTCTTCTTGGTTTCCTCAAATTGCAAGATCAAATGAATACCAATATCCTCTGGCCCACTGCACCTTTTTCTCAGTTTCTTTGACTCCACATCATTTGTCCTGGAGATAAACCCATCCAGTACAGGAGTATAGGAAAATAAGGGAGATTTGATAGAGGTATAGGAAATTATAAGTGGTATAGATAAGATAAAGGCAAACTCTGATGGTGGGTGAGAATAGAACTAGAGGTCATGGTTTAAGGGTGTAAGGTGAAATATTTAAGGGGAGCCTAAGGGGTACCACTTCATGCTGAGGGTGGTGTGAGTAAGGATGGAGTTGCCAGCAGAAGTGGTGGATATGGGTTCACGCAACACCAAAGAGAAGTTAGAAGGGATGAGAGGGGTTGGAGGACTATGATCCAGTCTATCACTTCCCAGCTTCTTACCTAATTACCTGCCCCAACCATCTCGTTTCACCTATCACTTTCAAGCTTGTACTCTTTCTCCTTACCCTCACATCTTATTCTGGTATATTGCCCCTTCCTTTCCAGACCGAATGAAAGCTCCTAGCCCAAAACATTGACTGTATACTCATTTCCATGGATGCAGCCTGACCTGCTAAGTTCCTCCAACATTTTTTTGCCATGCTATGTTTCAGAGTACATGTGACAATAAAGCTAATCTTTATATTTATCAATAACAGAAAGACATGACTGCTGAATTCTTAAATTTCAGGTAAACTGCTTCCCCTCTGACCCTTACTCCCACTGCCTGGTCTCTTCCCATTTCCACCTACAAACACCAAAACCCTCACCCCTGCCCTCTATCATCTAGTTTCTTTCCCTCAGTTTATTTATTCCAACTGCTCGAGTCTCTTCCCTCATCTGTTCCTATACACACACTCCACCTCCCTTATTCCATGATCCATCTTCCTTTCCTATCAAACTCCATCACCTCCCAGCCTCTGTCACTATTCCCAATCTTTCTACCTCCATCTAGCTATCACCCCCCTTAGCTGGATCCACCTATCATGTCCCAGTTCAGCACAGTACAAGCCCTTTGGCTGTGATGATGTGTCAGCTCTTTAACCTATTCCAAGATCAATATAACCCTCCACTCTCTCATAAACCTCCATTTTTCTTTCGTCTATACTATGTGTCTAATGTAACTAACTCCACCACCACCCCCGGCAATGCATTCCAGGCAACACACTGTGTAAAAAAACCTAACTCTGAAACTTCCCCTATACTTTCCTCCAAACACCTTAAAGTTATGTCCCATCATATTAACTATCTCACTCCATATTCTCCTCTCACCTCATTATATTGGCTATCTCCCTTCTGCTCTTTAAGTCGAGATGGATCTCAATCCAAAATTTTGACTGTCTAATTTCCTTAGCATATGCAGCCTGACATAGGTCTTTACAGCATTCAACAATTGACATTATTATATTTCTTAATTTCAAAATGCAAATTTATCATCTGTCATGGAAGGATCCAAACACAGGGCCCCAGGACTCTGCCTTGGCCATCTCAATGATTAACCCAGTGATAAAGCCACTGCACTATTACCTCCCCCGGGTAGTGCAGCTAATCTTCTGAACTAATGGGAAACTCTTCTACCCACGGCAACTGCACTCCAGAACCAAGGGCACCTGAACCTCAGCCATCATGTGCAGGATGCTGATAATGCTTGCGAGTAACAGTTAAGTGCCATGTGCAGGATGCTGATAATGCAACGAGAAGCTAAACGCCATGTTCCTATCACCCGATTTATTGAAGTAAATGATTGAATGGGCCTTGCATTCAATGCTTGCAAAGTTCAAAGTTTCTCTGTTAACGTGGAGTCTGAACTGATTCTATGACATAAAGACCAATTTTCAAGAACCTTTTACAACTTATGTTCTCAGTATTACTTCTTTTATTTGCACAAATCGTCTTCTTTTGCACATTGGCTGCCTATCAGTATTTGTTAATGTTTTTTTTTGTAAATTATGTTGCATTCTTTATTTTTCCTGTAAATGCCTGCAAGAAAATGCATCCCAAGGCAGTATAAGGTAACATGTAAGTACTTGGATAGTAAATATACATTGAACATAGAACATAGTAGAGTACAACATAGGAACAGGCCATTCAGCTGACAATGTTTTGCCAAACCAGCTAAAAGGCAAATCAAAAGCACCAAAACATTAATCCCTCCTACCTGCACCATGAACTTTGATTCCAGTGCACCACACTGCCCTCTAACTTCAGTGATACCCTGTAAAATGTGGAACACTTCTCATATAGAACATAGAACACTACAGCACAGTACTGGCCTATCTGGTCACAAAGTTGTACTGAACTTATACCCAACTCCAAGATCAATCTAAACATTCCCTCCTACATTGTCCTTCATCTTTCTCTCTTGGGAGCTAGCGTGCAGTGATGGTAATAATTAAAGATGAAATTCAATGTATCAACATTACCCTCAAGTGATTCAGGAATAGGGTGCTCGAGATCAAGTCTTCAGACCCGGCATAAAATTCATGGTCAACCATGCTTCAGTGATCCCTGCTCGTTGATATGCTCCTGGGCCCTGGAGCACTTACAAAAGGCACTACATAATACTAGAAAGTTACTACTAATTTTGCACCCATCAAATTCTTCCAAGTTGTCTGGAACTGTAAGTGAAAGAATGTCTTTTCCTGGGCCCTGGTCTTCCACTGAGGCCCGAGTTTCACCCCACTGGCTCCATGCACAGACCTTATTGTTCAAATCCCTGATGCTAGGCATTTAGAACTCTTTTTTGAACTCTGTAATTGGCTAGGGATGATCAAGTGGACAGATAAAAAGATTCAAAGATGTGCTAAAGGTCTTCTTAAAAAAGTGGAATATTGCCACTAACCTATTGGGATTTCTGGAGGAGCGGATATTTGGAAATATACTGAGAACCTGTCCATGCAACAGAAGCACACAAGATCCCAATCTAAACAGTGAAGGATTGCACTGCCTTACAAATGATCCATTCACCTGTCACATCAGACACTGCCTGGCCAGTCTATGGAAAGGTCTGTGTTTTCCACATTGTTCTCATTAGTGACCTCAGAACTCACAGAACCACATTGTAAGCAAGGCATCCCTCACTTCTAGGAACTGCCTAAAAAGACTTCAGACATCCCTTTAAGAAAAATTGGGTCGAAAAGATAAAGAAATCAGCCTCACTACCCATTTACCTTGCAATGCAACTTAAAATTTGGATGGCAGGAAGAATTGATTACTCAGAATGAGCAAATGTCCATGAGGGTTAATAGCAGGAGGAGAGATCAAAAGGCACTTTTCAGCAATGTATGAGACCTTAATTTTCTTTAAAAGTGTCAGCTATGGAAATTTATCAAATGCTCTTGGAAATTACATACCAAGATAGTCCTTGATCCCTAATTGAGTTAGGCCTTCATAGAATCCAACAGATTCATTAGGAATGATTGATTGCTTCTTAAAATCATGCTGACTAATTCTTATGGGTTGTGTGTTTTATAGCCAAATGCTAACACTGTCTGTGAAATATTCTGAAGAATTTTCTCCCTCTGTGGATGTTACACTAACTGGCCTGCAATTCCCCAATTCGTCTTCCCCTGAATATCAGAAAAAAAATTCACAATCCATCAATCCATAGGAAAAGTAGTTATTCAGCTCTTGAAAACATCAACCACTATTGCTTATTTCCTTACAAAGCCCAAAGGTGCACTCCATCTGCTCTTAATGCTCTGTGGAAATTTAAAGCTTTGAGCTCCTGCTTTACATAAGTTTTACTGATCTTCCCCTGTGCATGTACAGACTACTGAATCAAACTGATCTGAGTATGGATGTGCTAACAGTAATAGTGTGTGAAATGAGTTGTTGCATAAGAAACACGAGTAATCTGAATGCAACCTTGGACTCTGCAAGGAAATTCAATCAAAGCCTGCAGGAGTAATGGATTACTCTAAAGAAGCAAAGACTTAAGCAGGTTAGCGTCAGAAAGGCACTTTTCAGCAATGTATGGTATCTTGATTTTCCATAAAAGCTTCACTTGTGGAAAATGATCAAATCCGTTTGGAAATTATATGCTCAGATACTCTTTGTTTTGAAGATAAACTACTGAACTTAGTGAAATACCTGCCGTGATCCTCAAAGAACAAGTACAAGAGATTCAATTTAATATTTTTAAAGACTTATACACAAGAGAGTAAGGCCTAAAATTGTTTCATGCTACCTTTTTGATGTTACATCTGGTAATGTTTATGAAAGTCACAGAAATAATCAAAGATAGTCAATATGGGTTTGTCTGGAGATCTTGTTTGACCATTTGGATTGAATATTTTGAAGTAACAAAATAAATCGCAGAAGGCAGTGCTGCTGATGTATTCAGTCAAGTTGTTGGCAAGGTCCTTGTTGGGAGATGGGCCCATTATGTTACAACTAATAGGAGTCAATGCAGTTATCAAACTGGATCCAAATTTGGCTTGATAACAGGAGGCAGAATGTAAGTGTTGAGGTTTATGTGGAAATGTGTTGCACTTAGGGTTGGTGCTGCAACCCCTTATGATTGTTTTATACATATGAAGAGGTAGGATGTGAAAATAGGAGGAATGATTGGTAAATTAACAGATGACACAAAAATTGGTAGTGTTGCTAATGGTGGAAAATATTGGTACAATCTGCCGAGCAATGGTAGTGGAATTTATTCCTGATAACTTTGGGATGGCTAATATGGATGGTTCAGTTACAATAAATGTGATAGCGTTATAGGGAGCATTGATGATGAGAAGAAACTTGTAAGAAATTAACAATTTTGGAAGGTGATATCACAGGTTAATAAGGAGGAAAGAACATGGTAGGTTCATTCAGAAAGTCATGAGGCATGAGATGTAGAGAAACTTGGCTGCATAAATTCAACATTGGCTTGGCCACATAAGTCCGAGGTTAGTAGTAAATGGAATGTATTCTGCCTGGAGATCTGTGATGAGTGGTGTTCTGCAGGGACACTCCTGTACTTTGTGATTGTTGTAAATAACTTAGATGAGTAAGTGTGAGAATAGGTTAGTAAGTTTGTTGATGACACGAGGGGTGGTAGTATTATGGATACTGTAGAAGGATGTCATAGATTACAACAAGACATTGAGAGCATGCAGAGCTGGGCTGAGAAGTGACAGATGGAGTTCAGTCTAGAAAGTGTGAGGTGATACACTGGAAGGTCAAAGTTGATGGAAGCATGCAAAGTTAATGGCAGTATTCTTAGCAATATGGAAGAACATAGAGATCTTGGGGCCCAAATCCATTGATCTCACAAAAGTGCCATGCAAGTTGATAGGGTAGTTAAGAAGGCACATGGTGTGTTGGTCTTCATTAGTTGGGGGATTGAGTTCAAGAGACACAAGGTAATGTTGTAGCTCAATAAAACAACATTTAGCATATTGTGTTGGGTTCCGGTCACTGCATTATAGTAAGGCTTTAGAGAGCATATACAGGTGATTTGCTTGGATGCTTCCTGTACTAGAGCATATGTCTTATAAGGAAAGGTTGTGTGAGCTAGTCTTTTCTCTTTGAAGCTAAGGAGGATGAGTGAAGACTAGACAGATATTTATAGTATAATAAGAGGCATAGGTAGAATGGACAGCCAGTCCTTTTACTGAGGTTAGCAGTGATTAATACAAGAGGATATATTTTTAAGGTGAACACAAAGTACACTGCAGATGCTGTGGTCAAATCAAGATGTACAAAAGAGTTCATCCAGCTTTTTTGTACGTCTTGATATTTTTAAGGTGATTGGAGAAAAGTATAGAGAGGATATCAGAGGTAGGTATTTTTCACCAAAAGTCAAAAATGCATGGGGGTCATGGTAGAGGCAAACAGATTAGACACTCTGAGATTGGCCCATTAATGAAATAAAAATAGAGAGCTGTGTGGAGTAAAGATTAGATTTATCTTGGAGTAGGTTAAAAGGGTGGCACGCATCATGGGTCAAAGGGCCTCTACTCTGCTGTAATGTTTAATATTCTATAGGTTGTATCCCTTTATTTATTTATTTATTTATTTATTGATTGATTGATTGGATGCAGCACAGAATAGTCGCTTCTGGCCCTGTGAGCCACGCCACACAGCAATCCCTGGATTTAATCATGGGACAATTTACAATGACCAATTAACCTACCAACCGGTATATCTTTGAACTGTGGGAGGAAACCAGAGCACCCGGAGGAAACCCACGCAGTCATGGGAAGCAGGTACAAACTCCTTACATTATCTGCAGGGCATAGAATGTAAGAGAGAGGCTATGATACAATTTCAAAATACTGGTTAGGTAACGGTTTGAGTATTGTGTACAGTTTTGGTCACTTCACCACAGAAAATACATGATTGTATTGCAGAGGATACAGACAAGATTCAATAGTATATTGTTTGGGATGAGCATTTCAGGGATTAAGAGAGACTATCCCCTTTGGAAGAGAAGTGGATGAGAGGCAACCTGATAATGGTATCCAAATTTTGAGGGGCATCTATGAAAAGAATTCTTTCCCCAAAGCACTGGTATCAAATACTAAAAGCCACGGATTTAAGGAAAGGGGTAAGAGGTTAAGAAGGAATTGGGGATTTTTTTTCTTTAGCCCAGAAGCTGTTTGGAATCTGGACTCAGAGTAGGTGAAGGAGGGAGATGGAATCATGGAATCATACTACACAGGAGCAGCCCCTTTGGCCTACCATGTCCATGCCAACCATTTACCAGCATGTGGTCCATAGCCTGCCATGCCTTGGAAATTCAACTACTGACCTTGATGTGTCTTAAATGTTATGAGAGTACCTACTTCTACCACCCATTCAGGCAGTGTAATACAAATACAAACACCTTCCAGGTGAAAAAAAATTCTTCCTTAGATTCTCTCCAAACCATTTCTCCCTGAACATTCATTTATGTATTTATGTATCCACATAACACTTAAGAGCTGTCTAGGTGATAACTTGAATTAGTAAGGCATAGAGCTTGTGAATGGGATTAATATGGATACTTGATGGCCCATATGGGTGTGATGGTGCGATGGGCATTTTTCTGTACTATATGACTCCATGACTCAATAAAGAGTGAGAATTTAGGCTGTGGATTCACAGAACAGTTTTGTTAGGCTTTCCTGTGCGACATCACGCTGAAATTCCCTCACAGTGTGTTGCAAGCTTTTCATGGTGTCAGCACGCAGCTCCACAGGTGTGAGATTTAGAATCAGTTCTTAAAGGGACACATCACAATTGCAAATATTCGTCCATCTACAGGGAAGTGCTTCTGCTGAATATATGAGTGTGTAATGGTGGAAGAGGGGTGGGATAGTGATATATAGTCAGTGAAAGGGTACTGGACAGACTGGTAAGCAACAGTACATGCTTGAGGTGTGTTCTCTATACATGGTATCATGGGAAAACCCTAAGATTTGAGGCAGCTATTCTTGGCAAACTCCTACTTAAAGGTCTCTGCAAGAGCATGGATGTACCTACAAACAACTGTACTTTGGGGAAGACTGCAATGCAGGTGATACTGTGCATCAGTTCTGACAGTGCTGAGGGGAAATAATCAATATAATGAGGTGAGAGGGTCAGATCCAGATGAGGAGAGGGGTGATGGGCAGATGGAACCTGATGAAGAATGTGGGCGTGGGGCTTGGAGGTGTGTGTTGGAAGTGGGAGACAGTGTCTGGGGAATAATGCTCTTTTCTTGCTGCTGTCATCAAGTAGAAGGTACAGGTGCCTCAGGATTCGCAACACGAAGTTCAAGAACAGTTACTACCCACCTCCCCCCCCACCCCAGCCATCAGGCTCTTGTACAACAGGGGATAACTACACTCAAACAAGAGAAAATCTGTGGATGGTGGAAGTCCAAGCAACACACAAAATACTGGGGGAACTCAGTAGGGGAGGCAGCATCTATGGAAAAGAGCACAATTGACATTTCAGGCCAAGACCATTCATCAGGTTTGCCTGGCCTGCTAAGTTCCTTCAGCATTTTGTTTGTGTAACTACACTCATTCTACTTCTGGTATTCCCACAACCAATGGTCTCACTCTATGGACTCTTTATCTTCTTATTTTATGCTAGTTATTTATTGCTATTTATTTATATTTACATTTGTAGTTTGCTGTCCATTGATCCTGTTTACAGTTACTGTTCTATAGATTTGCTAAGGGTTATATGTGGTGACATGTATTTACTCTGATAATAAAATTTATTTTGAACATTGAGCTTTAATAGGTAGAGACAGATGAAGGGAGAGAGAATAAAGGAGCAAATGGAGCCAGATGTGGAAGGATGAGAGTGGGGCTAGAGACAGAAGCTAGAAGGTGCTAAGTGGAAACAAAAGAGGCTGCAGGTCATAAACACAAGAGATATTGCACATACTCGAAGTCTAGAGTGACCGACACAAAATGATGAAGGAACTCAACAGGTCAGGCAGCATCCGTGGAGAGGAATAAAAAGTTGACAATTTGGGCTGAGACCCTTCATGTGCAGGTTGCAGATGATGGAAACTGATATGTAAAAGGCAATAATTAGAACTAGATGAGGGAGGAATGATGGGTAGATGGAACCAGATGGGAGGGAATTGGTAGAAACCCAGTAGGTAAAGTGCCTGCACTTTGAGAAAGGCTACAATAAAGGCAGATTCTTGCTCCTGTGACTTGAATGGAAAATGTTAGATACCTCATTGTCACTTCATGTTGATGATATGTTTAAAGGCCCATGAATAAAAGGTACATGTGCTGAATTACAAACAAAAACAGTGCAATAATTTGACAGTATGTTATAGACTACGAAATAGACCGCAAAGACAAAGGAACAAATCTGTAGCAGAAATAGAAAATGCTGGATACACTCAGCAGGTCACGTTGCATGCATGGGAAGAGAAATGGAGTCAATATTTCAGGTATGAAACCCTTGCAAGAACTAGGTATGCATTTAAGGGGAGGAGAGAAGGTTCAAAGAAGAGGTATGGGGCTAATTTATTTTAGACAAAGAGTGATGGGTGCCTCAAATACACTGTAGGTAGATACGATGCAGGCAATTAAGGAGCTCAGCTGGACATATGAATATGCTGAGAGTAGAGGGACATGGGCCATTTTCAAGCAGAAGGGATCAGGCATCATGTTTAATTAGATCAACACTATCATTGACCAAAAAGCTTATTACTCTGCTGTACTGTTCTATATGTAGGGTTCTCAGATTATTTACTGTAGTGTTAACTGTTAACTGCATATATAAAATGGCTTCTCTGTAGCATTATAATTAAATGGCTTCTTTGTATGTAACTGATGAGGTAACGCTCTGTTTAGTTGAAATGTTTGGGTTATAATTATTGATAATGGAGGAACTAACCAATGGAAGCGATGTTGTTCTATCTGTATGTGTGGGAACCTGGAGTCAGTAACGGGGGATTTTTCAGGAGGAGAACTGAAGAGGAAGGATGTGCTAGACTCGCTCTGGTCAACCACTGAGGTTGGTCCCAGGCAGCGGGTCGAGGAGGTTGAAGAAGATCGAATGGTGACGGAAGGCTTTGATAATTGAGCTCCAACAGTTGTGCACGAACTGACTGAACTTTGATAAGTTTTGGCGCCCTTTTCTTTCTCTTTATATTGTATCGCTATTACCTAGTTCTAGTAAGATTTATAAAGTGCAATCTGTAAAACGTACATTGTGTGCTGTCTGATATTGTATGTGCGAGTTTGTTCCAGTGTGCATTACACAGCATCTACGCAAATGGGAGACACGATTTGGTGGGTGGACAGATTTCCCCTAGACAAACACAAGCTGATAGCCCCAAGCTTTACATATTTCTTCTCTGAGGGCCATCCTCTTGCTGTGGTGGAGAGGTTTTTGAGTTCCTGAGATCTCAAGAGTGATGCTGTCTGGAGCTTAGCTCCTGGTAGGGTCACCCATGGCAGCAATGGCACGGGGGAGTTTCCAGACAAAGAGCGTTCAAACAAGATTTCAACGGTGGAGCTGGTGGAAGATGATAACACATCTTCAGATGGAGGAAAGCTGCAGCAGGAAAGAGTCCCCTGTCACCTTGCATGCCAAGCCACTAGACCTCGATTCCGAAATGTCAAGGACCTTGTTTGGCTGCCCATGCATCAGCCTCCCCATGTTACACTAAGTCATGCACAGGCATTCTCCATTAAGGGAATAACTCCTTTGGTGAACATCATACTCAACTCGAGTGATCACACTACTGTTCTATATGTTCTCATGATCAAAATGTTTGCTGACAGCACAAAAACTAGCTGTGCAATTGACAGTAAGGAGAAATGCTTTAAACTGCAGGATGATTGTCTGGTCAGTGAGGTAGGAAAATGACAAATATAACTTAATTTATAGAAAATAATGAGTATTTAACAATGCAAAATACGATTCAATAAATGGGAGGATCTTGAGTGGTGAGGAGGAATAAAGGGGATGGTACATCTGCAGATTTTTATAGATAGCAGTACATGTTAGTAAGATAGTTAAAAAGGCATTGAGAGTGCTTTGTATTAGCCAAGGCAAGCAATTTAAGAACAAGGAGGTTATGACAAACTGTGCACATTATTTAAAGCACAGCATAAGTCCTGCATACATAGTTGGTTACCACATCACAGGAAATATCTGGCTGGACAGCAGAGGGTGCATTAGGGATTAACAAGAATGTTCAAAATTCAAAGTAAATTTATTATCAAAGTACATGTATATCTCTTTGAGATCGATTTTCTTGCAGACATTCATAGTGGAATAAAGAAATACAATAAAATCAATGAAAAACTACATATAAACAAAGACTGACAAATAACCAATGAGTAAAAGAAAACAAACTGTGCAAATTAAATACATAAATGAATGGATGAATAAATAAATAAAACAGAGACAATGAGTTGTAAAGTCCTTGAAAGTGAGACCATAGGTTGGGGAGTCAGTTCCACGCTAGGGTGAGTAAAGTTATCCATGTTGGTTCAGGAGCCTGATGATTGAAGGGTAATAACTGTTCCTGAACTTGGCGGAGTGGGACCTAACACTCCTGTACCTCCTTTCTGATGGCAGCAGTGAGAAGAGAATGTAGCCTGGATGGCGTGGGTCTTTGAAGATGCTGCTCTGTCAGGACCGGAAAATTTTAAGTTTTCAAGGAGAGAACTCTGGGGTTACTTTGTTTGAAGAAAGAGGAGACTGAGGAAATACAATTTAGTGTAGAGGTTTATGAGGGAAGAACATTTCTCTATGCAAATGGATGAAAAACCGAAAGACATTGATTTAAAGTAATTAGTTTGAAGGATTAGAAGGGAAATGGGAAGAAGCTTTTTCACCTAGTGAATAATAGAGTCTGAAGCCACTTGTCAGAAAAGGTTATAGAGGCAGAGGCATGTGAACAGTACTTGGATGTGTAATCGAAGAGTTGTTACTTGAAGGACCACAGACCTAATGATGGGAGGTAGCTTTCTTTCAATCAGCAGAAATGTGATGTGCCAAGTGGTATATTTCCATGTCATATATTTCCGTGAGATGCGGTAAAATTTCGCAGCAACTGACTGGAAACATTTGGAGGGTCAGAAGCCATGTGTGATGTAAAAAAAAAGTGGTCTGTGTGTTGCTCTTAAAACAGCATGGCTTCCAGAAAAATAGGGTTAGTGAAAATAGACTGTTTTGTGTGCAAATAAAGAACAATTTCTTTCCAGAGCTATGACGTCATTGCAAATGAGTCTTGAATGTTGCACTTCCACCGATGTCAATTACAAGAATTTTTTTTTTGCCAGGGAAAAGTGTGCTGGGAAGTAAGAAACTATCCACAGATAACAGAGAAGACAAATTTAACCCCCATAGGAACAGCACTGTAGGCCAAACCAATTTTCAATTGTGCAATGCCACTTCTTTTCGAATTATGTGATCATTTAGCCCCAAGTGTCTTAGTTGTGAGGGAAAAGGAAAATGTAACTCCCCTCAATGTAAATTATGGGATTATAGAACAGTTACTAACAAGCAAAGTGGCAGCAGTAGACAGTAACCGAGTTTTTCCACCACATTTCCAGTGGAAAAGGTAATTCAAATGGAAATGTAATTACTGTAGTCCAAATTTCTGGGGTTCCACTGATTTACAAAGGTGCGCACACAGATTTAAATCTGTATCAGTTCTTCTCTGATTACACAACTAAAAAAAGTCCAGAGGAGTCTTCCCTGTACTAAAAGTGCAATATAAATGAAAGTTTTGTCGTGCTGGGGCGCATAGTAATGACATGAATATAAAAGTCAATGCTTGGAAGTCTTAAAGGGTTGGGGACAATAAAAAGGTAGACAAATACTGCATGTCCTCTGAGTACAGATGATAGCAGCTCAATCTATTTTTAACTTTTCACATGGTAGGAAGAGGAGGAGGACCCTGAAAGGTGTCATGTAACAGTAGAATAATGGAAGTGAAGGAAACCCAATGTGCAACCATGAGTTCATGATTTTGCAAGCAAATAATTAAACAGCCCTGGAAACTAGCCAACCTGTTCAATCACTGCTGTTGAACTGTGATACATGAGCTTATTGAAGAGACTAAAAGGAAACAGAAACAGGAATATGCTGAGCAGCCTCTTGAGCCTGTCACCCAATCCGGAACGATCAGGGCTAGTCTTCTGTTTCATCCACTTTTGAGTCAGTCCAGTTTTCATCTATTTTCATGGTTCCCTATTTTCACACCTATAATTTCTGTGGATTCATTCTCTAGCAGGGTACATAATTTTCAACATTAATATTTCTCCTCATCTCATTAAATTCAGAGCGGCACAGCAATACAATGCTTTACAGTACCAGTGACCCTGGTTCAATTCCCGCTGCTGTCTGTAAGGAGTTTGTGCGTTTTGCCCCTTGACCATTTGGGTTACCTCTGGGTGCTCTGGGTTCCTCTCACAATCCAAAAATAAACTGGTTAATAAGTTAATTGGTCATTGTAAATAGTCATGTGATTAGGCTAGTGTGAAATTGGGTGTTGTTGGGCGAAGTGGCACTAAGGGACGGAAGGGCCTATTCCACACTATCTCAATAAACAACAAACAAACAAATAAATAAATCTCCATTCTAGGTGAATGAAACAATGATTTCTGGATCACAGCTGGCAGAAGAAATGGCACCTCAGTGTCTAGCTTACCAACCCTAATCAGAATCTTGTATAAATCTCAAAACGATCTCACAGGAAGAATAGACCAGTATTCTACAACCACTCGTCATGGGACAGCCATGAATGTCTGTCTGTCTGTCCTTATGACTAGAGTCAGTCGACTAAACCAATCTACAGCACTGCAACTACAAGTACATCTCCTACCAGTACAAGTACAGTAATCTTACTCTAAAAAGAAATCCAGGACATTGTACCATATATCAAAATTGTAAAACAGCTTGAAGATATTTAGTACTGGCTGGCCATTACTATCAATCTGTCAGTAGATGGTTCCTCTCTGTTTTGTGTGAGAATTGCATTTACCCTGGCATCAAGATGTACAATTGCACAATTGTTGTTTTGTTGGTCAAGACCATTTGAAGATAATCAATGGAAAATAAAACAAAACATATGCAAATGCCTAAAATTTGAAACATGTACACTCAGTGGTCATTTTATTAGGTACACCTGTACATCTGTTTGTTAATGCAAATATCTGATCAGCCAATCATATGGCAGCAACTCAATGCATAACAGCAAGCAGACACGGTCAAGAGATTCAGCTGTCGTTTCAACCAAATATCAGAATGAAGAAGAAATGTGATTTAAGTGACTTTGATCATGGAATGACTGTTGGTTCTGATTTCCTGGGATTTTCACAACAATCTCCAGAGTTCATAGAGAATGGTGCAAAAAACAAAACAAGAACATCCTGTGAGTGGCAGTTCTGTGGGCAAAAACACCTTGTTAATGACAGTGGCCAGAGGTGAATGGTCACACTGGTTCAGCTGACAAGAAAGCAGGAGGAATGTATAACACATCAAACCATGAAGTGGATGGGCTACAGCAGCCGAAGCCCATCAACATACACTCAGTAGCCACTTTATTAGGTACAGGAGGTATAAGGTGACAGAGTGGAGATACATCACTACTAAAGGAGGTGTAAGGTGGTCCTTCCCTCTGTTAGCCTGCAAGGTTATCCTTGGGCAAAGTGTAGCACCTGCTTAGCACCCTCCCCACCCCCGATCAGGGTCGTGTGTTACCACATGCAGCTGTTGAGGCCAGGTTGATGTGTGCATTTAAGGTAGAGATTGATAGGTTCTTGATTTGATACAGTATCAAAGGTTACATGGAGAAGGTTGGGGAATGGAGTTGAGAAGGGGGAAAAAAAAGGATTAGCCATGATTGAATGGTGGAGCAGACTCGATGGGCCAAATGTCCTAATTCTGCTCCAATGTCTTAAGGTCTATGTTTGGCTGCCCAGTGAAGAACTATTAAGGGAACCTTTTCACTTACTACTCTAATTTCTTTGTTTCTAATAGACACATTAGTCATTTAATGACATTAAAGGTTCTTTTTGTTGGTAGACTATTCGATTTTTTTTAAGCTGCTCCTGTGAATTTTAAAACCCTTACTTTCCAATGTCTAGGTAACTTGGAACTAACAAACAGGGAGAAATAAAGGGGGATTTGTTCAAATGCACAGCCTGACCCCCCCATAGCTCAAATACCCTGCTTTTGTAATGTTTCTGTGTTGAGTATTGATTCAAGACATTAATCCATCCCCCAGTAGCAAGTCTTAATCCTTTTGAAACTGGTGAAGTTTTTTATTAATTGGCTTCTTCTTGGCCACCACATCACTTTCTAAATTTTTTTTATCTTTGCTCTGTGTTTATTTTGTTAATGATAAAAAAAAGTAGGGGCATACAACGAGAGACAAAATGGACAAGATAAGGCTGTAAGACACTGTTGTGATGGAAATAACTGGTTCTTTGAGTCTCAACAGTAGAGGCCTGGACACACACAGTTTTAATAATAAGTAATTTATTTACAAGGGGAAGTCGGGTCAACACAAGCAACTACAATACACAGAAAGTGGTGTGGGGACAGGGTACGGTTACACATACAAAGAACAAGGGCAAAGCACTACAACAGCTATCCCCCTTGACCTTGGATAGCTGCGGCTCCCTTACCAGGACAAACGATAGACCTTCCCAAACATAAATCAATGCACTTACCTTCAATGAGGTGGTCTGTAAGAGAGAGCAAGCCAGCCACATGTCTCACTTTTTATAGCATGGGGCTGGGCGCGATAATTCAATTAAGATGACCAATAATTTAGGTGTGCATTGATTAGTTGGGAGGGACCAAATGTTGATTGGCATGTGGTGTGTCCTCCGACCAGCCGGGTGGCAGTGCGTCTGTCACGTGGCCGGTATCTCTGGATACAGACACGAAGACACAGGAGCAGAATTAGGCCATTTAGCCCATCAAGTCTGTTCTGCCATTCAATAATGGCTGACTGAATATGATAAAGTCTGCTATGTGATTCTGGGTATGGTGTGACAAACAGATTGGAAACTGAGTTCGGACAAAAAGAACACTAGAAATAGAAATTTATGTAGGTTTCTCAGGCATTCTATAAGATGAAGGCAGGATTAATATCTTGCCCATGTTTTCATCAGATCTGAAACTGTAAGAAGGCAACAAATTTGAAAGGCTTAGTTAAGAATTAGATGAGGGAAGAAAATGATCAGGTGATTCTTAACCTTAATTCAGTGAGTTAAGAAGTGTATAAAGAATAGCATATTTGCTTTAAAAGATAAATAAGGAAAATCAATAATCCACAGTAATGCCAGTTTTTGAGAGCAATGGAAATATAGAGCTGAGAGGAAGTTCCTATTAGGAAATAATATTATTGATATTATGCTTTCAAAAGGCTTTTAGCAAGGTCCCATGGAAGAGATTACTGTGAAAAACAGAAGTACATGGGATTGCTTGTGATGTACTGACATGGGTAGAGAACTTTTTTCTCTTGTATAGTGAAAGGTGGGGTATTGTAAGGAGTCTGCCAAAGCACTTAAAAAGATGGAATCTAGATCTGCCTAAGGACTCAAAAGATGATTGCAGTCCAAAGTTCAAAAGTTCAAAGTAAAATTTATTATCAGAGTACATACATGTCACCACATACAACCCTGAGATTCTTTTTTTGTGGGCATACCTAGCAAATCCATAGAACAGTAACTTTAAACATCAGGAGTTGTTAACCATAAACAAAATATACAAATGCAGACATAAATAAAGAGCAATTAATAATGAACGTGAAATAACAATATAATAGACCATAAGACAAAGGAGCAGAAGTCGGCCATTTGGCCCATTGAGTCTGTTCCGCCGTTTCATCATGAGCTGAGCCGATCTTCCCTTTAGTCCCATTCCCCCACCTTCTCACCATAACCTTTGATGCCCTGACTACTCAGATACCTATCAATCTCTGTCTTAAATACACCCAATGACTTGGCCGCCACTGCCGCCCATGGCAACAAATTCCATAGATTCACCACCCTCTGGCTAAAAAATTTTTTCACATCTCTGTTCTGAATGGGTGCCCTGCAATCCTCAAGTCATGTCCTCTCGTACTAGACTCCCTCACCATGGGAAACAACTTTGCCACATCCACTCTGTCCATGCCTTTCAACATTCAAAGTGTTTCTATGAGGTCCCCCCTCATTCTTCTAAACTCCAAGGAGTACAGTCCAAGAGTGGTCAAACATTCCTCATATGTTAACCCTCTCATTCCCAGAATCATTTTAGTGAATCTTCTCTGAACCTTCTTCAATGTCAGCACATCCTTTCTTAAATAAGGAGCCCAAAACTGCACACAGTTAGACCCCTTAATAGACCCTTTAAATAAGTGTAGCTATCCCTTTTTGTTCAACAGCCTGATTGTTGAGGGGTAGTAACTGTTCTTGAATCTGGTGCTGCGAGTCCTGAGGCACTTGTACCTTCTACCAGATGGCAGCAGCGAGAAAAGAGCCTGGCCTGAGTGGTGAAGATCTTTGATATGTACACAACGCTGGAAGAACTCAGCAGGTCAGGCAGCATCCGTGAGAAAAGAGTAGCCAACGTTTCGGGCCGAGACCCTTCATCAGGAATGGGGGGGAAGAGAGGACCGAAGCCCAGTAATAGAGATAGGGGAGGGAGTAGGGCCTAGAGGCGCCAGGTGGAAAACCAATCAGAGGAAAGATAAAGGGGGGAGGGGAAGGAATAAGCATGAAAGAACTGTAGAGATAAAGAAGCAGAAAATTGAAAGGAGAGCGAGGCAGAGAGGGACCTGGGATAGGGGAAGGGGAAGGGGAAGGGGGAGGGAATTACTGGAAATTGGAGAATTTAATGTTCATACCACCAGGCTGGAGGCTACCCAGATGGTAGAGGAGGTGTTGCTCCTCCAACCTGAGTTTGGCCTCATCATGGCAGTAGAGGAGGCCATGTATGGACATATCTAGATGGGAATGAGAGGCAGAGAGAGATTGGAGGAGCAACACCTCATCTACCATCTGGGTAGCCTCCAGCCTGGTGGTATGAACATTAAATTCTCCAATTTCCAGTAATTCCCTCCCCCTTCCCCTTCCCCTATCCCAGGTCCCTCTCTGCCTCTCTCCCCTTTCAATTTTCTGCTTCTTTATCTCTACAGTTCTTTCATGCTTATTCCTTCCCCCTCCCCCCTTTATCTTTCCTCTGATTGGTTTTCCACCTGGCGCCTCTAGGCCCTACCCCCTCCCCTATCTCTATTACTGTGCTTCAGCCCTCTCTTCCCCCCCATTCCTGATGAAGGGTCTCGGCCCGAAACGCTGGCTACTCTTTTCTCACGGATGCTGCCTGACCTGCTGAGTTCTTCCAGCGTTGTGTACATATTCTTTGATCCACAGGATCTGCAGTTGTATTTTTGTGTGAAGATCTTTGATGATGGATGCCGCTTTTCTGCGGCAACATTTCATGTAGATGTGCTTCATAGTTGGGAGGGTTTTAGCTGTGATGTACTGGGCTGAATCCACTACCTTTTGTAGGATTTTCTGCTCAAAGGAAGTGGTGCACCTATACCGGGCCGTAATGCAGCCCGTCAGCACACTTTGCACCATCCATCTGTAGAAATTGGTCTTGGTTTTCGATGACAACTTTTAGTGGTAATAGTATTGGGAACAGAGGAGGAATTTGATGCTTAGTTGTCGTGGAGAGGATTATTGGGCTAGAAGCTCAATTCAGGATTGAGTTCACTGAGTTAACCATCCCATGGGAGGAAGGAGTGGTGGCTGCCTCCAAGCGGAAGAGGCTAAAGTACTCAGATCTGGCAGCTGAGTGTAAAAAAGATGGCTGCAGGATCATCCTCTACCCTTTCAAGGGTGATGCCAGGGCTCCATCAGTGCATTGACAACAAGGTTACTCAGTGATAGGGCAGTAATCGGAGCGAGGCTCAGTTGGGCCACCAGAGAGTTGGCTGAAGGCTGAGGAGGAAGGACAGAAATTGGGGGACTGTCTAACCCCATTGGAAGCTACAGAGGACGACAGGGAAATGTCCCTCCCATTGCTCCACCACCAGGAGATGTACTAGGGCTAAGGGAGCAAAACTTCAATGAGCAGTGGTCTCTGGCTTATGACCCTGCAGCTGACCTAAGGGCACTGTTGGAGGTAAGACAGACAGCAACGCCAAGCAGGAAACAACATCCAATATACATCACATTCCAAATACTCATTCAGACAATAAAAGAAAATAGAGTTGTGGAACAAGAAGATACTTTGCAGAGTGGCAAACAGTGACTACTGGGATACCACAGATTTATGGTATCATTAAGTTTTATCCTGAAGAAGGACCTTTGTCCAATACATCGACTGTTTGTTCATTTCTATGGATGCTGCCTGACCTACTGAGTTCTTCCTGCCTTTTGTGTATGTTGCTTTGGATTTCCATCATCTGCAGAATTTCTTGTGTTTACCATAGATTTATGCTTGGACACAGGCTATTCTCAAGGTACACTCAGAGACCACTTAATTAGTTACCTCCTGTCAATAATAAAAAGGTCACTAAGTGTATGTTCATTGTCTTCGGCTGTTATAACCCATCCACTTCAAGGTTCAATGTGTTGTGTGTTCAGAGATGACCTCCTGCACATCACTGTTGTAACATATGGTTATTTGAGTTATTGTGGCCTTTCTGTCAACTTGACCATTTTCTTCTGACCTCTCTCAATAACAAGGCATTCACAAGGTGAACTTCCACTCACTGGACTTTTTTTTTTGTTTTTTGCACTATTCTCTGTAAACTCTAGAAATTGTTGTGCATGAAAATACCAGGAGATCAGCAGTCCTGAGATACTGACACCACCCCAACTGGAACCAACAATCACTTCACAGTCAGTCACTTAGATCACATTTCTTCTCCATTCTGATGTTGGTCTGAAAATCAACTGAACCCCTTGATTATGTCTTCTGATCACTGAGTTGCTGCCACGTAACTGGCTGATTAGATATTTGTATTAACAAGTAGGTGTACAGGTGTACCCAATAAAGTGGCTATTGAGTCTCTATTAACGATTTAGAAAAGAGAATGAAATACAATATTGCCGAGATTGTGGAAAACAGCTGGTTGGGAGTGTGTGATGTGAAGTGATGCAGAAAGCTCTAGGGTGACTTAGACAGGTTGAATCGATGGGCAAACGTATGGCAGGTGCAGTATAATGTGGATAGATATGAAGTTATCCAATTTAGTGGCAATAACAGGAAGGCAGATTAACATTGAATGATGATACATTAGCAAAGGGAGAGGTGCAATCAGGCCTGGGTGTCCTTGTGCACTGGTGGATGAAAGGAAGCATGTGGGTGTGTCCGATGGTCAAGAAGGCAAAATCAGAGCAAGGGCATTTGATTAGAGGAACTGTGGTGTTTTACTACAATTGTGACACCACACTTTGAGTGTTAGATGCAGTTTTGGTCTCCTAATATGAGGAAGAACATTTTTGCTATGAAGGAAATACAGCCAAATTCAGCCTCACTGATTCCTGTGGTAAAGAAAAATTAGGATTAGATTTGTATTTGCTAGAATTTTGAACATGAAACAGTACAGTGCAGGCCCTTCAGCCCATGATGTTGTGCTAACCTTGTAAACTACTCTAGCATTATTCTGACCTTCACGCCCACATAGCCCTCCATTTTTGTACCATCCATGTGCCTATCTATGAGTCTCTTAGATGTCTCCAATGTACCTGCCTCTGGCAACAGCTTCCACAACTCTACCACTCTCTATGTAAAATGCTATCTCTGACATCCCCTTTATACTTTCTTCCAAACACCTTAAAGCTATGCCCCCCTCATATGAGCCTTTTCTGCTGTGGGAAGAAGTATCTAACTATCCACTTTATCTACATCCCTTATCATCTTGTACACTTCTCTCAAGTCACCTCTTATCCTCATTTGCTCCAGTGGGAAAAGCTGTATCTTAATTAACATATCCTCATAAGCCATACTCTCTAACCAACATCATCCTGTATAGATACTTAGATAGCAAATGTACTTTAACTCCTTAAAAATCTCCCCTGCACCTCTTTAAAGAGTCCACATCCTTCATACAGAACTGAACACGATATTCCAAGTGGTCTAACCAGAGTTTTATAGAACTGCAACATAGCCCTTCAACTCAACCCTCCAACTAATGGAGGCCAACATGCCATACCCCTTCTTAACCACCCTATCAACTTGTGCTGCAAATTTGAGGGATCGAAGGACCGAAAAAACAACATCTCTCTGTTCCTCTACACTGTTAAGAATCCTGCTATTAACGTGGTGTTTTGCCTTCAGTTTTAACCTTCAAAATGTAAATCACTTCACACTTTTAAGGATTGAAATCCATTGCCACTTCTCAGCACAGCTCTGCATCCTATCAGTGTCCCATTGTAACCTACAATACTATCCACAACCAACAATATTCGTGTCAACTGTAAACTTACCAACCCATCCTTCCACATCCTCATTCAAATCAATTATAAAAATCACAAAGAGCAGTGGACACAGAACAGACCCCTGTGGGATATCACTGGTATCTGACCTCCAAGCAGAATATGTCCTATCTACTACCAACTTCTGTGTTCTGTGGGGAAGCCAGTTCTGAAATCTCACAGCCAGGCTTCCCTGAATCCTATGCCTTTGACATTCTGTATGAGCCTACCATGGGGAACCTTGTTAAATAACTTACTAAAATCTATGTATACCACATCCTCTGCTCTGCTTTCATAGGTTAGTTTTGTCACTTCCTCAAAGAATTCAGGCCTGTGAAGCATAACCTACCCCTCATAAAGCCATATTGGCCATCCCTAATCAGACTATGTTTCTGTTATGTTCATAAATCCTGTCTCTAAGAATTCTCTAGAATATTTTGCCCGTCACTGATGTAAGACTTACTGATCTATAATTCCCATGGTTATCCCTATTAATATCTGAACTATAAATTGGGGATTTCAACCAGAACAACTTAAAAACATCTGAACTACTACTAATACCAACATATCACCCATGGAACTGGGGGAGCCAACACACTTGACCTCCATTAAGAATGCTTACCATGCCAATCCACTCCCCCGTTTTGGAAACTCTGATCACTTGGCTATACTTCTATTCCCAGCAAATAGGCAGAGATTAAGGACCACAGCACCAGGGGCGAGGTCCAAGAAAGTATGGTCAAGGGAGGCGGAGAGGTGATGGATGACTGCTTTGAGTTGGTGTACTGGACAATACTCAGGAATTCATCTTCAAGTCTGAATGAATACAAGTTCATGTGCCTTTGAGAATATAGTGGACATACCCAAATCTAAAGTCATTGGGTGTATTTAAAGCAGAGAGAGATATATTCTTGATTAGCCAGGGATTCAAAGGGTATGGGGTGAAAGCAGGGGAGTGGGGATGACTGGAAGAAATGGATCAGCCCACGATTGAATGGCGGAGCAGACTCAATGGGCCAAATGGCCTACGCCTGCTCCTATATCTTATGGTCATGAGTGAACCAGGAGATTTGTAGTCTTCTGAGAGCTGGATTTGTGGCATTCAAGACCAGTGATCCAGGAATATATAAGAAGTGTAGGTATGACTTGCGAAAGGCTATCTTTAAGAGTGAGAAAAACAATTCCAAGTGAGGTTCGAGATGGAATCTGATACACATCAGCTCTGGAAGGTTTGCAGACCATTACTTCTGACAAAGAGAAATCTAACATTATGAACGGCTGTGATGATTCACTCCTAAATGAGCACAAGACCTTTTATGCACACTTTGAAAAGGAGAATAAAACTACATCTATGTGAATCACTGCAGCATCCGGTGACACTGTGATTTCTGTCTCAGAGGAAGACATCAGAACATCTTTCAAGAGGGTGAACCCTCTCAAGGTATCAGGCCCTGATGGTGTACCTGGTAGGATCCTGAAAACCTGTGCCAAGCAACTGGCAGGAATGTTCAAGGACATCTTCAGACTCTGACTGCTGCAGTCGGAGGTTCCTACCTGCTTCAAAAGGGCGACAATCATGTCAATACGCTAGAAGAGTAGGGTGAGCTTCTTCAACAACTATTGCCAAGTAGCATTCAGCAATCACATCAACTGTGTTGAAGTTGAGATTGGTCATGGCTAGAATCAACTCTTGCTTAACAAAGGACCTGCACCCACTGCAATTTGGCTTTTTCCACAACAGGTCTACAATGGATACAAACTTACTGGCTCTCCAATTGGCCATGGATCACCTGGACAATAGTAATGCTTACGTCAAGCTACTGTTTTTGATGTTAGCTCTGCGTTCAACACAATCATACCCTCAGTTTTAATCAAAATGCTCCAAACCTGGGCCTCTGTACCTCCCTCTGCAACTTGATCCATGACTTCCTCATCGGGAGATCACAGTCTGTGCAGGTAGGAAATTACATCTCCTCCTTGCTGACAATCAACACTGGTGCACTTCAAGGATACATGCTTAGCCCACTGCTCTACTCATTTTATACCTATGACTGTGTGGCAGGCCACAGCTCAAATGCTGTCTACAACTTCGCTGATGATGCAACTATTGACAGAATTTCAGATGGCGAGGAGGAGGCATGCAGGAGCGAGTAAAACAGCTGGTTGAGTGGTGTCGCAGCAACAACCTTTTACTCAACATCAGTAAAACCAAGGAATTGAATGTGGATTTCAGGAAGGGGCAGTCAAGGGAACAAACACACCAGTCCTCATCAAGCAATGAGAAGTGCAAAGGGTTTATGTTTCAAGTTCCTGAGGATCAACATATTGATGCCATTATAAAGAAGACATGACCGGAGCTATACTTCATTAAGCGTTTGCGGAGATTTGGTCTGTCACCAAAGACTCACAATTTTTTACAGAGGTACAGTGGAGAGTATTCTAACTAGTTGCACCAGCACCTGGAATGGAGGGCCATTGCACAGTATCAGAAAAAGCTGCAGAAAATTGTAAAGTCAGCCATCATCATCATACACACTAGCATCCCCAACATCCAGGACACTTCAAAAGGCGATGCCCCAAGAAGGCAGCAACTATCATTAAGGACTCCCATCACCCATGAATGCCCTCTTCTGAGTGCTACCATCAAGGCAGAGGTAAAGGTGCATGAAGCCAACACTCAACAGCTTCTTCATATCCGCCATCAGATTTCTGAATGGACAATGAACCCACGAACACTTCCTCAGTAATTTTCCCTCCTTTTTGCAGTACTTAGTTATTTTTTAAATTATACTTATTGTAATTTCTGCTTTTATTACAACGTATTGCAATGCATTTTGAAACAACAAATTTCATGACATATGCTGGTGATATTAAACCTGATTCTGATCCCTATTACCTTTCTTCAACAAAAGATTAAGCGGCATGGTAGCATAGTGGTTAGTACAACACTTTACTGTACAGGTGACCCAGGCCCAATTCCCACCACTGCCTGTAAAGAGTTTTGTACATTCTCCCCATAACCGCTTGCGTTTCCTCCAGATACTCTGGTTTCCTCCTACAGTCCAAGGACCAGTTAGTAGTAAATAAACATTTGCCACCCTCCAATCTTCCGGTACAACTCCTATGGCCAGCATGAAAAGGTACAGAAATCTCTTCCCTTGCCTTATCTGAAGATTGAAAGGGAAGCTCAGTGAAATTTCTAAGATATCAACAGAACTGTTCAGACTGGAGGTAGGTAGCATAATTCTGACATTGATGGAGTCTGGATCCAGGATTAACATCTTCAACATAAGTATTTCCACAGAATCTGGAAAACCACAATAAAAACACATAAAAAAGGCTGGAGGAAGTCAGCAGGTCAGGCAGCATCTATGGAGAGGATTATAATGAAGGGTCTCAGCCTGAAATGTTGATTGTTTATTCCTCTTCATGAATACTGCCTAACCTGCTCAGTTCCTCCAGCATTTTGTGTGTGTTAACATCTTTAGCATGGCGGATAAGCCATTTCAGACTGTGATGTGGAGGAATATCTTCAACTATGAAAATATATACCTCAGAAGCAATTGAGGCCAAATTATTAAATATATTCAAGAAGTTATATTCTGATGTTTAAAGACATTTAGAGATATAGGAAAAAAGCTGTGATTGAATTTGAATGATAAGCCATAATCATATTCATGGAAACATAGAAAGATAGAAAACCTGCAGCACAATACAGGCCCTTCAGCCCACAAGGTTGTGCCAAACATGTCCCTACCCTAGAAATTACTAGGCTTACCTATAGCCCTCTATTTCTCTAAGCTCCAAGTAGCTATCCAAAAGTCTCTTAAGAGACCCTATCGTATCCGCCTCCACCACTGTTGCCAGCAGCCCATTCCACGCACTCACCACTCTCTGAGTAAAAAATTTACCCCTGACATCTCCTCTGTACCTACACCCCAGCACCTTAAACCTGTGTCCTCCTGTGGCAACCATTTCAGCCCTGGGAAAAAGCCTCTGACTATCCACATGATCAATGCCTCTCAGCATCTTATACACCTCTATCAGGTCACCTCTCATCCTCCGTCGCTCCAAAGAGAAAAGACCGAGTTCACTCAACCTATCCTCATAAGACATGCTCCTCAATCCAGGCAACATCCTTGTAAATCTCCTCTGCGCCCTTTCTATGGCTTCCACATCCTTCCTGTAGTGAGGTGACCAAAACTGAGAACAGTACTCCAAGTGGGGTCTGAACAGGGTCCTATATAGCTGCAATATTACCTCTCGGCTCCTAAATTCAGTTCCATGATTGATGAAGGCCAAAACACCGTACGCCTTCTTAACCACTGAGTCAACCTGCGCAGCTGCTTTGAGCGTCTTATGGACTCAGACCCTAAGATCCCTCTGTTCCTCCACACTGCCAAGAGTCTTACCATTAATACTGCCATCATATTTGATCTACCAAAATGAACCACTTCACACTTATCTGGGTTGAACTCCATCTGCCACTTCTCAGCCCAGTTTTGATGACCCACTATAACCTCTGACAGCCCTCCACGATTCCACAACACCCCCAACCTTTGTGTCATCAGCAAATTTACTAACCCATCCATCCACTTCTTCATCCAACTCATTTATAAAAATCACGAAGAGAAAAGGTCCCAGAACAGATCCCTGAGGCACACCACTGGTCACCAGCCTCCATGCAGAAAATGACCCATCTACAATCACTCTTTGCATTCTGTGGGCAAGCCAGTTCTGGATCCACAAGGCCATGTCCCCCTGGATCCCATGTCTCCTTACTTTCTCAATAAGCTTTGCATGGGGTACCTTATCAAATACCTTGCTGAAATCCATACACACTACATCTACTGCTCTTCCTTTATCAATGTGTTTAGTCACATCCTCAAAAAATTCAATCAGGCTCATAAGGCACAACCTGCCCTTGACAAAGCCATGCTGACTCTTCCTAATCTTATTATGCTTCTCCAAATGTTCATAAATCCTGCCTCTCAGGATCTTCTCCATCAACTTACCAACTACTGAAGTAAGAGTCACTGGTCTATAATTTCCTGGGCTATCTCTACTCCCTTTCTTGAATAAAGGAACAACATCTGCAACCCTCCAATCCTCCAGAACCTTACCAATATTTTATTGAATTTTACATATATTTCACATATACAAATAAACAATAATAATAAACTAAATAGTGAAGCATGTCTTAATTTTTTTTCACAAACATCTAAGGAAAAGAAATATAACATTTCACATCTTTCACATATTTAACAAAGAAATAAAATAAAAACACATCAGAAAAAAAAACCGTAGAAGCACTCAACAACACACAGCTATTTCAAAATGACTGTGCATCTTGAAGTCCAAGAAACTCCACTGAAGGAAATTCTCCTGCCCTTCCTCTGGTTATGTAAGTCAGTCTCTCCAATACTATACAAGATGCCATCTCCTTCACCCATACATGTATCAAAGGTATATCCATTTTTCTCCAAGATAAAGCTATCATCCTCCTGGCCTGCAGAAGTCCAAAGTTAATTAAAATGGACTATTTTGAACTAACAGTAAAGTTCTTTGGATATATACCTAGTACACACATTTTTGCTTGGTGGGGCTCCTTTACTCCAACAACCTCAGATATAGTCTGAACAACTGTTTTCCAGCATTTTTCTTTAATTTTAGGCAGTCCCATACACAGTGAAACAGAGTACCCATTTCTTCTAAAAATCTAACTCAAGAGTCTGGGATGTCAGGGGACCAATGGTTCAGTTTGACCGGGGTAATATAAGTTCTCATTAACCATTTGTATTGTAATAGCTTCATTCTTGTGTTAATTGATTGTTTGGTGCTTTTAAGCATGCCATTTCCCACTCAGTCTCTTGTATGTCCCGTCCCAATTGATGATGCAAAGATCATTGCCAGAGGCTCAATAATCTCCTCCCTTGCCTCCCATAGTAGCCTGGGGTATATCTCTTCTGGTACCGGTGACTTAGCCAACTTGATGCTTTGCAAAAGCGCCAGCACTTCCTCTTTCTTAATGTCTATATGCTCAAGCTTTTCAGTCCACTGTAAGTCATTCCCTACAATCGCCAAGATCCTTTTCCGTAGTGAATACTGAAGCAAAGTATTCATTAAGTACCTCTGCTATCTCCTCTGTTTCCATACACACTTTTCCATTGTCACACTTAATTGGTCCAATTCTCTCATGTCTTATCCTTTTGCTCTTCACATACTTCTAGAATGCCTTGGGGTTTTCCTTAATCCTGCTCGCCAAGGCCTTCTCATGGCCTCTTCTGGCTCACCTAATTTCATTCCTAAACTCCTTCCTGCTAGCCTTATAATTCTCAAGATCTCTATCATTACCTAGTTTTTTGAAACTTTCATGAGCTTTTCTTCTTGACCAGATTTTCAACAGCCTTTGTAGACCACGGTTCCTGTACCCTACCATCCTTTCCTTGTCTCATTGGAACATACCTATGCAGAACACCACACAAATATCCCCTGAACATTTGCCACATTTCTGCTGTACATTTCCCTGAGAACATCTTTCCCCAATTTATGCTTCCAAGTTCCTGCCTGATAGCTTCATATTTCCTCTTACTCCAATTAAACGCTTTCCGAATTTGTCTATTCCTATCCCTCTTCAATGCTATGGTAAAAGAGACAGAATTGTGATCACTATCTTCAAAATGCTCTCCCACTGAGAGACCTGACACCTGACCAGGTTTACTTCCCAATACCAGATCAAGTACAGACTCTCCTCTTGTAGGCTTATCTATATATTGTGTCAAAAAACCTTCCTGAACACACCTAACAAATTACATCCCATCTAAATCCCTTGCTCTAGGGAGATGCCAATCAATATTGGGGAAATTAAAATCTCCCAACATAACAACCCTGTTATTATTGCATCCTTCCAAAATCTGTCTCCCTATCTATTCCTCGATGTCCCTGTTACTATTGAGAGGTCTATAAAAAACATCCAGTAGTTATTGAGCCCTTCCTGTTCCTAATTTCCACCCACAGAGAATCAGTAGACAATCCTGATGCACCATCAATAACTCACGCTGAGACTTAGGAAGCGAGATATCGGCTTTTATTGACTGGAAGAATAAACAGCACTACATCCTGGGGAAAATGAGGGAGAGCAGCAGCCCACAGTCGCCTTTATACAGGGGTCTGTGGGAGGAGCCACAGGAGCAGTCAGAGGGGGGTCTGTGGGAGGAGCCACAGGAGCAGTCAGCAGGGGTCTGTGGGAGGAGCCACAGGAGCAGTCAGCAGGGGGTCTGTGGGAGGAGCCACAGGAGCAGTCAGCAGGGGTCTGTGGGAGGAGCCACAGGAGCAGTCAGCAGGGGGTCTGTGGGAGGAGCCACAGGAGCAGTCAGCGGGGGGTCTGTGGGAGGAGCCACAGGAGCAGTCAGCGGGGGGTCTGTGGGAGGAGCCACAGGAGCAGTCAGCAGGGGTCTGTGGGAGGAGCCACAGGAGCAGTCAGCAGGGGTCTGTGGGAGGAGCCACAGGAGCAGTCAGCGGGGGGTCTGTGGGAGGAGCCACAGGAGCAGTCAGCAGGGGGTCTGTGGGAGGAGCCACAGGAGCAGTCAGCGGGGGGTCTGTGGGAGGAGCCACAGGAGCAGTCAGCGGGGGGTCTGTGGGAGGAGCCACAGGAGCAGTCAGCAGGGGTCTGTGGGAGGAGCCACAGGAGCAGTCAGCAGGGGGTCTGTGGGAGGAGCCACAGGAGCAGTCAGCGGGGGTCTGTGGGAGGAGCCACAGGAGCAGTCAGCGGGGGTCTGTGGGAGGAGCCACAGGAGCAGTCAGCAGGGGTCTGTGGGAGGAGCCACAGGAGCAGTCAGCAGGGGGTCAGTGGGAGGAGCCACAGGAGCAGTCAGCAGGGTCTGTGGGAGGAGCCACAGGAGCAGTCAGACAGGTATATCTAGTTCACCACAAATCCCTCCATGACTTCCTCCTTTTCTGCAGTAGTGGCACTATGCCTGAACAGCAGTGCCACACCCCCACCTCTTTTGCCTCCCTCCCTGTCCTTTCTGAAACATCTAAAGCCTGGCACTCTAAGTAACCATTTCTGCCCCTGAACCATCTAAGTCTCTGTAACGGCCACAACATCATAGTTCCAAGTACTGATCCACACTCTAAGCTCATCCGCTTTGTTCATAATACTCCTTCCATTAAAATAGACACATCTCAAACCATCAGTCTGAGCCTATCCCTTCTCTATCACCTGCTCATCCTCCCTCTCACACTGTCTACAAGCTTTCTCAATTTGTGAGCCAACTGCCACTTCCTCCATCTCTTCAGTTTGGTTCCCACCCCCCAACAATTCTAGTTTAAACTCTTCCCAATAGCCTTAGCAAACCTCCCTGCCAGGATATTGGTCCCCCTCAGATTCAAGTGCAACCCGCCCTTTTTTTTACAGGTCACACCTGCCCCAAAAGAGGTCCTGATGATCCAGAAATCTGAATCCCTGCCCCCTGCTCCAATCCCTCAGCCATGCATTTATCCTTCACCTCACTCTAATCCTATACTCACTGTCGCATGGCACAGGCAGTAATCCCGAGAATACTACCTTTGAGGTCCTGCTTCTCAACTTCCTTCCTAACTCCCTGTAGTCTGTTTTCAGGACCTCCTCCCTTTTCCTACCAATATGTACCACAACCTCTGGCTGTTCACCTTCCTGCTTCAGGATATCATGGACACGATCAGAAACATCCTGGACCCTGGCACCTGGGAGGAAAACTACCATCCGAGTTTCTTTCTTGTGTCCACAGAACTGCTTGTCTGACCCCCTAACTATGGAGTCCCCTATCACTGCTGCCATCCTCTTCCTTTCCCTACCCTTCCGAGCCATAGGGCCAGCTCTGTTGCTTCCCCCCACGTAGGTCATCTCCCCCAACAGTACTCAAACAGGAGTACTTATTGTTAAGAGGGACAGCCATAGGGGTACTCGCTAGTATCTGACTCTTGCCCCTCCACCTCCTGACTGTTACCCACTTATCTGTCTCCCAAGGCCCCTCCGTGACTACTTGCCTATAGCTCCTCTCTATCACCTCCTCACTTCCCCTGACCAGATTAAGGTCATCAAGCTACATCTCCAGTTCCCTAACCTGATCCCTAAGGAGCTCAGCTCGACATACCTGGCGCAGATGTGGCTGTCCGGGAGGTTGGGAGTCTATGTTTCTATGTTCCATGTTAATGGAAGTTAATGGCAGTATTCTTAGGAACGTGGAGGAATGTAGAGATCTTGGGGTCCAAATCCATTGATTCCCAAAAAAGTGCCATGCAAATTGATAGGGTAGTTAAGAAGGTATATGTTGTGTTGGCCTTCATTAGTTGGGGGATTGAGTTCAAGAGGTACAAGGTAATGTTGTAGCTCTATGAAACCACATTTGGAATATTGTGTTGGGTTCTGGTCACCTCATTATAGAACATAGAACATAGAACAGTACAGCACATTACAGGCCCTTTGGCCCACAATGTTGTGCCGACCCTCAAACCCTGCTTCCAATATAACCCCCCCCCCACCTTAAATTCCTCCATATACTTGTCTAGTAGTCTCTTAAACTTCACTAGTGTGTCTGCCTCCACCACTGACTCAGGCAGTGCATTCCATGCACTAACCACTCTCTGAGTGAAAAACCTTCCACTAATATCCCCCTTGAACTTCCCTCCTCTTACCTTAAAGCCATGTCCTCTTGTACTGAGCAGTGGTGCCCTGGGGAAGAGGCGCTGGCTGTCCACTCTGTCTATTCCTCTTAATATCTTGTACACCTCTATCATGTCTCCTCTCATCCTCCTTCTCTCCAAAGAGTAAAGCCCTAGCTCCCTTAATCTCTGATCATAATGCATACTCTCTAAACCAGGCAGCATCCTGGTAAATCTCCTCCGTGCCCTTTCCAATGATCAGGATGTCAAGGCTTTAGAGAGCATATAGAGGTGATTTGCCTGGATGTTTCCTGCACTAGAGCATATGTTTTATAAGGAAAGGTTGAGCGAGCTGGTCTTTTCTCTTTGGAGCAAAGGAGAATGAATGGAGACTAGATAGATGTTTATAGTATGATAAGAGGCATAGGCAGAGTTTCTTGGACTTACGGAGCCTGCCTGCAAGATAACAAATCTCAGGGTTGTATATGATGACATTTTTGCACTTTGTTAATAAATGGACTTTGAAGTTTGAACTTTGGTGGAGCAGGCTCAAAGGGCTGAATGGCTTTCTCCTATTTTCCACGCTTTTATGCTTCCCTATGGTAATAGGAAACATGATACAGTGACCCTCCTATATATTTAAGCATTGGACAGAATTAAATTTAATAGAGTATTAAGGTTTGCTACTGGGCACAATAAATAGAACAAACCTTTTTCAGAGAGTATTAGCAATAAATGAAATGAAAGAGTTCTACTTCAGATGATAGGAGAAGTATGAGTGAAAAGGAACTCACAGGGGAGCAATCAAAGGCAGGCAATGTCCGTGTTGCATTTAGAAATGTGAAATACATGAATATTTAAGGAAATTGGATTTCAGATGCCTCAGGATAAGATGAAGTGTTAGGGAGGGTTGTGGACAGAGATTCATTCACTGCATGGTAAGCCGATTGAAGGTTGTAAGAGCTTACAAGTGTCAAGCTTTAGCAAGACACCTGAATGAAAATCGAAGCAAATTATTGATGTTAATGGAAATTTTAGATGTAACTAAGTGATAAATTATATTCTGCATTTCATACCTCATGTTATGAATTCAGCACTGGTCCATGTAAAAACAGTAAAATAGAGAGTACAGCATTTCCCACAAAAAAGTCATTTCAGAGTTGACATGATGGCACAAATACTAGCAGCATTTACAACCCTGTGTTGCAGTGGAAATAAAACCTTGTCTGTAAGATGGGGGGGGGGGGGGTTGATTTTTTGTATTTTGCATTTATTTTTATTATTAGACCACCTTTCCCAACTAAATTTACAGCCATTTTACTCATTCAAGAGAGATGCCAGAAGAAAAACATTTTCTTTCCATTTCATTTTGCTTTCCTTTACACGGCCGACAGTTACATGAGACAACATCTCAAGCTGACAGATTTTTCATGAAGCATTGGAGAGAAAAAAAACCTACCTTAAGCTGCACAGCTGCAGAGGTGAGGTTAATAGGATAGATCACAGTAAATTGTGATTAGTCTCAGTCGGGGAGATTGACTCACCACTGGTGGTTTAGTTTCTCTTCTTTGTTTAGGAATATTTGTGCAACTGGACTGATTGTTAGTGGGTATTTTTACTTCTTACTTCTTTCCTTTAGTAGTCCGAGTTCTTCCTGCCAGGCCGAAAACAACTTTCACTTCTGGTTCCAGTAACTCAGATCTTACACCTGACCCATCTATTCTATATATTATAGTCTACCTGTTCTCATAAACACAAGAAAGACTGCAGAGGCTGGGAATCCAAACACATGAAATACTGGAGGAATTCAGCGGGTCAGGCAGCATCTATGGAAATGAATAAACAGTTGATGTTTTGAGCTGAGACCCTTCTTCAGGACTGAGAAGGAAGGGGAAAGACGCCAGAACAAAAAGGTGGGAGGGGAGGGGAAAGAGGCTAGCTGGAGGTGATAGGTGAAGTCAGGTGGGTGGGAAAGGCCAAGGGGTGGGGAGGAAGGAATCTGGTAGGGAAGCTGAGTGGATCATAGGTAAAAGGGAAGGAGAAGGGGACCCAAGGGGAAGTGATAGGCCGGTGGGAAGAGGTAAAAGTCTGGAATAGATGAAGAGGGGAGGAGGGAGGGATTTTTTTTTACCAAAAAGAGAAATCAATATTAATGTCATCAGTGTGGAGGCTATCCTGACAAAATATAAAGTGTTGCTTCTCCATCTTGAGGGTGGCCTCACCTTGGTACGTGTGTAAGCCATGGTAATTTATACTGTTATACCAGCTCTCATTCCTTATCTGTACATCCCATTCCTAACCTATATCTCCCAATCATGAACTATTCAGCATTTAATACCATCATTCCCACAATCCTGATTCAGAAGTTGCAGAACCTGGGCTTCTGTTCCTCCCTCTGCAATTGGATTCTCAACGTCCTAACCGGAAGACCAGAATCTGTGTGGATTGGTGATAACATATCCTCCTTGCTGATGATCAACACTAGTGCACCTCAGGGGTGTGTGCTTAGCCCACTGCTCTGCTCTCTATATACACATGACTGTGTGGCTAGGCATAGCTCAAATACCATCTATAAATTTGCTGATGATACACCCATTGTTGGTAGAATCTAAGATGGTGAGGAGGGGATGTAGAGGAGCGAGATATACCTACTAGTGGAGTGGTGTCGCAGCAACAACCTGGCATTCAATGTCAGTAAGACGAAAGAGCTGATTGTGGACTTCAGTAAGGGTAAGACGAAGGAACACATACCAATCCTCATAGAGGGATCAGAAGTCAAGAGAGTGAACAGTTTAAAGTTCCTGGATGTCAAGATCTCTGAGGACATAACCTGCTCCCAACATATCAATGCAGTTATAAAGAAAGCAAGACAGTGGCTATACATTGTTAGGAGTTTGAAGAGGTTTGGCATGTCAACAAATACACTCAAAAACTTCTATAGTTGTACCATGGAGAGCATTCTGACTGGCTGCATCACTGTCTGGTATGGAGGGGCTACTGCACAGGACCGAAAGAAGCTGCAGAAGTTGTACATCTAGTCAGCTCCATCTTGGGTACTAGCCTACGAAGTACCCAGGACAGCTTTAGGGAGTGATGTCTCAGGAAGGCAGCGATCATTATTAAGGACCTCCAGCACCCAGGGCATGCCCTTTCCTCACTATTACCATCAGGTAGGAGGTACAGAAGCTCGAAGGCACACACTCAGTGATTCAGGAACAGCTTCTTCCTCTATGTCATCTGATTCCTAAATGGACATTGAATCTTTGGACACTACCTCACTTTTTTTAATATACAGTATTTCTGTTTTTGCATGTTTTTGTAATCTATTCAATATACGTAATTGATTTACTTGTTTATTTAGTATTATTATTTTTTTATTTTATCTATTATCAATATTTTTTCTGCTAGATTATGTATTGCATTGAACTGCTGCTGCTAAGTTAACAAATTTCATGTCATATGCCATTGATAATAAACCTGATTCTAATTCTGTATATATGCTCATTACCTTTCACTCACTCTTACCCTATGTGTTAAACTGTTGATCTGTGCTATCTGGTTTTATCCCCATAGTCCACATCATCCATTGCTGCTCAATATATTCCACCTTGCTTGGTTAATTTAGTTTGCTAGTTCTGACTTTAATTTACTCTGCTTTTACTCAACTTCCTCCAGTTTCCTCAACTGCCTCCTAAAATTCAGTGATCCTGCGAGATTAGGAGAAGTAATAATGAACAGTGCTGTGAAATCTTTATGAAAGAATCTGTTTTATTTCTGTCCATAGATGCTGTCTGACCTGTTGAGATCCTCTAGCATTGTGTGTATGTGTGTGTTTGTGTTGCTAAAGAATCTGAATCATTGGATTTAATGGACTGTAACATCAACACCTCCCTGTTGAGACAATCGAAGGTTGATCTTCTTCTATAATTCTATCCAATTCTTAGGAAACTACCAGTGCCATGGGTAAAACTTCAAGCCTTATGTGTTAGGAGTGGTATATGTGCATATCAATTTCAGGTCCAGATGGCTATTTGCATTTATAACCTCACCAGGTAATTGGGCACTATGTTGTTATTGCCTCCACCACCACAGGCCCCCTGATATCTATGCTACCAGACTCAAGGCACCTCCACTACAATGGTAAACCAAATCTACCCTTCTGCTAATCCTTCACTGATACATCAACCATTCAACCTGTTCTAAAATGCACACCGGAAGCATTTTATTCTGATACCAGTGATCCCTAATGGGGCTCTAATCCCATATAAATAGGGGTGATGATTATAACCAAGCTGAAGAGATGGAAAACCTAGAAAGCATGCAAAAGGATCAATTTTGTTTGTCATATACATGTTCATCTTCCAAGAGGACCACAACCTTGTAGTGGTTTGGAGGCTTGCTTGCCTCATTGACCTAGAAGCATGTTGGCTGGAGCCAGGGCTTTGTGCTTTGGCTCTTGTTAGGATCACCCATGCCAAACAGGTCAAAGTGTAGAGGACAGACTAAGAGTGGTCCACCAGTCCTCCAGGTTCCTGAGTCTTCACTCAGGACTTAATGGCTGACAGTAGTGGAAACCAAGAGGAAGCTACAGACATGGTGATGGAAGCCCTGAAGACTACCAAAGATGGCTGACCGTCATTGCTACCCTAAAAGCTAGCGGCGTAACAGGCAGTAAGTAATGATACATGTAGTGTACATGTAGTGTATTAGGAATTTGCTGTGTGTTGGTCAGGGCATGGCATGTAACAAAAACAACATTCAACAATTATAAAGAGTTATATAAAAATAAAGAATTACACCCAAAAATAAAGATTATAGGATAGATATGGAATAGAATGTATTACCAGCATGTATTTGCAATGTAAATGGCAATATCAAAAGTGGTTTAAATTGTCTACAATACAGCAGTGACAGCAGTAATAGATGGGGGGTGGGGGGCTAATTATTTTACAAGTCTTGTAGAATACTATATTTGTGCCTCCTTGAGTACACGGCCACCAAGACAGTGCTCCTCATTGTGTTAGCCATCCCGTGGCAGGAAGGAGTGAAGGCTGCCGATGAGCGGAAGAGGCTGAAGTACGCAGAACTGGTGGCTAAGTGTAAGGAAGTTGGCTGGAGGACCATATTCTACCCTGTGGAGGTAGGATGCCAGGGCTTCATCTGCGCGTTGACAACAAGGCTTCTCCGCAAATGCCAGTGACTGGAACGAGGCTCAGAAGGGGCATCAGAGAGTTGGCTGAAGAGGCAGGAAAGGACAGCTTTTGGCAGTGGACGATGAAGAAGGACAGAAATTGGGGACTGACTAATCCCACTGGAAGCTGCAGGGCATGGCAGGGAGACATCTCCGTCACTGCTCCACCATCAGGAGATGTACTAGGGCTAAGGGAACGAAACATCAATGAGTGGCGGTCCCTAGTTCATGACCCTGCAGCTGACCTAAGGGCACTATTGGAGGTGCGGCAAGCAGCAATACCAAGAAGGAAACATCTTCCTGTAAACCTCATTGAATGTCATACAGATTTGGGTGGTGTTAGTCTGAACCTGTCAGGATTAAAATTACCCTCAAATGAATACACAAGTCTTCCTTCTTGCCTGGGTATCATTAGCATGAAGTGTAATTAAGTAGAGGAAGCTCAGCAGCCCTGCTGGCACCAGTTTCCCCCGGTGACATTTTACGCGGCCCCTCAGCATCGAGTTAAAGTTTGACGTGCATTACCTGGTCAGCCACAGCTCGAGCCAGTTTATCCATTCTGGACCCAGCCTCTGCGATCTTCTTTGCTGCATTGATAACATCGGAAGTATTTTTTAGCGGCCCCTTGCCCCTACAAGATATTGGAAAACAAAATAAAAGTAATAAGTGAATCTTCTAGTTCAGTAAAATTGGAGTTGAACTAATACATTGAAAATAATTTTGGAGTGTGATTAAGATCTCAATCTTGTAATTGTCTGGAGAGAAAGTGAATTCTTTTGGGAACAATAAGCAAAGAAGCCTTGTATTGGATGTAAGAGAATACTAAATGATCCCTATATTAAAACAAATTAGTTGCAACAACTAGAACAACAGCAACAAATACGAGATCAACATGTCTGTTATCATTTCACCAGTAATGTAATAACAAGAAAGTCACTGACGTTCGAGAAGTGGCCAAGGCAAGAATGGCTGAGAGAATAATAGATAGAAGTAAAGAGTACAAAATGATAAATCACATCTGCAAAGGCCTCCATGATAAATGATGTTCTAAAGTCTCCACCTAAATCAGTCACTACCTTTTTCCTTGTCTGGTCTATGCTCACAGAGAATTCCCATTTTCAATTACAGCTCTTTTCAAATTATTTAAGTCCTTGTAGTATGTTCAAGGGGCATTAACAGCTTTAACCTTTGACAACAGCACTCTGAATCAGATCTATTATCTTGGGTGATATTTTAGGAGCACAGACTTATACTGCAGTTGAAGGAGATACATGTGTGTTCACCTTTATTAAAATTATTTTTAAAGTTTTCTATTTTACTTCTTTTAAATTTATCTTTACACCTCCCATCTCTTAAAATGACCAGGCTTCATCGATCACCTCTCGCCTTTTCATTTCATTCCCCCCTACCCCTACCCCACCCACACACCTTCCCCCTCACCTGGCTTCACCTATCACCTCCCAACTCGTACTCCTGCCCCTCTGTCAACTTCTCACTTTATGCCCTCCTCTCTCACCTTGCTCCACCTATCCGCTGCCAGCTTATGCCCCTACCCCTCTCCCCCCCACCTTCTTTTTCAGTCTTCTATTCCCTTCTTTTCCAGTCCTGTTGAAGGGTCTCAGCTAGAAACATTGTCTGTTTATTTCCCTCCATTGAGGCTTCCTGACCTGTTGAGTTCTTCAAGCATTTTGAGTGTGTTGCACTGGATTCCAACATGGCAAAATCTCTGTGTTTATCACCAGGGTTCTTATGGTTTGGGGTGGAAAATAGATATTAGATAAGTGACGAACAGGCAGCATGCCACTGAGAATGCTAAGCAAAGAGAGATGCACTCTGGGAGTTATGATGAATCAGAAGACTCAACAAGGGAAGAAGTGTGTGACATTGGGGGTACAAGATGACAGTATGACAAGGGCCAAGACAACCAGCTGGAAAGCACGCCCATCTCTAGGTACTGCTGAAATAAATGACCTATAGGACAAAAAATGGTATTAAGAAGAAAAAATGTGCATGTATGGTAGGTGTCTGGAGTACATGGCCTACTGCTGTAGTGAAAGCAGGCTTCCATGTGATCTTGAAGAGAGAATTAGATTAGCATATGGTGAGGAAATTTTTTTCAAGGTTGCAGAGAAAAGACTGGGGAACTGGAGCTAATGGCGGTGAGCCGAAATGGACATGATGAGACTAACTGTCCCCTGAGCTGTAACCATTCTGTGATTTCGAACTGAAAGGTTTCATGCAATAAACAATAAAAAGTTAGTAAATTAGCGGATATGTATCGGGTATCCTTCTTCAAGCATAACTCATTTTCAGCACAGAAGACCTTTGGCACGTGTAACAGAATCACACAGTAAGGATATCACATATGCTGTATTCTACTGTACATGAAGGCTTATGGAAAGTCTTGCATGCTCTTCTGTAGCTTAAAGGTCCATCTCAACCTTGGCTGTTTTCAGTAAGTCTAGCAATACTGAATCTTACAGAACGTGTCCTAATCTTCTAATACCTTCAGTGATTGTCATCACTCCACTATCATAGACATCAACCAACTCCACTACTCCTTTCTACCTGATCTTTCTCCAATTATGCTTCAACCTTCAAGAACGTCCCTCTGCCACTGTTCCTCTGATCTCCTAACTCTGCCATGGACAAGACCTGCCACCTTGAGCATCCAGAATTTCAAATGATCACACTCTTGTTGGCCTCATACCAAATTGATGCAGGCAGCGACTCTTCCACATATTTAAACAGGTGCTTTGCTGAAGATTTTCCAGCCCATATAGTTCAATGGTCCAGTCTTAAAGAAAAGGATCTTGGCATTGCAACAGTAGATGAGCTGCCAAGGATATGCCATGACTGTCTGAGAGCATGCCAGGGTCATGCTCCATTATAGAGGAACAGGCACTTTGAAAGAAACTACTGGGCAACAGTTGCTAAAGGTTTTAAGTACTTGGAACCATTCAATATGTGGTATGTACTGTATGTGAGTGAATGATTATCTGAGTGTGTGTGTGTGTGTGTGTGTGTGTGTGTGTGTGTGTGTGTGTGTGTGTGTGTGTGTGTGTGTGTGTGTGTGTGTGTGTGTGTGTGTGTGTGTGTGTGTGTGTGTGTGTGTGTGTGTGTGTGTTCGTTCACATTGGTACATTGGTGTTAGTCTTTTCATTTTTTGCCTGGCAGGTGAAGAGAAAGACTTGCTTTAATATGTTGCTTTCAATCAGCTCACTAAAGCACTTTACAGTCAATAAAGTACTTTAGAATTGCAATAACTCAGGAAACACAACAGACAATCTGTGTGCAGCAAACCCCCACTGTGTAATAGTCTGATAACCAGATACTTTGCACTGTTGGTAATACAAGTTAAGGTAACAGATACTTGGCTAGGACACTTAAATAACCTTCTTCAAAATATTGCTTTGGCAATTTTATATCCACCTTAAGAGAGTCATATACAAATGACAGAACCTCTGACATTGCAGCATTCCTTCAGCACAGCAGTCATGGACTATTGATGTACATGGATCAATCCAGATAAGTAGTCTTGACCCAAAATCCTGAATGGCCATTTCCTATGATAGATACTGCCTGCCCCACTGAGTTCCTCCAGTATCTTGTGTGCTGTTCCTTCTATGCCTTGCCTAATTAAGTGTTAACCCAAATGCCTCTTAAACATAGTACAGGTTTCCCCCGCTATCCAAAAGTAGAGTGTTCCTATTAAAACCGTTTGTAAGCCGAAATGGCGTAAAACGAAGAAGCAATTACCATTAATTTATATGGGAAAAAATTTTTGAGTGTTCCCAGACCCAAAAAATAACCTACTGAATCTCCCAAACCCGAAAAATAGCCTACCAAATAACACATAAAACCTAAAATGACACTAACATAATAACAGCAGGAATGATATGATAAATACACCGCCTATAAAGGAGAAATAATGTATGTACAGTGTAGTTTCACTTACCAGAATTGGGAAGACAGTGAGCACACTGGAAGGTTCACGCATTTTTCTATCATACAGTTCTTTGTAAGCACTCAAAACATCCTGGAAACCTGCCCTAAACTGACATGCCCTTTCAAAATTAAAGTCATGTTTTTCTGCAATTATTGCAGCGTTGTCAATCGTAGCGAAAATCTCACGCCGTTCAAAGCTCTGGCGGCTTGATGCTGAGAAACTGAGAGCAGAACAAGCACTGAACGCTATTTTCGCTTTTCACCACTCTCGCTGCTCAGGGTGCGCGCTGCCTCTGTAATGGCTCGCTGCAGAACAAATGCTGAATGCTATTTTCGCTTTTTGCCTTTTTTTGTAAAAGCAAAAATCCTCTTTGGATTTCTTTCGGTTAGCGAAAACAGGTACTAATGTAGGTCTTTCGTAAAAGCGAAGTGGTATAAAGCAAACTTTTGTAAAGCTGGGGATACCTGTAACTGTATATGATTCCACCACTTGCTCCAAGAGCATATTCCAGACATCAGGGTAAAGAAAAGCTTACTCCTCAGATCCCTTTTAAAATGTATTCCTCTCACTTTTCACAATGCCCTTGTGTTTTTGATAGCACTATCACAGAAAAAGAAATAGATTCTATCTATGCCTCTCATAATCTCAAGCAGGTCAACCTTCTTATTCTGGGGAAAACAAGCTTAGCCTCTCCAATCTGTCTCCGTAACTATAAGTCCTCCAACCTAGGCAACTTACTGGTGAATATCCTCTACATAATCACATTCTTTCTATCGGTGGGTACCGTAGCGGTTAGTGTACTGCTATTACAGCACCAGCAATCACTGATCAGGTCTAATTCTTGCTCCTGCTTGTAAAAGAGTTAATACATTCTCCCTGTGGCCGTGTAGGTTTCCTTTGGGTGCTCTGGTTTCCTCCTACATTCCAGAGATGTGTGGTTAGGGTTAGTTATTTGTGGGAGTGCTATGTTGGCAACAGAAGCATGGCAACACTTGCAGGCTTTCACCAGTACATCCTGACTAAGCTGATTTGATGCAAAAGACACATTTCACTGTATGTTTCGACGTACCTGCACAAATAAAGCTAAATTTTTCTCAATATCTTCAGCGTGGTGATCAGCAATGTGCACAATATTTCAAGAGCTGTCCAGCAGTGCTTTGTAATGTCCTGACTCTTATATACCATGCCCACTCAAGTAAAAAGTTAACGTTCATCTTGGTTTTGTTGAAAGGGTAACACCACTGACAAGATATCACTCCTTGGGAACTGTACTAAAGTGCTAGAAGTTTTATATATACTAAAGTTCTGGACTGGAAGGTCATATACAACCACTGATTCAGAAGTGAGATTGCTTCCAACTGAGCCACCTTGACATTTAACTCTAAAGCAGTTTCCACTGAATTACAAAGTGGTAACTTTGTCGGGAATGTGAGTGTACCATTTTCTCAGAAACATCAGTACCAAAAAAAACACAGGAAGTGAACAGAGGATGCTAGCAGAATACTAAACACGATACAATCAGTTGCAATTTGAAGACTGTAAATTAAAATAAACCTTGAAAATTATGCTGAAAGTGATCAAGATCTGTCAAATCCTTCAATAAAAGCCATGTCAAAAAACGGAAACTGAATTTTTCATCATTATTTTCAGGCTGAAATTTATAACCAGTTTAAAATGCACTCTTGCAGGCATTTGAACTTCATTTAACTAGTGTCTTATACTTCACTCAGATGCTCATTATTCTGCAAGCACGTGGCCAATCTTTTGCAAACTATGTGGAAAAGAGTTAAGGGGCAATTCATGAAATAGTGAAGAGTTTTAGAAAACCATCTGTGCTCATAATGATCATCATTTGCATTCGATGTTTTTCATCAATTTAATTTTAATTAAATAGTTCCCTGCTTTGTGCCATTAATAGGATCCAAAACAATAACCAATGGAATATGCTTAATATTCTAACTAAAGAATAGATTTCTGCAACTTGTAGGCACTTCTACTACTGTAGGGTTCAGGAAAGTTTTAATGGACTAGTCAAGCAAAAAAGATAGCAGACTCCAAAAAAAGTGTGAACATTATTTGGGCATTAGGAGGAAAAATGTAAGAAAAGGTAAATACAGTAACTATTAGAATACCAAGAGCAGAGAAGAAGCAGGATCTTGGATTCCATGTCAACACATCCCTGTAGGTAGCAGAACAGATAAACAAGGTGGTTACGAAGGCATATCAGATGTTTATCCTTCATGGATAATACAAAGAATATGAATACAAGGAGGTTATGGCAGGACTGTATTAAAATTTTAATTAAGGTACAACTGAGACACTGCAAATACTTCCAGCCACCACATCAGAAGAAAATTGTGATAGCACCAAAGAGGATAAAGGACAGAGTTTTACACTGCCAGGACTGACAAATCTGAACTGTGAGGAAAAATTTAATTGGCTGGGGTTGTTTTCTTTGCAACAGAGGAGACTGAGTCAAGAGGTAGTTGAAATTAATAAAGTGGGTAAGGGAATATTTCCCTCGGCAGAGAGATCAATAATGAGTTGGCATAGATTCAAAGAAGAATTGGAAGAGAGCTGAGGAATTTGCTTCACCCAAAGGAGGAAGAGAGTCTAATTCGCTAGCTGAGTTGGGGTAGAAACAGATATCCTGTCACATTTAAAAATGGCTTGGATTAGAAGGTAATAACGTAACCTACAAAAGCTGAAAATTCAGATACATTTGGAGAATTCTTTACAGGCAAGAAAGAAAAGTCTCAATGGTCTTCTGCATTATAATGTTTTTCTGAGTTCATATTAAGGATTCCTTGGCATTTTTATTCCAACTGTGTACTTTATTTACCTCAAGAATTGATCAAGCATGTTAATGATGTAGATTATGTGACAGTGAGCTGTGAACTACAGAAAATAATTTTTTTTTAAATTTACTTTTGGCCCTCTTCTCTCTTGGACCACACTGTGCTGGGTCCATAGGAAATGCCATGCAACAGCACTTCACCTAGCCATCGCTGGCCAGTCTTACCGTTACCCATGCACCATTTCAACCAGAGTCACTCATTTTAGGTACATAATCTCCAGCAAGTACTTTCTACTCTGTAACCCAAGGTTCTGCTCTGCTTTAGTTGTCATCAGCTATACATATAATGTATTAAGAACAAGAGGATAACAAGGGAAAGGTAGGACCACTCAAGAATAAAGGAGAGAACACATGCTTGAAGAAGGAGGGTGTGGGTGAGGTCCTAAATGAGTGCATTGCCTCAATATTTACCAAGGAGAAGGATATGGGAAATAGTGGAGCATGATATTATGCTAGGGCATCTTGAACTTAGGAAGAGGTAGAGATTGGTCTCTTGAAGAACACTAAAATGGATAAGTCCCCAGAGACTGAAAAAATAAATTTCAGTTTATTAAGAAAGCAAGAGATGAGCCTGCTGGGGACTTGACTTAAGAACATACGAAATAGGTTCAGGAGTGAACCATCTGGCCTGTTGAGCCTGCTCCACCATTCAATAAGATCATGTCTGATCTGGCCATGGACTCAGCTCCACTTACATGCCTTCTCCCCATAACCCTTAATTCCCCTACTATGCAAAAAATCTATCCAACCTTGTCTTAAATATATTTACTGAGGTAGCCTCCACTGCTTCACTGGGCAGAGAATTCCATAGATTCACCACTCTCTGAGAGAAGCAGTTCCTCCTCATTTCCATCCTAAATCTATTCCCCCAAATCTTGAGGCTATGTCCCCTAGTTCTCGTCTCACTTACCAATGAAAACAATTTTCCTGCCTCTATTTTATCTCTCCTTTTTATAATTTTATATGTTTCTATAAGATCTTCTCTCATAGTTCCAGGTGACTCAATCTCTCCTCATAGTTTAATCCCCTCATCTCCGGAATCAACCTGGTGAACCTCCTCTGCACTGCCTCCAAAGCCAGTATATCCTTCCTCAAGTAAGGAGACCAGAACTGCACACAGTATTCCAGGTGTGGCCTCACCAGTACCCTGTACAGTTGCAACATAACCTCACTGTTCTTAAACTCAATCCCTCTAGCAATGAAGGCCAACATTCCATTTGCCTTCTTGATAGCCTGCTGTACCTGCAAACCAACCTTTTGTGATTCATGCACAAGCACTCCCAAGTCCCTCTGCACAGCAGCATGCTGCAATTTTTTTTATCAATTAAATAATAATCTGATAATAGTAGGCAAAAGACGGGCAACTATAAGCCAGTTAGCTTAACATCTGTAGTTGGGAAAATGCTTGAAGCTGTCATTAAGGAAGAAATAGCGAAACATTTAGAAAGGAGTGGTTCCATTAGACAGACGCAGCATGGATTCAGAAAGGGCAGGTCCTGTTTGACAAACTTACTGGAGTTCTTTGAGGACATAATGAGTGCAGTGGATAGAGGGGAACAGGTGGATGTTGTATATTTGGATTAACAGAAGGTGTTTGATAAGGTGTCACACAAGAGACTTATAAATAAGATACGGATGTATGGAGTCAGAGGAAGTGTATTGGCATGGATAGTGGATTGGTTAACCAATAGAAGGCAGAGAGTTGGTATAAATGGGTGTTTCTCTGGTTGGCAGTCAGTGGTGAATGGGGTGCTGCAGGGGTCAGTGCTAGGCCCACAGCTGTTTACAATTTACATTGATGATTTGGAAGAGGGGACTGAGTGTAGCGTAGCAAAATTTGTTGATGACACTAAACTGAGTGGAAAAGCAAATTGTACAGAGGATGTGGAGAGCCTGCAGAGGGATATAGATAGGTTAAGTGAGTGGGCCAAGGTCTGGCAGATGGAATACAATGTTGGTAAATGTGAGATCATCCACTTTGGAAGGAACAATAGAAGAGCAGATTCTTATTTAAATGGTGAAAGATTGCAGCATGATGTTGTACAGAGGGACTTTTGAGTGCTTGTTCATGAATCACAAAAAGTTGGCTTGCAGCTACAACAGGTTATTAAGAAGGCGAACAGAATGTTGGCCTTCATTGCTAGAGGGATTGAATTTAAGAGCAGGGCGGTCATGCTGCCACTATACAGGGTACTGGTGAGGCCACACCTGGAGTACTGTGTGCAGTTCTGGTCTCCATACTTGAGGAAGTATGGAGATCAGTATACTGGCTTTGGAAACAATGCAGAGGAGTTTCATCAGGTTGATTCCAGGGATGAAGGGGTTAACCTGTGAGGAGAGATTGAGTCGCCTGGGACTATACTCTCGGGAATTCAGAAGAATGAGAGGGGATCTTATAGAAACATACAAAATTTTGAAAGGGATATATAAGACAGAGTAGGAAAGTTGTTTCCATTGGTATGTGAGACTAGAACTAGGGGACATTGCCTCAAGATTCAGGGGAGAAGATTTAGGAAGAAGAGGAGGAGAAACTGCTTTTCGCAGAGAGTGGTGAATCTATGGAATTCTGTGCCCAGGGAAGCAGTTGAGGCTTCTTCACTGAATATATTTAAGATACAATTAGATAGTTTTTTACATAGTAAGGGAATTAAGGGTTATGGGGAAAAGGCAGGCTGATGGAGCTGAGTTTACGGACAGATCAGCCATGATCTTATTGAATGGCAGGGCAGGCTCGATGGGCCGGATGGCCTACTCCTGCTCCTATTTCTTATATTCTTATGTATCTTACATTTTTCCTCCTAAAATGAATGACCTCTCATTTACCAACACTGTACTCCATCTTCCAGACCCTTGCCCAATCACTTAACCTATCCATATCTCTCTGCAGACTCTTCATATCTTCTTCACAATTTGCTTTTTCACTCAATTTAGTTTCATCAGCAAACTTAGATACACCACACTCTGTCCCTTCTTCCAGATCTTTAGTGTATGGCCAAGATTTTTGTGTCCTCTCTAACCACAGGTAAGGTTTTAGAGGACTGGCATGTAGCTGATGTTGCTCCATTGTTCAAAGAGAGAAATAAGAATAACCCTGTATTTTATTGACTGGTGAGTCTCACATCACTGGTAGAGAAGCTATTGGAGAGGATTCCCAGGAATAGGATTTATGAACATTTGCTAAACCATGGCCTAATTAGGGACAGTCAGCATGACTTTGTGCATGACAAGCTAACCAATTGAGATTTTCTGGGAGGTGACAAAGATTATTGATGAAGCTTGTGAATGCTGCCTACATGGATTTTATAAGATATTGGACATGGTCCCTCATGATAGGCTCATCCAGAAGATTAAGATGCATGAAATCCATGGTGAATTGGGCATTGGATTCAGAGTTGACTTGTCCATTGAGACAGAGGGTCGTATTCAATGGGGCTTATAATGGCTGTAGGTTCCTGACTAGTATGTTCTGCAGTGGCTTGTATTGGATCTCAGCTGTTTGTGATATAGACATAAATGGAAATACGGATGTGTGGGTTAGTAAGTTTGCAGATTGGTGGCCCTGCAGTTAATGTAGAGGATTGTCAAAGGATATAGTGGGACATAGATCAGTTGCAAATGTGGACAGAGAAATGGCACATGGATCCATTTAATCTGGCCAAATGCAAGGTATTGCACACTGGGAGATCAAATGTATAGGGGCAGTACACTGTTCATGGCAAGACCATTAACAGTGTTGAAGTATAGAATCTATAGGTGCCTGAACTTGGCTGCACAGGTTGAGAGGGTGATAAAGAAGGCATATAGCATGCTTGCCTTCATTTGTTGTTTATTTTGTTGAGTTCAAGAGTATACTGCTTTATAAAACACTGGCTAGGCTGCTAGAATACTGCATTCAGTTCCACTTGCCCTATTGTAGTAAGAACATGGAGGCTTTGATGAGGTTGTAGAAGAAGTTTACCAGGATGCTGACTGGATTAGAGGGCATGTGCTATAACATAAGGAATGACAAATGCTGAGGAGAGATCTGAAAGATGCTTTTAAGATTATTAAAGTGATAGAGTACACAGCAGGTGTCTTTTTCCTAAGCTGAAATGGCTAATATCAGAGGGCATGCATTTAGAGTGAGCGCATTAAAGGAGTTTGGTAGGTCCCATCTTTGCAGAAAGTGTTGGATGCCTGGAATATGATCCCAGATATAGTAGCTCAGGCAAATACCACAGAGGCATTTAAGGAAGTCTTAGAAAGGTTCATGAATGTGCAGAGAATGGAGGGACATGGACATTGTATATGCAGAAGGCATTCGTTTGGTTAGACATTTAAATACTAGTTTAGTTGTTCAGCACAACATCATAGGCTGGAGGTCCTGTTTCTGTTCTTTACGATTCTATGTTCTGTCGTCAATAATTAGCTAACTTGACATTAGGGCTATATTGCATGTTGCCTTAGTTACATTGCTCTAAATATTGTAGAACAGAAGTTATAACGTAAGTCTGTTCCAATTGTTAATTCATGTTTGGAATTGGTGTGCTTGAAAACTTTCATTGGGAAACATTTTTTCAAAAGAATGATGAGAAGTGGTGGTACTTTTCTCATTTTATGCTGAAATTATGAAAACTTTCAACAGAATAAAGCTAAGGTGACCATTTCCAACAGGGAAAACGATTGCAGAGCCATAGTCATAGAATGCTACAGCATGTAAATAAGCCCTTCAGCTTATCTAGTCCACGCCAAACCATTAATCTGCCTAATCCCATCGATCTGCACCCAGACCATGGCCCTCTTTACACCTCCCATCCATGCAACTATCCAAATTTGTCTAAAATGTTAAAATGAACCGCACATCCCACATCTTATTTACATCTTTACTGCAGGTAGATGAGCAAAACTGGACATAATACTCCTATTGAAGGGTCTCGGCCTGAAATGTCGACTACCTACTTCCATAGATGCTGCCTGACCTACTAAGTTCCTCCAGCATCTTGTGTGGGTTGCTTTGGATTTTCAGCATCCGCAGACCACATGTTTATAATACTCCAAATTAGGCCTCACCAACATCTTATGCAAATTCAACATAACATCCCAACTTCTGTACTCTTGACACATTGAAAGCCATTGAAAACCACACTCCTCGGTGCCCTACCGCTCCCTGTGTAAGACCTACCCTGGTTGGTCCTCCCAAACTGCAACACCTCACACTTGTTTGCATTAAATTCAATCTAACATTTTTCAGCCTATTTTTCCAGCTGTTCCAAATTCCATTGCAAGCTTACTTAGGATTCACTACACCCCCAATATTGGTGTCATCCACAAATTTGCTGATTCAGGTTGTCACATTGCCATTCAGATCATTGATATAGATGAAAAAAAAACAACAGACCCAGCACTGATCCCTGCAGCATACCACTAGTCACAGGCTTCCAGTCAGAGAGCCAATCACCTGCTATCACTTCCATGCTTCTCCCGTAAAGCCAATGTTTAATGTAATCTACTACCTCATCTTGAATACCAAGTGAGTGAACCTTCCTGACAAACCTGCCATGCAGGACCTTGTCAACTGCCTTCCTAAAGTCCATGTAGACAACACCCACTGCTTGCTTTCATCAACTTTTCTGGTAACTTCCTCAAAAAAACTCTATAAGATTGGTTAAACACAATTTAACACACATAAAGCTGTGTTGACTATCCCTAATCAGTTGAAGTATTCATATATCTGGTACCATAGAATATCTGCCAATAACTTTCCCACTGCTGACATCAGGCTCACTGGCCCGTAATTGCCTGCCTTATTCATAGCTTGAACAATGGAACAACTTTAGCTGTCCTCCAATCCTCCGGCATCTCACCTGTGGCTGAAGATGTTTTAAAAATCTCTGCAAGGGCCTTTGCAATTTCTGCACTAGCCTCCCACAGGTTACAAGGGAACACCTTGTCAGGCCCTGGGGATTTATCTTGCCTTAAGATAGCAAACACCTCCTCCTCCTCCTCCTTTATCTGTATAGGGTCCATGAACTTGCAGATGCATTGCTTCACATCTATAGACTTTGTCCATCTTCCGAGTAAATACAGATGCAAACGTTCAATTTAAGATCTCTCCCATTTATTTTGGCTCCTCACATAGATGACCAGTCTGATCTTTGCGAGGACCAGTTTTGTCCCTTGCAATCCCTTTGCTTTTAATAGATCTGTAGAAGCCCTGAGGATTCTCCTTCACCTTGTCTACTAGAACAACCTCATGCATTCTTTTAGCATTCCTGATTTACTTCTTATGTTGCCTTGCACTTCTTATACTCCTCAAGTATATCAATTGCTGCTATGCACCTCCTTTTTCTTAATCAGAGCCTCAATATCTCTTGAAAACCAAGGTTCTCTAAACCTGTTATCCTTGCCTTTTATTCTGCCAGGAACATACAAACTCTGTACTCTCAAGTTTTTACTTTTGAAGGCCTCCCACTTATCAAGTACATGTTTGCCAGAAAACAACCTGTCCTAATCCACACTTGCCAGATCCTGTCTGAGAGCATCAAATTTGGCCTTTCTCCAATTTAGAATCTTAAACAGAGGACAGGATATATCCCTTTCCATGATTACCTTGAAAATAATGGCATTATGATCACTAGATGCAAAGTGTTCCTTACATAAACTTCTATCATCTGTCTTGTCTCATTTCCTAACAGGAGATCTAGTATCACATTCTCTCTGTTGGGACTTCTATATACTGATTAAGGCAACTTTCTTGAAGACATTTAACAAACTCTTTCCCATCCAGCGTTCTTACAGTATGGGAGCCCCAGTCAATAGGTGGAAAGTTAAAATCACCTACTATCACAATCTTATGTTCCTTGCAATAGTCTGCAATCTTTCTATGTTTGCTCTTCTACATCTCACAGACTGTCGGTTGGTCTATAATATGATCTCATTAACGTGATCAAATCTTTCTTATTCCTCAGTTCTACCCATAAAACCTTACTAGACAAGCTCTCCAAACTGTCATGACTGAGCACTGCCATGACATTTTACCTGACTAGTAATGTTACCCCACCCTTAATCCCTCTTGCTCTATCACATCTAAAACAATGGAACCCTGCTACATTCAGCTGTCAGTCCTGCCCCTCCTGCAACCAAGTCTCATTAACGGTTACAAAGTCATAATTCCTCAGGATGATCCATGCCCCAAGCTCACCTGCCTTTCCGACAATACTACTTGCATTGAAATATATGCAGCTCAGAAGGTTAGTCCCATGCTCAGCCTTTTGATTCCTGACTTTGTATGTAGGCTTAACAACATTTTTATCCACAACTGCTCCTCTGTCTGACCTGGCACTCTGGTTCCCATTCTCCTGCAACTCTAATTTAAGCCACTCCTGTGCAGCAATAGTAAACCTTCCTGCTGGGATATTACTCCCTCTCCCTTTAGATTGGGTGTAGACTATCCTTTCTGTGTAGGTCCCACCTTCCCTGGAAGAGACCAATGATCCAAAAACCTGAAGCCTACCAGCTTGTTCCATTTCCTTAGCCGTGTGTTAAACTGTATAGAAACATAGAAATCCTACAGCACAATAAAGGCCCTTCGGCCCACGAAGCTGCGCCGAACATGTCCCTACCTTGGTTATTATCCAGGGTTACCCAAGCTCTCTATTTTTATAAGCTCCATGTACCTAACCAGGAGTCAAAGAACTTATCGTATCTGCCTCCACAACCGTCGCCGGCAGCCCATTCCATGCACTCACCACTCTCTCTGTAAAAAACCCGTTCCTGACAGCTCCTCTGTACCTACTTCCAAGCACCTTAAAACTATGCCCTCTTGTGCTAGTCATTTCAGCCCTGGGAAAAAGCCTCTGACTATCCATACGACCAATGCCTCTCATCATCTTGTACATCTCTATCAGGTCACCTCTCATCCTCCGTCATTCCAAGGAGAAAAGGTAATGTTCACTCAACCTATTCTCATAAGGCATGTTCCCCAATCCGGGCAACATCCTTGTAAATCTCCTCTGCACCCTTTCTATGGTTTCCATAACCTTCCTATAATGAGGCGACCAGAATTGAGCACGGTACTCCAAGTGGGGTCTGACCAGGGTCCTATATAGCTGCAACATTACCTCTCGGTTGCTAAACTCAATCCCATGATTGATGAAGGCCAATGCACCATAGGCCTCCTTAACCACAGATTCAACCTGCACAGCAGCTTTGAGTGTCCTATGGACTCAGACCCCAAGATCCCTCTGATCCTCCCCACTGCCAAGTGTCTTACCATTAATACTATATTCTGCCATCAATTTGACCTACCAAAATGAACCTCTTCACTTGTCTGGGTTGAACTCCATCTGCCAATTCTCAGCCCAGTTTTGCATCCTAGCAATGTCCCACTGTAACCTCTGACAGCCCTCCACACTATCCATAACACCCCCAACCTTTGTGTCATCAGCAAATTTACTAACCCATCTCTCCACTTCCTCATCCAGGTCATTTATAAAAATCATGAAGAGTATTCCAATCTGTGGCCTCTCTAGCATGTAGCACAGATAGCAATCCTGAGATCACAACCCTGGGGGTCCTGTCCTTTAACTTAGGATCTAACTCCTTGAACTCATTTTGTAGGATCTTGTCACCCTTCCTACCCATGATATTGGTACCAACGTGGACCACAACCTCTGGCTGCTTGCCATCCCACTTAATGCTGGGACTTGATCTGAGATGTTCCTGATCCTGACACCTGGGAGGCAACAGTTCTTTTAGGCATCTTGTTCTCATCCAGAGAACTTCCCTTCTGTTCTCCAAATTGCTGGAAATTAGAAGGATGGGGCGGGGGGGGGGGGGAATCTCATTGAAACCTTTTGACTGTTGAAAGGCCTAGACATAGTAGATGCGGAAAGGATGTTTCCCATGGTGGGGGTGTCTTGGACAAGACGGCATGGCCTCAGAATAGAGGGGCATCCATTTAAAACAGAGATGTGGAGAAATTTCTTTAGCCAGAGGATGGTGAACTTGTGAAATTTATTACCAGGCAGCTGTGGAGGCCAGGTCGTTGGTTGTATTTAAGGCAGAACTTGATTGGATATGATATGGTTACACCATGACTGAATGGCGGAGCAGACTCAATGGACCGAATGGCATAATTCTGCTCCTATGTCTTATGATTTAAATCAACGAATCGCCTATCAGTGCCAGAGACCTGACTGGTATGGCTGTCCTCTGCTAGATCATCTCCCACAACAGTATTCAATTTGGTATAGCTGTTGTTGAGAGGAACAGCCACAGGGGTACTCTGCACTGGCTGTTTATCCCCTTTTCCCATCCTGATGGTCACGCAGTTACCTGTGTCCTGCACTTTGGGTGTAACTATCTCCCTGTCCACCCCTCTGCCTCCCAATTGATCCGGAGTTCATTCAGTTCCAGCTCCAATTCCTTAACACGGTCTGTTAGCTGGATGTACCTCTTGTAAATGTAGTTATCAGGGAGACTGGAGGTCCGTTTAAACCTAACCTCTTGTTATTGGCACTTGCTAAGTGCATAAGATTCCTTTTTCATGGAAAGTGACTGGATTACTTGATCTGCTATTGTGTCAGTCTACACACCCCTTCATAACTTCATTCATTCATTCTTCAAGGTCCTGAGAAAAGTGGTTCTGCCTTTGTGCTCCAAGTTGGTTTGCATCTCTTGTTCCTCAGAGTACTGAGCGAAAAGTTTCTTTGTGATTTAAACAGATGTTTAGAGAAATTCCCATCTTCGTGTGCAAGTGTACTTCACAGATTTGAAGAGAGCAGCATTACTCCTGAGATGTGGCGATACAGGTTGGCACGTTTTCTCTATTTAGTGACGCCTGAAGGTTTTTTAACAGGAATCACTGGTAGGAATGCTGCCAAAATACTGGGGAACAGTGGGACCCAAGTTACCCTATCTCAAATCAGCATAAGATCTCTCTTCATATTAATACAGTAGCATGCCAGGTGGTGCTGTTACCCTCTGAACCATCTGGGGAGTTATTGCATTTCTGTTAAGTATCAATCACCATTTGAAATTTAGCACTCCAGTAACTGTTTTCAAACAGCATTTGACTTGCACATAAGTGTGAAGCCTTACAACAGAGAATGGCACTGTCATTTGCCATCTCAGGCTAAAAGGGACATTTTCATAATCACATAACTTTTAAAGAGAGGTTACTGAGTACAAAGGGTTGTTACAGGGGGGTCAAAGGAGATTCACAAAAATGATTCCAGGATTGAACGGCGTCTCATATGAACAGCGTCTAATGACCCTGGGCCTGTACTCACTAGAATTCAGAAAATGAGGGGTGACCTAATCGAATGGTGAAAAGCCTTGGTACAATGAAAGTGGAGAGGATATTTGTTGTGGTGGAAGAATCTAAGACCAGAGGACACAGTGTCAAAATTGAGGGGTGTCCTTTGAGAACACGTGTGGAGGAATTTCTTTAGCCAGAAAGTGGTGAATCTGTGGAATTCATTGTCACAGGCACGTTTTCATGTGTATTTAAATCACAGGCTGATAGATTCCTGATTAGACTGGGCATGAAGGGATACGGAAAGAAGGCAGGAGATTGGGGCTGAGAGGGAAAATAGATCAGCCATGATGAAATGGCAGAGCAGACTCGATAGGCCAAATGACCTAATTCCACTCCTATATCTTATGATCTTATGGTCAAATAGACTATTGTGTTCCCTGTATTACAACAGTGGTTCTATTTCAGATTCATTTCAATGATGGTGAAGTAGTTTTGTATGTTTTGACAGGAATGAAAAAAGTCATCACAGTACTGCAAGTCTTTCTGAATGCTTCTTTTCCATTTGCTCTGTAGAAATATCCAGTCTCTCTCATTTTCTGGATCTTTCACTGTAGCCCTGCAAATGTCCATTCAATTTTCTTTTGAAATCATCAATAATCTCCACTTCTGCCAGACTATTAGGTGCCAAATTCCAGGTTGTGATCACTCAACTTAGAATGGATTTATTTAGCTCATCTCTCATATCTTTTGCTCAACCTTAAAACTGTGTTCATGAACATTTGTGGCATCAGTGAAAAGGAACAGATTTTCTTTGTTTACTTATCTAAACCTATCACCTTGACAATGATAAATATTCAACATAGTTTATAGTAATTTTTCATTACATAAGTGTAAAGGAGAACAAAATGATTGTTACTCTGGTGGTGGGGTGAGTTAATGGGTGGAGGTGTTAATCAGCTTGAGCTTGGGGGAAGTAACTACTTTTGAGTCCAGTGGTCCAAGCAAGGTTGTTACATTGTCTCTTTCCAGATGGGAGTAGTACAAATGGACTATGAACAGCATGGGTGACATTGCTGACCTTTTTCCAAAATATCATGAAGGATCCTACTGTCTTTCACATGAGTGGTCCAGATTCCGTTCATTTCACAGCCAGGGATCAATGGATGATAAATGTTCTGACTTGTCAAAATAAAACTTCTGGCTTTTTTTTGCATGAGTTGTTTCTTTCTTATGAACCAAAGACTGGCTGTGAAATCACCGAAAATGGGCCAGTCATGTGGAAGACTTGCGAGTGCCAAACGTTAGAACATACGGGGTAACACTGGCAGGATAATTATTTATAAAAACTGTATAAAAAGTACAGAGGAAGAGCCATGATAAACATGGAAACATAAATCTGTTTCATTTATGGCAGATACACATATTCATTAATGCAAATATCTAATCAGCCAACAAATGGCTGCAGCTCAATACATAAAAGACATGATCAAGAGGTTCAGTTGTTGTTCAGAATGCAGAAGAAATTTGATCTAAGTAAGTTTGAATGATCGTTGGTGCCAGAAGAGGTGGTTTGAGTAACTCAGAAACTGCTGATTTGCTGGGATTTTCATGCATAACAGTCTCTAGAGTTTACAGAGTATGGTGCAAAAGATGCACCAAAAAAAATCCAATGAACAACAGTTCTGTGGGCAAAATCGCTTTGTTATTGAGAGAGCCTAGAGATGTTCAACCTGACAGGAGGTGATAGTAACTCAAATAACAATGCATTACAACAGTGGTATGCAGAGGAATGTCTTTGAATGCACAACACATTGATCCTTGAAGTGGACAGGCTACAATGGCAGAAAACCACAAAAATATAATCAGTGGCCACTTTATTAAGTACAGCAGGTACTGTACATTAAGTGCTGACATAAATAACAGTAGCTGCAGTGCAGCAAAGCCAAGGGAAGTGATACACAATAGTGACTACAAACAGGTTGCATTGTTCACTTCTTCAGTATACCTAACATCCATGCTAACTCACTCAATGCTATATCAGAAGAACACCAGGGGCAATATTCCAAGCCCCCATCTCCCCAGGAAGGAAATATTGGCATTTGCAAAGGCTGAACGGAAGAGAAGAAAGAGAAGCCTCCCACTGTTGAGCAAGCCTTCCTGTTCACTGGTACTGACAGTGTGATCACACCAGATGAGACTGTACTGAACCACAGGCTGAAATATGATGACAAGATGAGTTAATAGTACATCAGGATACTCCACCGTATTCACATGAAAATCTTTTTTATGTTAAATGAATCACCACACTCTACTTCAGAATACACAACATCACAGGGAGCAGGGAGAGTAACTGTACTCATTTCTACTCTTGGAAAATGAGTTAGCAGTGCCAGCTGTGACTTTTGGCATAGCACAAATAAATTAAAATATCAGCCCAAGGCACGATCTTAGCATCATCGCCACAAGTTACAAAAACAACAATCCCTTCCCAAAGACAAAACTGTAAATGATTAAAATCCTAGGGAATGCTGTCAGATGAATAGAACGTTTTACTACTAAAATAATGGGGATATTCATTGAGAGCTTGGTTCTGAAGCATGCTGCACTTGCTGTGAGCCAGTGTAAATGGTGGCAAATTCGATAAATTAGACAAATCTGTTTACTCAACAGTTTAAAGGGCTTTGATATACAGTATAGTGGGCGAATAACATCAAAGAGGAACTAATAGTGAATAGTATATGAAGTGAATTTCTTTTTTCTTTAACCTCCAATGAAGTCTATTGCAGAGTATAGATAAAAACATACGATACAGGAACTCAAACAACATGTATCAAATTTATTCAGATGCTTCACTCAGACTGCTGATGTGCATAGTTAAACAATGTGACATAATGATCTGTATGATCAAACATATTTCTGTAATTACATACATGACATAATTTAGAAATTTTACAGCTAGTCAATTTACAGATGTTCTCAATGCCTGAGCATTTTGCAGTGGCACTAATGTTACTTGATCTGAATTCATGCATTTTCCTGAGATTAATGGAGCATCATCTGTCTCTGGACTCAAACACATGGTCTCGTCTTGACTTTCCCTAGAAATATTACACTTTGGTTCCCTTAGAATAATTGTGTGGTTTATGTCAGAAACAACTTTGAGCTCACAGGTATCAATAATCTTCCAAATATTACTCTTGAGAAAAGCAGTCATTGGGACTTCTCAAAATCTCTCAACAATCTCAGGAGGTAATTCTTAAACAACATATCCCAATTATTTCCCCAATATCCCACTTTCTCATCTCCAATTTGCTAAAAATCTATCATGAAGACTAATCCTTTCTCGTTGCATATTCCTTCAACTGTATTTCCTTCACTTTCGACTGAAAGAGACTTTACCATATCCTAAACCACTTGTGCATTATTAATTCTGAATTAGTTATCTGACATTCCGGGACATAGCTTCAGAATAGAGGTGGCCCATTTAAAATGGCGATAAAAAGGAATTTATTTTATGAGATGGTTGTGAGTCTTTGGAAATATTTACTCATTAAGCATTGTTTGAATAGATTTGAGATATTTGAACTAAAAAGAATTGGTAGATGGGACCATATTCAAGGATTCAACTTCAGATCTGAACGAATATGCCACAGTCATCACCAATTGAGTGGATAAGTGTGTGCTTTTGAGAATATAGCTAATTTTCCTGAGCCAAAAGTCTTGCATGAGGGCTAGATCCATGGTGTTCAAGAATGGCAATTTGTATCCTACAAGAAGTCCAAGGAAGGTCATCATGAGAGTGAAAAGGCAATTCCACAGGATATTACAGACACGATTGGATGTATGTTTGCTACAGCAGGGATTGCATGCCATTACTTCATCCAATTCAAAGCCACATTAATGGCAGTGATGCTTTAGTCACCAATGATCTCAGCATTTTCTATGCATGCCTTGGAAGGTGAGTAAGGACAGCAATTATCCTGCCCAAGAAGAGCTCACTTCTTGAAGGGCCATCAACAGAAAACACTCATATCGATTGGAATGAAGTGCTTTGAGAGGCTGGTTATGAAAAGAATTAACTCCTGCCTCAGAAAGGAACTGCAGATGCTGCTTTCCTGTATGCCTGTACAAATTGTTGTCACAGGAAAGTAGCAACAGGGACCCCCACCAGTCAGGCCATACTCTCCTCTTGCAGCTGTCATCAGGAAAAAGGTACAGAAGCCTCAGGACTCACACCACTAGGTTCAGGAACTGTTATTACCCCTCAACCTTCAGGCTTTTGAAACAAAAGGGATAACTTCACTTGCCCACCACTGAACTACTCCCACAAACTATGGACTCACTTTCAAGGTCTCTTCATCTCATATTCTCGTTATTTATTGCTTGCTTCTTTATTTATTATTACTTCTTTCTTTTTTGTATTTGCACAGTTTATTGGCTTTTTTGCACACTGGTTGAATGCCCAAATTGGTTCACTATTTCATTGATTCTATTATGAATTTATTGAGTACGTCTTCAAGAAAATGAATCTCATGGTTATATTGGGTAACAAATATTACGGTAACTTTGATAATAAATTTACTTTGAACTTTGGGTCTGCTGTAATTTGCCTTGCCAAAAATGGTCTACAATGGATGCAGTCTCACTGCTCTCCATTTTGCTTTGGAGAATCTAAACAGCAGCAAAACATGCCTCATGGTAATGTTTATCGATTACAATTCAGTGTTCAATACCAATCCTGGGTCCAACATATTGATGCAATCATGAAGAAGGCATAACAGCAGCTCTACTTCATTAAAAGTTTGAGGAGATTTGGTATGTCACCAAAAACGCTTACAAATTTCTACAGATATACTATGGAGAGCATTCTGACTGGTTGCATCGCAACCTGGTACAGAGTCTCCAATGCACAGGATCACAAGGGGCTCCAGAGAGTTAGAAACTCAGCCTGTTCTATCATGGGCATAACCCTCCCTGCCATTGAGGGCATCTTCAAGAGACAGTGCCTCAAGAAGGAAGCATCCATCATTAGAGACTCTCACCATCCAGAATTTGCTCTCTTTACATTACTACCATCAGGGATGAAGTCCAAGAGCCTGAAGACCCATTTTTAATGCTTTAAGAACAGCTTCTTTCCCTCGACTGTCAGGTTACTGAAAAGTCCATCAACCCATGAACCCACCTCATTTTTCCATTTTCTGCATTACTTATTTACTTTGTAATTTATAGTAATTTTAAATGTTTTTGCTGCACTATTACCACAAAACAACTAATTTTCCTCATAATAGTGACAATAAACCAACTCTGATGCTGACCAGATATATGCAGGCAGTGCAAGTAAGTAATGACAAGTCCACAATTGGGCAGCCCATATTTTTTTATAAATGGCAGAGAGGTTCAAGGGCCAATTAGCCCACTTTAGCTTTGATCTTACTGTATGTTCTGCAGGAGTGTATCCACTTGAGGAGTGTAATGTTACTCTGGTGCTTAACAGAGATTGTAAATTGGCATCTCACAGTGATATTCCATTGACCTTGCTTAATCGATTTCTTCATTACTTCCTTCACTTTGAAAATGGACCTTTCTGATTCTCGATCTAAAGTTGGTTGATAAGGAGGACTGAAATGGTGCTTCATTTGATCTCTATTAAATTGTTTAAGCTAAAAGAAGGTAAACTGTGTGCCAATGTCTGATATATATTCATTGGGAAGTCTGTGAGTGAAAAAGGTAGATCTTAATCTCTCTATGGAGCATCCTGTGGTGATGCATGACTCAGTATGCTTCACTTGTTAACCATGTCTTTAACCCTTTTCAGCCACTCTCTCTCCAGCAGAGATGGCCCATGCACATAATCAGCCAGAATCAGTCGCCTTACTTTGTGCCCATTGTGGAGAAACGTAAATGTTATTTATTCTAAAGTAATTGCTTTAATCTTTTAAGATCCTGCCAAAGTATGATTTCAATTTTAATGTGGTTTTTGCTGATGGCTTTTTTTCTAAACTGCTGATCATATGCTTCTCTTCTCATGATGGAACATCAATGACTGTGCCAACATTGATATTGATGTCCTGATTTATAAATTTTTTCTTTAATTTCAATTTTTACATTGAGACACTCCCACTGAGAAACTACTTGGGTGTTAATACTTGCAGGCTTGCTCCTGCACACAGAGGTATTGTGAGCTTGCTTTCTTCATTAAATTGAAAGCATCTTGCTCTCTCTCAGTTGACTCCATTGTGCTGAATGATTTCCATAACAAAAGTAGCAAGGTTTTTCAGTGTAAGTTCGTTTGAGATCGTTAACCCACGTGCAAAGTCGTTTTCCTCCAGGAGCACCTGGCATTGACCATAATACCATAACACATAGGAAGAGAATTAGACCATTTGGCCCATTGAGTCTGTTCTGCCATTCTATCATGGCCGATTTATTATTCATCTCAACCACATTCTCCTAGCTTCTCTTCTTTGATGCCTTTACTAATTGAGAACTTATCAACCTTCAATTTAAATATATCCAATGACTTAACCTCTACAATGGATTCCACAGATTCACCATCCTCTGGCTCAAGAAATTTCTTCATAATGCTGTTCTAAAGGGACATCCTTGCAATCTGAAGCTGTGCCCTCTGGTCCTAGACATCCTCACTGGAGGAAACTTCCTCTCCAGAACCTGATTCTGATTCTGATTTTGATTCAATATCCAATGGCACTGGACCAAACTTGTATGGCTCTTACATTAGTTTTTTTGAAGTTGGCTGTTGATCATTGAACCCTGATGGCAAGTTTGAGAGATAGTCAACATAAATTCCTGCCTTCTACAGTTGATGCACTGCCAGCATAGCAACAGCCTTCTTTACCATTGCATCTATCTATAGATATTAAATAGTTAAATTAAATAAGTATTGCAAAAAATCAGAAATAAATAAAAAGTAGTGAGGTTGTGTTCATGGGTTCAATGTCCATTCAGAAATCAGATGGCAGAGGTGAAGAAGCTGTTCATGAATCATTGAGAGTGTGCCTTTAGGTTTCTGTACCTCCTTCCTCATTGTACCAAAGTGAAGAGGTCATGTCCTGGGTGGTGGGGCTCCTTAATGATGGATGCCACCTTTTTGAGGCATCACTCCTTGAAGATGTCTTGGATACTATGAAGACTAGTACCCATGATGGAGCTGACTAATTTAATGACTCTCTGCAGCTTATATTGATCCTGTGCAATACCATTCCCCCACCCCCGGTGATGCAGCCAGCAGAATGCTCTCCACGGAATATCTGTAGAAATTTTCAAGAGTTTTAGGTGACATAACAAATCTGCTGAAACTCCTAATGAAATATAGCTGTTGTCCTGCCTTCTTTATAGCTGCATCAATACGTTGGGACCAAATTAGGTCCTCGGAGCTATTAACACCCAGGAACTTGAAATTGCCTACTCTCTCCATTTCTGATCACTCTATGAGGATTGGTGTGTGTTCCATTGTCTTACCCTTTCTGAAGATTCTGGTCTTACAGACATTAACTGCAAAGTTGTTGCTGTGACATCACTCAACTAGTTGGTATATCTCGGTCCTGAATGTCACCATCTGAGACTCTTCCAACAAGAGTTGTGTCATCAGTAAGTTTACATATGGTATTTGAGCTATGCCTAGCCACACAGTCATAGGTAGAGAGAGTGGAGCAGTGGGCTAAGCACACATCCTTGAGATGCACCAGTGTTGATTGTCAATCAGGAGATATTATTACCAATCCACACAGATTGTGTCTTCTGGTTATGAAGTCAAGGATCCAGTTGCAGAGGGAGGTATAGAGGCATACGTTCTGGAGCTTTTCAATCAGTACTGTCGGAATGATGGTATTAAACGCTGAGCAATAGTCAATAAACAGCATCCTGACATAGGTATTTGTATTGTCTTTGGTGACAGCATCACCACATTTGTACACCACAAGGACCTGATCATGAAGCATACACCACCAACCATTAAAAGGCTCAGCAGTCCTATCTTGGCGGTGAACTTGGACCTTCACTCCAAAGTCCCTCTGTTCCACAACATTCCCCAGAGCTCGATTGTTTACTGTGAAAATCCTACTTTGATTGGACCTTCCAAATGTATGACTTAACTGAATTAATCAGAATCAGGATCAGGTTTAATATCACCAGCGTGAAATTTGTTAACTCAGCAGCACCAGTACAACGCCATATATGGTAATATAGAAAAAATAAATAAGTGATTCAATTACAGTAAGTATCTATATTAAATAATTAAATTTAAAGTAGTGCAAAACAATTTTTAAAAAGCGAGGTAGTGTTCATGGCTCAATGTCCATTTAGGAATTGGATGGCAGAGGGGAAGAAGTTGTTCCTGAATCACTGAGTGTGTGCCTTCACGCTTCTGTACCTCCTTCCTGACAGTAATAATGAGTAGAGGGCATGTCCTGGGTGATGGGTGTTCTTAATAAGAGATGCCACCTTTCTGAATTAAAACTAAATTAAATTCCATTTCTCATTCATCTACACACTTTCATGGATGATAAAGATCCCACAGTGACTCTTGGCCGTTCTTGATGGTATCTATAAACTTAGTACAATGCCTTGTCCATTTTCATCCAAATCATCATTGTCAATGTAAACTTTATGTACTCAGTCAGCTTTTAACATTTGAGAACGTTATTTGTAGAATTTGTAAAATAGAGAATATGAGATGTAGCCAATCTTTTAAAAAGTTTCACTGAAATTGCCTATATGTGCAGTAAAACATACATATGTATGTCTTAAATGCTGCTACATATTAACATTTAGTACAACTATGTATCTGGAGAATACTAAGTACTTTGGTACATGAATCACTGGAAGTTTATGGATTGGTATAGCAAGTAGTTGACAAGGCAAATAATAAGTTGGATATTATAAGAGTTTATACTCTTGGGTTTCCAGCCGGGTACAGATATTAATTTTAACTGGCATTTTGATGACAAATTCTGCCAGCTTCATCAGGAATTTCTAGTCCGATGACATTAATACCCCCATCGATATTCATCATATACGCCAGGAAAGCACTAGATCCTTTTTCAATATGTTGGCTTTTTTTTTGAGAAAGGATTTTTTAGTTTAATATTCTTCAGAGTTTAAACGAATGAAAAATGTTCTCAATGAAATACCCTCATCAGGCCGAAGGGAGTACATTCAGGGATAATCCTTCTGCTGAATGTCTTGTCTTAAACTCAGAGCCACAGTCTCAGATGAGGGGATAAGTCATTCTGCGTTGAGATGGAAAGACATTACTTCACTGAAAGTATGCTGAATCTTTGCAATTCTTGACCAACTCAAGATCAGTCACTTAACATATTCAAGACATTATTCGATATTTTGAATATTAAAAGAGTCTAGGAATATTGACCCTTAGAAAATAGATCAGGTATGATGTTATTGGATACCATGGGGGGGGGGGCTGAATAGTCTCCTTTTGCATCTATTTCATACAATCTTATAAGATGCTGAATCTAGGGGGGTGGTTATAGGACAAACATTGACAAGTGTGATTTCCCCCTGGCATTGAATGGGCATGCTGGGCCTAATAGCTTGTTTTTATTCCTAAATTACTTTCTTATGCAGTTATAATTATGCAGCTAACTATTTTAATGAGAAGAAAGTCACTGCGTGGTTGTAAAAAATTGCTCCAATCCTCTCTTTGCCAGCAGCAACTTAGAGACAAATGGCAAGTGCTTTTCAGAATAAGAGGCCAATATTTTTACACAACTGGAGTGAGTTAATTGTGGGTTAATTTAGATGAGCTTAGCATAATCGAAATCTGAATAAAGACAGAATAAAAGGCGAATTACTAAACGACAGGTGCTGGAAATCTTAAGATTTGCTTTTAATTCCACCTCTCCCCTAAAGGGTCTGCCACTGCTGACAAGGGAGAGGCAGATAATAATAATAACATGCACTACCACTTCCGGCTGTTCACCTTCACCCTTGAGGATGCCCTGCAATCAGTCCGTGACGTCCTGGATCCTGGCACCAGGGAGGCAACACACCATCCTTAAATCCCGCCTGTTGCCGCAGAAACCCTTTTCTGTACCTCTCACTATGGAGTCCCCTACTACCACAGCTCTGCCTGACATCTGTCTCCTCAGCTTTGCTTCAGCGCCAATTTTTGACTCGCAGACCTGTCCGCCTCTTGGACTGGCAGCGTCTTCTGTCCTGACAGCTTCCAAGAGAGTGATGGATTCCAGTTTCCCCAATACTGCTTCTGCATCACCGCAATGTCCTGGTGAAACCTTTCACCATGCTCATCACTGACAGTGCCATGATTTGCAGGGAAGCAGTCAGACGGGAATGCAGAAAATGAATCCTTAGTGACATGTTGCACTTCATGGTTTTGAATGCTTGAAGCATGTTGTCAACCAGCTGCACTTGGCTTAGTGTTCCGTAGTTGCCAAGAAAATTTTCAACATCCTTTTTTCCAGTCCCAATAGAAGTTCTTCGAATTGCTTGTCATTGCTGACCTGTTTGATTTGTGGACCAACAAAAACGCCTTCCTTAATATTGGCATCAGTTATCCTGGGAAACATCCGTCTCAAGTATTGAAATCCTTTATGGACATTTTTGAGTCTCGTGGCAACAGATTCCATCCTGGCAGTCTTGAACCCAGTAATTCTGCTTTTGCAGATAAACCAGGTCATTTAACCCAGATTACATTATCAGATGAGGCTCAACAGACATAAAGGTTTCAAAATCTGTATCAGTATCAGTGTCATTTTCCAGCCCTGGTTTGTGCATCATGGCATCTTTGTCTGCTTAAGCATGCCCAGGCACGTCTAGATGCGACAAAACACTTTTCAGCTTACATTGTGGGCAACATTTTAATTGGCTTGAATTATGAACTGAAATAACAAATATAGGCAATTTTTTTAAAATGGTGCATGATAGGGAAATTTCATGGTGAGTGGCATGATCAGCAGCCTAAATACATAAAATACACTCAAAAAAGTTCAGGAAACAACATATTTGTTGTCTAGTGCTATTTGTAACTTATGGTGCCTTTGTATTTGAGTTTGATCCATATAGGTTAAAAAGGAATATAAAAGTGGCACCACAGGTATTCTCATCTTTTGTTCCAATTGCTCCCTGAGAAATGTAACATCCACCAGAATAGCAAACCACACTTCGAGTAATCAAAAAATCAAGGCAGAGCAAAATGTGCAGATATAAGGAAGATTTTCTTCGTTCCAAGTGATATACTGTATGAAAGCAGAGGCAAAAATGAAATGCAGTCAGATGGCAAATGTGAGAAAAAAGGATGAATGAACTTGAATTAGCTTTTTCTCATGGTAACATTTCTTACATCCTGCTGTTATAGTGCTTCCTGCAAAATATAACATCCCACTGTGAAAATCAGCCACATCAGGTTTGACAGCCACTTTGGAAGTTCAATGAAATACCAAGTGTTCATAAAAAGGCATGGAAAATAACTAAACTAAGGCAAAGGTTGCTATTTTAGGCATAAATTCCCAAAATACTGAATTTCTCGCCGCCCCTTCATACAATTTGATGGCAACACCAAGTGCCATTGATGGTCTAATTAAAACCCTTAACTACACCACTGGAATTGTGGCAGCTTAACAAAACCACAGTTATGTTGCTTTCCCTTTTGCTAGACACTGCTTGCTAACAGAAATGCTTCAAAAGCTGTTGTGACAGATTAACGCCCAGCATTTGACGATCAGTGTGTCAGCAACAGGATGAGTTTTGGTACTTTTGTAATTACTTAATCAGTTTTACATGAGACAATTTAAAATTCAAAAAGGAGTTTCTCATATGAGGAGACACCAAATATTTTGTTTCCACCACATTCTTTCGAACTTCAGGAAGTATGACCTATTTATTGGCTTCTTTAAAATAGTATAACATCAGAAGGCAATAATAAAGACCTGCCCTTGTTCTCTTTGGACCATCAGTAACTGTGATGAACATAATTGTTTCCCGAAGTTGTTCATTTTTTTCTGACTAATAATAAGACCATAAGATATAAGAGCAGAATTAGGCCATTTGGCCCATCAAGTCTGCTCGTCCATTTCATCATAGCTGATCCATCTTCCCCTCTCATCCCCAATCTTCTGCCTTCCCCCTGTATCCCTTCATGCCCTGATTAATCAAGTATCTATCAACCTCTGCCTTAATATATGTAAAGACTTGGCCTCCACAGCCGCCTGTGGCAGCAAATTCCACAGATTCACTACTCTCTGGCTGAAGAAATTCCTCCTCTTCTCCGTTCTAAATGGTAGTCCCTCTATTCTGCGGCTGTGCTCTCTGGTCCAAGGTCCCCCCACTATAGGAAACATTCTCTCCACATCCACTCTATCAAGGCCTTTCAACATTTGATAGGTTTCAATGAGATTCCCCCCGCCCCCACATTCTTCTGAACTTTAGTGAGTACATGCCCAGAGACATCCTTTCCTAGATAAGGGGCCCAAACCTGCTCACAATACTCCAAGTGAGGCCTCACCAGTGTTTTATAAAGCCTCAACATTGCATCCTTGCTTTTGTATTCTATTATATTGTTTCCCAAATTTGTTAATTTTTTTTCTGACTAATAATGCACTGATTGATTATTTTACTTTGTCAAGTCAAGTCAAGTCAAGTCACTTTTTACTGTCATTTCAACCATAACTGCTGGTACAGTACATAGTAAAAACAAGACGTTTTTTCAGGACCATGGTGTTTATCAACACAGTACAAAAACTAGACTGAACTATGTAAAAAACAACACAGAAAAAAACTACACTAGACTACAGACCTACCCAGGACTGCATAAAATGCACAAATCAGTGCAGGCAATACAACAAGTAATAAACAGGACAATAGGGCAGTAAGGTGTCAGTCCAGGCTCTGGGTATTGAGGAGTCTGATAGCTTGGGAGAAGAAACTGTTACATAGTCTGGTCATGAGAGCCCGAATGCTTCGGTGCCTTTTCCCAGACGGCAGGAGGGAGAAGAGTTTGTATGAGGGGTGCGTGGGGTTCTTCATAATGCTGTTAGTTTTGCGGATGCAGCATGTCGTGTAAATGTCCGTAATGGCAGGAAGAGAGACCCTGATGATCTTCTCAGCTGACCTCACTATCCGCACATTCAGACAGGTTGTTGGCTCTTCACCAGTCCCGTTAGCTGCGGCACCTCCTCTCTGTAAGCTGACTCGTCGTTATTGCTGATGAGACCCATCACGGTTGTGTCATCGGCGAACTTGATGATATGGTTCGAGCTGTGTGTTGCAGCACAGTCGTGGATCAGCAGAGTGAGCAGCAGTGGACTGAGCACACAGCCCTGGGGGGCCCCCCTGCTCAGTGTGATGGTGTTGGAGATGCTGCCTCCGATCCAATTACATGAGGTGAGATTAAGCAGACTGTCCCCATACTCCCATTAGATGAGAAGGAATAAGGACAATTTCATTGAAATGAACTAAACTCATTAAGAGATAGGTTGAGTAGATTTGGGGATGACATTTTCCTTGATTGGGTTGTCTAGAAGTAGAGTCACAATCTCAGAAAAGTGACTGGTTATTTAGTTAAACAAGATATTTTGCCATATACAGGGAAGTGAATCCCTAACATTTTTTATCCAGTCAGTGGTCTGGGGAGGCTCAGTCTTCAGCCCATCAAGACAAGAGTTCTGATTCTTAGATATAAGGGAGTCAAGGAATGTGAGAAGTTAGTTGATGTAATGAACTTGTTGAATGGTGAAGCTTTTATGAAGGGCCCAATTGCTGCTTCCTGCTTCTATTTCTTACATTCTTACAGTGGACAGTCAACCTGGTTGGGATAGCAGATAAACTGAGCACGATCTGGGTGAGGCCCTTTTCTCATTATTACCATCAGGAAGAAGCTACAGGAGCCTAAAGCCACACTCTCGATGTTTTAGGACCAGCTTCTTCCCCTTCACCATCATATTTCTGAACAGAAAACGAACAAATGAACACTACCTCGCATTTTATTTGCTCTCTTTTTGCACTACTTAGTTTTTAAAAATACAGTGTATGTCTTATTACAATTTAAAGTATATTTATGTATTACACGGCACCGCTGCCGCAAAACAACAAATTTCACAACATATGTCAGTGATAATAAATCTAATTCTGATTTGGAATCTAAAGTACCTCGATTGCAAAGCTATCCGCCCTTTGTGCAGCCAGTGTAGTTTCTTGTAATGAGGGCAAGAGAATGCACTAATTGGATTGCTCTTCCAGAAGAACTTGAAATTGAGATGAATGGTTCCTTCAATGATGTATCATTCTGTAGTAAAAATATCTTTTTCTGCTGCAAATGCACCTGCAACTCAGACCTTTCCAATGTTTTAGTTGCCAGTCACTAATGGACTTGTTCAGTGCCAAATAGCCGGGGTCACTCTGAAGCCCCATGTGACCCCTCCATAGCCAAGGGGAAATTTGCAAACCCTATGTATCCACATCAAATTATTGAAACCCTCCAATAATTCAGCCTCAGGGTCAGTTTCTTCTACAGGTAAGGAATTAGATCGCTGAGAAAGAAAACACGTACAGAGTGTGCTATACTAACATCTAGCTGAGCAATTACATTGAATGATTTTGCAACATTAACTATTAACTGCTAAGGTTTATGGTGATTTAGAAAAAAAAATAAACTGAATACTTTATTAGGTGCCTTTTAAGCAATGAATATTATAAATTCTTGAGCCACAATTTAAATCTGCATCATATCAATTTCTAACCATTCTAATTAGTACTTAAGCCTGTACTTATTGCATGGCACTGCGGAAATAATAACACAACACATTCTGTCACAGTAACATAAACAAGCACTTAAGACTGGAAATATTGACCTAGGAATTCATCAGCCATAAAATGAATCTGCGTGGGGAATCTGAAATAGTTTATGCCACTCTAGTTCGTGATTTCACTACATGCTTAGGAGGCAGCAATCACAATGCCATCTCCATGACTATAATCAAGTAGGAGTAAACATCTTCTATCTTGCAGGTGGACTATGCATACTCTGAGGGGTTTTGTATTATCTGTCATCTTTCAGGATGCTGCATTCATGTTTCTAGCACTGCCATTTTGATAATACCCAATCTGCAGCCTCTCTTGGCAATGATGCATACTCTGAAGTTAGGACATTTCAATCTTTTGAAGTCATCTGTTACTTCCTCCACTCCAAGGGAGCCATAACTCCTGCAGCATGGCTGCAGCCTCAAGGTTTGCATTACGCAGAAGTGCAAAAATAGGCAAACAGTCCGCAAAAGAGTTTCTTCCTTTTTTTTCATTTCTTTCTTTTCTTTTCAAGGTGGCTGGGGGCCTGCTGGAGTCTGCGATCTACAGCTGCAGCTCAAACTACGGTTCTCCACTGGTGGTGGGTTCTCGTTCTTGGACTCATCATGCGGTCTGATGTTTTGATATCTCCAGGTGCGACCTGGAAGACATGTGCCTTCGGGGTGCGGCCCTTGGACAACTCAGTTTCTCACCGATGTCACCAACTGAAGCGTCATGGAAAATTGAAACACTGAGATAGAAGGTGGCATGCACTGCTGTCAGAAGGCTCCTGCACTCTCTCTCTCTCTCTCTCTCTTTCTCTTGATGGTGATTGAGAGTCTGTTGGTCCTTGATTCAGGGTCTTGGAGCAGCAACACAGAAGATTATAACATTGAAATTGCTTGCTGTTGATGTCCGCTCTTGCTGTTGCAGGAGCAATCTCTCCCTTCCTCGCTAATGCGAGAGAACCTGTCTGAGATTCTGAAGTGTTGGAATGGACAGTAGTTCTTGATTTACAGTGGATCATGGTCTCTTTGGAAGCTTTGCCGTCGCATGTGGTGGGTTGGGGGATTGATGCTTTTACTGCTGCTTGTGTGTGGGAGGGGGATGGGGCTTTGCGGTTTGTCATTCACTCTTTGTTTCTTACCTATTTTGTCTGCAGAGAGTAAGAATTTCAGGTTGTACACTGTATACGTTCTCTGATATAAAATTGAATCATTTGACCCTAGAATAAATCAGGCACTAAGCGAATCCATAAATGTGAATGGTCACAACAATATATTAACTGAATGGACCAAATGCTTACTGAGCAAGTCAATTTGTTTATTTATGATGCTGCCTGGCCTGCTGTGTTCCACCAGCATTTTGTGTGTGTTGTTGTTTGAATTTCCAGCATCTGCAGATTTCCTCGTGTTTGTTTATTTATGGTTGTCATGATTTAAACTGAAAAAGGATGCTGGAATGATCACTACAGAGAGGAAAGCTCTGAAATCTGTGCTAGGAATTCAGGGTTTCTTTTATTCCAGCATCTCATATTTTGTTGCAGGCATCCATTTTGTTCATGGTGGCACAGGGCAGATATTTCAGCAGTGGTGGACTTTAGTGAAGGTCAGGTTGGGTAACAGGGGATCTGCTTTTATTGATTTGTCTTGAACATGGTGGCAAGACTTCACAAAGTAAAGTATTAATTCAGTTCCTGGTCTGAGACACTTACTGGTCACTGTTAATCTGCAAGACATTAGTGGTGCAATAGGTAATGGCAATGCCAATGTCAAGGAAGATACAGTTCTTGACATTGATGGTCTTTGCTGCGTGACAGTTCAGCACGAAGGTTGGAAATGACTCAATGTTTCAGATCCACTGTGGCTAGCCCTTCCTGCATCTTGAGATGGGATGCCTCCCTGTTGCTATTCTGGCAGAGTGCAGTCCTTAATTGAAAAGAGTAGAATGGGTTAGTAGGTCCACAGAACATTGTGGGCTGAAGGGTCTGTACTGTGCTGTAATGGTCCATGTTCTACTGAATATTCTAAAGCTTCTTGCAAGACCAATTTAGCTAGTTACGTTCTTCACCTCACTCAAATTGCTTCAAAAAAGGCAATGCTATTAAGGACCTTGTCTTTTTTGTGGAAATTTGAAGAGAGATCTTAGGCTCCAAGTTCATACCTCTCTGAAAGTGGCTAAGATAGCATGGTAAAGAAGGCATATGGCATGTTTGCCTTTAATAGTCAAGGCATTGAGCTCCAAAGTCAGGAAATTATGTTGCAGCTTCATAAAACTAGTTAGACCGCATCTGGAGTATTGCTTACAGTTCTGGTTGCCCTACTGTAGGAAGGATGTTGAGGCTTCAAAAAGAATGCTGCCTAGATTAGAGGGAATGTGCTATAACACATCCCCTGGATCTGAAACATTGAGGTTAAACAAACTTGGGTACTTTTCTCTGGAGCAGCAGGGGCTGAGGAGATATCTGATAGAGGTTTATAAGATGATGATAGGATAAACAGACAGCATCTTTTTCCTAGGTTCAAAATGTCTGATGTCAAAGGGCATGCATTTAAGGTAGAGGGAGTAATTTCAAAGGAGATGTGAGGGGCACCCACCACTCTCTCTTACACAGAGAAGGTGTGTGCTTGGAATATATAGCCTGGGGTGATGGTTAATACTTTTAAGAGACATTTGGATACGCACATGAATGTGAGGAAAATGGAAGGCTATGGACATTGTGCAAGCATAAGGGATTAATTCAGTTGACTATTTAATTATTAATTTATTTGATTTGGCACATCACTGAGGGCCGAAGGACTTGTTCCTGTGCTGTACTGTTCTTTCTATATAATAATTTTATTTAAAGTTTTGACACCATTCTCTTTTTGAAAGCTACGGATTAGTCTGTCCCCAGCACTATTCAGATGTGAACCATTTAGTCTGTTAAAAATAGTTCATTCGCATATCACCTTTGGTTCTTTTGGTAATCACATTAAATCTCTGTCCTCTTGCTCTTGACTCTTCTGTCTATGGTACGGTTACTCTAACAGCAGGGGAAGAAGGGAGAAAGCAGGCTCATGTAGAGCACAAACATCATTCCTGGACAACTTGAACCAAATCAGATGCTAGTGTCGTACATTCATATAATTCTGAGAAATTCACTGAGTGTGAAGCTCTTCATAAATGCTAAAGCACGGAACAAAATCAAATCTTTTCTTTTTTCAAAGACATAATATTACCTCTATTGAAATGCTTCACTGTTCTGGAAGAGAGTGATTCAGAGATTATTTTAAAAATTATGCAGTGCGTTGCTAGGAGATGAAATGGTTTAGAAGAAACAGTGGAGGAAGTATGATTTGTGTATGCTTTTTAAAATGGAAGTAGACAAATATTTGAAAATTACTTAAATGGCTTTAGGAAGAGCAGGGACTAAATAGATTGTTCCATTAAAGGTGTAACATAAGCAAGATGATACAATTGTGTGTTTCTGTTTAAGAGTGATTTTGAACAGATTTTCATCCTCAGAAGCCAAGCCATCTCATAAGTGGTGGGAGAGGGTTATAGAGCAACAGGTAAATTGAAATGTGAATTAAACAAGTGTGGCCCTTTTTAAAACTGTGGATATCAAGGATTCTGGGCACCAATCTTGAGAATCTGGGCAATTTAGTTGTCACTTTAAACTGTACCAAATGCAGAAAAGCTAGAACTCAGCCAATCACTCTGCAACTGTGGAAAGAGAAACCAGTTAATGTTCTGTTAAAGATCCTTCATTAGAACTGAAAAAGAAAGTGAGAAATCAAGTTAATTTGAGTAGTGGAGGAGATGTGATGGTCAAGGGCTGGAACAAAGGGAATGTCTCTAACAGGATAAAATGATAACTGGAGTTCTTTTGTCCATGCAATGTGTTCTTGAAGTGCATTAGGGTACTTGTTGCTATCACTCTGGAGTAGAAAATGTGAAGGGTTGCAGCCATCAGCCCTGATGAAGTAGTGGCCCAGTGGCCTTACCTCTCCATCCACAAGGGTTCAGTCCTGATTTCTGTGCAGAGTTTGGATATTTTCCCTGTGATCATATGGGCTTCATTCCAGTATCCGGGTTCCTCCCAGTTCCAAACAATGTGAATTAACATGGTAATTGCCAACAATATATTACTCTTGGTGCATGTAAATAGTAAAATCTGAGAGGAATTGATAGGTAGAGGAAGGAGAATGAGATGGTATTAGTGTTAATAGGCACTTGATGATTGGTGTGGGCTAATTGTCTCTCATTCTGTCCTGTAGGACTGCATCAAACCATCGTTGTGAAGAAATTCCTCCTCTTCTCTACCTTAAATAGGGATTCCCTTACTCTTAAGCTCTGCTTGCTGAATTCCTCCAGGAGGAAAACATCCTACCAAAACCAGTCCTGTCAAATACCTTAGAATCATTTCTCATTCTTCTAAAAATCAATGAGTATCAGCCAAATCTGCTCACCATTATGTTAACCTCTTCATCCAGGAATCAACCTCATAAATTACTCTAAACTGCATCCTGTGAAGTATTTTCTTCAGTCAAGATAACAAAACATGGCATTCAAGATGTAATCTCACCATGCTGCTTAGTTATAGCAAACCTTCTCTACTTAAAACATACAGCCCCTTTGTATTAAAGGCTGATATTCTACATATAAATCCTGAGACAGTGATGGCAATTCCTTACCCCTCACAGATGCTATTTGACCTACTGAGTTCCCCAGATTGTGTTTTTTCTCCCAGCAGATTGCTTCTTGCTCTGGATTCTAGCATCAGCAGTCTTGTGTCTAGCATTCTACAACCCCCTTGATCTGCTACTGTAGTTTCATTCAAGGGCACCCAGATCCCTCTGCCTTAGGGCATTTTTTACTCGTCCATTTAAACATGTTTTTTTTTTCACTTTTCCATTTGTTATCCAAAGTGATAATCTTACTTTCCTTCATATTGATACTCCACCTGGTGAATGTTTGCCTGCTTGCATAACCTATCTGTATCCCTTCATTGACTCTTGCATCTTCCTCACGCATCTTTGTCTCGTCAGTGAATGTGGCGACAATTTGCTTGATCTCTTCATGCAACAATTACATAAATTTTGACAGAGAAACAACAGTACTATGAACATCTAAGGAGAATAAAATCAAAGTATTAACAAACAGCTTAAAACATTGACCCTGTTTTTGCTCCCTAGCTATTGTCTGATCTGTACCCTTTTATTTTACATTTCTGTTTGTGGCACTGAAAACTGAAAAATTTTGACATATCCACTAGAAGGGCTAAGACAAATGGACCTTCAAAGGTAGGTGTGTTTCTCTGGTGTCAAAAATGAGAAGCTGAGTGAACATGCATGCCTTTAATCCCCCATCCCTGTTTTCTGTAAAATGAAAGAGTACACAAAACTCACGAGCCATGGATATCTACCAATCAACATAGCATAAATTAAATTCACAATACCTTTCCAATAACAAAACCACACAATGGGCATGTATAACTAGCAATGTATATTCATTACAAAAGCATGTCTTTATTGAATCATTGGATGGCTACAAATTGGTTAGGGATCATAGAATGGAGACCAATTGATCTATCAAGACTGTGCTGACTCTCCTTTCCACCCTATAGCCCTAATTCTGATGTCTTGTCAATCTGTTTTCAACCGCTTATTATGATCCAATTTCTTGATGAAAACAACAATTGACCCCACCTCCACCATATCTGCAAGCAGTAGATTGCAGATTCCAACTAGTTTAAAGAAAGGTCTCCCTTATATTAATTTCACGTGAATTAATGTACGATACCTTCATTATAATGTTCGTTTAAATTGCTTTCTATGTGACTGGGATTTTGTGATACAAGTGAAAATGCAGAATTATTGTGGTATAAATTTCCCATTCATCTATTTTTAAACATTTAATATTCCTTTCTTAAAAGCAACAAATATGGAAAGGTGGGCTAACATTTAATTTTGGAAAGCACAGATTTTATGAGTAACCAGATTTAAATTAAGACGAACTCCCATGGCTACTTCTGAGAACAGCAACCACATCAGCTAAAAGCCATTCTCAATATTGTTATTGTGAACCTCAATCCCATCCAAGCTGTTCTCTTGCACAACAGAGAAGAATGATCTGTCCATTTACTTGATCCATCTTGTGTGTATTTAGATTATTCGACTACTCCAGCCATTGTAGTGTGAAAGGCCATACAGTATATTCTTATGATTTTTGATCCTGAGCTTCTTGAGACATCTGTAGTTTTAACTATATAAATTATCTTTGTTTGTGCGACGGCAACATAGTTATTTTTCTGGCAGCCATGCGAGTAAATGAACAATTTTCTGTGTGCTCAAATGAAAAAAGAAGTGAAATTAAGTAGAGAATCACTCCTGCAGTTACTCTGCACTTGTGACCCTGAACTTCTGATAACCTGCTATTTAATTCACCATCCACTCCCAGTCTGATCTCTTTGTCTGTAGCCTCCTGCATTGTTACAGTAAGGCCCAATATAAGCTCCAAGGAACAACAATTTTCCTTTGGGCACAATATCGAATTCTCCAGCTTCAGAAAATTCGCTCTTCCCTTCTGTTTGTACCTCCGTGGCATCCAGAAATGAATCTGGTGGAAAGCAGGTAGATACTTAAATTTAGGATCAATCCTCAGTTGGTCGTGTTAATGTGAGGAGCCTAGCTTTGTAACTGCCTAAGTTGTAAATTTTGCTTCTGGGAATAGAATCAGCCCCCTCCCCCACCCCCATCAATATGTGCCAGTCAGTGGGTTAGACGTAGAAATGGGATGTTTTTGTAAAATTAAGTACCATCCTCAGCAGGCCAGGCAGCATGTAGGAAAAGGGTACAGTGGCGTTTCGGGCTGGAACCCTTTGGAAGGACCAGAGAAAAAAGCTGAGGAGTAGATTTAAAAGGTGGGGGGAGGGGAAAGAGTAACACAAGGTGATAGGTGAAACCTAGAGGGGAGGGATGAAGTAGGAAGCTGGGAAGTTGATCCATGAAAGAGACAGAAGGCCATGGGAAAAAGAAAAGGGGGGAGGAGCACCAGAGGGAGGTGATGGTTGGGCAAGGAAATAAAATAAGCGAGGGAAAAGGGGATGGGAAATGGTGAAGGGGCGGGGGTGATTGAGGGGCATTACTGGAAGTTTGAGAAATTAATGTTCATGCATCAGGTTGGAGGCTAACCAAATGGACTATAAGGTATTGTTCCTCTAACCTAAGTGTGGCCTCATCACAAAAGTGGAGGAGGCCATGGATATACATGTCAGAATGGGAATGGGAAGTGGAATTAAAATTGTCAGCCACTGGGAGATCTCGCTTTTTCTAGTGGATGGAGCGCGGGTGCTCGGTGAAGCGGTCTCCCAATCTGCGTCGGCTCTCACCAACATACAGGAGGCCAGGAGCAATGAACACAGTATATGACCCCAACAGGCTCACAGGTGAAGTGTCACCTAACCTGGAAGGACTATTTAGGGCCCTGAATGGTAGTGAGGGAGGAGGCATAGAGGCTGGTGAAGCACTTGTTCCACTGGCAAGTGCCAGAAGGGAGATCAGTTGGGAGGGAGGAATGGAGCAGGGAGTCGTGTAGGGAGTGATTCCAGCGGAAAGCAGAAAGTCGGGGTGGGGAGGGAAAGATGAGCTTGGAGGTGGAATCCTGTAGGAGATGGTAGAAGTTTCGAAGAATTACGTGCTGGACGCAGAGGCTGGTGGGGTGGTAGGCGAGGACAAGAGGAACCCTATCCCTAGTGGGGTGGTGGGAGGATGAGGAAAGAGCAGAAATGGAAGAGATGTAGTTGAGGACAGCTTTGATGGTAGAAGGGAAGCCCCTTTCTTTGAAAAAGGAGGACCTTTTCTTCTTTCTAGAATGAAAAGTCTCAACCTGAGAGCAGATATGACTGAGACAGAAAAATGGAGAGATGGGATGGTGTTTTTACAAGTATCAGGATTACTTATCATCTTGAGCTTCTCTCTCTCCCTTCCCTCACCTTTTAAATCTACTCCTCAGTTTTTCCTCTAGTCCTGTTGGAGGGTTTCAGCCCAGAACATTGACTATACTCTTTTCCTAGATACTGCCCGGTCTGCTGAGTTCCTCCAGCATTTTGTGTGTGTTGCTCAGATTTCCAGCATCTGCAGATTTTCTCTTGTTTGTGTTAAGTATCATCCTTTTAGTTTTGTTTAAAGTGGATGCATTCATGTTATTTACTTCTTGAAAGCAGCTTTTAAACTTTTAGTGGCTAATTTAAAGAACTAACAATTCAGAAGGCTGAAAAAAATTTAGTCATTTAAATTGAAAAATCTGAAAGTATGATTGCTGTACAAAACACTTGGCTTACAAATGACCATGGGAGTTGAAAGCACACCATTATTTTGCTAGTCTAGCCCAAAATAACTCGATAGCCATAGTATGAAATGTCTTCTGAAATCTCCAAACAATCTTCCCAATTTAAGGACAATTTGAAATGAGCAGTAAATACTGCTTATGCTCCAACATTACAAACATACTATGGACAGATAAAGAGAAATGTTAGTAACAGGATGGGATTCCCCTGAAAATACTGAGCAGGAAGAAGTGGTTTCTTGAGCTCCCTGTCCCAAAATTACAGCAATTTGCTCAGTTTCGTGTGTGGTCATATCATCAAATGCAATCAACACATCGTCTACATTTTCTTACCTGGTAAAGTCAGTCATTTCCATCATTATCATACACATCTGTTTTGCCAGCACAATTATGTCGTTGCCGCTGTCGTCCCACTTGGCCACTTCGGCATCCAACTTGTTCTTCTCCTGGTGGAAGCTCTCCACTTGCTCAGCAATCTTTGCCTTTTCCTCTTGGGGCAGCTGGGCCATGATGGCCTGTAAAGAAAGACAGATGTTCAGTACTGACAGCTTTCAAATCATACTTCACTGGTGCAGTACAGTGTGGCTGTCTGCATTCACAATTTATCTCCACATAGTTACCTTTGTAGATCTTTGAAAGAAACATTAAATTTCTCAATTTATGATTCAGAGTTCCGTGCCTGAAAATGATAGAGGATCTGTTAATAGCAGGGATGGCAAAATTGGATTTCTGGGCTGAGAAATAGAATGGTGGTGGATCCTCTGAGAACTGATATATTCTTGGAAGTTGTGACTCAATGCTGTAAAACATTGGTTAGGATAAAGCTGGTACATTGTGTAGAGTTCTGGCCATCATTGCATTTGGAGGTCAGAATTGCACTTGGAAAGGTGCAAAGAAGATTCACCAGGATGTCACCTAGGATTTCAGTTATGGGGAGAGACTGGAAAAGTTGAGGTAGTTTCTATTGGAGTAGAAAAGACTGAAGGAGGATCTGATAGAGGCATACAAAATTACGAGGGTCATGGATAGGGTAAATAGCAGTAAACTTTTCCCCATAACAGAGGCATCTAAAAGTAGAGGGCATAGGTTCAGGGTAGCGGGTAAGATTCAGGAAGAGCATTCTCACCTCACAGGTGGATGGACCCTAGAATGCCAAGTTCAAAGTCAAAGTCAACATTGTGCTTATTATCATATACATACCCAAATGCACCATTGCTCAGGTGCAATGAAAAACTCTGCCATTGTGGGGGAAGAGAAGGGAATTTGGTGGGATGAAATATGCAGGTAAGCACTTGAGTCATCAAGGCATAGAAGGTTATGGATCAAAAGCAGGTAAATGAGATTAGTACATGTTGGTTTGGTGGGCGAAATGCCATGCTGTTGTGCTCCATAAATCTCTGATTCTATACCAAGAGAAAGGCTATCTCTGCATACACACTGCATTGTTATTATGAAAGGGCACTAGACTCAAAACCTCACTCAACATCACAGCAGCACTGTTAATGACTGAAAAAGAAAATTCATGGATAAAATATTTAAGATCCACATATATGTGTGCTCTCTAAATGCCCTGCTGATCATCTCCCTCCCTAGTGAGACCACACCTGGACTACTGTGTTCAGTTTTGGTCTCCAAATTTGAGGAAGGACATTCTTGCTATTGAGGGAGTGCAGCGTAGGTTCACGAGGTTGATTCCCGGGATGGCAGGACTGTCATACATTGAAAGATTGGAGCGACTGGGCTTGTATACACTGGAATTTAGAAGGATGAGAGCGGATCTGATTGAAACATATAAAATTATTAAGGGATTGGACACGCTAGAGGCAGGAAACATGTTCCCGATGTTGGGGGAGTCCAGAACCAGAGGACACAGTTTAAGAATAAGGGGTAGGCCATTTAGAACAGAGTTGAGGAAAAACTTTTTCACCCAGAAAGTTGTGGATCTATGGAATGCTCTGCCTCAGAAGGCCATTTCTCTGGATGCTTTCAAGAAAGAGTTAGATAGAGTTCTTAAAGATAGCGAAGTCAAGGGATATGGGGAGAAGGCAGGAACAGGGTACTGATTGTGGATGATCAGCCATGATCACAGTGAATGGCGGTGCTGGCTCAAAGGGCTGAATGGCCTACTCCTGCACCTATTGTCTATTGTCCCTAACTCACAGACACGCACTCATCCTGCACTGGTCACTTTTCGCATTTTATTGCTGCTGCTTCACATACTGCTTGTTTTTGTTATAATAATTAAGGTAACATTATACTGTTCACATGAACATACACTTCACACTTTATGTCAACCTGTCAATCTTCAGGCCGTGCCACTTAGGGACTTGCGCTAATATTATCTTGTGACTGTATGTGCTGGATCGTAACTATATGTGCTGTGTATGACTCCACATACCGTGTTTTGCACATTGGCTGCCAAAGAATAATGTTTCATTCAACCGTATATATGTGTATGGTTAAATGACAATAAACATGAGCTTCAACATATTTGCTTTGAAATTATTTTGAGCTCATACTCACATCATGCAATCTGGAGAACATTAAAATGATGAAAGAATTTATTAAGGATTTTTGAATGTGCTCCTAACTGCAGTTTCCACCAGCCTCCCATGCACAAGTCCCTTGAAAATTGTAAAGAGATGCATTGTAGCGGTAAGGCACAACTGTCAACACTGATGCCTTACAGCTGCAGTGACCCAGCATTGATTCTGACATTTCTCTATAAAGTTTGCAGGTTCTCCCCCTGACAACAAGATGTGCTCTGGTTTCCTCCCACATCCCAATGATGTGCTACTAATTGCATTCAGTGAAGGTAAGTGACAAAAGAATCACAAGAAAAAGAAAGTTGTCAGGCATGTGAGAGAGTAAAGCTGCAGGATGTCAGGGGAGAAGGCGAAGGGGAATCTGACTGATGTGATTGCTTTCTTTGGAATTGGCATGGAATCAATGTTCTTCTACTGTATGTTGTAACAATTGTGTAAGGGTGTAATTTGGCCTATCACCACATCCGACTGAGACCTCTCTGATGTCCTTGTCTACTGGCATTTCAGCCTCATCCCAAGCTAACAATGGTAAATGAATGGATCAACCAGCTTGCCGATTTCAATTCTTTAGTGGTAATCTCTTCCTTAATTACCAGTCTGAAACATTCCAGATCAGGCGTTCTCGCTGGCTATTGTACCTAAATGGCTCTAATGACACAAGTCCTTGAATGTTACTGACATGCAAATTTCCTCATTAACCTCAAACAAAGGAGCAGAATTCAGTCACTTGACCCATCAAGTCTGTTCCACCATTCCATCAACGCTGATTTATTATCCCTCTTAACCCCATTCTCCTATCTTCTCCCTGCAACCGTTGACATCCTCACTAATCAAAAACCTATCAACCTCCACTTTAAATATACCCGGAGACTTGGTCTCCACAGTGAATGAATTTCTGTCTGGCTAAAGAAATTTCTCCTCTTCTCTGTGCTAAAGTGATGTCCTTGTATTCTGAGACAATGCCCTCTAATCCTAGACTCCCCCACTATTGGAGACATCCTCTCCATGTCCACTCTATGTAGGCCTTTCCATATTTGAAATGCTTCAATGAGATCCCCTCCCATTATTCCAAAATCCAGTGTATACATGCCCAGCACCATCAGACACTGGGCATGTCTAATGTTAACCCTCATCATCCTTGTGAACCTCATTTGGACCCTCTCCAATGCCAGCACAACGCAGTCCTTGTATTTTTCTAGTCTTATCTATAAGCAAAGGACCTCTAAAAATGGTTTCCCTTCATACCATCGTTCCCCTCTTTTACCAGGAACAGGTAGTCAGTTTCAAGATACACATAGATGATTCAGTCTGACTGCCCAATTTTATTATTGTTCATCTGTCATCTAGAACAAATAAGCAATAATTTTCAGCTGACATTTGGGAAACCTTAAAATAGTTACTTCACCTTCTAATTTATAAGTCCTATATTGTAACCATTTCACACCCTTGCCCAGTCTGTTTGCAAGACCAGAATTTTACTTCGGCCGAAGTTTCCAATTCAATATTCCCTTAATGATAAAAATTGACTTTCATCTCTGAAACATCGCATCCTTGCATCAGTTCATTTGTGTCCTTGCGATCAGACGAGAAAAAATCACTCTTGGCTGCCTTCTCATACTTCACCCTTCAAAACTTCATCTTATGCAAAACTCCTCTGCTTGTTAAGTTGCATATTATCAAATTAAATCAAATCCAAGATTTTTATATTTTTGTTTCAATCATACTGTAGTTGCATCTTGTTCAGACCCGTGTGACTTGTAACTCAATTTCAGCTCAAGACTCCTCTTAAGTCTAACTTTTAAGCATCTCCCCTTGGCTTCTATCACCTTGGGTGGCCTTGCTTACTGTATATGATTGACATTCATTCTTGAGCCATTAAGAATTTCAGTGGTTTGATACAATCATGTGAAAGCAAAAATGAAGTGCTGACTGAGATTGCTTAAGTGAGATTTGGGCAAAGTATTGCCCTGAATGAAACACAGCCAAGGAAAAAGGGTCAGAACATATTGAATTACCTATTTCACATTAAATTGCGTATTAAGCAGTTGGCTAGGTCAGCTTGTAAATAAAGGTCAGCTAGGTCAGAAAGTAAATATCAAATGTGTCCATGAATTACTACTAAAAGTTAGTTAACAATATAACATCTTGAAATCAGAATGAACCATTTTTAGGAGTGTTAAAACATTGTTGTGTTTATTAATAACATTGAATTGGGGCTCCTCTCAAAAAAAATCATGAATTTGGTCAAATGAAGCTTGAATAGCAGTTCACTCAAAGAGAAATATTATAGGTAGAACTTTGGCTTTGTTTTAACCAAGTATCTTTAACGATGGTTTCCATTCATACTACCACTCCCAAAATCCAGAGATAGAACCTCTTCCTTTCTCTTCTATTAGAAGACACGTAGTCAGTTTCTATGTCCATTCTGATGATACTTCCTATTGTGCATTTATTACAGATGTGTGTTCGCCATTCAAAACACATTCTCCATGGCAGGTATTATATAGGTTGCTGCTGTCTGAGAACCACAAGAGAGAGGGAGAAAATTCATTTCAAACAAAGGTATATGAATTTCAATGACATGTCTAAAGACAAATCCATTTTGTCCAGGTGACTGGGAGACCTGTTAGAGTTCTACCTGAACCATTTGATAGATGAATCACAAAACCCTTACAACGGAGCAGTGAAGAAAAAAAGTGCCATTTCTTCACTGGACATGTCTAGCTTGAGACACATGGCTCTCATCTACAGATACACACTCTGAGACTTATGCAAGCACCTATTCTGTCCACACTACCTAAATGCTCAACCCTTGCTACAACAATCTAACTTCAGAATCAGCTTTATTATCATTGGCATGTAACATAAAATCTGTTAACTTAGCAGCAGCAGTTCAATGCAATACCTAATCTAGCAGAGAAAAAAAAAGTAAATCAATTATGGTACACGTATACTGAATAGATTAAAAAATGTGCAAAAACAGAAATACTGTATATTTTTTAAAAAGTGAGGTAGTGTCCAAAGATTCAATGTCCATTTAGGAATCGGATGGCAGAGGGGAAGAAGCTGTTCCTGAATGACTGAGTGTGTGCCCTCAGGCTTTTCTACCTCCTACCTGATAGTAACAGTGAGAAAAGGGCATGCCCTGTGTGCTGGAGATCCTTAATAATGGAAGCTCCTTTTCTGAGACAACACTCCCTGAAGATGTCTTGGGTACTATGTAGGCTAGTACCCAAGATGGAGCTGAATAGATTTACAACCTTCTGCAGCTTCTTTCAGTCCTGTGCAATAGCCCCTCCATACCAGACAGTGATACAGCCTATCAGAATACTCTCCATGGCACAGCTATAGAAGTTTTTCAGTGTATCGTTGACAAGCCAAATATCTTCAAACTCCTAATAAAGTATAGCCACTGCCTTGCCTTCTTTATAACTACATTGATATGTTGGGACCAGGTTAGATCCTCAGAGATCTTGACACCCAGGAACTTGAATCTGCACACTCACTCCACTTCTGATCCCTCTATGAGGATTGGTATGTGTTCCTTCATCTTACCCTTCCTGAAGTCCACAATCAGTTCTTTTGTCTTACTGACATTGAGTGTCAGGTTGTTGCTGCGACACCACTCCACTAGTTGGCATATCTCACTCCTGTATGCCCTTTCATCACCACCTGAGATTCTACCAACAATGGTTATATCGTCAGCAAATTTATAGATGGTATTTGAGCTATGCCTAGCCACACAGTCATGTGTATATAGTGAGTAGAGCAGGGGGCTAAGCACACACCCCTGAGGTGCGCCAGTGTTGATCGTCAGCAAGGAGGATATGTTATCACCAATCCACACGAATTGTGGTCTCCCAGTTAGGAAGTCGAGGATCCAATTGCAGAGAGAGGTAGAGAGGCCCAGGTTTTGCAACTTCTCAATCAGGATTGTGGGAATGATGGTATTAAATGCTGAGCTATTGTCAATAAACAGCATCCTGACGTAGGTGTTTGTGTTGTCCAGCTGGTGTATGGAGAGCCATTGAGATTGCATCTGCCATTGACTGGCATGTTGGCGTGTGGCCAAGTGGTTAAGGCTTTGGGCTAGCGATCTGAAGGTCGTTAGTTCAAGCCTCTGCCCAGGCAGCGTGTGTGTCCTTGAGCAAGGCACTTAACCACACACTGCTCCTGCATGTTTATAGCCTAGTGGTGCAGTATGGACAAGACTATTGTTGCGATAGGCAAATTGCAATGAGTCTAGGTCCTTGCTGAGGAAGTAGTTCAGTTGAGTCATGACCAACTTCTCAAAGAATTTCATCGAGTGCTAACGGGTGATAGTCATTAAGGCAGCCTACATTCTTCTTCTAAGGCACTAATATAATTGTTGCCTTTTTGAAGACAGTGGGAACTTCTGCTCATAGCAGTGAGAGATTGAAATTGTCCTTGAATACTCCTGCTAGTTGGTTGGCATAGGTTTTCAGAGCCTTACCGGTTCACTCTCTTTAAAAAGTCTAATTTCAGCCTCTGAGATGGAGATCATAGGGTCATCATGTGCGGCAAGGATCTTCACAGCTGTGGCTGTCTTCTCCCTTTCAAAGCATGCATAGAAGGCATTGAGTTCATCTGGTAGTGAAACATTGCTGCCATTCATGCTATTGTGTTTTGCTTTGTAGGAAGTAATGTCTTGCAGACCCTGCCAGAGTTGCCGTGCATCCGATGTTGCCTCTAACCTCATTCAAAATTGTCTCTTCGACCTTGAAATAGCCCTCCAACTAGAAGCAGAATTAGGCCACTTGGCCCATTGAGTTTGCTCTGCCATTCTATCATGGCTGATTTATTATCCTCTCAACCCCAATCTTCTGCCTTTTCCCCATCAGCCTGCATTAAATATACCCAATGACTTAGCCTCCACAGCTGTTTGTGGCAATCAATTCTACAGAATCACCATCAAATGCTGGAAACTAACACCTTTCAATTCTCACTGATTGGAAAACTGTGGCACTGCTACAGATCCTGTGATGCCTCATTCAGTGAACAACTACATTGTGCATTTTTGATCAGTTAACTCAAGAGCAAATGTGATTTACTGTAATGCTATGAGGGATAGCTTCCCAATGGTAAGGTACATCTCACTGCAGCAGAGTAGATTGTTTTGAATTAATGTGACTGATGCCATGGTTGCCACTTTTGTGACAATGGACCTCATATCCAAAGTGAAGTTGATTCCTATCTTGAGCATCTTCTCTGTTCATTCTGAATTTGGAATACAGATAATGGTAACCTGTGAGGTTGAGGAACAAGAACAAGATAACCTGGTGAAATGAAATATTGGTTTTATGTTAAGCACAAGAAATTCAGCAGATGCTGGAAATCTTGAGCAACACATACAGAATGCTGGAGGAACTTCGCAAGTCAGGCAAAATCTATGGAGGGGAAGAAATAGTCTACATTTTGGGGTGAGACTCATAATCAAGATTGGAGTAGGGTCAGCACAAGACGACCAGTCCTGATGAAAGTTCTCGGCCTGAAGCATCAAATGTTTATTCCCTCCATAGATATCACCTGACTTGCTGAGTTCCTCCAATATTTTATGTGTATTCATTCTATGCTGCCTTCTCTCTGAGAGTCGTTTTCTGCAGAGGATTGAAAGCTTCAGAGCAGATTAGAGAGATTCAGTCAAAAGTGATGGCTTGTGCAGAAAAGTATAACAAAATTGTGGTCTCATCCAGTTATGACCAGAGTGAAATGTGGCACTTCTTCTATTGACTGCATTGGTACATTCTTAAAGGATCATCTGGTGTCATGACATAAAAAGAAAAGCATAAAATCCAGAGATGCTGCAAATCTGAAATAAAGCTAGAAAATGCTGGAAGTGCTCAGTAGGTAGGGCAGTGTGTGTGAAGAGAATAAATGTTGTTTGTTCATTCCCCTCCATAGACGCTGCCTGATTTGCAGAGTTCCTCAGACACCTTGGGTGTGTTGCTCAAAATTTCCAACATCAGCAGAATCTTTTGTGTTTACGCGTGGAGAGAAAAACATTGTTCATGACTCAGGTCAATGATTTTTCATCAAGACTGGCTGTTGAAAATGACCATCAGTGAAAACTCACTCAGGAAATGTGATGTGTATATGGAGGAATTTAAGGTGGGAGGATATATGGGAGGCAGGGTTTAGGGGTCAGTACAACATTGTGGGCCGAAGGGTTTGTACTGTGCTGTACTATTCTACGCTCTATCGTAAAGTTCTTATTGTGATCAATAGTGGCCCCCAATGCACGGAGGAATTGATAAAAGTTATTCAAGCGAGCTCTTTTGTTGTGTGGGTGCAGTTAATGACTGTACGTGTGGGAAGCTGGCAATGCTGCCAACTCCCAGTGCTTGTGTTTGACACTTTCTGTTCTTAGAGAACACAATGAAACTGAAGTAGGTGAAATCACTTATCTGTAAATCATTGCCTCTGATACTGCATGACCAGCAAATTGGGAAAGATGGTGGAAATATGCTGCAGCAACTTGATTGAATCTTGATCTTAGAGTCAATGTGGCCTTGACATTCACAAGCAGACAGTCCAGGCACGAGAGCATGGCTGAAGATTATCCTGCAGAATTTCACAGCTTCCAGATGTGTTAGGCTTGGAAAACTTGAGCAATTAGTCATCTGGGTCCTGATGAAGGATCTTGGCCCAAATTGTCAACTATTTATTCCCCTCCATAGATTCTGCCTGATTTGTTGAGTTCCTCCAACATTTTGTGCATGTTGCTTAATCATCTGACAACTTGAGGTAAGACTTCAAGCAATCTGGGAATAAGCTCTTTCCCAATCACTGATCCAATCCTGTATCAATAAATATGACCATAATCATTGATCCAGTAAGTCTGAGAAAAACTCTCAGTCATAACTGTAGCACTCTGCAGACTTTGTGAGGGTGTTTGAGTAAGTATTGAAGCTAGATCTTCTGACATCAGCAGCGCACCCTTTGAAGTCACAAGAAGACGAAGCATGGCATGGAATGAAACCATTCTGTAATGATTGTTGAGGATTTTTCACCTCCAGTTAATGTTGATGGATGTGGAAATAGGGTTGCTCAATTAATGACATTGATTGGTGCATGTCTGACATGAGGTAGCAGTCATAAATTTAAGCAAAAGTGCTTTGCTCAATTTTTACATGGAATTGATAATTGGATTAAGATTAAAATAAGATTAGTTTTATTTGTCACATGTACATCGGAACATACTGTGAAATGCATCACCTGTTTACTTCAGGTAAAATCAAAATGGACCATTTCACACTTTTTTTTCAAGTGTGTTCTAGGCTATTTTATTGTGAAAGCTTTACAAATAAATGTAAACTTATAACTGACAAATGTCAATCAGACTGATAATAATTTCAGTAAGCAGTATACAGTCTTAAACATAATCATAACCAATAAATTCAGATTTTTATGTAAAGTTTAAAGATCATTCTTTTGTAGAAAGTTGTGAGGTCAGTTTGAGGTACCTTTCTTGCCAATTTTAATATGGACATTAATTCAATTTTTTAAAATAGGTTAAGGTCTGCTAACGTCACAGAAAGAGAATGTCATATGAAGGTGTCAGCCTTCATCCATTAATACTGTGAACAGCCAGTCCCAGGCCATGGCATTTTCTGCAGCAGATGTGAGAAGAGCTATAATGGGATTCACTGACATCTGAGGCTTACTTTTTCAATGTCACACTCACCCATCATTCTGGTCCTCTCTGACCTACATTGGTTCCTAGGGCTCAGGTGCCTCAAATTTGAAATTTCCGTCCGTTCTCCATGGTCTTGACATCTGACTTCTGTGACCTTCTTCTGTTCTGCAAACCCTCCACCCCAACTGCTTTTGGTTTGGGTTAGCACTGCCAGGTTAATCTGCAGTCTCCAGAAACTGAAGATTAATTTCCGGGAAATTTTGGCAAACACCCATTGTGAAAACTGTCATTGAATTAAAATGAACTGGGAGCGCTTTTCATTTTTTTTGACATGTGCAGGCATTGGAGATAAAAACACTTGAGATGGACTAAAAATTCTATTAAGGCACAATTATTCAATCTAGGTGCTTGAATGTATAAAATCTGTAAGAATACACCCAGTGGCCACTTTATTAGGTACAGGAGTAGATCCCAGTGTGTTCTTTTGCTGCTATAACCCATCCACTTCAAGGTTCAACATGAATTGCATTCAGAGATGCTCTTTGGCCCACCACTGTTGTCACACATGGTTATTTGAGTTATCATTGTCTTCCTGTCAGCATGAATCAGTCTGGTCATTCTCCTCTGACCTTCCTCAAGGTGTTTTCATTCACAGAAATGCTGCTCACTGGATATTTATGTTTGTTATCTGCATCATTCTCTGTAAATTCTAGAGACTATTGTGCGCAAAAAATCCTAGGGTATCAGTGGTTTCTGAGTTACTCAAACCACCCATCATGGCACCAACAATCATTCCACGGTCAAAGTCGCTTAGTCACATTTCTTCCCCATTTTGATATTTGGGCTGAATAACAACTGAACTTCTTGACCACGTCTGCATGCTTTTATGATTGGCTGATTAGACATTTGCACTAATGAGCAGGTGTACACTTGTACAGGCATACCTAATAAAATGGCGATTGAGTGTATATTCTGCTAAAGTTTAGAACCATAGTGTTGAATACTTCACTCCTGGGATCTCACCCTTGTCACCCCTTCTTTTTTAATCTCACCACACAATAACCCCATTTTTCCACACCTGTCCAAAATCTTCTGTCACTTTCAATTTTCCATTAATATCCTTCATAAATCTGACCACTTTCACCAAAGTTTATCTCCTTAGTGTGCAATGCATTAAGCTCCCAGTCAAATCTACCCAATACTGTTTTCTCAAATCACTCTGCATCATCAGTAAAGTGACCAGGGTGGGTATTGTCATTACTGTATATAACAGCCACTTCACCTATTACCTGCTCAATCTGGAGTTTGCAAGGACCATTCGGCTCCAGACTTCAACCCAGTCTTTATCCAAATACAAATTAAAGAGCTAAATTCAAGTGGCAAAGCAATAGAGGTTGCTCTCAGCATCAAATCAGTTGACTGTATGTGGCTTAATGAATGCTAGTAAATCTGGTCATTGGAAATCAAAGGGTAAATACCCTGGATAGAGTCAAACCTTGCAGAAGTTTGTCATATGCTTGTTATCTCAGTCAAAGAACATCACTGAATGAACTCTTCAGAGCAGTATCCTCGGTGTAATCATTTTCATCTACTTCATTAATAAGCTTTCTTTCACCATAAGGTTCAAGATAAGGAACATTTACCATGATTGCATGTGATATTCAACTCCTTTCACAAAAATGAAGTATTCTATGCCTACCTATAACAAAACCTAGACACATTCAGGGAGAATCAGGCAGCACAGAAAAAGGCCGTTTGGCTCACTGTGGTTATGCTAATCACTCATGACTATATATTCTAATTCCACATCCAAACTTCCACATCCCTCTACACCATCTGAATGCCTCTTGAATGTAATTGTTGTTCTGTTCCTACTTTCACCATCTCTTCCAGATCCCAGTTACTCACTGTGTGAAAAATGTACCCCTTAAACCTCTTTCCCCTTATTTTAAACCTATGCTCTCTAGGTTTAAACATGCCTACCATAGGCAAAAGATATTGATTATCTCTCCTATCAATCTCATATACTTCTATAAGCCCACACTTCAGCCTCCTTTACCAGAGGGAAATCAGCCCCAGCCTATTCCATCGCTCCAAACCAGGTAACATCCTTGTGCAGTAACACACAAAGCACTGGAGGAACTCAGCAGGTCAAACAGCACCTATGGAGGGAAATGAACAGTTGATGTTGCAGGTCGAGACCCTTCACCAGGACTCAATGCTCTGAAATGTCAGCTATCCATTTCCCTCCATAAATGCCACCTATCCTGTTAAGATCCTCCAGCATTTTGTGTGTCGCTCCAGATTCTAACATCTGTAGTTTCTTCTATCAACATTCTTGTCTAATGTTTTACCATTTGATGGACAAGACCAGCAAGTGAAGAGAGCAACTCTACTAACAAGTTCCTCTGAGCCACACACTTCCTGTCTTGGAACTATCTTACTAACCTTCATTGCCACTGAATCTAACTACTGGAACACATTTGCTAACAACACTGGATACCTTCATCAAGAAGACTCCAGCATTACAAGAAGGTGGTTCACCACCTGTGACTCAGGGTCACTTAGTCTGTTCAGCAACACTCACATGCCTGAATGAATAAAGAAACACTTCTTGCTTTCAGAGCACTTTACAAATTCAGGTTGTAGTTGAATATTGTATGTACAGTGTATAATTTATACTTGCTCAGTCTCTGAGACAACATTCATCACCACTGATTTTCACTGAATTATTCTTGCCGGGTATACTTAGCATAACAAAATGTACCAAATATTCAGACTCCTGCCGTGGAGCTGGGATTAGTGCATTAAATTAAATGAGACATGCCTCTTGCTTCTGACTTCACTTTTATTATTTTCTCTGTCTTCCACGAACAGTTGATTTTATGATTTTTTTTGTTGATCATACTGATAGTTTATTTTGGACCAAACTTCTCATATGCAAATATAACACAAAGGCAGGGTAAACGTTTTGAATAAGTATTCCACCAAAAAGTGAGAACCAATCATATGTATATATGTGCTGGGTATTTGATTCATTAAATGTGGTTTTAATAATAGCTATTCCTAGTCCAATTGTATTGGTCTGCTCAACACTCATTTTGCTTAATATTTATCTTTTACTATTACCTATAGTCCCCATTGCTTGTTCCATTCCCATCATGTACAGCTGTCTATTTGTAGCAAATGATGCTGAGAATTTTCCATTGTGTCAGAATTACGTTATCCAGATAGAAGATTGATCATAATAGGACACAGGAGAAGGCAGCAAGTGAACAGGTACTTCGGCTTACAATATCTGTGTTGACTATGATACCATGAACGTTATCTGTATCCCTCAATTCCCTGCATGTTAAACTTTGATTGGGCTGCTCTTGGAATATTGTAAGCAAATCTGCTTGCCCTGTTCATGGCAAGTAAAAGCTTAAGTGGGAGTACAGAAGAGGGTTACCAAAATACAGAGCACAAACTATAAGGAGAAGTTGAACAAACTGGTTATTTTCTCTGGAGCCTCAGAGGCTGAAATGAGACCTCGTAGAAATTTAGAGGATTATGCGAGGCACAGATATGGAGGTCACTGAGTCTTTTTTCTCAGGGAGAAATGTCAGATACGAGAGGGCATGCATCTCAGGTGCGAGAGGGCAAGTTAAATGGAGAGTTTTATGTAGTCTGTAGTTGGTGTCTGAAACAGGCTGTCAGGGTAGAGGTGGATGCAGATGCAATAGTGGCCAAGAGGCAGGAGATATGCAGGGAGTTGAGGGATATGGATTGTGTGAAAGCAGAAGAGAATTTAATTTGGCATTGTGTTTGGCAGAGACATTGTGGGCCGAAAGGCCTGTTTCTATGGTATACTATTCAATTTTGGTGTTCCTGTCTAAATACTTCTTAAGCCCCAATATCATGTCTGCTTCTATCACTGCTTGTGGCAGTGTATACTAGGCACCTACCACCCTCTGTGTGAAATAACTTGCACGTGCTGAAATTTCCCCCTCTCACCTTACACCTATGACCTCCAGTGGTTGAGATTTCCACTCTGAAAAAAAACTCAGACTATTCACCCTGTCTATGCCTGTCATGGTATCTCAGTGCATGCTGTCCTGAAGGGTTTGCTGTTTTAAGGTGGAATATTAAAGAAGAGACTCTACAGCCCTCAAAGGTAGACAGTTCATCAACAATGCCACTTGCATTAGCTAAGAAATGAAAATTGGCATGGTTGTTTAGAATGAGGAGGAATTTCTTTAGTCAGACAGTGATGAACGTGTGGAATTCTTTGCCACAGGTAGCTGTGGAGGTCAAGTCTTTATGTTTATTTAAGGCAGAGGTTGATAAATCTGTGATTGGTCAGGGTATGAAGGAATACATTGGGGAAGGCAGGACATTGGGGCCGAGAGGAAAATTGGATCAGTCATGATCAAGTAGTGGAGCAGACTTGATGGGCCAAATGGCCTAATTCTGCTCCTATATCTCCTGGTCTTGTTTAAGTGCAGACAGAAACTTCACATTCATATCCAGAGCATAACTTAACAAGGAAGGCAATGTGCGGAAATTTTACAGATCCTGCTAACCCAGAGATGGTCCCAGCTTTGCTTAGGATTGGATAAGATATACACCACAACAGAACTCCCTCTAATTTTTCACAGCTGAGCGAACCAATCAATGCTTTGAGCAGGAAATTTCTACAGGCCTGAAAATTGCGTGGCACTTTATTCTAACATTATATAAAAGAAAATTCCAGCTGTGTGGTAATGAAGGCAATGTGTGCAGGAGCAGTTCAGTTACCCGTGCAGTTTAGAGGGAACACTGCTGCTCAGAAATAGGCCATTCAGCCTAACCATTCCATGGCAAGGTTCATATTCTATTTATGTTTGTTGTCTGTCTTTCCTTAATTAACTCTATCAGTGTTACCATCTGCTCATCTGCACTGCTCAGATATACCTATACCACTTATTTCAGCATTCCTGTGTCGCATTTTCCACATTCCAGTCACATAATGGGATGGCATGGTAGCGTAGTGATTAGCGTAATGCCTTACAGTCCCAGTGACTTTCAATTCCTGCCACTGTCTCTAAGGTGTTTGCAAACTCTCCCCGTGACCGTGTGGGTTTTCTCCAGGTGCTCCGGTTTTCACCCTCAGTCCAAAGACAGATTATTTGGTTACTGTAAATTGTCCCGTGATCAGGCTAGTGTTAAAGTGGGGTTGCTTGGTGAAACAGCTCGAAGGCCAGAAGGGACTATTCTGTACAGTATCACAATAAATAAACAAATAAATACTGAGAACACAATTTTTTTCATAATTCTTGATTGGATTTCTTGGTGCCTGACCCTACAGTAAGCCTACAATTTTACTGTTACCTACAATTTGGAATATAATCTATGTATCTACTTCACTGAATTTTTGATCACTTTGAGGACCTCCACTTCATCACTTCTCATTATCTATTTTAAAAGTGTCTGCTCATCATTCCCTGGTTTACTCTTGTTATCCTTCTCGCATGCTTCTCATTGCCTCCTCATCCCCTATCTATCAATGGTGGCCAAATTATGACTTAACCAAGATTCAATATGGTTTATGATAATTTCCCCACATTTCCATTCTACTCCTCTAGAAATGAAGTACTTTAGCTTGCTTTATTTATAGCCTTGCTAACCTATGGTATAATTTTTAATGGCTTGTATAGCTGTATCTCTTCCCCTTTCCACCAAGAATTGTACCTTCCTATGTTTCTCATCTTCACTGACCTACACTGAAAGTTGTCTGTCCATTATTTGCTTGTACTAGATTTATTTCTATTCTCTTGTATCTCATTGCAAACCTTAGTATTGGCTTTTATCCCAACTTCATGCCATCCACAAATTCAGAAATTGTGCTCTTGAATTGCAATAAGTTGACAGAGGACGTGGTGGAGATAGGAATAGGAGCAACATTTGCAGGGCATCTCAACCAATACTTGAATGGCCAAGACAATGGGAAATGGGATCGGTACAGGGAAGTGGGATTAGTATAGATTTGCATAAGCGTGGTGGGCAGAAGGGTCTATTGCAGTGCTGTACAACCTGATAAATTATTAATGTGATGTATGAACAACCGAGCACAGATCCTTGTGATACACCACTACCCACCTTCTTCTATAGTCCAGAGCAAAGTTTTACTTTCACTCTGCTTACACAGGACCACAGGAAAATAGGAGCAAGAGCAGGCCATCAGAACCTTCAAACCCATCTTACACTTTAACATGATCACTTCTGGTTTTTGTTGGCCTCAACTCCTCATCTGTGCTATTTCTCTACACATATTTCTTGATCCATCAGATATTATAAGATGACGTATAAGATAATGAGAGGCATTGGTCATGTGGATAGCCAGAGGCTTTTGACAAGGGGTGAAATGGCTAACACAAGGGGTCATAGCTTTAAGGTGCTTGGAAGTCGGTACAAGGGGGATGTCAGAGGTAAGTTTTTTTACACAGAGAGAGGTGGGTGTGTGGAATGCATTGCCAGCATCGGTGGTAAAGGTGGATACAATAGGGTCTTTTAAGAAACTCTTAGATAGGTACATGGAGCTTAGAAAAATAGATGGCTATGCAGTAGGGTAACCCTGGGCAGTTTCTAAATTAGGTTACATGGTCAGCAAAACATTGTGGGCTGAAGGGCCTGTAATCTGCTGTAGATTTCTGATTCTGTGATTTATCCACCTCCACATTAAATACCTCTGATACTTTCTATGATTCAGGTTCTACTTCCTGATTGGGCAGAGAATTCCTGAGATTCACCACCCTCTGCTAAAACAAATTTTCACGTGTTTCAATTTCAAATGACCGATCCCATTGTAGGAATGAATAAAGAATTATTAGGGTAAGGGGCAGGAAAGTGGCTTTATTTGATAACTGAAAAATGGGCCGAATGGCCTACTTCTCAGATGCATTATTCTGGCCTGATATCATGGCTAATGTTTATCCTTCAATTAACTTCACTACAATGATATTATCAGGCCAGTACCTTTTGACAGAATGCTCAGCTAACTTGATACTACTTTATCCAAATTGCAACACCAATTACACGTGAAAGTATTCCATTTGCTATAAAACATTTTGAAATACTGAAAGTCATGGAAGGACTATATAATGATAAGCATTTAGTTTTCTTTTCATTGAAAGCTTTAAGTACGAAGGAGTTATGTAAGCCATGTCAAATAAATATTTTCAACAGTTCATGCAGCTGTTCGGGGTCACCTTCGATCAGTCTCTGCCCACTGCACTACATCCCAGTCATCTAATGGATTTGAATTAGCCCCTTATTAAATGTTAATTCCAAGGATACATTGATACAGGCAGTGGCAGATGTTCAGGGGCTTTAAAACAGGTCGAGCCTCTTTGCTGGGTGTTCTCAAAGACTTTCACATTTGCATAACTTGAGTTTATCAGAGGGGGTGTGGGGACGGAAATTTTAACCATATCCGGTTTGAGTTCAAAGAGTTTTGAAATTAAGTGAATTTCCTGTAACTACTCACAGTAATTGAATTGAATTGACTTTATTTCTTACATCCTTCATATACATGAGGAGTAAAAATCTTCACGCTATTTCTCCGTCTAAATGTGCAATGTGCAATCATAGTAATTTATACTAAATAGTACAGTCAATGTTTCATAGAGTACACTCAAATCAGCATGAGTTAATCAGTCTGATAGCCTCGTGGAAGAAGCTGTCCCAGAGCCTGTTGGTCCTGGCTTTAATGCTGCGGTACCGTTTTCTGGATTGTAGCAGCCAGAATAGATTGTGGTTGGGGTGACTCGGGTCCCCAATGATCCTTCAGGCCCTTTTCTCACACCTGTCTTTGTAAATGTCCTGAATAATGGAAAATTCACAATTACAGATGCGCCGGGCTGTCCGCACTACTCTCTGCAGAGTTCTGCGATTAAGGGAGGTACAGTTCCCACACCAGGCAGTGATTCAGTCAGTCAGGATGCTCTCAATTGTGCCCCAATAGAATGTTCTTATATTTAGGGGGCCCATACCAAACTTCCTCAAATGCCAACACCTCAAACACCTCAAACAACAGCACCTCTTTCACCACACAGCTGGGGTGTACAGACCACGTGAGGTCCTCGGTGATGTGGATGCCAATGTATCAAACAGAGCTAGTGCCTTGCAGTCCCAGAACTCTCCCACATCCCAAACGTGTGTGTGTTGGTATATTAACTGGCAACTGCAAGTTACCATGCATGCGTAATCTGGAGGTAGAGGATGTCAATGTGGGGAGAATTGTGGACTGTATGTTTACAAAGGGGTTCTGGAGAAAGATGCAAGGGCTTTTGTTGCAGTTCAAACCAAGCATCTGTGTGACAGAGGAATCTATGATCTCCAGGCTGTTCCCAGGGACTCGGAGAAATGGACATCAGGTGCTGCTGGAAGATCATCAGCTCAGTGAAAGACATCCTTTGGGTCTGCCCAAAACCTGATGGTCTGTCAGCACATTGAGGGAAGTGCTGCAGACTGGCACATTCCAAGCTGCAGAATTTGTGCAGCCACCGCAAGGGCTTGGTGGAGAAGGACCACAGCGTAGGTTTCTAGTGCTACTGGAAAGGTGGGGCTGGGTTGACCAAGGAAAACCTGCAAATATAGTAGTAAAATACAACCCCAGAGTGCCAGATGAGTGGTAGGAGTGCTGTTGATGTTGATAATAAAACAGTAGGAAAGCATTGACTATGAATGTATTCACTTTTTATTCCTGTGAATATGTTTTATTATCAATAAAGTTTATTTTGTTAAAAAGAAGGAATAGCTTAAGTGGGTGTTTGATAGCACGCTTTGGCCAAGTGAGCTGGAGGACCTGTTTCTGTGCTGTTTCGAACTCTGTGAGATTGACTAAAATATATCCAGTCTAACTTAAAGGCATGGATTATTTTGCAGAGTTAACTCACAGTGTATTGATAGCAACTGCTAACAAGTTAGATCTCATTATCTTGCTGTCTGTTTACTTACTAGTGATTTAATTTTGTAATATTAATTCTAATAGTGTGACTTTTGAAATGCCCGTCCTGATGCAGAACCTTGTTTGCTAGCTGCTGCCATCAGTGCAGTGTGCCAGACAAGAGTGCAGGTCGCTCAAGCCACCGGAGGAGAGTGTGGGCTGGTCGTTGGGTTCAGCGTTGCTGACCAGGGTACAAACCATGCTGCTGCCTGCTACTCGAAGGCACCAGAGTTGCAATGCGAAGGTGGCGTGCAGTGAAACTGTGAGTGACTGTCTTGGACATTTCTCTTGCAATCGCAAAACCACGCTGGACATTGATTGCTTTAGGCCTGCTTCCCACTTTTGGTGGGGAGATAGGCGAAGAGGCAGCAGTGTAGCGCAAAGTAGGCCCCAAGCCGCGGACATGCATGCTGCTGCAGTCCAGGTGAGGAGATGCCAGAGGTCAGTGTAGATGCTCGGTTGGAGGGGTGGCCTCAAGTGTTTGATCAGTGGAATGACAGGCTGGATCACCAGGAACCATCAGTCTGTAGGACTTGTTCCTCAAGGTCTCGACTGAAAACTGTGCTTTCTTACATGAAAATATTTTTTCTTTCTCAGTATTTTGAATGTGTGTGTATGTTTTTGCACCTTGGCCCTAGAGAAAAATTTTCTATCATTTCTCTTCTCAGATCCTCAATTCCTTTATCTTTAAGTAATTTAACTGATAATTTTGTAGTTAAACACACTTTGAGGATTTGGGTACAATTTAGAAAATATTTTGGTTTATTGATTGTTTCACTTTCCAGTCCCATTTTTTCTAACTCTTTTTTTTAAACCATCTATGTCTGATGTAGTTTTTAAAGAGTGGAATAGATTGGGTATTAAATGTTTTCATGATTTGTTTGTTGGAGATAGTCTTTCTTCATTTGAACAACTGTCAGTTAAGTATAGTCTACCAAGAACTCACTTTTATCGATATTTACAAATTAGAGATTTTTTGCGTTCTCAAGTAGTTACATTTTCTAAAAGTCCAGATAAAAATTAACTTGACATAATTTTTAATTTGAAACCCTTCTATAATGCATCTATATCTAATATTTATGGTATGTTGGGAATGAGAACTATTCCTTTAGATAAAATTAAAAATCTTTGGGAACAAGATTTACAGATTTCAATTACTGAGGGTACTTGGAATGAAATTTTAAAATTGGTTAATACCTCATCATTATGTGCCCATCATTTCCTTCTACAATTTAAAGTGGTTCATAGAGCCCATATGACTAAAGATAAGCTGTCTCATTTTTATTCGGATATATCTCCCTATCGTGATAGATGTAATAATGGAGAAGCTTCACTAATCCATATGTTTTGGACTTGTCCAAGTCTTGAAACATATTGGAAGGAAGTATTTTATTTGATGCTTTTTTAAAGAAAATTTTAAAACTAATCCTTTGACTGCCTTATTTGGTATTGTTGGAGGAAATGATATTATTTTGGAGACACACGATTTGCATATTTTGGCCTTTATCTCTCTTATAGCCAGGAGGGCATTGTTGCTTAAGTGGAAGGATGCCACTCCGCCTAGTTATATTCATTGGTTACATGATGTTATGTCTTGCTTAAATTTAGAGAAGATTCGCTGTTCAATTTCTGAACCTAGACAAGATTTTTTTTAACATTGTGGGGACCTTTTCTGAATTACTTTCAAAATCTTTGATTTGCTATTAAGCACAGATGTTGGCTAATAATATGTTTTACTATATGTTAAGGATTTTTTCCATTTCTTTTTTTTTAAACCAAACAGCTGTTTATTTTTTCTGGTAGTGGGTTTGGATTTTTGTATAATAAAATTATTTCTTTTCTATTTTATGTTTAAATTTAATATATATGGATATGGGGTAATTACACTTCATCTGTGATTTCAATATTTTGTAATCAATATATTATATATCTTACTGTACCCTGTATTCTTTTATGTAAGAAATTAATAAAAATATTGAAAAAGAAAGAAAGATTGTCTCATTTGGTTGTATCCATGTATGGTTTGAATGACAATTAAATTTTATTTGATTTGATTTAAATTATCCAGACATCTAAATTGCTGAGAGAACATTGTCAGTAGATGTGCCCCTGAAATGGAACAGATAGGAGCAAAGCATTCAGTTGGTGCATTCTGAAAATATGAAGGTAGTGTTTTGAAAAATCTATGCTGAATAATTTCCAAAAATGTGCAAGCTCCATTTCTTTGAAGATTAGATTAATATTTAGCAAAGTTCAGTTCTCTCTGTTTCCATTATAGTCTGGGAAATTAAATCAATGCTTTTCTAGAATACATTTGTTATTTTACTCCATACTTTTTCTCACTATCAATCTCTTGCTGTTCATCAAAAGTCTGTTTGTCAGCTTTTCCTTCTATTGAATCTTGACCAAGTCATTTTATATGTATAATCACATTCACATGTTCACAAGAGTTGAATGCTTGGTCTATACTATATGTGCAGTTCTTTTGAAGTTCAACTAATATCTTTGCTTTTATTTTAGCTCCCTCAAGTACCTATTCATTTCACCTCTGACATCATTCTCTGCACCTATTTCTGCTACCATATCAAGTAGTGCAGCCAAACACTCTTGTGTGAAAAAGAAGGAATTTTATTTCTTCTTCTCATCTCTTGTTCCTTTGCCAGCTGCCTTAAATCTATGCCCTCTGGTTATTGACATGTCTTTGATTTTACTATCTCTGATCTTATGCTGAAACTAATTATTTTACGATCATTGCCTCTCAAACATTCTCTGACTATCAGATCATTGGTGCGATTATGCAGAACCAGCTCCACTCATGCAATTTATTGGATTATCAAAGCAGACTTAAAAGAATTGAAAGAGAAACCCCATGCTGCACTTTTCTCAAAACCCCCGTTTGCTGCGTCACACCACATTGGAAGGCTCGCTAATCCACCTAATTTTTGAACAATTTGGCTGGATGGAGTGCATTAGCTCAAACCCATTAATCAAAAAAGAGTGATCAAACTTTCTTTAAAAATTAGCATTGTCACATGTACATCGAAACATCAAAACATACAGAGTTTGCATTAATGACCAACAGAGTCAAATATGCACTGCGGGTTATCTGCAAGTGTTGCCACATTTCAGGCACCAACATAGCATGCACTCAATTTACTAACCCTAACCCATTCAGTTTTGTTGGCATGTAGGAAGAAACCAGAGCACCCAGAGAAACCCACACAGTCATGGGAGAACATACAAACCCCCTACAGACAGTGGAGGGAATTGAACTCCAATCATGGGTGGTTTAAAGTGTTATGCTAACCACTATGCTATTGTACTGCCTTGTCAGCTTTGTGTATTGCTTTGTATGTCTGGGCACATCAAATGCTTGATATACTTTTCACATGTCTGTCTCAACTACTCTTTAAGGTGAGCATACTTCTTGTATAATCTCAATCTCAGGGGCAGGAGTGGTTAATTTGAGTGCCAGGCTTTAGATGTTTCAAAAAGGATAGGGAGGGAGGCAAAAGAGGTAGGGTGTGCCACTGTTGATCAGAGATAGTGTCATGACTGTGGAAAAGGAGGAAGTCATGGAGGGATTGTCTGCAGAGTCTCTGTGGGTGGAAATTAGGAACAGGAAGGGGTCAATAAATCTACTGGCCGTTTTTAATAGACTACCCAATAGTAACAGGAACATCGACGAGCAGATAGAGAGACAGATTCTGGAAAGGTATAATAATAACAGAGTTGTTGTGGGAGATTTTAATTACCCAAATATTGATTGGCATTTCCCTAGAGTGAGGGTTTTAGTTGGGGTGGAGTTTGTTTGGTGTTCAGGAAGGTTTCTTAACACTATATGTAGATAAGCCTACAAGAGGAGAGACTGCACTTGATCTGGTATTAGGAAATTAACCCAGTCAGGTGTCAGGTCACTCAGTGGGAGAGCATTTTGGAGATAGTGATCACAATTCTATCTCCTTGACTGGAGCATTGGCAAGGGATAGGAACAGACAAGTTAGGAAAGCGTTTAATTGGAGTAAGGGGAAATATGAGGCTATCAGGCAGGAAACTGGAATCATAAATTGGGAACAAATGTTCTCAGAGAAATTTACAGAAGAAATGTGGCAAATGTTCAGGGGATATTTGTGTGGAGTTCTGTACAGGTACATTCCAATGAGACAGGGAAAGGATAGTAGGGTACGGGAACCGTGGTGTACAAAGGCTGTTGTAAATCTAGTCAAGAAGATAAGAAGAGCTTACGAAATGTTCAAAAAAACTAGGTAACGATAAAGAGTTAGAAGATTATAAGGCTGGCAGGAAGGAGTTTAAGAAAGAAATTAGGAGAGCCAGAAGGGACCATGAGAAGGCCTTGGCGGCAGGATTAAGGAAAACCCCAACACATTCTATAAGTATGTGAAGAGCAAGAGGATAAGATGTGAGGGATAGGACCAATCAAGTGTGACAGTGGAAAAGTGTGTATGGAACCGGAGGAGAAAGCGGAGATACTTCATGAGTACTTTGCTTCAGAATTCACTACGGAAAAGGATCTTGGTGATTGTAGGGATGACTTACAGCAGACTGAAAAGCTTGAGCATGTAGATATTAAGAAAGTGGATGCGCTGGAGTTTTTGGAAAGTATCGAGTTGAATAAGTCACTGGGACAGGACGTGCTACTGTGGGAGGCGAGGGAGCAGATTGCTGAGCCTCTGGCGATGATCTTTGCATCATCAATGTGGACAGGAGAGGTTCCGGAGGATTGGAGGGCTGCAGATGTTGCTCCATTATTCAAGAAAGGGAAGAAAGGGAGTAGGGATAACCCAGGAAATTATAGACCAGTGAGTCTTATTTCAGTGGTTGGTAAGTTGATGGAGAAGATCCTGAGGGTCAGGATTTATGAACATTTCGAGAGGCATAACATGATTAGGAATAGCCAGCAGGGCTTTATCAGAAGCAGGTCATGCCTTACAAGTCTGATTGAATTTTTCAGGATGTGACTAAACACATTGATGAAGGTAGAGCAGTAGATGTAGTGTATATGGATTTCAGCAAGGCATTTGAATTTTGACAAGGTATGCCATGCAAGGCTTATTGAGAAAGTAAGGAGGCATGGGATCCAAGAGGGCATTGCTTTGTGGATCCAGAACTGGCTTGCCCACAGAAGGCAAAGAGTGGTTGTAGATGGGTCATATTCTGCATGGAGACCAGTGACCAGTGGTGTTCCTCAGGGATCTGTTCTGGGACCCCTACGCTTTGTGATTCTTATAAATGACCTGGATGAGGAACTGGAGGGATGGGATAGTAAGTTTGCTGATGACACAAAGGTTGGGGGTGGTGTGGATAGTGTGGAGGGCTGTCAGAGGTTACAGTGGGACATTGATAGGATGCAAAACTGAGCTAAGAAGTGGCAGATGGAGTTCATCCCAGATAAGTGTGAGGTGGTTCATTTTGGTAAGTCAAATATGATGGCAGAATATAGTATTATTGGTAAGACTCTTGGCAGTGTGGAGGATCAGAGGGATCTTGTTTCCCTCCATAAAAGTCTGCCTGACTTGCTGAATTCTTCCAGCATTTTATATGTTTGTTGATCCAGATCTCCAGTATCTGAGTCTCTCTTGTGTCAGTTTTAATTGGAAATTCACTTGAATACACAGAGTAAATTGAAATCTGCCATCAAGCTAAAATTATCAATACAGTGCATTTTAGTTCAAATTCCACCCATCTGCCATATTATTGAAATGTCTGTCTGATATCAGATACAGCAGTCAGGAATCAATGAGAAATACCATTGATATTTTTTGGACTAACACGTCTCCTGTGATGCAAGAGCAATATTAAATTTATTTCTTTGATTCAAATGAGTAAAATTTCCTTTGTCTTGAATAAATGCGTCAACAAATGTTTGAAAGGTTACTGTCATCAGTTCTGCCTGAGGCACACTGAAGACTTGACATCCACAGAAATCATTCTGAACATCAGTGTCGAAATATGTGAGGCAATTTCATAGAGATGGTGGGGGACATGGACTTAATGCACAGTCACTGGTAAAGGAGAAAAGGAAAAAAAACAAATTAGAAATGAAATATAAAGGTGAATTAATATGGATGCTGCAAATTTGAAATAAGTAGAGAACATGCTGGAAAATACTCAGCAGACCAGGCAGTATCCATGGTGACAGCAACAAGATTAATGTTTTCTATCTATGGCTTCCCATTTGAGCTGAAATGAAAATTTAACTTCATTTCTCTTTCAGTAGCTATTGCCTGGTTATGTTTCAACATGTTTTATATTTAAGAATCTGAATGATGTTCTGAGGAAGGTGATGTGCTGGCTAATGATGATGTCACTCTGAGAGGTATTTACAATTGGCTTGTGGTTTCTCTGGACTCTGGTTTTGATTACTGTAGGATGACTGGTCTCCCCTTGCCTGGAGGAATGGTATAACAGTCCAGGAATTATCCCTTGCTTACTCAAACTGGACATGGTGAATATTCTCAGTTCTAAGAATCTAGGATACAGCAAGGGCATCATAGTAGTTTAAAGATAAGTGCAATCTCTTTACAGCACCAGCAATCATTGATTGGCGTTTGATTCTCATCTTCGGCTGTATGGAGTTTGTACATTCTCCCCATGATTGCATGGGTTTCCTCCAGGTATTCTGGTTTTCTCCCACATTCCAAAGACATCTGGTTTAAGGTTAGTAAACTGTGGACGTGCTATGTTATCGCTCAAAGCATGGCAACACTTGTGGGCTACCCCCAGAATAATTCTTGGACTGTGTTCGTCAGTGACACAAAAACGTTGCGCTGTATGCTTCAATGTTTTGAAGTACATGTGACAATGAAGCTAATCTGTAAGCATTTGTATGTGGGGCTCATTCCGATTGACTGCTGGTACATTATCTGCTCATGTTATTTCCTAAAGGTGCATCACATATTAACCGTGGTAACTCGGTTTATCTGTATTTTTTTCAGTGAAAGGCAGCGGAAATCCATTTGACTGAAAAACTATTTTCTTCAGTTCAAGGAGCTCTGGTTACGTTCATGAGTTCATGAGCATATTTAACGTTTTAAATGGTCTTAATCAGTCATTCAAAGGATATTTTACAAAGCAAACACATGTTATCCAATCTTTAATTGGTAAAGTGGTGGTGAGATGTTACAGTCTTGCAGTTAAAAACCCTCCCATAGTGTTGTCAGGCAGGAAGTTCCAGGACATTGTGTTATCAACAGTGAAGGACTGGTAACATACTTGAACACAAAAGGTGAAAGAATAACAAATGTTATCAATTTTTATTTTTGATCACTGAATATTGTGGGGCAATAAGATTTAGATAAAATACTACACGTGACTTAACTTTCCTCTGTGCCAATGTATTTGACAAATACAGGGATGACCTGGAAGGAAAAATGCAGACAATATACCTGAAATTACAGAAGTTTAATTTTCATTGCAATTTAATTAGGAAGTGAGTAAAAGCATGAAATCAAGATCCAAATCCTAGGCATAAACAGAATACTATTGAACAGAACTTCATCTCTGCATTAAAGGATCTTGTTACAGGTCTGTTTTGCCTTCACATGGAGTGGTCTGCAACAAGGAATATTAGTCCACATTTACTGCCTTGAGCTGATCTGTAATATGTATCAGTTTGCTATTTAACAAGGCAGTTAAAGACTTACTTAATGAATATTGATATCTATTTCTTCAAAGATGGTCATTTTTGTGATAAAGGCACGAGTATTTAACAAACATGAGAAAATCTGCAGATGCTGGAAATCCAAAGCTACACATAAAAAGCTGGAGGAGCTCAGCAGGCCAGGTAGCATCTATTGAAAAGAGTAAGCAGTCGATATTTTGGTTCTCTGCCTGAAATGCCGACTGTTTACTCTTTTCCATAGATGCTGCCTGGCCTGCAGAATTTCTCCAGCATTTTGTGTCTGTTTCCTTGAATATTTAAAACTTCTAGAATATTTAGAATTTTTTAAATCTTCACTTATTCAACTTGATGAACACAAAATGTAAAAGCAAACCAGCTCTGACACTCACCCTTGCGCTTTGCCCTGCAATAAGCTGGTCATCCTCTGTCTGGACACTTGTCCGGCTGCGCACATCATAGTCTTCTTGCTCAAAGTCCGAGTCATCCTCCAGTTCTTCTGGAGTCTGAATAGAACAAAAGATAAAGAATTCATGGTGGTTACTCTCATTTTTGCACTGACAACCCCTTTGTTAAGTGCATGTGTGCCCTCAGATTCTACAACATTAAACCACCGATCAGAACTGCAGCTATAAAATTGCACAGGGTCGTCATTTTTCTTAAGTAGAACTGAGACCAGTGCTAATCCCAGTGTTGTTAGACAAGCTTTTGTACTGGAACATTTCTGAGTGAGCTCTAATTAATAACAAGTCCAATTTCAATAAAAATCCCATGTAGAATTGCACTGTAAATCCATCTCCTCCAGGGGCGATGAGTGCCTGACATACTGCTTTCTAATTCTGCTTCATCTAATGAGTCTTGCTGCTGGAGGTCATTTAATTGCAGAATCTGGATGTCTCCAAGAAAAGTGGTCTCATTTATTTTAGTGGAATCTTTTTTTCTGTGGCAATTCTAACAGAATCATCGGAATAATATTGAAAAAAGTCTGAAGGGGCCACACTTTTGCTCATCTTGTTAGCTTTTCTGGAAGCTGGTATGTTATTTAGCAGAGGAGTAGAATGAGGCCATTCAGCCCATTGAGTCTGTTCTACCATGGCTGATTTATTATCCATCTCAACCCCATTCTCCTGCCTTCTCCCCATAACGTTTGAGGCCCTGATCAGCCAGGAACCTATCAACCGCTGACTTCCAATATACCCAGTGACTTAGCCTGCACAGATGTCTGTGGCAATGAATTCTGCAGATTCACCACATTCTGGCTAAAGAAATTCCTCCTCAACTTTGTTCAAAAGAGATGTTTTTCTATTCTGAGGCTGTACCCTCTGGTCCTAGATTCCCACACTAGAGGAAACAGCTTCTCCACATCCACTCTATCTATGCCTTTCAATATTCAATAGGTTTCAATGCGAGTCTGTCATTCTTCTAAACTCCAGCAGGTACAGGTCTAGAGCTAACAATTGCCCCGCATACATTAACCCTTTCGTTCCTGGGAACATTCTCGAGAACATCTGCTGGACCCTCTCCAAACCCAGCACATTTCTTTTTTAGATCAGCGGCCCAAAACTGCTCACAATAGTCCAAGTACAGTCTGAGCAATGCCTAATAAAGCCTCAGCATTACATCCTTGCTCTTTATTCTAGTCCTCTCAAAATGAATACTAACATTGCATTTGCCTGCCTTACCACCGACTCAATTTGCAAGTTAACCTTTCAGGAATCCTACACCAGGACTCCCAGTTGCCTTTGCATCTCTGATTTTTGAGTTTTCTCCCCATTTAGAAAATAGTCCGTGCCTTTATTCCTTCTACCAACGTGCATGATCATACTAATTTCCATCTGCCACTTCTCTCCCAGTCTAAGTCCTACTGCTGACACTCTGCTTTTTTAACACTACTCGCCCCTCACCCCTATCTTTGTATCGTCTGCACTTGGCCACAAAATCATCAATTCCTTCATCCAAATAATTGACATATAATGTGAAACGAAGCAGTCTAAACACTGACCCGAGAATACCACTAGTCATTGGAAGCTAATTAGAAAAGGCTCCCTTTATTCCCACTCTTTGTCTCCTGACAATCAGCTAGTGCTCAATTCATGCTAGTTCCTTTTCTGTAATGCCTCATGTGTGGCCAAATAAAGAACATTCACTGACTCTGTCTACCCTGCCTGTTACTTGCTCAAAGAATTTCAACAGATTTGTCAGGCAAGATTTCCCCTTAAGAAAATCGTGCTGACTTCGGCCCATTTTTGTCATGTGCCTACAGACCCTGAAACCTCTTCCTTAATAATAGACTCTACCATCTTTCCAACCACTAAAGTCAAGCCAACTGGTCTAATTTTATTTCTTCTGTCCCACTCTTTTCTTAAAGAGTGGAGTGACAATTACAATTTTACAGTTCTCCAAAACCATTCCAGAATCTTGTGATTCTTGAAAGATCATTACTAATGCCTCCACAATCTCTACAGTCACCTCTTTCAGGACCCTGGTGTGTAGACATTCTGGTCCAGGTGACTTATCTACCTTCAGACCTCTCAGCTTCCCAACCACCTTCTCCTTAGTCATAGCATCCTGCTTGTGTCTTCCACAGTGAAGACTGATGCAAAATACTTGTTGAGTTTGTTGGCCATTTCTTTGTCCCCCATTTACTACTTCTCTGGCGTCATTTTCCAGTGGTCTGATATTCACTCTCCTGTCTTTTTTATTTTTTATATATCTGAAAAAAACCCTTTGTAACCTCTTTTATATTATTGGCTAGCTTCCCTTCATATTTAATCTTTTTTCTCTTTCTGGCTTTTGTAGCTGCCTTCTGCTGGTTTTTAAAAGCTTCCCATTCCTTTACATTCCCACTAATTACAGTTAGACGAGAAGCTAGACTGGACTGCCAACACAGATGCCTTGTGCAGGAAGGCACAGAGTCGATTGTACTTCCTAAGAAGGTTGGCGTCATTCAATGTCTGTAGTGAGATGCTGAAGATGTTCTATAGGTCAGTTGTGGAGAGCGCCCTCTTCTTTGTGGTGGCGTGTTGGGGAGGAAGCATTAAGAAGAGGGACGCCTCACGTCTTAATAAGCTGGTAAGGAAGGCGGGCTCTGTCGTGGGCAAAGTACTGGAGAGTTTAACATCGGTAGCTGAGCGAAGGGCGCTGAGTAGGCTACGGTCAATTATGGATAACTCTGAACATCCTCTACATAGCACCATCCAGAGACAGAGAAGCAGTTTCAGCGACAGGTTACTATCGATGCAATGCTCCTCAGACAGGATGAAGAGGTCAATACTCCCCAATGCCATTAGGCTTTACAATTCTACCTCCAGGACTTAAGAACTTTTTAAAAGCTATTATTAATGCTTTTTGAGATAGTGATTTAGATGCATATCATATTTTTTACTGAGTTAAGTATTGTATGTAATTAGTTTTGCTACAACAAGTGTATGGGACATTGGAAAAAAGTTGAATTTCCCCATGGGGATGAATAAAGTATCTATCTATCTATCTATCTATCTATCTATCTATCTATCTATCTATCTATCTATCTATCTATCTATCTAATTCCTGGATGTGTTTGCGAGTCATGCTTCACTGTTATTTTTTTTTAAGAGACAAGTCTGGTTCCAAATTGAACAGCTGCCTGCATAACCATGTCAGCACCTGTCCCCACCCCACCAATGATTTATACTTTTCAAAAAGAAAGGTCCTGGTGTAATAGAGTGTGTCAAGCAGCATCTGTGGAGGTAGAGGAATGGTCAATATTTCAGATCGAAAGCCTGTATCAGGATTGGTCAGCCTTTGACTTCCTCCTGCTGATTGAATTTTGCTCCAGATTCCAGCATCTGCAGCCTCTTAGCTCCATTATTTGATTATTACACTTATATTATTAACATTCTTCAAAATGACCCAGATCTTTCTGCTTATCCTCAATGAAAAAGGGTATTGCTCCATCTTAACAAGGGAAGTTATCAAAGACAAACCTATCTGCCACCCTTCTCCATCCTTCAGTTCATAATTAAACAATATTATAATTCTGAGATAATAACAATGATCAATGCAACTTAGTTTGAATTAGCCTCATTAGTGTTATTTCGCGTTGCTTTGAATTTTGTGATTGTAATTACAGAATGAGCTAACATGTTTCTTTTGTGATGATATGGCTTCCATACGGATGGGAAGAGGTCCAGGAGAAGAATCTCAGCAGGGAGGCAGATAGACAGGATAGGTTTAGAGGGATATAAACTAAGTACAGGGAAATGGGATTAGCTCAGATAGGCACTTTTATCATTGTGGATAAGTTAGGCATAAGGCTTGTTTCTGTGTTGCATAGTTTTATGACTCTATGACTCAACCTTTCTTGCCTAACTGTTAGTTGCTAGTAATGAGAAACGGAACTAGAATCTGAATCAGCTTTAATAAAAGAATCAGAATTAGGATCAGGTTTATAATCACCAACATGTGTCATGAAATGTATTAAGTTAGAAGCAGCAACACAATGCATTATATAATATAGAGAGAAAAAATAAGTAAGTAAATCAATTACAGTAAACATATATATATGTATATTAAATAGATTATCCCTGAAAAGCAATAGTATATATATATATACCCTCAAGCTTCTGTGCCTCCTTCCTGATGGTAATAATGAGAGGAGGGCACATCCTGAGTGATGGTGGTCCTCAGTAATGAACACAGCCTTTCTAAGGCTCTATTCCTTGAAGGTGTCTTGGACACTATGGAGGCTAGTACCCAACTTTCTGTAGCTTCTTTCATTCCTATGCAGTAGTTCCCCCCCCCCACCCCCGCCAAATACCAGATAGTGTTGCATGCTGTCAGAATGTTCTCCAAGGTACATCTATAGAAGTTTTTGAGTGTTTTAGGTGACAAAGCAAATCTCTTCAAACTCCTAATGAAATATAGCCGCTGTCTTGCCTTCTTTATAGCTGCATCAGTATGTTGGGACCAGGTTAGATCCTCAGAGATATTGACACCCACAAACTTGAAATTGCTCACTCTCTCCACTTCTGATCCCTCTCTGAAGAGTGGTTTGTGTTCCCTCATCTTACCCTTCCTGAATTCCCCAATCAACTCTTTTGTCTTACTTTGAGTGCAAGGTTGCTGCTGTGACACCACTTAACTAGCTGGTATATCTTGCTCCTGTACACCCTCTCATCCCTACCTGACATTCTATCAACAATGGTTGTATCATCAGCAAATTTATAGATGGCATTTGAGCTATACCTAACCACACAGTCATGGGTATAGAGGAAGTAGAGCAGTGGGCCAGGCACACACTGCTGAACTGATACTGTCTTCATGAAGTCCACAATCAGTTCCTTGGTCTGACTGATATTGAGTGTGACACCACTCAACCTGCTGATCTATCTCGCTCCTGTTTGCTTCCTTGTCACCATCTGAAATCTGCCAACAATAGATGCGTCGTCAGCAAATTTATAGATGGTGTTTGAGCTGTGCCTAGCCACACAATCAGTGGTGTGAGCAGTGGGCTAAGTACACATCATTGAGGTGTGCCAGTGAGGAGATGTTATTTCCGATCCGTTCAAAGTGTGGTCTTCTGGTGAGGAAGTCTATTGCAGAGGCAGGTGCAGAGACTCAGATTTTGGAACTTGTTGATTAGAACCAGGGGAATGATCCTGTTGATATCTAAGCTGTAGTGAATAAACAGGAATATGATTTATGTATTACTATTGCCCAGGTGATCCAATGCCAATTGGAGAGCCAGTGAGTTTGCATCCACTCTAGGCCTATTGTAGCAATAGGCAAACTGCTGCAGGTCCAGGTTCTTGCTTAGGCAGGAATTGATTCTAACCATGACCAACTTCTCAAACCACCACATTCATCAAATAAATGTGAGTTCCTTTGAGTGACAGTTGTTGAGACAGCTCACTCTGCTCTTCCTGAACACTGCACCCTTTTGAAGCTGGTGGGAACCTCCAACTACAGCAATGAGAGATTGAAGATGTCCTTGAACACACCTGCCTGTTGGTCTATGGTTCAATTGATCAATAAGAAAGCCTACTACCATTCTCTAGGGATAAATATGGATATAGAAGAATTGGAAAATCCACTTTTCTCTCTTTTGCCTCCCATTTTTCAATACTCCTTGTCTACCCATTGATAAGACAATGGATCATCCATCATCCTTTGGTTAAATATTAGCATGGTACCATGTTTACCTAAGGAAAAGTGAATGGAAAACAATAAACATGTATATAAGAATAAAAATAACCACCAAACATTCAATAATCAAACACTCCCAAAGAAACAACTTTATTTTATTCCTTACTTATGCAGGGTTGATCTAATGAAATAGTTTAGATTAAAGGTCTGTTTGCAAAATTAAAATCATTTTACTCCAAATCCTAAAAACTTTCTATAGGGGCACAACTGAGAGCATCCTGACTGGCTGAATCACTGCCTGGTATGGGAACTGTACTTCCCTCAATCACAGGACTCTGCAGAGAGTGGTGTGGACAGCCCAGCGCATCTGTAGATGTGAACTTCCCACTATTCAGGACACTTACAAAGACAGGTATGTAAAAAGGGCCAGAAGGATCATTGGGTACCTGAGTCACCCCAACCACTAACTATTCCAATTGCTACCATCTGGGAAATGATATCGTAGCTTAAAAGCCAGGACCAACAGGCTCCAGGACAGCTTCTTCCACCAGGCCATCAGACTGCTTAACTCATGCTGACATTACTGTATTTCTATGTTATATTGACTATCCTGTTGTACATAATATTTATTATAAATTACTATAAATTGCACTTTGTACATTTAGACAGACATGTAACCTAAAGATTTTTTACTCCTCATGTATATGAAGGAGGTAAGTAATGAAGTCAATTCACTTCAATTTAAGTAACGATTAATTTTAATTTAATTTTAGAGATACAGCTCAGTAACAGGCCCTTCCGGCCCAAAGAGTCGAATAAGCCAATTAACCAATTAACCTACTAATCTCTATGTCTTTGGAATGTGGGAGGAAACCGGAGAACCCAGTGGAAATCCACGCGATCATGTGGAAACATACAAAATCCTTATAGACAACAGCGATTTGTCATCCGTGCTAGTGACAAAATCTCACCATGGTGATCTTATTTAACTTAATAGTCAAAAACTCATTAATTAATAGTCCACTGGAATTGTGAAAGGATATTTCTAGGTTTTGCTTCTAACAAAAGTAGCTTTCCATCACAAAACATTCTGTTAATTTTATACAAATTTTTGTTGTTTATTTTCAGCTAATCTGTCATTGAGAAAAGGACTGCTTTCCTGCCATGCATCACCCATTGTTACCAGAGAGCATGAACGAAATTGTTCATAAATAATTCACAGATTCCCAGAGTTAACTGAAGACATTGCCATAAGTATCTATTACCCTTGAAAGGTTACGAGTACTTTCTTTTACTTTCTATTGTGTCTGTGAGGTCTTTCAGCAAAACTCGATTGTAATACCTCACAATCATATTGTAACAAATTCAGTGAAACATCTTTATTGTACAAGTGGTATAATCCTTTCAAATACAGGCCCTCCTGAAAAGGGATATCAATGTTAATGTTGCAAGGTGTTGGCAGCTTTTGAGTGCTTAACCATACACACAGAAAGGAAAAAAAACAGGAAGAAGATGAATGATTAAGTTAGGGAATGTGTAAAAAGGAGAGGGAGGGTGACCCTGTGATCTCTGTCATGGAGGCCGACATCACAACGTCTTTCAAGAGGGTGAACCTTCACAAGTTGACAGGTCCTGAAGGTATACCTGGTAGTACTTTGAAAACCTGTGGAAACCAACTGGTGGGCGTGTTCAAAGACATTTTCAATCGCTCATTGCTGCAGTTGGAAGTTCCCAGCTGCTTCAAAAGGACAGCAAACATACCAGCAGATAAGAAGAGCAGGGTTGGCTGCCTTAACGTCCAGTAGCACTCACATTTACAGCAATGAAGTACTTTGAGAGGTAGGTTGTAGCTAGAATTAACTCCTGCCTAAACAAGGACTTGTGCCCACTGTAATTTGAATATCGCCACAATAGGTCTACAGCAGATGCAATCTCACTGGCTCCTCATGCGACCTTAGATCACTTAGACAATACTAATACATACATCAGGCTGCTGTTTATTGAACCAGCTCAGATTTAACATGCAAACACGAGGAAATCTGCAGATGCTGGAAATTCAAGCAACACACAAAAAGCTGGTGGAACGCAGCAGGCCAAGCAGCATCTATAGGAAGAAGTACACTCGACGTTTCGGGCCAAGACCCTTTGTCAGGACTAACTGAAAGAAAAGATAGTAAGAGATTTGAAATTAGGAGGTGGAGGGGGAAATCTGAAATGATAGGAGAAGATGGGGGGGAGGGGTGAAGCTAAGAGCTGGAAAGGTGATTGGTAAAAGGGATACAGAGCTGGAGAAGGGAAAGGATCATGGGACGGGAGGCCTAGGGAGAAAGAAAGGGGGAGCGGAGCACCAGAGGGAGATGGAAAACAGGCAAGGAGTGATTGTAATAGAGGCAGAGAGAGAAAAAGAAGGGGGGGAATAAATAAATAAATAAGGGATGGGGTAAGAAGGGGAGGAGGGGCATTAACAGAAGTTAGAGAAATCAATGTTCATGCCATCAGGTTGGAGGCTACCCAGACGGAATATAAGGTATTGTTCCTCCAGCCTGAGTGTTGGACCTGCAACTGGATCCTCGACTTTGTCACCAGAAGACCACAGTCTGTGTGGATCAGAAATAACATCTTCAACTTGCTGCTACTCAACACTGGCGCACTTGAAGGAATTGAGCTTAGCCCACTGCTCTATTCTTTCTACATCCATGACTGTGTGGCTAGGCACAGTTCAAATGCCAATCTATAAACCTGGTGATAACACAACTACTTTTGGCAGTATTTCAGATGGTGACGAGAAGGAATACAAGTGCGAGAGAGATCAACTGGTTGAACAGTGTCACAGCAATAAGCTTGCACTTAACATCAGTAAGAACAAAGAACTGATAGTTGACTTCAGAAAGGGTAAGACAAAGGAACACACATTAGTCCTCATCGAGGAATCAGAGTAGCAAGTTTGAGCAATTTCAAGTTCCTGGGTGTCAAAGTTTCGGAGGATCTCTCCTGGAACCGACATATCAATGCAGTTACAGAGAAGGCACAACAGCAGCTATATTTCATTAGGAGTTTGCGAAGATTTGGTATGTTACCAAAGGCACTCGCAAATTTCTACAGATGTACCATGGAGAGCATTCCCATCTGGTATGGGGGAGGAACTGCACAGGATTAAAATAAGCTGCAGAAAGTTGTAATCTCAGTCAGCTCCATCATGGGTACTAGCCTCTCCAGCATCCAGGGCATCTTCACAGAGCGATCCTCAAAAAGGCAGCATCCATCATTAAGGACCCTGTCACCCAGGGCATGTCCTCTTCTCATTGCCATCATCAAGGAGGAGGTATAGGAGCTTGAAGGCACACACTCAATGATTCAGGAATAGCTTTTTCCCCTCTGGCATCAGATTTCCGAATGGACATTGAACCCATGAACATTACCTCATTACTTTTTTTATTTCTATTTTTGCACTTCTTATTTAGTTTAACTTTTTTATTATATATATGCTTCCTGTAATTTACAGATTTTATTACTATGTACTGAAATATACTGCTGCCACTTAACAACAACTTTTACGACATATGCCGGTGACATTAAACTTGACTCTGATTCTGGAAACAATGTGAGAAGGAAGTGGAAAAGTGGTGAGAAGCAGGAAAGGAGAGAAAGCAGATGCAAACTAATTCCTGGGATGAAAATACTAAAAGTAATTCAGTTTTGCAAGCTGTTATAAACAAGATGGTCCTTGCCTGTTCAAACCACAGCTTTAAAGTCAATTCATTAAGAGGGATATAAAGCTATCCTTCTAGATTTAATCTTATTTTGGATGGTATTTAACCAAGAATCTCCAGAGTCACAGATTCTAAGTCATTCAATGTGCCGAGAAACTCCCAGCAGCTATATTTCATTCGGAGTTTCAGGAGATTTGGTACGTCACCAAAGACTCTTAGCAAATCACTAAAGAGCTACCATGGAGAGCACAGGTTTGGGAAAAAAAAGCTGCGGAGGGTTGTAAACTCAGCCAGCTCCATCGTAGGAACTATCAAGGACACCTACAAAAAACGATGCCTCAAAAAGGCAGCATCCATTGAGGATGCCCGCTATCCAATTCCTGCCTACTTCTCATTACTACCATTAGAGAGGAGGTACAGGATCTTGGAGGCACATACTCAGTGTTTTAGGAACACTCTCTTCCCCTTCACCATCAGATTTCTGAATAGTTCATGAAGCCATGAAAACTATTTTGCTCTCTGAAAAGGGATCTAGTGCTTTCCCGGCAAATATGACAAATAAAGCTGGGTACAGGTATCAATATTAACTGACGTTTCGATGACAAACTCTGCCATCTTTATCAAGGATGATGCCTCAGTATGTCTAGTCCAGTAGTATATATACCTCTGTCATCTGTCCCTGCTGATTGGGTAGTCCTCATCCAATCATGTTTCCACTGTCCCACCTTGTTTACAATTGCATCCCATTTCTTAATTAGAGCAAGACCTTTGTCTTTGTTAAAATTCTTTTTCGCTAGTCTTATTTCAATGACTTTCTTGACCAGGTGGTCCCAAAAGCCATTGGCGCAGCACAGTAGTTTTGTGCCTTTGAAGTCAATCCTATCACCTTATGGGATTGTGGATGGTATTAATCCAATGTCTTCAGGATCCTGGCGATCCTTCTGGAAACTGTGGAAATATAGGGAAGACAGGCATTAGCGACAGGTTCTTCCTTGTTGTTAGTTTTCGTGGTTCTTCCGTTGGGAATGTATATTGGCATTGTGGAAACCCAGATCAAGGAGCACAGGAGGTGTATCCATTTTGGTGACCTAGTGAAATTGGCAATAGTAGAATGTTGTATTCGGAGTGGCCATAGGATTGAGTTTGTCTGTTCCCCTAAGTAACATATCCCCTATCAACACTATGTGCCTCTTCTTCCCCTTCCCTTGATGGTCACAGAGTCAGATTCAGTGCCACAGACCCGACCACAGTGACTTTCCTCAGTTAGTTCAACCCTACCCCCCAGCCCCAACAGCATCTAACGTGATATACCTGTTTTGTTGAGGGGGACGGCAATAGGGGTACTTTGCAATGGCTCCTTAACAGCTTTCTCCTTCCTGATTGTCACCCAGTCTCCTGTGTCCTCCCCTTAACCGCTTTCTCCTTCCTGACTGTCACCCAGTCTCCTGTGTCCTCCCCTTAACCGCTTTCTCCTTCCTGACTGTCACATAGTCTCCTGTGTCCTGCACCTTCGGTGCAACTACTTCTCTATATGTCCTATCTTGCCATCTTGGCTGAACAGAGGAGCACTTTTAGTAATAGACTAAGATAACTGTGCTTATAATGAGTCAAGCCATAGTCAGAGAAGTGGTAACCCCTCCTGTTAAACTGTTTGAGGTAACTTAATTGTTATTCTTTCTTATTTCTCTTGTAATATTGGTATATCTGTGCACTTGTTATGCTACTGTGACACTGTAATTTCCTTTGAGAAATGATATTGTATTGGAAGCACATCAAGAAATTGACCAAGACACAACTCAGGCATTTACGCAAAATATTACACATCAAGTGGCTCAAACGCGCTGGGACAGTCAGCGCACAATCGCTCATCACAGCTTCTGAGCTGCATTGGACTGGTCAAGTCACAAGAATGAGCGATGATCGTTTACCCAAAGCTGTTTTTTATCGCTAGCTACATGTAGGAAAGAGGAAGCATGGTGGTCAGAAGCTGCTCTACAAAATTGTGCTCAAGTGCTAAATGAAGAACACTGACATGAATATCAACACCTGGGAGAAAGATGCTTTGGACAGAAGAAGTTGCTGCTGCATTGTCATGAAGTCAATCCCAGCTATCGAGGAGAAAAGGCAGAAGAAATATGAAGCAGGTCATGAACGCAGACATTCAGTGCTAGACCAGTCAAATCACAAATGCAACCAATGTGGGAGACAGTGCCGATCCAATGCTGGTCTTGTGGCCCATAAACATGTCTGCAGAGACTAAACTCTCAGCACAGTCAACAACGAAATCGATGGACAGCCGAAGAAGAAGAAGAAGAAGAATTTCCTTTGGGATCAATAAAGTATCCATCTATTTATATATCACCCCTTCAGTCTCCTGAATGATCCAGAGTTCCTCCAGTTCCAGCTCCAACTCTTTAGTGAAGATTGTTAGTAGCTGGATGCTCTTCTCTCAGCTGTAGTCATCTGGGACACTGGATATCTCCCTGCCTTCCCATATCCCACACGAGGAACATTGCACTATCCAGCCTGGCATCTCTACTGTCCTAACTGAGCAGATGTAAAGAAGGGAAGGAAAAAAAACTTAACCTTGAGCTTTTCTTTTCTTTGCTTTCTCTGACTGAAGACTCTACTTATCTATTTGTTATTTTAAGCTATAGTAATCTTTTTATGTATTTCACTGAAAACAACAATTTCACAACATGTGATAATACAACTGATTCTGATTCTGATGTTCCCTTAGTTTTTGACCCTTCCAGCAGAGGCACAGAATATCTTACTGTACATACTATGTATTACAAATTACTATAATTTACACATTGCACATTCAGACAGTGACGTAAAGTGAAGATTTTCACTCCTCACGTATGTGAAGGATATAAGAAATAAAGTCAAATTAATTCAAAATCCAGGGGATTAATCCTGATCTCTGGGGCTCTCTGTGTGGGGTTTTGCATGTTCCACATGTGACCACTTAGATTTCCTCTGAGCACTACAGGTTTTCTCTCACATCTGAAAGATACATGGGTTAGCTGGTCGAGAGGTCACTGATGTGAACGAGAGGAAAAGAAAAATAGGCTTAACATAGGATTTGTGTAGAAGAGTTGGTGTGAACTCAGTTGTCTAAAAGAACTGTTTCTATGTTCTATGACTCTATACCCATTATTCTTTCTAAAACACACAGAATACTGTCTACTTGCCTTGACAACTAATGCTCCAACAGCACCAAAGAAGTTCCTTACCATTCAGACTCAATCAGACTACTCCCATTTTCCATCCTAAACATCAAGCATTAATGTCAATGCTGCAGTGTGCATCATCTGTAAGATATACAGCATTCTAACAGTGCTCCTCAAATTCAAATTTAGAACAAGGGCAGCCAGTGTAAGGAACAGCACCATCTGCAATCTCACACCATCTTGACATTTTCTTCATTATTATTAGGGTAAACTCCTGGTTCCCTTTCCAACAGCACTGCTGGAGCACCTCCCCCAGGAGAAATGTGGCTCCAGGAGAGAGCTCATTACCATATGCTCAAGGGACATAAATACCAGCCTGACCAATAATGCCTGCAACCCATTAATAAACAAAAAAAGCACAGCATAAATTGTTGAAGTGGCCTACTTGGGTCCTACTGTCCATTAGAGAGTGCAATACAGGGTGTTTCTGCTAAATTCTACATCAACAAACAGCAGCAGTAAGCCGATAAGAAGGCATTTCATTTTTTTTGCCATTTGTGGTACTTTGCTGGTGAACTGAACCGTCATTTCATCACTACACTTAAAAAGTGAAGCTAATTAATGATAATAAGACATTGAAATTTATTGAGCATTTCTTTGTTCCATGCACACAATAGTAAATATTCCTCCAGATCGTCCTGAGACAAAAGTCCGCAAGGCCAGATGAAATTATTCAAAATTCTTGAGTCACTGTTCAAAGTGCTGCTTTGCAGTGAGTACTTGCAGAACAAATCATCCTACTTGGGACCTTTGATTCAAACTGAAGATAAAGCCCTGAAAAAGCAGATTATTTTATCTACAAATGAATCATTGTGCCATCAGTCAACAAAATTAAAACACAAAGAACAGCCACTTAATAAATACCAATGACCTCGCCTTGGTTCTAAAGGGCAGGATTTCAAATTCAGAAAATCATGGAAAACTCAGCAAGCAGTGAGGAATCCATAACGAGCTTCAGGAAGACATATGTAGATGAGAAAATTGGGCAGAGAAATGGAAGTTTGTAATTTAAAACAGAGAAATATGAATGATTCATTGTGGAAGGAAGAATATGGAGAGTAATTTAAATGGAATAAATACATTCTATTTTTATTTATTCATTCATGGGATGTAACACTGAAACAGCCAGCATTTCTCATCCAAGCCTAATTGCTCCTGAACTGAGAAGCCATTTTAGTTAGTCTGAAGTCACATACAGTGTAATACTCTGCTGATTTCTGTTAGAACTGACTATTATCAAACACAAAACAAGGAACATTAGTGGATAGTACAGGCCATTTGGCCCATGATGTTGTACTACCTTTTAACTACTCTATGATCTATATAATCCTTACCTCCTGTATAGCCCTCCATTTCTTCTTTTATCTGCGTGTCTACTAAGAAAACCTTAAATGTCCCTAATATATCTGCATATACCATTATCCCCAGCAGTGCATGCCATGCACCCACCACTCAGCGTGTAATAAACTTGCCTCTGACATCCCCCTACACTTCCCTCCAATCACCATAAGATACTCCCTCTTCTCTGCCATTTCAGCCCTGGGAAAAAGTATTTGGCTAACCACTTGACCCATGTATGTCTCTTATCATTCTGTAACCCAAAATCAAGTAACATTTCAGCCTCCTTCTCTTCAATCGGAAAAACTTGAGCTCACTCAGCCTTTTCTCTGTTGCATTTTGTTCATGAAGAAATACAAAAGCTAAGTTTTTATATACACTTGTTGGTCACTTTTATTAGTTACCTCCTACATTATAAGGTGGCTACGGAGTGTGTATTTGTGGTCTTCTGATGAAGGTTTGATGTGTTGTGCATTTAGAGGTGCTCTTCTGCACACCACTGTTGTAATGTGTGGTTATTTGAGTTAATATTGTCTTCCGGTCAACTTGCATTAGACTGGCCATTCTTCTCCGACATATCTCATCAAGACATTTTTCCCCACAGAACTGCCGCTCACTGAATATTTTTTTTGTTTTTCTCACCATACACCACACACTCTAGAGACTCTTGTGCGTGAAAATCCCAGATCAGCATTTTCTAAGATACTCAAACCACCCTGTCTAGCACCAGCAATCATCCCATGGTCAAAGTTACTAAGATCAAATTTCTTCCCCATTCTGATGTTTGATCTGAACAACAGCTGAACCTCTTGATCATGTCTGCATGCTTTTATGCATAGATTTGCTGCCACATGATTGGTTAATTAGGATATTTGCATTAATAAGCAAGTTTCCAGGTGTACCTAATAAAGTGGCATCTGAGCGTATTTCATAATGGAAGAGGAGACGGTTCACAGATTAAATCTCTGCCAGCACTGAGAGCAATCCTATTTCCCCAAATTTCCCAGTATTCTGCATTTTCACTCTGAATCCACCTACCCTCTGGGTGATTTTCAGTCACAATTAATTTATTCAAGACGTACAAAAAAGCTGGATGAACTCAGCAGGTCAGGCAGCATCCATTGAAAGAAGCAGTCAACGTTTCGGGTCAAGACCCTTCGTCGGGATTCTATGAGACCCTGACGAAGGGTCTCGACCCGAAACGTTGACTGCTTCTTTCAACGGATGCTGCCTGGCCTGCTGAGTTCATCCAGCGTTTTTGTACTTCTTGATTTGACCACAGCATCTGCAGTGTACTTTGTGTTTACAATTAATTTATTGTCTCTTAATATCTTTGAGATGCAGAAGGCGAGCGGAGTACCAAGGACATGTCACGGGGAGAACATGCAAAATGTATGCACACACTGGTGGTCAGAAGTGAACCTTGGTTTGCTCAAGATATGCAGAAGCAACTCTACTAGCTGCACCACTGTGTCATCCCTTAACTCGCTATGTTTTAATCTGTCTTGAGGCAAAAAGACTTTGTGAGAATTATACACCAGTGGTTACAGAAGCAAGAATTACAAATAGAAAGAAATGCAGCATAATCATTTTCTATCAGTAAACTTAAATGCTGACATATGTTCAGTCTTTTCTAAGTGAAACTAATATGTGATTTAGCATATGTCAAGCCACACCAACTTCCTGGAGCAGTCTGCACATTAAATATTTAGATAGTACTTTTCTGGCAGTTAGTCAAACAAATATTACAGTTGATTTCCCCCTAGTCACCTCTCTAAAATCTTGAAAAGGCTCAAGAGCACTGCTATGGATTCTTAAAACTAGCTGTGGAAGGTAACAGGAGCTTTACCTGAAACATGATATCACTGACTACAGAGGCCTTTAGGATGATCCTAGCCTGTGAAAGGCACTACATGTGTACAACTCTTTCGTTAATAAAACACTTGCTAATCATAAACTGTGCATCACACAGCTTACTTGCAATCAACAATACTTAAGGTCGTTTTGGAAGAAAGAAAACATGACTTTGTTTCTTAGCAAGTTTTGTTGCAGTGATGAACATTTTAATCCAATAAATTTCATATTTTTATGACCAATCTGCACCTGGGATATTGTCCATTCAAATAGCGAAAGTATTTCACAAATACATTATTGACTGTGACCCCCCCCCCCCCACTTCAGGATATGCTTAGATTATGAAGACTACAACATTGAAGGTTTAAACACAAGAGATCCTGCAGATCCTGGGATTGTTGAACACAACACACAAAATGCTGGAGGAAATCAGCAAGTCAGGCAAGCTGAATTCTTCAATCATTTTGAAAGCTTTGCTTTTTCTTTTTATTAAGATACAAATGAACATAGCAAACTTAATGTGTGGAGCAGACCATAAGATATAGAAGCATAAATCGGCCCATTGAATCTGCTCTGCCATTCTATCATGGCTGATTTATTATCCCTTGCAATCCCATTTTCCTATCTTCTCCCAGTAATCGTGGACACCCTGACTAATCAAGAACCTATCGGCTACCTCTTTAAATACACCAATGACCTCCCCTGCTGTCTGTGGCAGTGAATTCCGCAGATACAACACCCGCTGGCTAAATAATTTTTTCCTCATCTCTGTTCTAAAGGGAAGTCCCTCTGTTCTGAAGCAGTGCCCTCTTATCCTTGACTCCCCCCCCCCACCCCCCGCCACTATAGGAAACATCATCTCCAGATCCACTCTATCTGGACCTTTCAATATTTGATAAGATTTCAACAAGATCTTCACTCATTCTTCTAAACTTCAGTGAGTACAGGCCTAGAGTCATCAAATGCTCGTCATATGTTAACCTTTTCATTCCAAGAATAATTATCGTAAACTTTCACCAGACACTCCCCAATGCCACCACATCTTTTATTATATAAAGGCCTTATTCGATTGTAAACACTCTAAACATTTGTTTCTATGTTTCCATTTGTTGTGTACATCTCGTGGTCTTACAAGCAGTCAACAAGAATTTATATGTGGTCTTTCTTTCTCTAAAATATACATCATACCAGTTCACGGAGAAGTGAAGGGAACTGATACAGAATGATCACAGGATCGATCAGAGGAGTGGGGATTCAGAAAGGTCCCATAGATGGAGAAGGCTGTGAAGAGCTGAAGTGGGACTGGGCATATTGGAGAGGGAATTCCATAGACCAAAGAAAGTAGAAAGTCAACAGAAGTGTAGTAAGGGAACTGTTAATGTGCTGGGGACTGGATTAAAATAAACAAGGAGATCAGTGTAGAGTAGACTGATGGGAGTATCAAACTGCAGAGTATAACACTGGTTTGACAGTTGAAGGATCTCTCAAGTTTTACTACTGGTACAGCTGACAGAGTTTTACCTTCACTCTCCACTATAACACCAATTTTAGTGTTATATTGTATGCAGAAGTACTAATCATGCCAACCTACATCCTCATCCAAGTCATTAATAGATAAATCAAACAAAATAGGACCCAGCCTAAATCCCTGCAGCATTCCAGGAGTTACTTATCTCCAATCTGAGAAACAACTCTCCACTGCCATCCTTTGCTTCCTATCATCACCAAGGCAAGTTTATATCTAATTTGCAATCTTACTCTAAATCCATGTATTCTAACTTTGTAAATCAGCATTCCATCTGGGATTATGTCAAAATCCTCATTATAGTTCCTGTAGACAATGAGTACTGCCCTGCTTTCATCAATCCTCTTGGTCATCTCTTCAAAAATACTCTATATCAAATTTGTCAAACATAATTTTCCATGCACAAAACCTAGCTCACTATCCCTAACCAGTCATTGACTTCCTAAATGCAAATAAATCCTGTCCCTCAAAATACCTTCCAATAATTTCACACCACTGATGTACGGTTTACCAGAATGTCCTTCCCTGACTTATCTCCGCTTCTCTTCTCAAATGAAGGTACATTAGCTATCCTTCAGCCTTTCTATACCTCATCTGTGGCTAATGAAGATGCACAGATCTCCACCAGGGCCCCAGCAATCTCTTACCTCACTTCCCATAACATCCTAGGACAATTGGTCAAGCCCTGGGGACTGATCCACCTTCATACATTTCAAGACTTCCAATACCTCCCTTTTTCTATAAACCAAGAGATTCTGCAGATGCTGGAAATCCTGAGTAACACAAACTAAATGCTTCCAGACCCTTAATATTCCTTATCAACCAATGTTTCTTCATCTTGTTGGCCTTTGCTACAGCAGAAACATCCTGAACTCTTCTAATCACACCTTTGAAAGCTTCCCACTTGTCAGATATCATTTTAACATCCAAACTGCGTCTCCCAATCAACATTTGCAAATTCCTGTATGATACCATCAGTATTAGCTTTCCCTCGATTTAGGACTTTGACTTGAGGACCAATCCTGTCTTGCTTCCATAACTATATTAAAATCAAAGAATCATGGTCACTGGTCCCAAAGTGCTCCCCTACTGACATATTAACCACTTGCCCACCCTCATTTCTAAATAGCCATTTGGTACTCAGGTTCTCAGTATTATTTTTCTTTTTTTTGTAATTTATTTTTTTATTGAAGTTCATCAAACAAACATTTCCATAAGATGTATTTCAGACATTGTACATATATATCATATATATCACGAATCTCCACAAAGTATTTATCTGAGGTATACACTTATAGAAAGGAATGGAAAGAAAAAACAAGCAAAAGGAAAGAACTATGTACAAGTAGGGAGTGATCTTTTTTTTACAACAGATTCATTGATTTGTGAGAATAAAATCAGGCCTATGAGGCATTATGTAGTTAAACCATTTTTCCCAGTATGAATCAAATTGTTCCAGCTTATGATTAACAGATGCTGTTATCTTCTCCATTTTATAAATGTCCATTGTAATTTCCATCCATGTATTTAAAGTTGGGCTCTCCTGTGATAACCATTTCCTAGTAAGAGTCTTTTTACCAGCCACCAACAGTATATTCATTAAATATTTATCTCTTTTCAACCATTCTTGAGGTATATATCCAAAATATATGGTCTTACTCTCCAAGGGTATTTCACATTTAAAGATGTCTTGTAGGGCATTGTGTATCCCCCTCCAATAGTTTTTGATAACAGGGTAGTCCCAAAAAATATGATAATGATTTGCATTTTGATTTCCACAATTTCTCCAGCAAACAGGGTGGTTACTATCATAATGGGATTTCTGAGAGGGTGTAATAAAATATCTTATCAAGTTTTTCCATCCAAACTCCCTCCATTTCTGTGAATTGGTACACTTCCATTGATATCTCCATATTGTTGTCCATTCTTCCTCAGATATAATCATCCCTCCTTCCTTCTCCCATTTTCATTTGCAAAATTTTTCTACTTTTGCACATTGATTGCTTGGCACTTTTTGTTTATGTATAGTTTTTTAGTAAATTATCTTATACCTATTTATTTTCCTGTAAATTCCTGCAAGAAAATGAATTTCAAGGCACTTTGATGATAAATTTTACTTTGAACTGTGAACATACTGCTTCAGAAAACTTTTCTGGACACAGTTAATACATTCTGCCCCATCTAATCCCTTAACACTAAAGTATTCCGAGATGAGCAGAGATGATGGAAAGTAATGCACAGGAAGGATATATCAATGAATTTGAAACATACAGTATAAGCAAACTCTACCATTTACTGTCCACTGATTGAATGGAAATATTCCCGAAGGCAGACAAAATTGCTGAGATCCCAGGGGAGGACACAGAACAGAGAGAAGCAGCCATTCTTGAAAAGAGGAATGTGGTATTATTGCTGGAGATAGAATTGGAAACATATTATACCCTGGAGGGACTTCTAACACCATTCAGTACAACTGGGTCTCATACCAGGGGACTGTGAAACCTCAAAAGGAAATTTGAATCAGGCACCAACAGAGATTTGAACTACAATTTTGGAATGTGCAACTAGCTGCCAGGGAAAGTTATCAGTAAATGCATAACCAGGCTGAAGACACTAACAAGAAGGTATATCCTCAGACCTTTATATATTGGGCTTTGCAGGATTCCTTGATGCGTAGACTGACAATTGAGAGCTTTAGGCAAAGCTATTTGATATGCTTGACTTGACACTTGAAAGCAAGGGTAGCATAGCTGTCAATATGCAGACAGTAATTAAAAATGTGATACAGTTTAGCATAGAGGAATCAAGCCTACAGAAATAGTAATGGAAGCATGGCTGAATCGCATTAACACTACAAGTGGATTCGGTGAGAGGTTATGAGAGCACAAAAGACAAGAAGGCTGCAAGTCACATGGGAGACCTTATCACTAGGCAAATTGTACAAGAGTACATGCCAAGAAAGAAATTAAATGACACAAAAGATGGTTATTTCATTTGAGTTGGACGCAATGAAATGAGGGTATGGAACAGTACTTTTGAAATGCAGTACGCACAATGGAATTGGATATTTAGCAGCTGGAAATGGGAATGCTGAATGGTATCTTTTGCATGCCTGAAGAGGAAGGACAAGGCAGTACATTCAGGTCACTATATAGAGATAAAACTCGTGTATGAGCGTGGCGCAGAAGAGGGAGATGAGACCTTTGCCTACAAAATTGAACTGGCGAAAGATCCATTAGAACTATTGTTGTCTAAGGAGGATACTTAAGAGATGTCAAGTGCTGTCTGCAAATAATAGTTCAGTGAAAAATCCGACCAAATATTTAAGTGTATTGATGAACAGTTGAACTTGCTTCTACATCTTACAAAACTAGCTTACTGATTGCAGTATTGTATGTGTGCATGTAGTTCACTACTTCTACGGGGATTTTACTTTGTTTTGAAGGAGAAGCAGTTCAGTATATTTAATCTTGTTAAAAGATAAAGTGATACCTTTTGTAAAGACTAATAAGGTTAGGGCCTGCGTAATGAACGGGAGGTCCTGAGGGAACTTTGAGATCAGAAGTACCTTGGCGTCCAAGTCTTGGGATCCCTCAAGGCAGCAGCACAAGTTCAAGTTCAGTTTATTGTCATTCAGCTGTACACACGTATACGGCCAAATGAAACATCTCTTGCACGGACTAAGGTGCACAACACATTACATATAATTCATGCACCCAAAACACATAAATTAATATTAAAATAATTTATCAAATAATAAAATGACCTGTTGGTGGCAGGTGAATACATTATGAGAAGGCATACTGAATACTTGGCTTGGAGAGGGTACAAACAAAATTCAATAGGATGTCATCTGGTATGGAGTATCTCAGTAGTGAGTAGAGGCTGAATAGGACAGGTTTATCTTCCTTGGAGCACAGAAAGCTAAGAGGGGTAGTTGAGGTATACAGAATTCTGAGAGACAGGTTAAACAGTAAGAAATTATTCCTCATAGCAGAGATGACAAAACTGGAAGGTATTAGCTGAAGGTAAGGGGAAGGAAGTCAAGAGGGATCTGGAGAAGACTTTATTTTAATCACCCAGATAGTAATTGGAATCGTGATACACTGTCTGAAGGGGTAGTTGAAGGAGCTTTTCACACAGTGCTTAAGAAGTACCTAGGTGATCCATGGTGAGTCTTAACATTGTTGAGAGAGACTGAGAGAGGACTTCCATATTAAAACTGGTGTTGTCTCTTCCATTCTAAGCATTCAGATCTTATCACACCATTCAAAGAAGATTGAGGTTTCACCAAGAATGAATTTATGAAAGTAAAACTAAATGCTGTAAACACTCAGAAGGTCAGACACCATCTGCAAAAAAAAGGAAGTACAGTTAAATCTGGTCATAGACCATCAACATTGAAATGTTAACTCTCCTCTTTCTATAGATGTTGTCTGATTTACTGAGAGTTTCCCACAAATGCAGTTTTGTTTTAAATTTCCATCAGCTGATGAATTTGTCTGTCTTTTTCATTGGATTAGATTCATTTGCAGGCAACAATGAACCTCAGTTTAATCCTTGATTCCTCAAAGATATAATGAGGTTCTTCACAAGCGAAGTGAGAGGGATCTGACAACAAGTGGAGCCTGAAGCATTAGCTGATTGTTTCTCCTTTTCTAGTACAGAAGTGGCTTTTAAGAAGCAATTATGAATAAAGATCATCCTCATTAAAAACAATTAATCATCAGCTCACCTCTTTGTGGACTGTGAGTTGAGTTTGCAAAGGGGCTGAGGAGAAAGATGCATGGGCCTGTGTTGTGGTCCATCTCATGCAGATTCATGGCAATGGACTCTCTGATCTATGTATGGGCTGTTCCCAGGAGCGTACATGGAGATGAACATCAAGTGCTACTGGCAGATCATCAGCTTGGTGAAAGATACCTTTTGGTCTGCTCAAAAGTTGTTGGCCTGTCAGCATATCGCAATGTCCATGGAGGAATGCTGCCGACTGGCATATTCCAGGCTGCAGAGATGCACTGTAGCTTGGAGCTGCCACTTGAAGGTCTTGCTGGGGAAAGATCACAGGGTAGGGTTCTTTGGCTACTGGAGAGAAAGGGGTGGGTTGCGTGACGACATTCCTCAATTTTGTAGTAGTGTACGATCCCAGAATGCCACTTGAGTGGCAACAGTGCTATTGATGTGCAGGAATGTAATAGAACAGTATGGAAAGCATTGACTATGAATGTAGTGAAAGAAAAGACATTGCGCAATTTATTCTTGAAAAATTTTTTAAATTATGAATAAAGTTTTTTTTAAGTATCTGTGACTGGTAATGTTAGTACCAACCTCATGGCAGTCAAAATAAACATGCAGTCTTTCAAAGCCATCTGGATAAAAATGTACTGTGGAAGATGGAGATTGTAACTTTGATAAAATGAAGTCACTGGCCCAGTCTCTGTAACTCTCTCTACAGATGTTCCCCAATATGTCATTAATCAAAGTTGGTGTGGCAACAAATGAACTCCCCACTCCCCACTAGATGCCAGTAGCAGGTTCAGTAATGACACCATTATGTATGTAGAAATTTGCCAGGGCTCTTGAATATTTCATTAGCAAAAGGATCTGGGGATAGCAAATAGACTTCTGTATCTGGGAACAGACTGCTAGCAACAGGCCGTGGCTGAGCACATCTGTCAGAAAGTGCACAGTAAATCTAGATCATTGTGGGCTAATTTTCAAATGAAATGGAGTGTACGTTGTTCTCTTACAGTTAGAATGAGAAGTGGAACCAGCCAGCAGTTTATCACGCTCCTCTGATCCTGCAGCTAAAACATCATCTTAAAATTTGTTTAAACACTGAGCTAAACTGAATTATGCCTGGACTCTTTTGATACTGTGTTCTGTGTTATGCTCTCTTTTTTTTTGGTGCTGTTTGGGCATTTTTTTTTCTCATGGATTAAGGGTTGATGTTTTTCTTTGGTCCATGGTCTAGACTTCTAGTCTGTGAACGGGTTCACGGACTAGAAGGGCCGAAATGGCCTGTTTCCGTGCTGTAATTGTTATATGGTTTTCTTTTCTTTCTGTGGGAAAGACAATACTGCATACATATGTTAATAATAAAGGTTCTTTGAACCTTTGAAACTTTACTTTGGAATTTGTAGGAACCATGTATTCTATGTTGTGTGTTTATTATGCGTATTATGGTAACTAGTCACATTAGTGAGGGCTTGGTAAAAGCAAAGGGGATAAATTATGTATTCATGCTTATTTCATGGCAGTTTGTAGCTTGGGACTGCGGAGGCCATATCATTGCTGACCACTGAGATAATGCTCAATAATGCATAATTGTATGTTTGCTAATTGCTAATAAAGGATCAAAATAAGGAATATGACTCTTTGGAGCAGTCATTGGTGCTGTGCACGTGTCATGTATAACAACTCCATAGGTTTCGCAGGCTAGTAGCAATTGTTTTACTTTGATTTTGGATCAGTTTTTTGCTGCCACAGAATTGTAGCAAAGCAACGACCAAATGATTTAAAAAAGAGCAAATAGCAGGAGGTAGTGCCTTCCTATCTTAAAATATACTGCAAAATATTGGCATACAAAGGTGTTAATGCACCTGCATGACACTCCATGATTACTAATAAACGGGCTATTAACTTGTTTAAATTAAATTCACAAGCACCTGTACCAAAATAACAGTCAAATAGGGCAAACTGTGTAGTTATAAATTAATCCAAGTCGATTCCAGTTGTGTTAATACAGTCCTCTCTCAATATTTAATTGTAATTTTAGAATTTTAGGAAATCCTGTGAATAATTTTACATTTGATGCTATTCAAATCACTGACCTGCACAGGATCCTCACCAGTGTATTGTGATTTATGTTGGCCTGGATTTTCTTCAAATACCCGTGCTCATTGCTGATCTCAGGATTAAATTCACACATCTGAAGAGTTCTCACACTTCATGTAAATGATTCTCTTTGTTTCCCATCATCATGTTTATGACCCTTTCTCACCTTGCTTCTTTAAAGATGTTTGCTAATACTTAATACTCTTCCTCTTTATCCCTTGATCTGTCAACATGATCTTTTGTTTTACATTTTACTCCTCTTCCCAGCTCTGCATTGTGAAGTGACACATTTCCACTTTCCTCAGTACTGAGGACCTTGATCTGAGGCATTAACTGATGTCTTTTCGGAAATATAGCTTGACTTATCAAGTTCTTCCATCATTTTGATTTTTGTTTCAGATCCCAGAATCCGTAGTTATTTATTTTCACACTTATCTTGTTCACCTTGCATAGTGCTAACTTAGTGGATGAAAATAGTCAGTGATACCCAACACTACGGCATCATAGCAGGGTCTTTGACACAAAAACTATCATCAAATAGGGATGAGGGAAGCTTGCAGATTAAGTCCTGTCCACAAAACTTTGCCAGGCAAATAAACTAGGCTCCCTGGCATATTTGACTGTCAAAAAACAGTATACTATTAAATGTTTTTGTTTTCAGATATATTCTGAACTTCTCAAGGACACTAGAAGCAAATTTTTAAAAGTGGAAAACTATTTAAAAAAGGTTAAAGAAAAACTTCAAAACATTTAAAATTTATTCAAACAAGTGAAATAAAATCTGAAAATACTGACACTAACTTTAATCCACATGGCCGTTTGCCATTGAGGTCAATGAAGTAGACTCCCTGTATCTGATGAATATTTGAGTAGATTCCATAGTATAAATTCTGGAAGCTTATTAAAAGAGATTTAAGCCATATGACCTTTGAGCCTGCTACACTATTCAATGAAATCATGGCTGATCTCATCACTAGCCCCAGCTCCACTTTCCTACTCAATCCACATCACTTTAAGTGCTGATTCCATTTATCACTTTCCTTACTTATCAGATAGAGTATCTGAAACATCTTGTGTCTGCACTCATTAAATTCCAGTCTCTATCTCTACCTCCACACTCTTCATACCAACTTGATTCTTCTGTCCCCTTGTTATATCCTTTTCTGTTTCTGACCAACACCAGCCAGTCTCACAAATCCATCCCACATTCTCCCACACCTAGGTCCATTTTAGAATTAGAATCACAATCAGAACCAGGTTTAATGTCACCAGCATATGATGTGAAATTTGTTAACTTTGCGGCAGCAGTAAAATGCAATACATGATAGATATAGAAAAAAAACTGAATTACAGTATTATATATATGTATGTGTGTGTGTGTATATGTATGTATACTAAATTGCTAAATTTAAAAAATCAGTGCAAAAACAGAAATTTGAAAAAAAAATTGATGAGCTAGTGTTCATGGGTGCAATGTCCATTTAGAAATCGGATGGCATAAGCTGTTCCTGAATCGCTGAGAGTGTGCCTTTAGGCTTCTGTACCTCCTTCTTGATGGTAGCAATGAGAAGCGGGCATGTCCTGGGTGATGAGGGTCCTTAATGATGGATGCTGCCTTTCTGAGGCAGCGCTCCTTGAAGATATCTTGGATACTATAGAGGCTAGAACTTGACATTTGGCTCCTACCTATCTATCTATTAATTAACTATCACCTGGTCCTGGTTATCTTCCCTCTACACTCTCAGTCTTGACGTAGGGTTTCAACTGAAATGTCAGCCACCCTTCCGCCTCCACAGATGCTGCCTGACTTGCTGAGGTCTTCCAGAAATTTATTTTTCTCTCTGTCTCCAAATTTCAGCATCTGCTGTCTCTTGTGTCTGACTTCTATCCTTGTCCATTGCCTATCTCAAGGTTCCCATCTGATCTCAGGAGTGTGACTTGCATCATGGATCAAGCACACCAGGGGAACTCTGCTCTTCAATGACGCATGCTAATGGCTACATCTCAGAGTGTGTGGGTGGTAGGGGGGGTGATCTCCATTGATTTGCAGCTATTTGCATCACCCTACTATCTCTGTCAAATATCAACCTACACATTCCTGAATATTTAACTTGTCATTTGTTTAGTTAATACTTAGTTTGATTTTTAATAGTCTACAAATTAAAATTTAATTAGTCCAACTCACATTTATTCACCTATCTTTTATAAGCTTTAACTAACATATTCCAGCATACATTAAGCTCAAGACAAAATTGAAACATTTCTTGCCTGAAGCAATCACAGACTAACACAAGTAAAGCATAGTACAGTATAGGCACCCCTATTCCTTAAATTCTCACACATCAGTCACAAATTTCTGACATTATTTTACATGTACGGCAAGCATTTAGAAAGGAAAATTTAATTGTGTTTTTTAATTGGAGAATTTTGAGGCATAAAAGTAAAGGAAGTTATCATCTGTGCTGTACACTAAAGCTCTGTTCTTTTGAAGCTGCACAACCTGTGCCTGCTTTTTTTCATAACCTCATATTTCAGTGTGACCACCATCACTCTTTTAAATTCCACTGAGTAGGGACCATCATACTCAATCTCTTTTATAAGGCTTTATGCTCATCACGAGAATCGATCAAATGGATCTAGGGTCTCCAAAGTAATTCTAACTTTCCCAAGGCAAGGAGACCAAAGCTATGAATGGAACTCAAAGCATTGTCTCATCAAGGCTTTGAGAATTGCAGAGAGACCTCTTTGGAAATCTGTTCTCCATGCTGAATTCCACTTTTGAAATTAAACTCTGAACACATCAATGAAAATGTATTTTCAAAGTGACATTTCATTGTGGATAAACCACTACATCACAGCTTGATCATAATTCATAGATGATGAATTCCTTTATTTTTGTTTTCAACAATCTTCCAATAAAGACCAACATATGACTTGTCTTTCTAATTGCTTGCTGTTTGAACATGTTAATTTTCTGCTCCATATGCAAGAATACCCAGATCTATCTCAATATCATTTTTTTCAAATTTCTACCATTGTAAAGTATTATATATTCTTTCACTCTTCCTTTCAAAATAAAGAACTTTACATTTTCCATACTGTATTTGTTTAAATTTTGTCCATTTACTTAACCTGTCTATGTTTTTTTTACTCTAATTACAACTTATCTTTCCATTTTATACAGCAAGAATAAGGTGGTTTAACTGGCAAAAGAGACTACATAACTATGCATTTAAGTCCTAGTTCTGCTCTCTGAGGCATCTCACCAGGAATAACCTGAAACCCAACACCCCACCTCAGCTTCTTAACAAATTCTCTATTAAAGCTAATGTATAGCATCAAAAACCCAGAACCTCTTCCCTTTTTATTAGCCTTTCTGTGGTATCTTATTGTACATCTTTTGAAAATGCAGATAATATTTACCCAATGATTTCTCTTTCATATATATTTAGCCTACAATTTCAAATACATTATATTTATCAAATATAATTTTGCTTTCATAAAATCACTTTGGATTTGTCTACTTAACATAAATTTCTAAATGTCCTCTACTTTTTCTTCAACAATCTGTTTCAGAATTTTTCCATCAACAGATTTCAGGCTGACAAGTCCATTTTCTCCTTGAATAATAATAAGCTTTGAAGATATTCCAGAGTTTGAGGTAAGGTTGTTGCTACAGAGTCTGCCAAATTTTGCAACCATCTCTTTGGAACTCTTTGATATAACCCATTGGGCCTGATCATTTTCACCTTTGGTTTCATTCATTTCTCCAATGTGTTTTCTTTATAGTTTCATTATACCAATGGATTCCCAGTAATTTGGTAAGGTTAGTGTTAAGACAAATACAAATGACTTATTTAATGACTCAGTCATTCTCATGTTGTGCATTGTAATTTCTGCTTCTACAGCATAATTTCTCTTGCTGTTGTCTTTCCTTTTATGTGCATGTACGTACCCATGTGTCATCAGTTTATTTTCTTATTCTATTTTTGTCACTTTTAGCAACATGGTTAGTCATCCTATATTGGTTTAAAAACTTCCCCCAACTGTAGTTTTATTAATCTTAGTACAATAATAAGCCTTTTACTTGCCTCTGATATGAACCCTAATCTGATAAAATAGCCATGATGGATTAGTTTTCCAAAGGTAATCTTATTTCTCAGTTTCCTCAAAAATATACTTAAAATCCTTTTAAAGCTATTTATGATATTTATTTTTTATGGCTTTCATTGGAAATTTATTGTGGTAGTACAACCCTTCGGGTAAGGTATTTAATCTGATTTCTCCTTAAACTACTTCTAGTTTTTAATTTGTCACTTTTACTTCTCTATGGTGATGTCACGATGTGTGCTGGCAAAATTGGAACCCAGGTGCAGATGAAAGACAGAAATCTGCCGTAGAAATGGTGGCACAAGTTTATTCATTATAATTCCAACAGAACATCGGTGGCTTGGTGCGCAAAACTGTGAGACGTAACATTCTGAAAACTACGAATCTGTGATTAGCACTAATCGGACATCCACTAAAATAATACAAGTAATAAAAAATTCCCAGCCTATCAAAATAAACTTAACAAGCTTCAACAGAAAGCACCAGTAGACCACATTGCAAAGGGCGAGTCCCTCAGTAAAAACACAAGAAACTCTAAACAATTAATGACTGTCATTAAACATCAATTCAGATGTTCTAAAAACCTCAGAGTCCAATGTTCTCTGGTGCCCTGCACAGACACGAAGGTTACAGGGTCTCCCCTCCCTATAGCTGGCATCTGAAAACTCGAGATCCAGGGGCGACTCAAGAGACCGAGGGAACTCAAGAGGGAGATTTGTTGCAGTCAATAGGAATCTCGAGAGGCAGGGAGACTGGAGACCCTGAGGGGTAGAGAGACCTGAGGACATGGGGAGGCAGAGAGACAGTGAACCCAAAGAGGCAGAGATTCCAGGGAACCTTAAGTGAAACTAGGGAAACTCAAGCAAGACCAGGGAACCTTGAGGGAAACCTCAAGTTAGACCAGGGAACCTTGAGCAAGACCAGGGAATCTCAAGGGGTACCTCAAGCAAGACCAGTGAACATCGAGGGAAATCTCAAACAAGACCAGGGAACTTTGTGGGGAAACTTTAGTGAGACCAAGGAACATTGAGCAGGGAGTTCAAAAGGAAGTTCTAGGAGTCCTCAAGATAGGAAGAACATGAAACTCGACACCTAGGGAAGGATTCTGGAAGGATTTTGTTCACAGTGTTTTACCCTTGTCTGTTTTTCCAGAGGCATTTAGGATACAAAAGACTGTATTCTCAATTTCACAGATTGTAACAGCATAGATAGGCTCTTCTTATCACTCAACTTGCTGCCTCTCTGTAGATCTGTTTCAGTTGATACATTAAAGTTCAATTTTTACTATCTGTACCATGACTTTGTTCAAGAGGTTAAATATAAGGTAGCTTATTCCTGATCAGGTTACTTCAAGAGCCTGTTTGCACACTCCAACCAAGGGATCAGCTTTTGGAGCAGGGCTTTTCCAAAATTTATAGTATTGATTTGAATGCTGATTTTGCAGACCTGAGTCACAGGATCCCGAAGCTAGGAACTCAAATACTTGTGACTTGACGAGCTCAGAATGGTGATTTGAAGAAATTGAAGCTACGTCCACACTACACCGGATAAATTCAAAGTTTTTTCTCTTCATTTTTACCCTCCATCCACACTAAAACAGCGTTTTTGTCCCCTGAAAACGGAGATTTTCAGAAACGCTCTCCAGAGTGTGTAATTTTGAAAATGCCGGATTGGCCAGAGCAGTGTGTACGGGGTAACCAGAGAGATCTGAAAACACTGTCATGACGTGCCGGAACAGATGGTGACGGCAGTGCGCCATTTCATCGTTTTCTTGAACGCAACCTAACAATTTCAGAACAGATGGCAACGAGACTGAAGCCAGAAGTGTTAGAAATGTACTCACCAAATACTTTGATCCATAACTTACTGAATAAATAAGCATATTCACTTTGCCCTGTTTTCTGTCCTTGCTCATATAAAGGTGTTTTAACTATTTCTGCAAGTACTTCTCTGACAATAGATGGGTAACAGCCTAATGTAACATGGTATGGAAATACAAGATAATACTGATGCAGACATGTTTTATATATTTAACAAGGGGCTTTATTAATGCAACAGAGTTCATCAGTTTTCAACGTTCGTCGTCAGCCAGGTCATACTGTCCATGAACTCCCTGTCAGTTGCCTCCATACGCTCCAGTATTTGTATTTTAGTTTTAAGTCCTCCTGCGCGAGAGCCACCAGTTGTCCGTCATTTAAGTTTTTCTAGTCTGTAACTGAACAAATGCGCACCAAGTCTTTCACGTGAGATTTGACACCAAACTTGTCACTTGTTTTCGGTAGATGTGTCCTGCGCATGCACAGTAGGAGGAGATTCACCAAAATATCCTTTTTAATGTGGACAGAGATATTTTTAAAAATGGCTAGTGTGGATGCCTATCGTTTATACGTGAAACCGGCATTTTCAAAATTATCCGGTCTAGTGTGGACGTAGTCTCAGAATGTAGACCTGAGAAAGTCAGAACATAAACTTGGAATACTCGGAACATAGATTTGGAATATTCAGAACCTAGGTTTGGGACGTGCCCTGAGAATTGAATGCACCCTCACCTCTAGCCACAGATGTCAAAATGCCGCTGTTCAACCTCCATTAATAAGTCCAATGGTAGACTCCTTCTGTCATTATGTGTACTGTGACTTCTAGAACCAGAGGACACAGACTCAGAATTCAGAGGCGTCCTCTTAGAACGGAGAAGAGGAGGGATTTTTTTAGCCAGACCATGGTAAATCTGTGGAATTCTTTGCCACATGCAGCTGTGGAGGCCAAGTCTGTATGTATATTTAAGGCAGAGGTTGATAGATTCTTGATTGGTCAGGACATGAGGGATACAGAGAGAAGGCAGGAGATTAGGGCTGAGGGGAAAATGGATCAGCCATGATGAAATGGCAAAGCAGACTCGATAGGCCAAATGGTTTAATTCTACTCCTATATCTTATGGTCTTCTGTCTTAAATATCGAAACCCAAGTGCAGAGGAAAGACAGAATGCTGATGCTGAGGCTGCAACAAGAGTTTATTGATATTAATTCCCAAAGAACATTGGTAGCACATCGAGCAATACTGTGAGAAGTAACAATTTCAAATCTAGGACTCTGTGATTAGTGCTAATCGGGAATCTGGTTAAATAATGAAAGTAACATGGAATTCCAGCCTATCAAAATAAACTTAACAAGCTTAAACAGAAGTAACCAAGAAACTGCATTACAAAGAGTGATTCGCTCGAGAAAAACACAGGAAGTCTAAATGACTAATGAATGTCATTAAGCAACAATTAATCATTTCAGGTGGTCTAAAAACCTCAGAACCCAATGCTTTCTGATGCCCTGCACAGACCGAAAGAACTCCTTACAGGTGAACAATTTGATATACAACATTTTGTTTTCATGCCAAAAGGTAAAAATAATTTTCTTCTTCCAGAGAACAGGAAAATCTTTGGCATTATCTATTCAAAGCTGTAGAGATTCAGTCACTGAGTATATTCAAATTTGCGATTGAAGTGTTAGTGCAACAGTACAAGAAGATAGCACTGAGGCAAAAGATCAACCACGTTCTTATTGAAGGATAGATTGGGTGTAAAAGGCTGAATGATCTAACCTACTATGTTTTTATTGGTTCCTAGCTCCATTTTGAATATCTAAAACTCCCATAGTTTAAACACCAGAGCACATGGTGAGGGACACCATGTGTGTGTTTTCTTGAGCTATCAGTTTTGAAAGTGCATAACATTATAAAATTTCTTCTCCTGTTATAAACTACCTCTCCTCTCACTGCATAGAACACATTGATAGTGTTACAGTATGCATTCTATGCATATTAGTCCTATCTTATTAACTTATCATATACAAATCTGACTCCTTGTAGTAAAAATTAATACTCCTTGTTGACTTCCTTTATTAAAATCTTCTCTCAAATGAAACCTATAGCAAACTAGGCAAGGGAAAATATACCTGGCACCATTTGTCAGGTGCATATGTTAATATACCTTCATCCACTTCTATGCTTAATTAACATATTGAGTGTGAAATTTTGCCTAAATTAGATATTCTTCTCATAATTGAATATTTACCGCTCATAATTTATGTAAACTGATCTTATTATATGCCTCTTCTCTGAATTTTCTTTTAATATAACAAGCTTATTCCAAATTTGTTTTCTGCTGGCTTCCATGTTGTGCCAAAACTGATTATTTCCTTTCTGACAGGAACCTTTTGCACTTTCCATAGAGAGAAGTGTAAAGTTCACCAGTTTGTACTCAGTTTAAAAAATAATCAATTCTTTAAACTGTTTCGCCAACTTGATCCTTGGGGGATTATTCCTGAGAACTGCTAAATGTGACAATTTCAGCATGACCAGAGAGCACAAGCATTCGAGGTACAAGAAAATACATCATATAATGTCAGAAAAAATAGGCTTAAATTAGTAACTTCATTGTATGAAGTGCAACAGTAATCATAGAATGATAGCTTTTTAGAGATTTACTATATAGTTATACCACACAGAAAGAGCCCCTATGGTTCAATTTACAACACACACAAAATGCTGGTAGAACACAGCAGGCTAGGCAGCATCTATAGGGAGAAGCGATGTCGACGTTTCGGGCCGAGACCCTTCCTCAGGACTAACCGAAAGGAAAGATAGTAAGAGATTTGAAAGTAGGAGGGGAAGGGGGAATGTGAAATGATAGGAGAAGACCGGAGGGGGTGGGGTGAAGCTGAGAGCCGGAAAGGTGATTGGCAAAAGGGATACAGAGCTGGAGAAGGGAAATGGTCATGGGACGAGAAGCCTAGTGAGAAAGAAAGGGGGAGGGGAGCACCAGAGGGAGATGGAGAACAGGCAGAGTGATGGGCAGAGAGAGAGGAAAAAAAAAGGAGGGGAAAACTAAATATATCATGGATGGGGTAAGAAGGGGAGGAGGGGCATTAACAGAAATTAGAGAAGACAATGTTCATGCCATCAGGTTGGAGGCTACCCAGCCGGTATATAAGGTGTTGTTCCTGCATCTACTGTCAAGATGAAGCCACACTCAGGTTGGAGGAACAACACCTTATATACCAGCTGGGTAGCCTCCAACCTGATAGCATGAACATTGACTTCTCTAACTTCCATTAATGCCCCTCTTCCCCTTCTTACCCCATCCCTGATATATTTAGTTTTTTTCACCCCCTCCTTTTTTTCTCTCTCTCTGCCCATTCTCCATCTCCCTCTGGTGCTCCCTTCCCCCTTTCTTTCTCCCTAGGCCTCCTGTCCCATGATCCTTTCCCTTCTCCAGCTCTGTATTCCTTATGCCAATCACCTTTCTGACTCAGCTTCACCCCACCCCCTCTGGTCTTCTCCTATCATTTCACACTCCCCCTCCCCCTCCTACTTTCAAATCTCTCACTATCTTTCCTTTCAGATAGTCCTGATGAAGGGTCTCAGCCCGAAAAGTCGACTGTACTTCTTCCTATAGATGCTGCCTGGCCTGCTGTGTTCCACCAGCATTTTGTGTGTGTTGCTTGAATTTCCAGCATCTGCAGATTTCCTCGTGTCCATCTATGCTAATTGCCTGTGTTAGGCACATCTCCCTCTAAAACCTTCTCTATCTTTTAAACATTGTGACTGCACCTGCCTCTAACATCTTCTCTGGCATCTCATTCCAAAAACCTACCACTATCTTGCCCTTAAGATTCCCTTTAAATATTTTCCCCCTCAGCTTCAACCCAGCTTTTGTAGGTTTAGATTTTTGTACCCTGGTGTCAAGACTGTGATTATCCACCCTAACTATTCCCCTCTTAACTTTATAAACCTCTACAAAGTCAATTTACAGCCTCCTTTGCTCCAGGGAAAACAGTCCCAGCCTTTCTAATCTGTCCTTATAACACAAGCCCTACAATGCAAGCAAACTTCCTGTGAACATAAACGGATCCAGATGATGGGTCTCGGTCTGAAATGTTGATGGCTATTTCTTTCCATAGATTCTGCTTGACCTGTTGAGTTCCTCCACCATTTTGTATGTGTTTACTCAAAATTCCTGTGACTATCTTCTGCATCTTCTCTAGTTTATGCATATTCTTCGAATAGCACGGCAACTGGAATTGCACACAATATTCCAAGGGTGATCTAGTCAATGATTTGTACAAGTGTAGCATGACATCCCAAGTCTTGCCTCAGCCAAATGTGTCAAGTATACCCTAAGCCTTCTTTCGCATATTGTGTTGCCACTTTCAGGGAATTATGTACATATACCCTGAGGCATAGCTGAGCAATACATCCTAAAGCTATTCACTTTGCTTGCCCTAGCTTGGTTTAACTTCTCAGACGCATCACTTCACACTTGTCTAAACTAAGTTCCTTTCAGCTTTACCTCACCCACTTTCCTATTTGATCTAGATCCTGCTGAAACTTTAGATAATCTTTAACTTTGCCCACTTTTCCACAAAATTTGCTGTTGTACACAAATTTACTAATCATGCCACCTATTTTTTTCTTCTCAATCATTTAATATATATGACAATCCTGGCATCAATCCGAGTGGCATGCCGTTAGTTGGCATTCTCTGATCTATAAAGCAAACCTGTGCTACCATTTACTGACTCCTGCCACCAAACCAGTTTTCTATCCAATTGACTAGCTCACTGTGAATCCCATGTATTCTAACATTCTGGACCAGCTTACCTCATACGATCTTGTCAAAGTCCACGTGGACAACATTTACTGCTCTGCCCTTAACAATTCTCTTGTTTGCCTCAAGAAGCTTAGTCAAATTTGTGAGACTTGATATTCTTTGTCCAAAATCATGCAGACTATCTGTAATCAGACCTTGGCCTTTCCAAAAGCAAATAAATCCTGTCCCTAATAATTTTCCCACCACTGGGGTAAGGCCTGTAGTTCCCTGGCTTGGAGTGATACAACATTTAATCTCTTCACTTTAGCCATCAAGTCAGTGAAATATCTGTTCTAGTTTCACTTGCCCAAACTCTCTCTGCAAAGGTTATCTCCTAAATTATTTATCCAATATCCCTTTGAAAGAAATGATTGAATCTCCTTTCAACACTCACTCAAGCAAAGCACTGTACATTGTAACAACTCGTACATCACAGAAATATTCTCATTTACACTGCTTGCATCTTTCAGTCCGGGTTAAAATTCAAACATAAAAATATGTATTAGGAGAGAAATATAGCTTGTTGTTGGTACTGGTGGTAAAAAAAAAATGGAAAATGTGCCTAACTGATCCAGAAACTTGTTTCCTCATCTTAGTGAATTCCAGCATTTCTTAGCACTCCCTGTTCTTAAAACTTTGGACTTCGTAGCTATAGAGTCTTAGGTTCATAGAAAGATAGTGTAGGGAAACAGGCCATTCACGCCTCTGACTGTGAACCATCCATCAACTACCCAGCACAAATCTTAAATTAATCCCTTTAAAAAAATTCCCTTTACTTTCTCATCATTCTCTCTCCTTTCATTGGATTTTGACCCCAGATTGTATCACTTGCCTGCATACTCAGGGTTATTTACAGTGTCTAATTAATATTTTTGGCTTGTGCGTGACCAGTGGAGCACCCAGAGGAAACCCGGGGCATTACAAGGATGATGTACAAACTCCACCCGGTCAGCACCCAAGGTCAGGATTGAACCCAGGTCTCTGCAGTGAGGCAATGGCTTTACAAGCCTGCACCGCCCTTGAACATGGAGTTGGGATGAAACAGAACAAACCACCGATGTGAATCCCTACCTTAAGTACTGAAAAACGGACATCACACATAGGCCAGCACAACAGTAATCATTAATATCAGGGTTGCTTTAAACTAAAATAAGCTTTCCTTCAGGGATTACTAATGCAGTTTGCCTTGCAACCAACTTTTCAAGTTTCCTGTAGTTAAATGCACTATTTGACATTTATCCAATAAAAATCCTTTCTTCATTCTTGGAATGCTATGCTCCAAAAACAAGTCATTGCACAGTTATTTGTGTTATCAGCAACCTGGCCAGATTATTAAAAGTGCCTTCTTCAATATTGCTTCTGAACATTATAACTAATAGGAATCCTGTGGAGGACTGTAAACTAGGATGCCAGCTCCTGCATTTTCAATTATTCAATCTGGAAGCATGTTTAGACTAGAGCAAGGCTGGCATAAACTTAAGAGGCATCTGAGTTTAATTTATCAATATTTGCTTTGTGATAATGTACACAATTGAATTCAAGTGCCACAGATGGTTTGCCGGTATAAAGCTTTGACAATAATTTCACTTTATTATATGGTGATCATCGAGGAAGTGTCAGAAGTTCAAAATTCAAATGTTACTCTATATGCTTGAAGTTAAAAAACCATGGGCTGACATTCCAGTGCACTGTAGGGTGATGCAATAATTCCTGACCTGCTGTCTTTCAGAGAAGCATTAAAAAGAGCATTCATCTTCCCTCGCAGGTTGACTTAAAGGATCCCAACAACTGTTCTGTAGATGAGCAGGGAGGTCTTGGTCAATATTTACTCTTCAACTAACATCAATAACAGGTGATTATCTCAATGTCATTTATAGGATATTTTCTGCACATTTCTTGACATGGCAATTAACTGGTAATTATATTTTTTAAATAATTATTTGACTGTAAAGTTCTTTGTGAACCCCTTGTGTTGTGCAAGGTGCTATATGAATGCATATTTTCTTTCTTACTTTTTATAGAACACAGATTATTCAAACATGACAGAGGAATTGAGTCCAGATGTGTTTTCACTCAATCAATTGTCATTCATATCTACCATTCAGTGCAACTCTCTGGGACCCAATCAAATGGTAGAGGTATGGGCATCATTTAACTTATTTTCCTATATTTGACCTCATATGGTGTAATACATAGTATATTGGACCTTAAGAGTGCCACTGAATTGAAAAGTCAATTACAAAAGTTCAAAGTAAATTTATTACCAAAGTACATGTATATCACCATATACAAACCTGAGATTCATTTTCTTGCCGGCATAGACAATAAATCTATACTAGATTAATAACTATAATGTAATCAATGACAGACCACACCAGCTTGGGTTTCCAATATGTAAAAGACAACAAACTGTGCAAATACATGTAATGTGCAGGAAGGTTTCACTACTAATGTAATGGTTTTTCTGTAGCAGTAATGTTTGGGTTATGACTAGATATAACTGGGCTTTGGACTGTGGGTCTATCCAATGAGAGGGATGTTGTTCTTTCTTGTGGGTCTCAGAGCAGGAAGTTTGTGGTCTTTTGCCGGGGAGAGATGAGGAGAGAAGATGCGAATGGAGAGAGTTGGTAGACTGCGGGACGGAGTGGACTTAGTCCGAGGGTCAGCTACACTCGGAGGAGGTCAACGGAAAACCAGTGGACTGAACTGTGAGCTCCAATGTTGTGCATTAGACAGTTTCATGAGAATGGGCCCTTTTCTATTTTTCATTTCTTTACTAACCAAATAGTCAAATTAAGAATTATAAAGCTCAATTGTTTAATCACATATTCTGTACTGTTTCTTATTTTGTGGTACTGATTTGCAACAGGGAACACATCGCGCAACATCCACACAAACAAGATTTCTAAAGCTTGGCTGGGCCAATAGCTGTCTTCCCCTAGATTAAGCAGCTAGCTGTAACCGAGAGTTACATATAAAAAGAAATAATAATAATGATGAAGGGCCTCGGTCCGAAACGTCGACTGTTTATTCTTTTCCATTGATGCTTCCTAGCCTGCTGAGTTCCTCCAGCATTTTGTGTGCGTTCCATGAAGAGAGTAGACAATTAACACAGAGCAAGAAGCCTCTCAAGAGAGATGCTTTGGAAATTGACAATTAAAAAAAGAGATATATACCTAAAGATATTTTGTTAAATACTGTCCAAAATGAATGTGACATGACCATGAGATAGTCTTGTATGAAATGGCCAAATGAATCAGCACAAGGGCTAAATTAATTGGATTATATCAAAATCCCAGTCCTAGCTACAAGGATAAGGAAATCCATTGAGGAAGCGATATAGCAGATGAAGGGGGCCATGTATCTCCAACCCTTGAATGAGAAGTTCCCAGTCTGGTTATTTTGCCATCAGACAGGGTCATCATCATATTTGTTCTGTCAGTCAAAAGAATTGTGTGTGTATATCTAAAGAGCCATCCTTCACAATCCTGTGGTAAAAGAAGGATGTTTTAAATATCTAGGTTTTGTCCTCAGAATCTTTTTGAATGTTAATGTCAACTCTGTAGTCTCAACAAAGATATGTAAATAAGTCTGCTATTTAAAGTGTGCTCCTTTACATGTGCATGATTTTATGGAGCCATTTTTTTTTACATTCAAAACACTGAGGTAAAATAAGTATTCTAACTATATAAATGTATTTGTTTAAGCTCAATGCATTTTGAGCTTTGGGAGATTCTTTCCATGAGATCTTCCCTGCGTGGTTGTATATGTGGAATAAAGGTGCAGAATGCAAGAGGCTTTTTCAGCCACAGCAACCACCCTCTAGGACAATCAGTACACCTCATACATGACCCTATTCACCAACTCTCTCTCTCCCTTGAATGATGACTGCTGCTGGTTGCGGTTGACCTAGCCGTTGAATTCGATAGGCAAGCCAAGACAGTATGATAAAGAGAGCAAGCTATTGCCCATACAGCAGGTTCCCCTTCTCTCCATCCAGCTGATGAATCCAATGGAATGACAGTAACTGATACAGTTTGGCACCACTGCCACAGGAGTTGCCAGTCAGTGTTGAATTCAATGTAGGATTGCCTTTGGGACTACAGCTCCAGATTTTCCTCTGGGTTTATTCTCGAAACATTCCCCATGAGTGGGCATTGCCACAAGGCAGTGAAGGTTTCCTTCTCCTAGATGAGCTTCCAGCTATGGCTGCTGAGCCCCATCTGCCCAAAGTAACTGGTTTTAAGGCAGCAGTAAACCACCTTTTCCCCTTTTCCCATCAATAGAAATGGTTTCACCAGGCTTAATAGTTAAGCCACATGTGAAGGTCAGGAGATGGACTTGGTTGTCAGAGGCTATTTGACATGCATGTCATTGGGCGTCTTTAACTCTTACATACTATTTGGCTCAAATTTGACCCATTTTGACATTTGACAGCAGTAAAAACACCCTAAATGCCATTGTTTTTAGCCAAAATTTGACGACTTTTCCTAAATGTGCAAAATGAAAATATTTTTAAATATTTAAAAATTTTATATTTTTGTACATGTGCTACAAATGTTTGTACATTGAGGCTGTTCCGGGTCAAATTTGATCCATATCTATTGAAATGGATTTTACATCTCTGAAACATTAATTAAGGATTAATCACCCATTTATTTTATTATTAATTTATTTAAATTTTATTTAGAGATACAGCATGGAACAGGCTCTTCGAGCTAATGTCAGATAGGCTATTTATACATTCTAAATAGACCTGTGGTTCAAAATTTGGTATAGACACTTGTTATGAGGGGATTCTTTGGCCGGGTCAAAATTGACCCAGACCATACTGTGAAGGTATAAAATATGAACTGTATGTAAGGGTTAATAGGTAGTGAGAGCTTATCCCCACAACCCCCTCTGGTTTTGACAACCTTAAATAATCCTACCCTGAATAAGGATATACTGCAGTAACTGGTCAGGGCACCTGTGTCCAGATTTCCCAACCCAGCAGATCTCTGCCACCCACTAGGAAGGGAGGTGCAGGGGAAAGTGCTGTTCATCCCCTGACTTGGAATTATACGGATATTACCACTTTTTTCTTGCCAATCAATTTATGTCCCAGGAGTCCCTACTTAAAAACATTGTGGAAGTACCATTATTAGAAAGATTACTGTGGTTTAAGAGGCACTTTAAAGCCTTCTCAAAGCTATCTAGGTTTGGGCAATAAATACTAGCTTTGCCAGAAACATCCATTTTCTATAAATCAATAAAAAACTTTGAGATCAACAAATTATCTACTTGTAAGGATATCAAAGAAATATGGATCGGGTGGAAAAGTGGTGTGGGAGATGAGGTCGTTGTAATGGATGGTGCAGTCTATTTGAGCTTCATTAGACATTCGATACTTTAAACATGGCATCACTCAACCATTAAATATGGATCTAACTCCACTAGCACTCCCTTATAGCCAGTACTGCACCCTATACCAGATCTTGGTATGGTCTCTCAATTAAAAAAAAATATAGCTATCACTCTGCTACTCCAAATTACAATCACTTCATGAGGAGTCAGTTCAAAAGATCATTAAAATTCATGCACAGTGTACATTTTAATTATTATTTTTTAATGATTACCTGATTGAGAAACATTGAATATCTATAAAACCATTCTTTGGAAACAGCGATTAAAATATCATTGAAAATTACATTTGCAAGTTATAATTAGTATTTTTGATGGAGTGAATGGCAGAACATTTGCCATTCTTCACTGTCAGCTTTTAAACTTTCAGTCACTTCAAATGGGCAAATTACAGCTGACTTCACAAAACCAACAGCACTTACCAAGAGGACTTATCTCCAGAGATTTGTAAACAAAAACACAAGAAACTGAATCAGGAAAAGACCGTACGGTCCCTCAAGACGAAGCCACCATTCAATAAGACAATCACTGATCTAATACTTCAAAGTCCACTTCCCCCGCCAAATTTTTTATTATTTTATTCCATTAATCTAGTAAACGACCAAGCAGTCTCTCAGACAGTGAAGTTGTTGTTCAACAGTAATTATTAAATTTTGCATTTCCTGACTTTCCACTCTTAAATGGCCAATCCGTTACCTTAGATAATGCGTTTAAGTTCATCTATTGTTAGTAACACACACACATTCTATCATATTTCTACAGGATCCAAAAATCAAATGTCTCAAAATCCCAGGAATTTATATTTTTAAAGCATTTCCTCAAATTTTCCCAAAGATTTGAAACGTTATTGTTGACATTCTATTCAGACTGGTGGAAAACATTGGAAACAATTTTAAGTTCTTTGATGCTTCTGAATTATGTGTACTGGAGGGGTTATGAATATAAAAGTCCCACAATGTTTAATCTATATTTGACTTCAATGAAAAGTTTAAAGCGACTTATACTTTCGTCAAGATTAAACTGAAAATCACAGAATTAAGGAACATTTTTGTTCAAACTCTAATTTGTGAGCTTCAAATCAGAAATGGAGAGAATGCTTCCTCTTGTGAGTGAAATTCAAACTAGGGGTCAGAGGCTAAAAGTAAGTGCTTACCCATATATGACCAAGATAAAGTTTGCTTTCTCTGTCAGAGAATGGTAGGAGCAGAGTCTTTGAATATTTTTAAGCAAGGAAGTGAAAGTTTACCATGGGTGGATGGCAATGCTAAGCTAAGATGAAAATCTGATCCACTAGGATCAAATGCAAAGATAGAGTGGACAAGGAACAGACTGCCAACTCTTGCTCCCAATTTGTAAGTTCATTGACAAAATGGAGATGAACAATTTGTGAACATTAATAGTGGAATATTACTTGGTACACTTTCCATTAGTGTTTCACAAAGCTTGTGAGTATTCACTTTAAGTACAATACAACGTGATTTGCGTCAAAGCACATTATTGCTTCATGTGGTGTTGCCATGACACCAATTGAAATAAAGTTCTTATGATTCTTTCCCTATGAATAAAAGAAAAGGTTCGGTATAGACTTTCTTTGGTAAAAAGCAAAAGTTTAAGTAGAAATTTATTGACAGCCTGTTTTCTTGCATGCTTTTAAATGGACTGAATGTCTAATAATTTGCTCAGATGTGTCATGTATTTTATCACCTCGTTATTTTCGACTCAATGTAGTTTAAAAGTGATGACTGATGTGACAGTATTATCAATCAGTAGGTGTATTCTGCAGCAAACTTTAAAATAATGAAATATGCAGACAAGATAATAGAGGAGTTGGAGGATTAGGACTATGGGAAGGCTAATGGACTAGTTAAATCCAACCATAACTGATGCATGCCAAGTACTTGCATCCATACCAGGCTACATCATGGCAAACTGCTCATACAGTCCATATCAATAATATCTCTTGCAAGAGGTAAAAAAAAATTACAGAAAGAAATAAAGGCAATAGCTGATTCAAGTCAGCTCTGGAGTACTCCAAATTGACATCATTTTTATAACTATCTTGTATTTTAGTCATTCTAACTGTAAACATCCTATTCTCTTAGCATCTTGTCAGGTTCCTTACTAGAAATGCAAGTACTTCACACTGACAAGTCTCAGGAATTCGCTCAACAGGGTGCAAAATCTCAGTGAAACTAAAGATGCTTGTCTGGCATCCATTTATGGAAAAAAACAGATATTTCTACAGTTGAATGCAACAAGAACCAGAAATATTGTCTTCCACCCCTGCCACAATCTTCTGCTCTTGCAGGCAATTTGATCTCATGAACCATTGTCTCCAGATCAACCAGAATGTCCAGAAACAGAATTTGTGATGCCAAATTGCATTCATTTCCCCTCAGGTCACCTTCTGACTCAAATAGAGTTTCAGTATGGATGGATGTTTAATCTTTCCTTCCACTCATTAAAGCTCTTTTTCCATCCACAATAATACCTCTTAACCATACCCGGAATGAGTGGCATCCTCCTTTTCACAAATTTAAATTTCAATCTTTTCATTTTTCTGTGTAAATCTTTTTTGATCTAGTCTTTCATGCCTTAATAAGTACCTGTGTTTTTATTCCATCTTTTCTTTTCAAATATTGTCTTAAAGAATTTTTAAAAATCTGATATGCAGAACAGTGAGAATTTGAGAATTATGAAGTCTGAAAATATGACAACACAAAAAGCACAAAGCTGCTTAAACATGGTCCATCAGTGAATACGATCGTGACACTCTTCTGTGTTAAGCTTATGATCACTATATATCCTCAGGATTCTTTGGTGTCCAAACAACACTTTCAGCCTTGAATGAAAAATGACTGGGCATTCTTATTGCCTTAAGTAGAGAATTCCAAGGAGTTACAACATTCTGTACAAAGTAATTCCTTCCCAGCATCCCTCATGATATACTTTCTCCAAACCTTGCATGCCCTAATGCACTCTCCTCTCAATTTTCTTCTACCCAATCTTATTCAATCTCGGACAACTAGGACAACAATCATCTTACACTAATCCAAGGCAAGTAATACAGTATTTCCCTCTTTAAGTATAGAGATCAAATACTCCAAAAAAAGAAGTCCATTAACACAATCTACCAATATCCTTGCATCTCTGTGTATATTAATTTGCATATTATTGCTTAGAAATTAGACCCATTTGTGCATATTTTATTCAAACTAGATAATACTAGCTGTCATTTTGGGTTTAATTAGTGATCATCAGCAAATTGGACTGGACATTTCTTGGCACAATTCACCTTTGCTTGTCTGCCTATTTCTGCGTTACCCAACAGAAATTTATGACCTAAGACCTACATTTTCTTCCACTATAAAAGGAGCAAAATCTGCAGCAAGCTGGCAGAAACACAGATTAAAAGAGTTCCTGCAGGTTAATGGATACTTTGACCACAGCCTCTGCCTCATTTATCCGTGCTCCTCTTGTGCTTATTAGGATCACTGACAATGGCTGTATCATCTGAAATTATGTCGCTCCACTGTAAGATACTGTGATCAGTGGCTATGTAACCTGCAGTGGCTGGGAACACTTGTAGCTATTCAGGTCACAGCTTCATATACAGCCGTCCAGTCACAAAGGAGAATGTCATGTCCTCCCAACTCATATTCCTTTGCGTTGAGGGCAGCACCTTTTGCCACTGTGCTGAGACTACTACAGAGAGTGTACATTAAGAACCAACTCATTTCTCAGTGATCCATGTGGCAATGATACAGCAGTCACAAACACTGAAAACTGACTTGAAAAGTGCTAAGGGCGGAACCGCATCGGAAGAACTTTACTGTATGTTATTCAGGGTTGAAACTATCATAGCAGCATTCTTATGGACACTTGGGCGGCATGGTAGCATAATGGTTAATGTAATGCTATTACAGTGCCAGAACCCTAGATACAATTCTGCCACAGTCTATAAAGAGTTTGTACTTTCTCCCCATGACTGTGTGTGGTTCCTTGGTTGCTCCAGTTTCCTCCCACATTCCACAGATGTAGGTTAATAGGTCACATGGTGTATTTGGCTCGTTGGGCTGGAAGGGCCTGTTACCACCTCTAAATAAACAATAAACGTTCACCAGTCTCCTCGATATTTTTTCTTTTGCTGCCATTCACTGGGTGCCTATAACAAAGAAAAGGCTGAACACTAATTCCTACATATCTTTGTCCAGCTCACATCTGGTTTTGCATCACTAGCAAATATCATGAAAAACAACATTTTAATGCATTCTTTGGAATTCTTCACATCAGTATTGTAGTTTGGTTACCTGTTTCGGAAAGATATTATTAAACTAGAAAGAGAACAGTAAAGATTTATGAGGAAGAACTGGGTTATAGAAGAGGCTGGATAAGCTAGGACTATGTTCCTTAAAGTGTAGAGGGCTGAGAGTGACCTTATAGAGGTGTATAAAATCATGAGGGGCTTGAAGGGGTGAAGGCACTCTGTCTTTTTCACAAGGAGTGATGCCTCAAAAAAGTAGCATCCATCATTAAGGACCCTCATCACCCAGGACACGTCCTCTTCTCATTGCTACCGTCATGGAGAAGGTACAGGGGCCCAAAGGCACACACTCAACGATTCAGGAACAGCTTCTTCCCCACTGCAATCAGTTTTCTGAATCAACATTGAACCCATGAACACTACCTTTCTACCTTTTTCCCTCTTTTTGCACTTTAATTTTACTTAAAAATATATATATTCTAACAGTAATTCACAGATTTTATCATTATGTATCTTTCTGAACTGCTGCCGCAGAACAACAAATTTCATGACATACAGTTGGTCCTTGATATTAAACCTGATTCTGAATATCATTCTGAATTTTTTGCATTAAGGGCAACAAGGAACATGGGATCAGCAAGTGACACAGATGCTTGGTAGTTTACTTGCTGAATGGAGAGGAGGATAAAATGGCTTAATTCTACTCTTAAACTTAAATTAAATCACCACTACATTCTACCAGCTGTGAGTAATCTGGTCTTCAATTACTGTAAATGAAGTTTTGAAAGTACACAAACTGTTTTCAAATTTGATTGCAGAACAACAGCCGGCTTCAACAGTGATGGAACTGATCTTTTTTGAAGCTTCTCAAAAAATTTTTCACATGAATATAATGAACAGAAATTCATAATATTCCTGTTGGAATGTGAGAACGTGGCTAGTTTGGTGCTGTCACCTTTTACTTTATTTATATTTATTTGCATGCAGAGTCGAGGCATTGCTGTCTAGGCCAGTATTTATCAACCATCTCTAATTACACTTGAGAAAATGATGGTTGTAAGTTGCCTTCTTGAGTTCTTCTGGTGAAAATATGATATTAAATAGGAATTTCCAGGATTTGGACCTAGCAACAATGAAGGAATGGAGACCAGAAAGAAGGTGTACAAGTTGGAAGGTGTACAACTTGGAAGGAGTGGTTCTCCATGCTGTTATTGTTTTTGGTGATGGATTCTGAGTTTGACAGTACTATTTATGGGCCTGGATGAAGTCAATTTCTTGGGTATTGTTTGAGGTGCACTCAACCAACAGAATGGTAGAAAGTCCCGAAGAAGGCTCTTGGTACTGAAACGTCGACTGTTTACTCTTTTTCATAGATACTGACTGGCCTGCTGAGTCTTTCCAGCAGTTTGTGTGTGTTGTGGTAGAAAGAGTTTGAGGTTTCACAAGATGCGTCACTCAGCAGCGTCTAGCTTAGAGGTTCCCAACCTGGGGTCCATGGACCCCTTGCTTGATGGTACTCATCCATGGCATAAAAAAAGGTTGAGAACCCTTGCTGTTGCCTTTTCATATAGACATAATATCTAAGTTAGTTCAGTTTCCATTCATTGTTTGTCCACCAGGATTGGGAAGGAGCACTGGGACTCAGCAATGGTAATGCCACTGCATATCAAAGGTAGCTGGTTAAAAATAATTTTTGGAGATGATCGGTGCTTGGTATTTGAGTGGTAAGTGGCAAATATTCTTTGCCACTTATCACGCTACATTTGAATATTGTTCAGGTCTTGCTGAAAACAGGCTGGGCTGTTTCATTTGCCGAGCAAATGCAAATGGAGTTGAACACCGTGGTGCTGTCGATGAACCTCATTAAATCTGACTTTACAGTTGAACGACGGTCATTGATGAAGCAGCTGAAGATGATTGGGCCTACAATACCACCTTGAGGAACTCCTGCAGTGATTTGCTGGGGTTTGGTTGATTGGTTTCCAACAACCAGAACCCTCATGTGAGTTATGACTGTGCCCATGGAGAGATTTCCTCTTGATTCCCACTGAGTTCAGATTTATTAGGACTCCTTAGAGACAAAATACTGATTTACTATAGAGAGCAATCACACACACTTCACTTCTGGTTTACATCTTGGGAATTCAAAATATTGTTGAAACAAATGAAGGAAATCTCAGCTTCAGTTTTGCTTAATTCAATTTCTATTCAAAATTCCACAATCCGTTACATAGATTATACTAATAACAAGTAAAGTGCAGCAGAAAAGCTTTATCTTTTTATTGTGGATTGTGTGACTAAGTTGAACGTATTAACAGTTTTCTTGTCAAAACTCTTTAATTGTTAACTTTGATAAGATTATATTGGAGTCTTCTTCCATATAAATTCCCTATTTTTTGCACTTGACTCTCAACATTCAAATGCCTTATTCCCATCATTAATTTCAGTATCCTTCTCTAACTCAGCTGGGTAGCTATTTCTCAGAATGATGACAAAATTGCATCCTGTTGGGGGAGGGGACAAAATTTCAAACATCCTTGCCTGAGAATTCTTTCTATTTTTGGCTATATATTTCAAGATCATGATTGATGCCTTGGTCAAGACATTAAGTCAATCAGTCCCCCATGCTTCAGGTTTAGTATTCTTTAAATATAAAACTTTGTACCCTGGTCTTTTGACATTCTTGTCATAAAATCGAAAAGTAGGAATCTCTGCTGGTGATAGATTGGTGTTCAATCTGAAAGTTGTCTCACAGGTAGATAGGGTAGTTAAGAAAGCTTATGGAGTGTTAGCTTTCATAAGTCAGGGGATAAGAGTTTAAGAGTCATGGGGTAATGATGCAGCTCTATAAAACTCTGGTTAGGCCACACTTGGAGTACTGTGTCCAGTTCTGGTTGCCTCACTACAGGAAGGTTGTGGAAGTATTGGAAAGGGTACAGAGGAGATTTACCAGGATGCTGCCTGGTTTGGTGAGTATGCATTATGATCAGAGATTAAGGGAACTAGGGCTCTACTCTCTGGAGAGAAGGAGGATGAGAGGAGACATGATAGAGGTTTACAAGATATTAAGAGGAAAAGACAGAGTGGACAGCCAGCGCCTCTTCCCCAGGGCGCCACTGCTCAATACAAGAGAAAATGGCTTTAAGGTAAGGGGTGGAAAGTTCAAGGGGGATATTAGAGGAAGCTTTTTTACTCAGAGAGTGGTCGGTGCATGGAATGCACCGCCTGAGTCAGTAGTGGAGACAGATACACTAGTGAACTTTAAGAGTTTACTAGACAGGTATATGGAGGAATTTAAGGTGGGGGGTTATATGGGAGGCAGGGTTTAAAGGTCAGCACAACATTGTGGGCTGAAGGGCCTGTACTGTGCTGTATTGTTCTATGTTTAAATTCATTTTCTATTCTTAGGATAACATAACAGTCCATGTCCACATTCAGTACAAATAGACCATTTTGACTATTTGCAACAGCTGTGTCTAACTATTCAATACCATTACATCTCCAAGTCCCTGACCATTAACATTCTAAGAAGCAAGTCACAACTTGTCATAAATTTATCTGAGCCAAAGCACATATTTCTGACCATAAGACCATTAGGCATAGGAGCAGAATTAGGCTATTTGGCCCATCGAGTCTGCTCCACCACTTAATCATGGTTGATCCATTTTTCCCCCTCCTCACTCATCCCTGCTCCCCAGCCTTTGATGCTGTGGCCAATCAAGAACCTATCAATCTCTGTCTTAAATACACACAATGACCTGGCCTCCAGCACTGCGTGTGGTAACAAATTCCACACATGCACCACCTTCTGGCTAAAGAAATTTCTCCGCATCTCTGCTTTAAGTGGATGCCCCTGTATCCTGAGGCTGTGCCCTCTTGTCCTAGATTCCCCCATGATGGGAAACATTCTTTCCACATCACTCTGTCTACGCCTTTCAACATTCAAAAGGTTTCAATGAGATCCCCCTCTCATCCTTCTAAATTCCAAATGAGTACAAACCCATGTCTGTATTGTGTCTACAGAGGCTAAATATTCTGCAGTGGGTGACTCACCCCTTGATTCTTCAGTGTTTTTCTAAAGTGGAGTAAATATCTTTCATTTGCATAGCTGAGTGCAGTTTCAATGGGACAAAAGAAACTCAACAGGACAGAGCAATCCTAATGAAGGGTCTCAACTCAAAATGTTGAATGTTTTCCCCCTCCACAGATGTTACCTGACTTGCTGAGTTCTGCATTTTGCGTATTGCTCAAGATTTCCAGCATTGATATTAAGCTCTGAGACCCTGCTCAGTAAGACAACGTAAAGAATCAGCGGGCTTACCCTTATCATCAGTACTGCTTTCCTGATGTCACGTACTCCATCGTAAACTAAGCGCGAAGCATCTATAAACTCATTTTCCTCGAAGGCCTGTGGGGGATTTGCACTCAGAGCTTCAATCGCCACTTCCACTTGTTCAGCAAAACGAGGCATGACTGGATAGGCAAGAGGAAGGAAACATACGACAAATAAAACATTAGAGATTTTCTTTAACCAAACTTCCATTAAGCCTTAAGGCCTGAGCGCTCTTTTAAAAGTGTACCCAGGCATGTCTTATTGACACAGAATGTATTGCAGATTGAAATCTGATTAATTCTGCAGACACTATGTTAAGTGGGTATAAAATTACCTTAGCATTACAGGCTAAGGAGAAAGTGAAAAGCAGATAGTAGTGCTGACTACTCAAATCTTTGCTTCAGAAATAAGGCATGTCACGGAATAACAAATCATCCTTTGTGTTACTAGTCATCAATGTATTATTATCAAATCTACTACATTAAACTGTAACATAATTTAAATAAAGTGTTAATTTATTCTCGCTGCTGTGTTTACAATGAATTATACAAAACAGTGTGCTCTGGATTCACATAATTTCATTTGATTTATAGTATCGATTTAACATTTACTGGTGATACTATTCTTACTCCTCTGTCAAATAAATTCGACGAATTTTCTAGAAGTTTGTTTTATCTACACATCAGAAATGGTCCCAATCATTTGGACTTTCCTAACTTCATCGTAATTCAACACTCTCACTCTTACCCTTCATCAAAATTTGTTTGGGTATTGGTGGGAATTGCACAATATTGTTAGAAATGCAATCTTTTGTATAAGCCCAGGAGTCAATGGGCTGCACAAACAAAATGCTGGAAGAATTCAGCAGGTCAGACAGCATCTATGGAAAGGAAGAAAGAGTCAGGACTGGAAAGGAAGGGGGATGAAGCCAGAATAAGTAGGTTGGAGATGGGGGGGATGGCAGGAATATGAGTACAAGCTGGAAGGTGATATATGAAGCCAGGTGATGGGGAGGGGGAAGACAGGTGGGTGAGGGAGGGGTGATAAAGAGAGAGGCTGGGAGGTTACAGATGGAAAAGGTAAAGGGCTGAAGAAGGAAACGGATAGGAGAGGAGAGTGGACAATGGGAGAAAGGGAAGGAAGAGGAGTACCAGTGGGACATGATATACAGATAAGGAGAAGAGAAGAGGTAAGAAGGGAGCCAGATGAGGAATGGAAAAAGAGAGAAAGAAATTCAGCTCTACTTAAGATCCCATGATTTATAGAGCAGCAAGAATCTCTCCACAGTGCCGACAACCTGCTCAAAATCAAAGAAAAAAGATGATGAATTGGTCATTTATCAGTGAAATCTTGTTATGTCCTGAGCAGTTGGCAAAATAATCTATTGTATGTGCAGCTGTGACTTAATGAAGCACGACGCTTATGCCATGCTGCTGCACTATCAAGCTAGTTCTTCGAATTCTATCCATTATATGAGCTGCTGTTGACACTGCTGAATCAGGATAAATTGAAATAAAATTATTTAATTGTGAGGAAAGTCAGTAAAAACAATCCAATATTTGATTGACTGAAATATCAAAGGCACACTTCACTTGGATGTATTCTGGTGGTGAATATGGTTTTAGAGGACGGAGGGCATTGTTCCATCAATTTACCACTCTTCTGGACACATATAATATGTATTTGTGTGATTTAAAGTGTCTCCAAGAGATCAGAACCCAAAACTGTCTAAGTAATAACTAAACAGATCCCCAAACTAAGTCCCCACTTCTATTGCTGATGGACTCAGTCTATTAAACGCCATTCATTACTTATCAACATAAAGTGGTATAAATCACAATTTTTCCTTAAAATACCTGCAAAAACATTCAACAAATTCAAAACAGGGATAGTGTTTGTAAAATGCAACATCACTGTATATTATTAGCAGAGCTGCAAACATCCTTTTAGAACTCCTTATAATGTTCAAGGATTACCCACCATATTATTGCATGAAGAACACAGAAGGCTTTTAGTTGCCAGCGCAAAAAAAAACCCAAAGGTGACGAAGGAACATTTCGGATCTTGGCCCTGTAAATTGGGACACATCAGGAGCTCATTCAGACACGTTCTAAATGTGTACAGCACACATTCAAACCATGGGATTTGGCACAGCTCTATCCATATATTCAAGGTCTTGTTCAAGTGCAAATCCATCAAAGTCATGATATGTGAAAGTGTTAATGATTCAGAGAATCACACACTGGATACCATGCTGAATGTCCATGTGTGGTTATCAGTGACTGGTTGGAGTACAAATTCATCTCTGGTACCTTTCTTTTATTTATTTATGTGGTATGCAGATATAATGGGAAAGTCAACAAATATTTCCCATCTTTAAGTACTCTTGAACTGAAAAAATTCGGAGGTCACTGAAGTAGGCAATTGCTCTGGATGTGAAGCTGTGTGTAGGTCAGACTGGTTAAGTATGACAAATTTCCTTCCCTAAAGGGAATTAATAAATAAAATGACTGTGAATATGTTCTGCAGAAGGGCTTCAAAAGTTCACGAAGGAAGCTTATCACTGTCTTCTCAAGGGCAATTATGGTGGGTAATAAACATAAGACTTACAAGTGCAGCCCGACTCTGAAAAATTAATAAACTAAAACTGGAAAACCCTCTAACCAACAAGGAGCAGAGATGGCCAGAACTTAGAACCTAGGATCACCCAGATTAGGTGACTTCAAACTAAGGGAGAATAGATTTTGAGAGACAAAGGACAGATGGAATAAAGAGTAACTTTTTTCACGCAGAGGTGGAGGGTATAGGGTACAGGCTGCCAGAATCAGTAAGTGAATCAGGTAGAATAGTATAATTTAACAAGCACTCTGATAGGTACATAGAGGAGAGGGTCTTAGAGAGATATAGGCCAAATACAGGACTTAGGAACTAGCTGGGTAGACAACATGGTTGGCATGGGGTTGTTGGGCAAAGGGGCCTGTATCTATAACTAACACTGAAGGCAATTAAAATTGAGGATATCCACAAGTTCAAAATTGTACAAGCACACATATCTGAAGAGTTGCCAAAACAGAAATAAAGTCATTGAGTCATTGAACATGACAGCATGACACCAAGCCCTTCAACCCATTACGTTCTTCCCAAACTGTTAATCTGCCTAGTTCCATCAACCTGCACCCCACCCATCTATGTCCCTATCCAAATGTTTCTTAAATGTTGAAATTGAACCAGCATTCACCACTTTGGTTGGCAGCTCATCACAGTCTCACCACACTGAATGAAAAGATCCCCCCTCACATTCCCCTTAAACATGTCACATTTCACCCCTAACTCATGACCTGTAATTCTAGTCTTACCCAACCTCAGTGGAAAACGCCTGCTTGCATTTACCCTATCTTATGTCCAATTCAGAGCTCAGAAAAATAAAGGGCTATGCGTAACCCTAGGTAATTTCTAAAGTAAGTACATGTTCGGCACAGCATTGTGGCCAAAGGGCCTGTATTGTGCTGTAGGTTTTCTATGTTCTATGTTTCTAAAAAACAGTGAGCTAGTGTCCAAGGGTTCAATGTCCATTTAGGATTCGGATGGCAGAGGGGAAGAAGCTGTTCCTGAATCGCTGAGTGTGTCCCTTCAGGCTTCTGTACCTCTACCTGATGGTAACAGTGAGAAAAGGGCATGCCCGGGTTGCTGGAGGTCCTTAATAATGGACACTCCCTTTCTGAGACACTGCTCCCTGAAGATGCCCTGGGTACTTGGTAGGCTAGTACCCAAGATGGAGCTGACTAGATTTATGACCCTCTGCAACTTCTTTTGGTCCTGTGCGTAGCTCCCCCATACCAGACAGTGATGTAGTCTGTCAAAGTACTCTCCATGGTACATCTATAGAAGTTTTTGAGTGTATTTGTTGACATGCCAAATCTCTTCAAACTCCTAATGAAGTCTTGCCTTCTTTATAACTGCATCAATATGTTGGGACCAGGTTAGATCCTCAGAGATCTTGAATAGAAGATTGGTTATTCAATACAAACCAGATGGGATAAATGGGTGTTTCTGTGGTTGGTAATCAGTGGTGAGCGGAGTGCCACAGATATTGGTGATGAGTCTGCAACAGTTCACAATGTATATTTGGAAAAGGGGATGATGACACAAGTTTGATGATAAAACAAAATTGAGTAAAAAAGTAAACTGTGCAGAGGATGTGGAATATCTGCAGAGATACAGATAGTTTAAGTGAATGGGCAAGGATCTGACAGATGGAGTACATTGTTGTTAAATGCGAAGTCATCCAGTTTGGAAGGAAAAATAGAAAATCAGATTGCTAGTTAAATGGCGGAAGGTTGTAGCACACTGTTGTGCAGAGGAACTTGGGAATGCTTGTGTATGAGTCACAAAAGGTTGTTTTGCAGGTGCAACAGATTATCAAGAAGGGAAATGGATTGTTGGCATTCATTGCCAGAGGGATTGAATTTAAGAACAAGAAGGTTATGCTGTAGCTGTACAGAACACCTGGTGAGGCCGCTCTGGTCTTCTTGCTTGAGGAAAGATATACTGGCCTTGGAGGTGGTACAAAGGAGCTTCACCAAGTTGATTTCGGAGATGAGGATGTTAACCACTGAAAAGAAATGGAGGTGCTTGGGACTATACTCACTGGAATTCAGAAGAATGAGAAGGGATCTTATAAAACCATACAAAATTATGAAAGGGATAGATGAGATGGCAGCAGGAGAGTTGTTTCCAGGTGTGATTAAAGCTAGGGGAACATCGCCTCAAGATTAGGGTAGTAGATTTCAGACAGCGATAAGGAGACCGAAAGTAGTGAATCTGTGAAATTTTCTGCCTAAGGAAACAGTAGAGGCTGCCTGATTAAGGAACAGTTTAATGGTGGAGTGGGCATACTCCTGCTCCTTTTTTATGTTATGTTCCTATTCAGCCTAACTGTTAATGTCAGTTTACATCATCTGATTAGACTCTTGATGTGCATCATTTTTAATATATGCATTTGTAATGATGATCTTACAGTATTCAAAATTGCTTAGTGCAAAATTAAACGCACCTACATCGAAGTTAAACCTAGATGATGTTAACCACAAGTTAATTCATTATATTAAAAAATGTGGGAGCATTTACACTTCCTGCAAAATCAATTGTTAATTTTAACTCTGACTTTAATTGATTTGTGAAACCATGGCGATTAAGGGATATGAGGTAAAGATGGATATGGGAGGTTAGTTCACAGATTACATCCGGTCTTACTGAATGCAGAACAGGCTGTAGGGATAAATGAACTGTTCCTGTTTCTAATACTACATTTTGTGTGAGTTATTTTTGTATTATGATTAGAGCATTTGGCAACTGTATATTGATTCAGGTGAAATTATTGCGTAAAGAATCAAGCTGGGTGATTCAAAACACAAAAGACTGAAAATGCTGCAAGCTGGATGCTGAAGCTGACACTGGCACATCATTCAGGTGAAAGGTGTACAAAATTAGTCCTCTTTTAGTTTTCTTTTCTTAGTGTAGATAAGCAGTATTCTGCTCTTATGTGTTATCGTCTTATATTAAAGGCATCAACGATTGCAGAGTGAAGGGGGTTGAATGGGGTTGAGAGGGATAATAAATTGTCCACGATGGAATGGCGAGCAGATTTGATGGGCTCAATGGCCTGATTCTGTTCCAATGTCTTATGGTCTTATTGAAGGTATTTTGACCAGTGTCCACAGCTGAATACACACAGAAGAATGTGAAACCAGCATTATCTCAGGAGAGTTTTAATTCACTGATCCTGACATTAACATTGCAAATCTACTGTAGAGAAATGGCCACTCTTTAGATTGACCGTTGTTAATGCTTTTCATTCAAAGATGGAGAATTAACTTGAATGTTCAAATATACTGAGTGAGTTTGAAATGTAATACCACACAACTTGTTTGTAGCCCACTGCAACTTCTGATCCCGGTTACAGAATAAGCAAGATATTAAGTGGTATGGCATTTAGCTAAATTTTAAGATGGCTCCATTAACTTGAAGATGCAGCCATTGCAAGGGGTTGCTGCATGAAAATTGGATATTGCTTAAGACAGAATCGTGGTATTATAGAATTCATAGAAATGTACAGCACAGACGCAGGCCCTTCTGGCCAACTTGTCCATGTTGTTTATGATGCCTATGTATGCTATTCCCATCTGCCCTCATTACAGCCATATCACCCTTTGCCCTTACTACCTAAGTACCTGCCTAAATGTCGTTTGGTCATTGAAATACAGAAATATAATAATCTCACCAATTCTAAAGCCTTTCACCACTGAAGGATTTTTAAATATAAGATGTGCATATCCAAGGATAGGTTGTAGGTTTAGGTTTTTATTTTGGGACTATTTCTCATTAGCCATCCCTTGAGTAATGCTAGTTCAATGGGAGGTCTAGGAATGTTGGTTTTAATGCCAATGGACAAATGAGCTCGAACTCTCATACCTTTTTATGATACAATATAGATATCTGTCATCATCCTTGCCTCTAGGCACATTACTCCATGTTCTCATAAACTTACAGGCTGTTTGTCTCAGTGCCAAATTGCTCTAACCCTCAGCCATAGAATGACCAAGTTGAACCTGAGCACAGTTAGTGAATGACAATGTAAGCAACAATTGGAGGACAAACTTGAAAATAAACATAATAGAAGTTAAAATTAGAAACAATGTACAAAATTCTGTTAGCGGTGATTAAAACAAGAAGCAATGAAAGCTAATTGACCATAAATCTCAATTTTAATTCTTTGCACATGCGAACGCTTGGTGTTTGTCAGTTTCTGTCTTGAAAATATGCAAATTCATCCTCTGTGGGAATTTGAAATGCATTTGGTTGTCCCACAGAATGATAGCTTCTGGAACAGATGCATCTTTTTTAAATTGTACAATATACTTGACAGTGGAAGAATTTAGGAAGGTGATAACAAGCCTTATACCACGGCTTTCATGCAGATTGGATTTCCTGACAAGAGGAAAGTAATCAGATGCCAAGAATTACAATAAAAAGTGGATTAAATTGAGTTAATGATGAGAATTTATCAAGGATAAGACAGAAATTTGCTCTTTTCGTAATTGTTGAGGTGAAAGTTGATTGAGAGGGATAAAACATTATTGTAATTCATCTCAGCAGGTATTCTGCGATCAGGTAGCGAACAAGACAGCCATGCTGCTGCAAATGAGCTGGATAAGCTCGAATCTCAGGAAATAAAGCTTTTTTATTCTGATGACAGGAATATTTTTTTCTGTTAGCTTTACATTCTAACTATGTTCAATTCAACTTTCTTTGTGCTTCACCAGCTGCTTAGCATCTTTAGCCAGAGGGTGGCATAGCTATGGAATTTATTGCCACAGACAGCAGTGGAGGCCAAGTCATTGGGTATATTTAAAATGGAGGTTGATGGGTCCTTGATTACCCAGGGCATCAAAGATTACAGGGAGAAGGCAGGAGAATGGGATTGAGAGAGATAATAGATCAGCCATGAAGGAATTGTGGTGCAGGCTTGCTGGGCTGAAGGACCTAATTTTGCTCCTATATCCTGTGGTATTATGAGTAGTATGGTAGGCTACTGGTTAGCAAAATGCTTCATAGTCCCAGTGACCCGGTTCAAGTCCTGCTGTTGTCTGTAAGGAGTTTGGATGTTCTCTCCATGACTGCATGTGTTTCCTCCGGGTGCTTCAGTTTCCACCCATAGTCCAAAGACGTACCAGTTGTAGGTTAATTGGTCATTGTAAATCAGCCCTTGGCTAGGCTAGGGTTAAATTGGGGGTTGCTGGGCTGCGTGGCTGGAAAGGCCTATTCTGCACTGTATCTCAATCAATCAATAAACAAAATAAACTTGAGCTGAGAGGTGGGCTGCTATAAATATCAGGTAGTGGTGAAATTTACAGGTCTTAACATAAAGCTTAGAGGAATTAACTATTTCAGAGAGCGGCATGGTGAAATGAATGAACTCCCTCTGTACTGTGGGAACGGAAAATCCCCAAATCATAGGCTAAGGTTGATAGATGTTTGGGCATTAAAGGGCAAAAGACATGTGGAGATCTGGCAAGAAAGTGGATTTATGTTTCATTATCTGCCATGATCTTACTGAAAGATAGAGCAGGTTCAACTGGCTACATGACCTACTTCTGGCTCTCCATTGTAAGTGCAAATCATCTGGCCAAAAAAGGTAAAAATGAATGATGTCATTGTCATGAGATAAAGAAGAGGTTCCGTTTTATGTATCAAGCTATGTCTGCCAAACTTTATAAGACAATTGATTTCAATTGACCACAGGGGAAGAATTTCCTTCAAGATATATATATATTCAAGGTTCAACACGTCATTCGATGTACCTGCTCAAAAGACTTGAAATATCAGTGACCTAGTTCTGAGCGATACCTTTGTGATGTGCCAGCAGATTTCCCCTTGCATTAATTATGCATAGCTGGAATCTGGAGCACCGTTGCGGAGACTAAGCTACGCTTGATTTTAAGGGCAACTCTCAGGCAGTTCCCGAGAGGGACCAGTGAACTGAGAATGAGAGTTTTTGACATCTTTTTAAGAGCTATTGAAGGAAAAGAGCACGTCGCTGCTAGGACATTGGCGAAGAAATGTCTTGGGTACTGGAACAAAGTATGAAGAGAAAATGAACCAGAAATCAGGTGCACGTTAAATAAGCTCAAGTCAGATATAGAAAGGAGAGTCAGGGAGTTTATCGAGTCTGCATGAGAAGGGTGGGCCAGGAATGGCTGACGAAAAGCAAAAATTTGAAGTAAAATTCAGGTCAACATACAAGAATGGTTAAATTGAATTATTTTTATCGTGTGCATAGTCAGAGGCTTTTTCCCAGGGATGAAATGGTTGCCACAAGAGGACACAGGTTTAAGGTGCTGGGGAGTAGGTACAGGGGAGATGTCAGAGGTAAGGTTTTTACTCAGAGAGTGGTGAGTGCGTAGAATGAGCTGTCAGCAACGGTAGTGGAGGCGGATACGATAGGGTCTTTTAAGAGGCTTTTATATAGCTACATGGAGCTTAGTAAAATAGAGGGCTATAGGAAAGCCTAATAATTTCTGAGGTAGGGACATGTTCTGCACAACTTTGTGGGGCAAAGGGCCTGTATTGTGCTGTAGGTTTTCTATGTTACATAAGTTTAGATTCAAAACAATAAGAAAACAGAACTTACCTTAAATATACTGCCAAAGAAGCCAAAACAGCTATCTGAACGATACAGTTTCAATCGACATAAAATTTATCCAAAAGTTAACTCCCTTTTCATATTCCTGCCATAAATTTAAGGGCAGCAAAAATTTTAGTGCTCATGTTTGTCTTTAAGGAACACCCAAAGCCTTACGAACCATTAAAACAATGTCTGACAATGAATCAGTCTTAAAGTTCTCATCTAAGTTCAAATTTCTGAAGCTATACAATCCAACAGACATAGAAAACATATAAAATTTCAGATCTTAAAACAGAAATGCTGGAAGAACCCAGCCAGTCTACGGAATGAGAGCATTCCTAGCAGATATATTTCAGTATCTTGTGGTGTTGCAGAGAAAGAGTGTCATAAAGAAAGCTTTTGATAACATTGGACTTCAGTTGGGATGATATGTTGAAGTTGTATAAGATATTGGTGAGGTCTAATGTGGAGCATTTCTGGATACCTACCTACTGGAAAGATGCCAGTAAGATTGAAAGAGTACAAAGAAAAAATTCAATGATGTTACCAGGACTTGAGGACCTGATTTATAGGAAAAGGTTGAATAAGTTAAGACTATTCCCTTGAATTTGTAGTAGAATGAGGGAAGATTTGATAGCAGTATTCAAAATTATGAGTGATATGGATCGAGGAACATCTCGTCTGTAGACATCAGCGAGTTAAACCGGTGGGAAGAGTTTAAAAAGAAGACAGCTTTACAGAGCAGGCACTGAGTAGAGGGAGTCAGAGAAGGAGGGCTTTGATTCAATGGGGCTTCAGCGATAATGGGTTGAGGCAAGGTAAGTTACTTGTGAAGGATAGGAATAGGAAGTATGTCTGTGAGGCCGGTGTTCTGTACTGGGTGTCAGATGTGGGATGTCCGGGGGATTCTTCACCTCCCGAACAGTCACATCTGTGCAAGGTGCATTGAGCTGCAGCTCCTTAGGAACTGAGTTAAGGAAGGGGAGATGGAGCTCGATGACCTTTGTCTGGTCAGAGAAAGTGAGGAGGTGATAGAGAAGAGCTACAGGCAAGAAGTCACACCAGGGCCTTGGGGGACAGATATGTGGGTAACAGCCAGGAGAGCGAAGGGCAAGAGTCAGGTACTAGAGAGTACCCTGTGGCTGTCACCCTTAACAATAAGTACTCCTGTTTGAGTACTGTTGGGGGGGGGGAACCTACCTGGGGGAAGCAACAGTGGCCGTGCCTCTGGCAGAGTCTAGCCCTGTGGCTCAGAAGGGTAGGAAAAGGAAGAGGACGACAGCAATGATAAGGGACTCTATAGTGAAGGGGTCAGACAGGCGATTCTATAGATCCAGGAAAGAAACACGGATGGTAGTTTGTCTCCCAGGTGCCAGGGTCTGCGATGTTTCTGATCATGTCCAAGAGTGCGAAGGTGAACAGCCAGAGGTAGTGGTACATATTGGTACCAACGACATAGGTAGGAAAAGGGAGGAGATCCTGAAAGAGGATTACAGGGAGTTAGGAAGGAAGTTGAGAAACAGGACTTCAAAGGTTGTAATTTCAGGATTATTGCCTGTGCCACGCGACAGTGAGTACAGGAATACAGTGAGGTAGAGGATAAATGTGTGGCTCAGGGATTGGAGCAGGAGGCAAGGATTCAGATTTCTGGATCACTGGGACCTCATTTGGGGCAGGTGTGAACTGTAGAAAAAGAATGGGTTGCACTTGAATCTGAGGGGGACCAATATCCTGGCAGGGAGATTGTTGAGAACATTGGGGAGAGTTTAAACTAGAGTTGCTGGGGTGTGGGAACTGAACTGAAGAGATGAAGGAAGGGGTGGTTGGCTCACAAATTGAGAAAGCTTGTTGACAATGTGAGAGGGAGGATAGGCAGGTGATAGAGAAGAAATGCGTTCAGATTGTTGGTTTGAGATGAGTCTATTTTAACGCAAGGAGTGTTGTGAACAAAGTGGATGAGCTTAGAGCACGGATCAGTACTTGGAGCTATGATAGAATATAGAACACAGAAAACCTACAGCACAATACAGGCTCTTTGGCCCACAATGCTGTGCTGAACATGCACTTACTTTAGAGATTACTTAGGGTTACCCACAGCCCTTTATTTTTCTAAGCTCCATGTACCTATCCAGGAGTCTCTTAAAAGACCCGATTGTATCTGTCTCCACCACAGCTGCCGGCAGCCCATTCCACACACTCACCACTCTTGGTGTAAAAAACTTACCCATGACAGCCCCTCTGTACCTACTTCCAAGCACCTTAAAACTGTGTCCTCTCCTATCAGCCACTTCAGCCCTGGGAAAAAGCCTCAGACTATCCACATGATCAATGCCTCTCATCATCTTATACACATCTATCAGGTCACGTCTCATCCTCTGTCGCTCACAGGAGAAAAGGCTAAGTTCACTCAACCTATTCTCATAAGGCATGCTAGCCAATCCAGGCAGCATCCTTGTAAATCTCCTCTACACCCTTTCTATGGTTTCCACATCCTTCCTATAGTGAGGTGACCAGAACTGAGCACCGTACTCCAAGTGGCCAGGGTCCTATATAGCTCCAACATTACCTCTCGGCTCTTGAACAATCCAAGTTTGATGAAGGCCAATACACCATATGCCTTCCTAACCACACAGTTAACCTGCACAGCAGCTTTGAGTGTCCCAAAATCCCTTTGATCTTACCATTAATACTATATTCTGCCATCATATTTCACCTACCAAAATGAACCACCTCACACTTATCTGGGTTGAACTCCATCTGCCACTTCTCAGCCCAATTTTGCATCCTATCAATGTCCCATTGTAACGTCTGACAGTCCTCCACACTATCCACAACATCCCCAACCTTTGTGTCATCAGAAAATTTACTAACCCATCCCTCCACTTCCTTATCCAGGTCATTTATAAAAATCATGAAGAGTAGGGGTCCCAGAACAGATCCCTGAGGCACACCACTGGTCACCAACCTCCATACAGAATATGACCCGTCTACAACCACTCTTTGCCTTCTGTGGGCAAGCCAGTTCTGGATTGACAAAGCAATGTCCCCTTGGATCCTATGCCTCTTTACTTTCTCCATAAGCCTTGCATGGGGTACCTTATCAAATGCCTTGCTGAAATCCATATACACTACATCTACTGCTCTACCTTCATCAATATGTTTAGTCACATCCTCAAAAAATTCAATCAGGCTCGTAAGGCACGACCTGCCCTTGACAAAGCCATGCTGACTATTCCTAATCAGATTAGTGAGGTGACCAGAACTGAGCACAGTACTCCAAGTGGGGTCTGACCAGAGTTCTATATAGCTGTAATATTGCCTCTCGGCTCTTGAATTCAATCCCATGGTTGATGAAGGCCAATGCACCATACGCCTTCTTAACCATACAGTCAATCTGCGCAGCAGCTTTGAGTATACTTTAGACATGGACCCCAAGATCCCTCTGATCCTCCACACTGCCAAGAGTCTTACCATTAATACTATATTATATTCTGCCATCATAGTATTTCTGTTTATATACAGTATTTCTCTTTTTTACATGTTTTTTAATCTATTCAATATGCATATATGGTAATTGATTTACTTATTTATTTATTATTTTTAATTATATTTATTTTTTCTTCTATATTAGGTATTGCATTGAACTGCTGCTGCTAAGTCATCAAATTTCACGTCACATTCCGGTGATAATAAACCTGTTTCTGCTAATACGTAACTCCCAACTTCATACATTATTATCATACAATTAGGACCATAAGACCATAAGACATAGGAGCAGAATTAGGCCATTCTGCCCATCAAGTCTGCTCTGCCATTCCATCTTGGCTGATCTCAGATCTCACTCAATCCCATACACCTGCATTCTCGTCATACCCTTCGATGCCCTGACTGACCAGAAAAAGATCAACTTCCACCTTAAATATACCCAGTGGACTTGGCCTACACTACAGTCTGTGACAAAGCATTCCACAGATTCACTACTCTCTGACTGAAAGAATTACTCCTTACCTCTGTTCTAAAAGGTTGCCCATCAATTTTGAGGCTGTGCCCTCTAGTTCTCGATACGCTCACTAATGGAAATATCCTCTCCACATCCACACTATCTAGTCCTTTTGACATTCAGTAGGTTTCAGTGAGATACCACCCCCCCCCCCCCCCCACATTATTCTACATTCTAGAGAGTACAGGCCCAAAGCTGCCAAAAGTCCATATATGTTAACCCTTTCTTTCCTGGAATCATCCTCGTGAACGTCCTCTGGACTCTTTAATGATAACACATCCTTTCTGAGATATCGGGCCCAAAACTGTTGACATTATTCCAAGTGTGGCCTGACTGTTGCCTTATAAAGCCTCAGCACTATCTCCTTGCTTTTATTATCTATTCCCCTTTAAATGAATGCCAACATTGTGTTTGTCCTTAACACTTTTTATATTGTCTTTTATGCAGCTCATTATCCAACGTCTCTGGAAATTCAAGATCTACTTGTTCACCTCTATCCACTGTGCTCATTATATCCACAAAAAACTCCAGTAAGCTTGTCAAACAGGACCTGCCCTTCATGAGTCCATGCTGTGTCTGTCTGATGGAACCACTTTTATCCAAATGTCTTACTATTTCTTAATGATAGCTTCATGTATTTTTCTGACAATGGATATTAAGCCAACTGACTTAGTTACCTGCCTTCCATCTACATCCTTTTTGTAGACAGTGGCTTGGCATTTGCGGTCTTCCAATCTGCCAGGATCTGCCCAGAGACCATAAAATTCTCACCACCCACCACATCTGTGACATCTTTCATTGGCATGTTATACATGCCCTCCACTGTGAGGACTGACACAAAATAGTCATTCTAAGCCCTGGCCACTTCTGCAATACCCAATATGAATTCAATCTTCCAAGAGATCTACATTCACTTTTAAGCACCCTTTTCCAATTTATATAGTGACAACAGTTTTTGTTAGCTGTTTTTATATTTTGTGCTAGTTTATTTTCTTAAAATATTTTCCCTTTTCTTATTGCTTGCTTAGTGGTTCTTTGCTGATTTTAACATTTTCCCAATCCTCCAGTTCTCCATTACTCTTGGTGACTATGCATGCATGAGCATTTAAATTTTGCTTCCTTTGCTCCCCCAGTTATTCGAGGATGGCTCTTCCCACCCTTTATTGTCCTTTTTTTCAACATACATTTGTTAAGCGCTGTGAAAAAATCTCCTTGAAAGATTTAGAAATCTATTCTTCGACTGTTACACCATATTGCATGTGTTCCCAATTTGCACTAACCAACTCCTTCCTCATCCCATTTAAGCATAATACACTGGTTCAGAATCAGAATCAGGTTTATTATCAGCAGGCGGTGAAAAAGGCAAATGGTATGTTGGCATTCATAGCAAAAGGATTTGAGTACAGGAGCAGGGAGGTTCTACTGCAGTTGTACAAGGCCTTGGTGAGACCGCACCTAGAATATTGTGTGCAGATTTGGTCCCCTAATCTGAGGAAAGACATTCTTGCCATAGAGGGAGTACAGAGAAGGTTCACCAGATTGATTCCTGGGATGGCAGGACTTTCATATGAAGAAAGACTGGATCGACTAGGCTTATACTCACTGGAATTTAGAAGATTGAGGGGGGATCTTATTGAAACGTATAAAATTCTAAAGGGATTGGACAGGCTAGATGCAGGAAGATTGTTTCCGATGTTGGAGAAGTCCAGAACGAGGGGTCACAGTTTAAGGATAAAGGGGAAGCCTTTTAGGACCGAGATGAGGAAAAACTTCTTCACACAGAGAGTGGTGAATCTGTGGAATTCTCTGCCACAGGAAACAGTTGAGGCCGGTTCATTGGCTATATTTAAGAGGAAGTTAGATATGGCCCTTGTGGCCAAAGGGATCAGGGGGTATGGAGAGAAAGCAGGTACAGGGTTCTGAGTTGGATGATCAGCCATGATCATACTGAATGGCGGTGTAGGCTTGAAGGGCCGAATGGCCTACTTCTGCACCTATTTTCTATGTTTCTATCACCAGGATGTGACGTGAAATTTGTTAACTTAGCAGCAGCAGTTCAACGCAATACATAATCTAGCAGAGAGAGAAGAGAAAAAAATAAGAAATAAAATAAAACATAATAATAAATAAACAAGTAAATTAATTACATATATTGAATAAATTACTAAAAATGTGTAAAAACAGAAATACTGTATATTAAAAAATAGTGAGGCAATGTCCAAGATTGCTAATTTTACTTGTCTCATTGCACGGGGCCAGATCTATGATAGCATTTTCTCTTGTAGGTTCATGAACATGCTATTCAAGAAAGCTATCATGAATGCATTCATAAAATCGCATTCAAGACTGCCTTAACCAATTTCATTCACCCAATCTGTGTGCAAGTTCAAGTCTCCTATGACAACCTGCCATTCCGTTCTTACACGGATCAGAATTTCTTTGTTTATTGTTTGCACCACCATGATGTTATTATTTGGTGGCCTACAGACAACTCCTACAAGTGACATTTTTTCACCTTTACTGTTTTAATCTCTCCCAAGGTGGATTCAACATTCTGCTCCTTAGATCTTTTGTTGTCTCTCACTATTGTCCCATCCCGTCCTTCATTAAGAATGCTAACCTATCTTTTTACTTTCCATCACTTAATTCCAAATCATCTCCAATCTGAAACCACATTCCTCTAATGTCTGCTAAATCATACCCCTTTGTTTGGAATACAATGGGCATTCAGATAAAGTGCGCTTATATACATCGTCTTTTTAGAATCTAATGATGTTCGTTCTCTTTGATTTTGACTTCTTTGTATTCCATACTGTTGTGTATGTGGCCGTTTACACAACAATATCATCAATAAAAACCCTGGAGACTGGAGCTACGTTAACAGGTGCTTTACTAACTAAAACCGAACTGAACACATTGTTACGTACTCGTGACACGTGACAGTGGCACCCTTGTCACGTGACTGGGGTTGAAGTTATACTGGACTTGAGGTAATGGTCTTGTGATGGTGGAGTGACGTCATTTTCCCGCCAGTAGAGGTCATGTGACAGGTTTTTTTTACAGGGTATAAAAGGAAGACCCCACCCTGTGGGGAGGGGCAGTTCGTGGCTGGATTTGCCAAGCTGACTTCATGCCACTGCGTGTTTTAATGTGATGACGCAGTTTAGTTGGAAAATGAAGTTTTATATAATGCCTAAAGTTTAAAAGGTCATTGCCAGCAGTTTCTTACAATACCGCTAGTGGAGAGTGAATATCGGAGTTCGGAAGTTAAAGTTCGAGGAGAATCGATTTTCGACGGTGGATTGGGTTCGACCTTGTGTGATCCTCATTCGGGAGGATTTTGTTGACTGTTCTCGTGTTAATCTCTGCTGGGATAGCAGGAGATTGAGGACAGAGTGTGGAAGAAGAGGTCAGTGCCTTTAAACTGTTACGTTCCATAAAAATTCTACGTGGGAAGAGTTCGACGCCGGGGGATCGAAGGACAACGATGTGGAAGAGAATTTTAAATCGCCTTAAAAAGTCTCTCCTTTTAAATGGACTGAACATTTTGAACTTTTGGCAATATCGCTTTAAATAACTTTTTTTTTCAACATCGCTTTAAGAACTGTTTTTGCTGCATCGCTTTAAGAACTGTGAAGCTGCCGCACAGCAGCTGTTTTCCGGTTATGTTAGTGTTTGTTTACTTTTGGGGGGTTTGTTTTCAGTGTTTAATAAATATGTTATTTGTTATAAAAACCCTTGCCTAACTCATATATATTTATTGTTGCCTGAATATGTAACAACATATATACAGATCAATGCGCACCCAATAGCGCATGCTCAATAACGTGTTACTATGACATAAAATAGTCCCATATTATACAGTAGGCTATATGGTACACATACTTACTTTCCTCTTTTCTAACTTTCACTTTGGTCTCTGCCTTTCTGTCTGTCTTTTTGCATGGATTCTCATCCCATGGCAGTATCAGTTTAAACCCTTCCCACAACATTAGCAAACAACCTCCCTCGGACATTGATCACATTCTTGGCCAGGTGTAGATAGTATGGTCTGAACTGGTCCCACCTCCCACAGAACTAGTTCCAATGCTCCAGGAATCTGAAAAACTCTCCTACACCATCGTTTAAGCGACATATTCATCCTACCCATCGTGCTATTCCTACTCTTGACAAGCAGGTTGCATGGGTTGTGTAATCACATTGTAAACATTAGTGATACCAATCTTCACTGTTATTCTCATGTTCCAAGATGGTTGGATCAGGACAGGCTATAGGTGATATTCACTCCGAGGGACTTCAAGCACTCAACCTTCTTGACCTCAGTACCATTGATATAAATAGGAATATGTGGACTAATACTCCTTTCTGAAGTCAATGATGATTGCTCTTAAATATGGTGTGAATTCAATCAACATATATATAATAGTTTTACAATAAGTGGGACATACCTCACAGGCTTATTTGGTGAGTAGACAATGTGATATTACATTCGGCCATCCAGATTATCAGTTATATGTGTTGCAGCTGATCAGAAAGTTTCTGAAGGAAGTACAAATGCCTGAAAGTTCAATATGTTTTAAGTGATAAGCTGTCAAAAAATTACGTAATCCAAACTGAAATTGATATTTCAGAGTTGTGGGTATCACATTGCTCCAGAACGTTGGTGGGGTATTTCCAGAGATATACCTGTTGTGCAGGGAAAATCACAACAAGTTGCCCAGGCAGTGGACATCATTGGGTGTCACCAGGGCAACTTGGCTTTAATAATATTGTGTTTAAGTGGAATTCCTGTGAGATTATTCCCATGCTCTCATTTGATTCTTGGGCCTTACAAGTTGCTGACAACTTCCTCTCACCAACCAACCATTCCCTTCTATCAAAACTACCCCTGCAACAACTTATTCCCCAATGGGATAAGCTCCAATAACTCTCAGACATGCAATCGATTGAAAGTTCTCATCTACACCACCAACTTCCCTGAATTCACAAGGATCAGGCTGAATCATCTGATGACCCTCCTATGCAATATTGCTTAGTACTCATATTGCTAACAATAAATTTAAGATTCCATTTCCCAATTCTCAGTTCTCAGTCCCCCTGAAATCTCCAGATATGGTCAATGCAGTGCATTTTCAACTACACAGTTTTGCAACAATCTTGCATTCGCATTCCAGATCTTGGCCTCAGGTACTCCTTAAATTTACAAAAGGTCCATCATGCCCAAAACTGTAGCTTCTTTCCGTCACTTCCCATCTGGAGGTGATAAATCTTAAAGGGGCCTCAAGCCCTGAAGGCCAAGAGTGCTCCAAGCTCTGCTCCACAAATTGGAACATAATGCAAACTAAAATTTCAGTGCAGTTCTGAGCATCTGCTTTCTGTATGCAAATTGTTAATGTGCTTGTCTACATATCAGCATTTGCACTTCAAAAGTAAACCGTTAGTTATGAGGTACTTTGGGATGCAATTAGTCTCTGTGCAAGAGAAAAATAAATCACGGTTCATCCTTTCTGATGTATTTTCTATCTCCCATTTATTATTCTCTGTTGTACTAATGTGGTTTATCTCAGAGACAGCAAGCTATTGATAAAATGGAGCCTGCAGGTGTTGGAACCTGGAACAAAAATAAACTGCTGGAAGAACATAGACAAAATGCTGGAGGAACTCAGCAGGAGAGGAATAAACAGTTGATGTTTTGGGCTGAGATCCTTCATCAAGATTTTTTGCATCTGTAGAACCTCCTGAGTTTTTGAACTGTCGGAAGATCTCAGTCGGTCAAGCAATATCTGTGAGGCAAAGGATGGTCAGTGTTTCGAGTTGAGACCCTGCATCAGAGCTGAGAATGTGGAGGTAAGATAGACAGTGTTTAGAAACGAGAGGGAGGGCCAGTGGTGATAGGTGGAACTAGATGAGGGAAAATGGAGGGTGTGAGGTGGAATATGATTTGGGGATGGGGTGGAGAAATGGTGATCAGATAGTTAGCTCAGGAGTGTGGTGCTAATAACATGAAAGTTGTGGGTTCAATTCCCATATTTTACAAGTGTGTGGTTTATTCATACTCTTTTCTATCTGCTTATAATCATCCCTCAGGTTAGATCTTACGGGACACATAAGGGTTGATAAATCCACATTGACAGATGAAATTTTTCCCAGCCTTGATGCAGGGTTTCAACTCAAAATGTTGCCAATTTCTCCCCCCCACCACCATCACCCCACTGAACACAACTGCTCCATATCCGACTAAAATTGTCCAGCAGATGATTATGAGATCTATCCCTGATTCATATTGTAAGTGAGAGGTTTTGACAAAGACTTTGACATCTTTGTTGGTTATAAATGAGGTGTCACAAGAGTGGGAGATAACCATTGCTGTTCCCTAATTTATGAATGGCAGCAGGAATTAAATCATGTAACATAAGCTGGTGTTCTTACATCAGTCGTCATTATTAGAGCACATCCAAAGAGATAGGTTTATGTACATTTGGAAAGATGGAACTGTGGTATTGTGGGAGAAATCTTGTTTCCACTAATTAGGTTGAATTTTTTGAGGCAAATAAGAAAATATATTTTAATTTTTTGAGGCAATTAAGAAAATTGATGAAAACAGGTTAATAATTCTCTGTATGAACTTCAGGTACTTAGTGAAGTCAATGAGAGCTGGGTAGGTGGATCTAATATTGGGTTGGTGATAGGAGCAAGAATGGAGTGATATAAAGATGCTTTCTGATTGGGAATCTGTGACCATATGCTATAAGATATAGAAGCAGAGTTGGACTATTCGTCCTATCAAAGCTGACTGATTTTTATTCCATTCTTCTGCTTTTCCCTGTCACCTTTAGCTCACTTAACAATCAAGAACCTATCAATCCCTGCTTTAAGTACACACAATGACTTGATTTCATAGCCCTCTTTGACACTGAATTCTACAGATTCACACACCCTGGGTGAAGAAGTTCTTCCTCATTTTAGTTTTAAAGGGAGGTCTCTTAGGGACACCAGCTCTGTATTTTTCTTTGATGTTTACTCCTGAAGCCTTCCCCATGAGTGGGTATAGCCACAAGGCAACAGAGGTTTGAGATCAGTTTTCCTTCTCCTAGCCAACCATAACTGATACTCTCTCTGCTCAAAGTGGCTGGTTTTAAGGAGCCAGTAACCACCTTTGTTCCTTCTCTGATCAGGAGAAATTGTTCTGTCAGGCCACTCATGAAGGATAAGAGCTGGATATGATTGTCAGAGGCCTTTTCAAAAGCACATCATTGGGAGCATTTAATAGACAGTGGGAGCTTATCCACACTACCCCATCTGGCTATGACAACCTTAAGGAACCTCTTAAAGGATGGAAGCATGGAATACAAAAACTTTAAAATGAAAACCAGGCAAAAACACTGAGGTGGAGTTCAGCAAAACAAAATATTAAAGGAAGATAACATTTTTTCAGAATGAAATGGTTTTCAGAGGCTATAAGATTGCTAAGCAATAATTTTGAGTTGTTTCTTTCTTCAACTATTATAATGAATTAGTATCAAAAACAGAGAGTGTAAGTAATATATAACAACATTTGAGAGTTCCTATTTTTCTTCAGAATTTTAGCCTCAGGAAGTTCACACTATTCTCAATGGATAAAATTCACACAACAGCACCAAGTGTAATCACAGTAAGCTTTAAATGTGCATTTATAACTGATTAACTTACTAATCCATCATAAAATGGTTGCTTTTTATGGTGACAGTTTTATTGCAGTATTACTGATAATTTTGCTGTTATTACACTTTGTGCTAATTAAAGCAGTATTACTACAGGACTGGATATGCTATTGGCTGGGCACCATTTATTGTTGTTCCTTTTTGTGTCTTGCAGCACATCGGGCAGCATTTTTTTACTGTTTCCTTCGCATTTGTCTGTTTTTTTTATGAGGCCAAGTTGCTGGTTCGACGCTCAACCCAATATGGATGCAAAGTATGGAAGGAGCCGGCTAGATTTGAACCCGGGACCATTTGTCTTGAAGTCTGGTGCTGATGCCACTACACCCCCAGCCGGACCAGCACTTATTTCCCACCCCAAATTACCCCTGAGAAGGTGGTACTGAGTCCCCTTCTTGCATTGGATTGGCACTCACAATATTATCAGATCGGAACATTTTGGGACTCTGGAAGTGATGAATGGAACAGCAAATGATGGATGCCATGCATAAGTTGTTATTTTCCTTCTACACTCAGTGGACACTTTGGTAGGTACCTTGTGTACCTAATAATGTGGGCACTTAGTTAATGTTTGTGATCTTCTGCTGCTTGCCCATCCATATCAAGGTTTGGTGTGTTGTGTGTTCAGAGATGCTCTTCTGCACACAACTGTTGAAACACATGGCTATTAGAGTTACTGTTCCCTTTCTGTCAGCTTGAACCAGTCTGGTCATTCTCCTCTGACCTCTCTCATTAACAATACATCCTTGCAGAGTTGTTGCTCACTGGATGTATTTTGTTTTTTTTACAGTCTCTGTAAACTCTAGAGACTGTTTTGCATGAAATTGACCAGAAATCTGCAGTGTCTGATATACTCTAACCACTCCATCTGGCATCAACATTGTTCCACTTGGATCACATTTCTTCCCCAATCTGACATTTGGTCTGAACAGCAACTGAACTGTTTGACCATGTCTGCATGATTTTATGCATTGAGTTGTTGTCACATGACTGGCTGAATAGATATTTGCATTACTGAGTAGCTGTACAGGTGTACCTAATAAGCTGGCTACTGAGTGGAGATGTGGGGCATATTGTTGAGAAGCCTTGGTGAGCTGGTATCTTGTAGATGATACATTGGTGGTGCAGGGGATGAATATTGTACTGATGGTGAGTGTGTTGCTAACCATACTGTAAGATATGTATGTTTGCTGACAAAGGACATTGGATGAAGCCAAAATAAGTTGTGCATAATAAGTCCATTATAAGCTCAACTACAATGACAAGTTAAAAATATGCCTACATAACTAATGAGCTAATCTTCTCAGGAAGCAAACAGTATTAATTGGTTCAAAAGGTAATTAAATACGGAAAGGAAATGACATTGAGAGAAAAGATGAGAATTCACTTAAAGGGGTGGACTTACTGATCTTTCGTGTTTTCTAAGATTATGTTTGCATAAGTTGCATATGTCACATTTGACTCATAATTCCTGGGTATCCATGGACATAGACATCATTGACATCCAGTAATGTCAACAACTTTAAATTTGCCAAACAGCGATCCTGTGATTTCTGTCTTGGAGGCTGATGTCAGAACATTCTGCAAGAGAGTGAACTGTCACAAGGCATCAGGTCCTGACAGTGTACCTGGCCAGGTACTGAAAACCTGTTCCTTACAACCAGCTGCAGTGTTGAAGCACACCTTCATCCACTCACTGCTGTGGTCTTCAAAAGGTTCAAAAGGGCAACAATCAGAATGATGTCCAAGAAGAACAGGGTCAGCTGCCTCAACAACTACTGGCCAGTAGCACTCACAGATACCATAACAAAATGCTTTGAGTGGTTAGCTATTAGAGTCATAGAGACGTACAGCATAGTAACAGGCACTTTGGCCCATTTAGTCCATGCCAAAACCATTTAAACTGCCTACTCCCATCAACCTACACCAGGACCACAGCCCTCCATATCCCAACTATCCGCGTACCTATCCAAACTTATCCAAACATTACTTTTGAGTTCGAATTGTTACGTGCCCGTGGGTATCTTGTACTTGTCATGTGACAGTGGTGTTGAAGCTATACTGGACTTAAGGTAGTGGTCTTGTGATGGTGGAGTGACGTCATTTTCCCGCCAGTAGAGGTCATGTGACAGTTTTTTTTTACAGGGTATAAAAGGAGGACCCCTCCCTGTGAGGAGGGGCAGTTCATGGCTGGATTTGCCATTTTGACTCCATGCTACTGTGTGGTCCAATATTATGACGCAGTTTGGTTGAAAGGTGGAGTTTTATTTAATGCCTAAAGTTTAAAAGGTCATTGCCGGCAGTTTCTTTATAATACTGCCAGTTAAAAATCAGTGGAGAGTGAAGATCGGAGTTCGGGAGCTAAAAGATCGAGGAAAGTCAATTTTGATGGTGAAACAGGTTCGACCTCGTTTGATCTTCATTCGTAAGGAATTCGTAGGCTGTCCCCGTGGTAACCCCTGCGAATAATAGCAGAAAGGGTTGGGTAGAGTTTTGTAAAGGAAAGGTCAGTGCCTTTAAGCCGTTTCATTTTCATCTTCGTAAATTCTCCGGGAAAAGTATAGTTCGACTGGGAACTGCAACAACACGACGTAAAAGAGAATTTAAATCATCTAAGAAGTCTCTCCTTTAATGGACTGTAAGCATTTTGAGCTTTTGCAGTACTACTTTGAAGAACTGTTTTTGCAACATCGTTTTAAGAACTGTTTTCGCTTTATTCCTTTAAGAACTGTTTAAGCTGCCGCACAGCAGCTGATTTCCGGTTACATTAGTAGTTTGTTTACTTTTGGGGATTTGTTTTTCAGTGTTTAATAAATGTTTTATTTGTTATAAGAAACCCTGCCTCACTTGTATATTTATTGTTGCTGAATCGGTAACTAGCAGCACATTTCACAGTCTTATGACTCTCTGAGGGAAGAATCTTTCAAGTTTCTGCAGATGTACAGTGGATAGTAATCTGGCTGATCGCATCACGGCCTGGTACAGAGGCTCCAACGTGCAGGATCACAAGAGGCTACAGAACATCGTAGAATCAGCCTGTTCAACCACAGGCACAATTCAGCCAACCTCTGAGGGCAACTTCAAGAGGTGGGGTCTCAAGAACGTGGTATCCATCACTAGAGAATCACACTATGTCAGACATGAGTCTGAGGTACAAGAGCCTAAAGACCCACACTCAATGAATCAGGAACAGCTTTTCCTCCTTTGTCATCAGATTTCAAAAATATCCACGAACCACAAACACTATCTGATTATTCCTTGCTTTTTGTACTATTTATTAATTTTATAATTTATAGCAATTTTATGTCTTTGCACTGTACTGCTGCCACAAAACAACACTGTTCATGTCATAAGAACAGTGATAATAAACTTCATTCTAATTTTGATTTTTATTTTGGCCTCCTTCCTTGAAGTTATCTCTTCACTGCTTTTCATTCCCTGGGTATGATATGAGACAAAAGGGAAATACTAATTTGCAAGCTGCACAAATGCAGAGGCAAGTGAGCAGAAAACCTTTTCAAGCCATTATTTTCGGGCTCTTGATTTTCTGGATTCAAAGATTCAAGATTCAAAGTACATTTACTTTTAAAGAATGTATAAATTATTCAACTTTGAGATGTGTCTTCTTACAGGCAGCCACAAAACAAGAAACCCAAAAGAACGCAGTTAAATAAAAAAGACTAACACCTAGTACGCAGAGAAAGAGGAAAAAAAACACAACTCATGCAAACAACAGAAGTGAGCAACAGCAATCTGAACCAAATTGAGTCCTTAGATCTGAGTCCCTGGAGTAGCCCAGTAGGCCCAAGCCTTGGACTCAGTTCATCATATTAGTGAGGCAAACAACTGTGAAGCTCATAGACAGTAGCCAGAGCAGTTCCCCATCTCAGCACAGCAGACAGAGTAGTGGTATTGCCTGCACTGTTGAAACTATATGTTAATTATAACTATATGTAACTGTGGTTTTGTGTAGGTCTTGTAGCTTTAGTTTTGTCTGTTGGGTTTGTAGTTCCTTTCCGGGGAACGTGTTAAGACTGTAGCACGATATCGATACGCAGCAGCCTCTCCGGACTCTGGATTGGGGATTACCAAACGTAACGTGGTTTTTCTTGTGTGGCCTGTTTTGTGTTTTTTTGTGTTATCATTCCGGAGAACGTTGTCTCATTTTTAACTGCATTGTATTTGTGGTTATAAATGACAATAAACTGAATCTGAATCTGAATATCACAGGACAGCAGTGAAACCAGCTCCACTCTTGCCCTTGGTCCCAACACCATGCTTTTCCAGTCTATCTGGACCGGCGTTTAACTGTCCAAACAGCGGATCATGCCTTGCATCAAGACCCAGGCCACGCCACGGCAAAACGCTCCAGGCCTAGACTACGCTATTCAGCAATCCACTCTGGGGCCTTGTTCCCCTGCCCGAAGATGATCTCAATCTCTCCAAATTGACTCACTGCTTCGACTTCTCATCTATGAATCGCTCACTCCAACTCCATCTGCGTTAATTTTGCATGCACTAGCACAGCTCATCCCCTGAAATTGCTCTGTCTTTGATCGCCTTGTCATTGTTTGCAGTGATAGCTTACACTATTTACTTCAGAAAAGGTGTTATTGATAATGTTTTTAGTCGAATTTCTTGCCTTTCAAGCTACCAGTTAGCTGTTGCTCGCCTTCAGCAGCGCCATCTTTAACTGGAAGCTCTTGTATTGTCATTAAGTATCATTGCAATTTTTGGAAATATTTAGTGCATTGAGGAATCCTTCAGCATATATATTCATCTTTGGTCAATATTGCTGAACACAGACAACAGTTAACTGTTGAGCTTCCCTCCCAGCATTCTGTTCCACAAATTTCAATGCAAATCAATCTGTCTCCGGAGTAATTCCGATGCTGATTGCATTGAATTCATCTGTTATCTGTATTCTCCTCACTGACACATGCCTGTCATGCTGCATCTTGGAACCCAAGTGCAGGATCACACAGAGACCCGGAAGGGTTAAACATAACTAAGAATTTTATTAGCAAAAGGAAACAAAACATTTGAATTTATAAGGTCTTGGATAACGCGGGATAACTCAGCCAGAAGTTCACTAGGCAATGATCAGGACGTCCAAGCCAATGAGTGGTTAGCACTGCCTATAAATACACTCCAAGGCACAAAAGAATCGGTGCCCAGCTGATAAAACCCCAGACAATAATTCTAATAAGAAACAAAAGTCCAAGGATACTTAATTGGACACCTACAATGTCTCATAGAATTAATTAGAAGTATTCAAGGACAATTGCAACTTAAATGTAAACTAGAGATCTAATAATAACACATAAAAACCTGAAATGCAACAATAGAGATAATGATAATTAATAACATGCAGAGAATACACAAAAAGACCAGTAATAAACTTAGTGTCCCCAGAATAGTCTACCAATGACCGAGGTCATGACTCATGCATATACATCACTTCAAGTCATATACACACTGGTAGACTGCTTGGGCCAAATGGTCTGATTAGCAGCATTGCGGGTAAATTATTGTGGTATTTTAGAGAGCCAGACTACTAAATCAGAAGTACGTGCTAAATATAAATACTTACACAAATTTGGAATTTATTTATGAAAAAAAACAACAGTAGTTATGATTAGGTCATTAGAATTCATCAATACACATCAGATCTGCCCGTGTCTTCAAACCCACCAATACGGTTGATCATTCTCTGCCCTCTGAAATGCCCCAGCAAGCTACTCAGAGTGGAAGGTGCAATTATGGGTGGATGATGAATGTGGACCTTGCCAGCAATATTAACATCCTGACAAGAAAAAAAGTGATTGCTCTGCAACGGTGATGCAGTGATGAAAAAAACTGGGTCTTTATCAAGTGAAATGAATTAAGAATTCCTCTTAGCTGAAATATATCATGAAAGCACAGCAATTTTTATGATGTAGTACTAGATTAGAGATTACAGATAATTAAAATAAGATGAAAGCATCTGTAAAAATAATTAATTTAACATGTAAATACTCTCACATAGAGAAGCCTAAAAATATGCTGAGTGAATAGAAGCAGGAAAAATATCAGTGACCAGAATTGGAGCCAATTTTCAGATGTTAATGTTATTTTGTTAATGTTAACGTTAAATCGACCAAACTGAGCTGGTGTGAAGAAATAAAGTCCAAAACTTTGTAATTTATTTCTTCTTTATTTGGTCCAATATTAAGATTCTCATCTTTCTTATCAAATGCGCTTGTGGCTTTGCCCATTGCTAATTGATCATTACTTCAAGGCTATAGCCCTCCTCTTCACTCACACTTTTAACAGTCTGTGAGCTGGAGGAGATCATAGGTTCAACTTCTTCCTCTGGTCATGTGGGTTTCCTCTGGATGCTCCAGAAGAAGGATATCAAACCAAAACATCAAGTGTCCATTTCCCACCAGTCTGATATGCTGTGCCTACAAATATACAATATTATAATTCTAAGCAAACTCACCACCAAATACCAAGATCTGAGAGTCAACACCTTCCTGTGCAATGAGATCCTCAACTTCTTGACTAATAGATGATAATCAATAATCACACCTCTGCCATGATTACTCTCAACACTGGCACCTCACAAGGCTACGCCTCTCATCCATCTACTCCACTACTTGTAAACTCATGACTTCGAGTAGTTGGAGTTAGGGCTGAATCCAGCCACATTCATCCAAATCTATGTGGCTGGATTCTGTTCCAACTATGAGTTTGCAGATGATACTACCACAGGTGGGCTGTGTCTCAAATAATGATGAGTCAGAGTACAGAAGGGAGATACAGAGGTTAGTAACATGGTTATTGACAATAACCTTTCCCAAATGTCACAGTGAAAAAAATAGCTGGTCGTTGACTTCAGGAAGGTGGCAGGGACAGTGCATATGCTCCTATCTTCATCTAAAATGCTGAAGTTGAGCTTGTACTATTTCTGCAAAAAATGCTCACTTTTTCTCAGCGATTTCTTGGCTACTGCTACATTTATCTCCCTTGACTGCTTGCAATACTTCTACCTGCCGTCTAAAAGTAAGTGTGTACAGAATTTCTTTTGTGGCAATACATTGCTTTCTTGGCACATTTCTTGTCAGTCATAATGGTTTTCCTATTTTCTCTTCTTTTAACAATTGGGATTTAAAAGATTAAAGAACATCATCAGTTCTTAAAAAAAGCATAATTAGTACTGAGAAATGTTCACTCTGAAAAATTAACTCTGATTCTCTTCAGGTGGGTGCTGCTTGACCTGTTGAGTAATTCCACTATTACCTATTATTATTTCTCTTTGAACTGAACTATGATGTTTGAGACAGCACTGAGAAATAAACAAAATTGCCCTGGATTTTGAATGGAAAAGGCTGAAAGGTAATAGATCTTTTTTCCTGAAGAGCCCTAATGAATCAGACTGGGTTTTAATGCCAGTCTGGTAGTTTTCTAAAAATATTTGAGCTTTATACAAATACCTTTACATAGAAACAGCAGTAAGCTACCTGTTTTCTCATGATATTATAAGCCATTTTTTTTTTGCTAATACACTTATAAACTTTTTTTGATAGCCATGGATGGATCACTTTTAAAATTCAAAGTTTAAAGTAAATTTATTATCAAAGTACGAGATGCATATGACACTACTACCCTGAGACTCATTTTCTTGCAGGCATTGACAGTAGAACAAAGAGAATAAACAGAGTCAATGAAAAAAGTACACAGAAACTATGATTGACAAACAATCAACGTGCAGAATAAGACAAACCATGCAAATACATCAAAAGCAATAAAATAATAGATAAATAAATAATACTGAGAACATCAGTCCTTGAAAATTAATCCATAGGTTGTGGAAACAGTTCAATGTTGAGTGAAACAACACACACACAAAATGTTGGTGGAACACAGCAGGCCAGGCAGCATCTATAAGGAGAAGTGCTGTCGACGTTTCGGGCTGAGACCCTTCGTCAGGACTAACCGAAAGGAAAGATAGTAAGAGATTTGAAAGTAGTGGGAGGAGGGGGAAATGCAAGATGATAGGAGAAGACCGGAGGGGATGGGATGAAGCTAAGAGCTGGAAAGGTGATTGGTGAAAGTGATACCACGCTGGAGAAGGGAAAGGATCATGAGACAGGAGGCCTCAGGAGAAAGAAAGGTGGGGGGAAGCACCAGAGGGAGATGGAGAACAGGCAAACAACTAAATATGTCAGGGATGGGGTAAGAAGGGGAGGAGGGGCATTAACGGAAGTTAGAGAAATCAACGTTCATGCCATCAGGTTGGAGGCTACCCAGCCGGTATATAAGGTGTTGTTCCTCCAACCTGAGTTTGGATTCATTTTGACAGTAGAGGAGGCCATGGATAGACATATCAGAATGGGAATGGGACGTGGCATTAAAATGTGTGGCCACTGGGAGATCCTGCTTTTTCTGGCGGACCGAGCGTAGGTGTTCAGCAAAACGGTCTCCCAGTCTGCGTCGGGTCTCACCAATATATAAAAGGCCACACCGGGAGCACCGAACACAGTATACCACACCAGCCGACTCACAGGTGAAGTGTCGCCTCACCTGGAAGGACTGTCTGGGGCCCTGAATGGTGGTGAGGGAGGAAGTGTAAGGGCAGGTGTAGCACTTGTTCCGTTTACAAGGATAAGTGCCAGGAGGGAGATCGGTGGGAAGGGATGGGGGGGATGAGTGGACAAGGGAGTTGTGTAGGGAGCAATCTCTGTGGAAAGCAGAAAGTGGGGGTGAGGGAAAGATGTGCTTGGTAGTGGGATCCCGTTGGAGGTGGCGGAAATTATGGAGAATTATACGTTGGACCTGGAGGCTGGTGGGGTGGTAGGTGAGGACAAGGGGAACCCTATCCCGAGTGGGGTGGCGGGCAGATGCGGTGAGGGCAGATGTGCGTTTGAGAGCAGAGTTGATGGTGGAAGAAGGGAAGCCCCTTTGTTTAAAAAAGGAAGACATCTCCTTCGTCCTGGAATGAAAAGCCTCATCCTGAGAGCAGATGCGGCGGAGATGGAGGAATTGTGAGAAGAGGATAGCATTTTTGCAAGAGACAGGGTGGGAAGAGGAATAGTCCAGGTAGCTGTGAGAGTCTGTAGGCTTATAGTAAATATCAGTAGATAAGCCGTCTCCAGAGATGGAGACAAGAAGATCAGGAAAGGGGAGGTTCCTCCCACTTCTTCCAAACCAAGGGTGTAGCCACGAGCACCTGTATGGGTCCCAGTTATGCCTGCCTTTTTGTTGGCTTTGTGGAACAGTCCATGTTCCAAGTTGACAAGGACTCTCCTACCCCCACCGATGACCCCTTCTCTCGTCTTCAACCCTCCTCCTCTTCATGGACACCCCAGTCTGGTCTTCTGCCTGCTCTGGATCTCTTTATTGCTAATTGCCAATGGGACATCAACTGTCTCAACTTCACTGCACCCTGTTCCAATTCCAACCTCACTCCTTCCGAACGCTTTGCTCTCCGCTCCCTCCGCACCAATCCCAACCTCACTATAAAACCCGCTGATAAGGGGGGAGCTGTTGTTGTCTGGCGTACTGACCTCTACCTGGCCGAGGCACAGCGACAACTCTGATACCTCCTCTTATTTACCCCTTGATCATGACCCCACTAAGGATCACCAGGCCATTGTCTCCTATACCATCACCAACCTTATCAGCTCTGGGGATCTCCCATCCACTGCCACCAACCTCATAGTTCCCACACCCCGCACTTCCCGTTTCTACCTCCTACCCAAGATCCACAAACCTGCCTGTCCAGGTAGACCTATTGTCTCAGCTTGCTCCTGCCCCACTGAACTCATTTCTGCATACCTTGACACTGTCTTATCCCTCCTTGTTCAATCTCTTCCCACTTATGTTCGTGACACTTCTCATGCTTTGAATTTTTTCAATGATTTTAAGTTCCCTCGCTCCCACTGCCTTATTTTCACCATGGACGTCCAGTCCCTATATACTTCCATCCCTCACCCGGACTGTCTCGAAGCTCTTCGCTTCTTTTTGGATTCCAGACCTAACCAATTCCCCTCTACCACTACTCTCCTCCGTCTTGCGTAAGTAGTTCTTACTCTCAATAATTTCTCCTTTGGCTCCTCCCACTTCCTCCAAACCAAAGGTGTAGCCACGGGCACCCGTATGGGACCCAGTAATGCCTGCCTTTTTATTGGCTTTGTGGAACAGTCCATGTTCCAAGTCTATACGGGTATCCGTCCCCCTCTTTTCCTTCTCTACATCGATGACTGCATTGGCGCTGCCTCCTGCATGCATGCTGAGATCGTTGACTTCATTAACTTTGCCTCCAACTTTCACCCTGCCCTCAAATTTACCTGGTCCATTTCTGACACCTCCCTCCCCTTTCTCGATTTTTCTGTCTCCATCTCTGGAGACGGCTTATCTACTGATATCTACTATAAGCCTAAAGACTCTCACAGCTACCTAGACTATTCCTCTTCCCACACTGTCTCTTGCAAAAATGCTATCCCCTTCTCACAATTCCTCCGTCTCTGCCGCATCTGCTCTCAGGAAGGTGCCAGTAGAACAGTGGTGTGCAGGCAAGTATCTCTGAATGCATAACATGTTAAACCTTGAAGTGGATGGGCTACAGCAGTGGAAATCCAAGAACAGATTCCTCAGTGGCCACTCTATTAGGAACAGGAGGTACGTCCATGGTTGTATATGCATCTTATTTCCAGATCAACATTAAGCTCAATATTTGAGGGCCTACATGCACCTCCTGTCACAAACAAGAGAAAATCTGCAGATTCTGGAAATCCAAGCAACGCACACAAAATGCTGAAGGAACTCAGTAGGGTAGGCAGCATCTATGGAAAAGAGTAAACAGTTGATGTTTTAGGCCAAGACCCTTCAGCAGGACTGGAGAAAAATTGTGAGGAGTAGATTTACAAGGTAGGGAGAGGGTAGGGAGAAAGACAAGGAAATAGCTGAAACCGGGAAGGGTTTCTCCCATTAATGTTTTCTGCCCCTCATGTTTCATGTTAACACCACCCAAATTGATTCTTAACTTGATTTTCTGCATTGAAATTCTTGCTCTCTACCGCCTTTGTTTCATTATTTAAAGTGAGGCCTACTCCACCTCCCTATTCACCTTGCTTACCTCTTTTAAAGGTTAAATGTCCTGGAGTATTTAATTCCTAAGATTGCCAAATTTGCCACCACGTCCTTCTAATGACTATTAGACTGTACCCATGTATTTCTATTTGTGCCATTAATTCACTTACCTTGTGATGGATGCTACAGCAGAATTCTGCATTTGTACTATTTGTACGGATAACTTATCTGTTCTGTTCCCGTCACATAACTATCATTTATTCCTACTTGTCCCATGTCATTTCCTCTAATTTTCTAAGAGTTTTTTCTGGTATTATATTCCCAAAGCCACTCATCCTGTGGAAAGGCGTCTCAGTGTCCCAGGCATCTGAACAACTGAATGTGTAAGAATGTGCATAAGTACGGAATGTGGAAAGATGCATAAGATGGCTCTCACCCTCTAGGCCTTCAGCAGCTGTTGGGTGCACATGGAACAACACTAAAATTTCAAATTTAAATTGGACTTAAATGTCACCTGTATGGTTTGCTATGGTTCAACTAGGCAAAGTAACAGGAGGACACTCTGATTCATATAATGCATAACAAACAATGGTTAGGAAAAATAAAAAAAATAATAGGGAATTTACATTAGAAATGACGAGGCAAATTAATCCATTTAAAAATTCTGAAGTACTCTGACAATGTGAACAAAGAAAGCCTTCTTTAGTTGTGGAGTGACTGATAGGGGGTTCATCAGTTAAAAACTGTCATGAAGAAATAGAAGAAAGCAATTAGTAGTGGTATCCAATTACAGTGACTTGGATTGTAAAATGCTTTGCCACTGATTTATAATCCTCTACAAAAGGAGAATGGAAGCAGGTGAAGGCACCACAATTGGTTCTGAATTAGTCTGCAGTTGATAGATTAGTAAATTGTCAAATGCGGACTAAATAAAGCGGAGGTTGATAGGTTCTTGATTAGTAGGGGTGTCAAAGGTTCCCGGGAGAAGACAGGAGAATGAGGTTGAGGGGGGATAATAAATCAGGCATGATGGAGTGGCACAGCAGATTCGATGGGCCAAATGGCCTAACTTGGCTCCTATGTCTTTCGGCTTCTGGTTAAACTGGTTTATTTTTGTCACATGTTGGTACAGTGACAAATGTACCTTAATAGGTACAGTGAAAATCTTGTCTTGCATTCTGTTCATACAGTCAATTTATTCCAGCAGTGCATGGAGGTAAACCCATAACAGAATAAAGAATAAAGTGCAACAGGCAGAGAAAGTGTAGTGCAGGTAGACAATAAGCTGTAAGGTCATAACAATATCAATAGTGAGGAAAATAGTGCATTTTATTATATTAGGGGACACTTTAGACAATAGACAATAGGTGCAGAAGTAGACCATTCGGCCCTTCAAGCCTGCACCACCATTCTGAGATCATGGCTGATCATCTACTATCAATACCCGGTTCCTGCCTTGTCCCCATATCCCTTGATTCCTCTATCCATAAGATACCTATCTAGCTCCTTCTTGAAAGCATCCAGAGAATTGGCCTCCACTGCCTTCTGAGGCAGTGCATTCCACACCCCCACAACTCTCTGGGAGAAGAAGTTTTTCCTTAACTCTGTCCTAAATGACCTACCCCTTATTCTCAAACCATGCCCTCTGGTACTGGACTCTCCCAGCATCTGGAACATATTTCCTGCCTCTATTTTGTCCAATCCCTTAATAATCTTATATGTTGCAATCAGATCCCCTCTCAATCTCCTTAATTCCAGCGTGTACAAGCCCAGTCCCTCTAACCTCTCTGCGTAAGACCGTCCGGACATCCCAGGAATTAACCTTGTGAATCTACGCTGCACTTCCTCTACAGCCAGGATGTCCTTCCTTAACCCTGGAGACCAAAACTGTACACAATACTCCAGGTGTGGTCTCACCAGGGCCCTGTACAAATGCAAAAGGATTTCCTTGCTCTTGTACTCAATTCCCTTTGTAATAAAGGCCAACATTCCATTAGCCTTCTTCACTGCCTGCTGCACTTGCTCATTCACCTTCAGTGACTGATGAACAAGGATTCCTAGATCTCTTTGTATTTCTCCCTTACCTAACTTTACACCGTTCAGATAATAATCTGCCTTCCTGTTCTTACTCCCAAAGTGGATAACCTCACACTTATTCACATTAAACATCATCTGCCAAGTATCTGTCCACTCACTCAGCCTATCCAAGTCACCCTGAATTCTCCTAACATCCTCATCACATGTCACACTGCCACCCAGCTTAGTATCATCAGCAAACTTGCTGATGTTATTCTCAATGCCTTCATCTAAATCATTGATGTAAATTTTAAACAGCTGTGGTCCCAATACCGAGCCCTGTGGCACCCCACTAGTCACCACCTGCCATTCCGAGAAACACCCATTCACCGTTACCCTTTGCTTTCTATCTGCCAACCAGTTTTCTATCCATGTCAATATCTTCCCCCCAATGCCATGAGCTCTGATTTTACCCACCAATCTCCTATGTGGGACCTTATCAAATGCCTTCTGAAAATCGAGGTACACTACATCCACTGGATCTCCCTTGTCTAACTTCCTGGTTACATCCTCAAAAAACTCCAATAGATTAGTCAAGCATGATTTGCCCTTGCTGGCTTGGCCCAATCCTATCACTGCTATCTAGATATGCCACTATTTCATCTTTAATAATGGACTCTGGCATCTTCCCCACTACTGATGTTAGGCTGACAGGATGATAATTCTCTGTTTTCTCCCTCCCCCCTTTCTTAAAAAGTGGGATAACATTAGCCATTCTCCAATCTTCAGGAACTGATCCTAAATCTAAGGAACATTGGAAAATGATTACCAATGCATCCGCAATTTCCAGAGCTACCTCCTTAAGTACCCTAGGATGCAGACCATCTGGACCTGGGGATTTGTCAGCCTTCAGTCCCATCAGTCTACTCATCACCATTTCCTTCCTAATGTCAATCTGTTTCATTTCCTCTGTTACCCTATGTCCTTGGCCCATCCATACATCTGGGAGATTGCTTGTGTCTTCCCTAGTGAAGACAGATCTAAAGTACTTATTAAATTCTTCTGCCATTTCTCTGTTTCCCATAACAATTTCACCCAATTCATTCTTCAAGGGTCCAACATTGTTCTTAACTATCTTCTTTCTCTTCACATACCTAAAAAAGCTTTAGCTATCCTCCTTTATATTCCTGGCTAGCTTGCATTCGTACCTCATTTTTTCTCCCCATATTGCCTTTTTAGTTAAGTTCTGTTGTTCCTTAAAAATTTCCCAATCATCTGTCCTCCCACTCACCTTAGCTCTGTCATACTTCCTTTTTTTTTAAATGCTATGCAATCTCTGACTTCCTTTGTCAACCACTGTGGCCCCTTTCCCCCCTTTGAATCCTCCCTTCTCCAGGGGATGAACTGATTTTGCACCTTGTGCATTATTCCCAAGAATACCTGCCATTGCTGTTCCACTGTCTTTTCTGCTAGGATATCCGTCCAGTTAACTTTAGTCAGCTCCTCCCTCATGGCTCCATAGTCTCCTTTGTTCAACTGCAGCACTGACACCTCTGATCTGCCCTTATCCTTCTCAAATTGTAGAAAAAAACTTATCATATTATGGTCACTACCTCCTAATGGCTCCTTTACTTCAAGATCATTTATCAAATCCTGTTCATTACACAAGACTAAATCCAGAATAGCCTTGTCCCTGGTCGGCTCTCATACAAGCTGTTCCAAGAATGCATCCCGTAGACACTCTACAAACTCCCTATCCTGGGGTCCAGCACCAAACTGATTCTCCCAGTTCACCTGCATGTTGAAATGCCCCATAACTACTGTGACATTACCTTTACCACATGCCAATGTTAACTCCCTATTCAACTTGCACCCAATATCTGTGCTACTGTTTGGTGGCCTGTAGACAACACCCATTAGGGTCTTTTTGCCCTTACTGTTCCTCAATTCTATCCACACAGACTCTACTTCTCCTGATCCTATGTCCCCCCTTGCAAAGGACTGAATCTCATTCCTCACCAACAGGGCCACCCCACCCCCTTTGCCCACATTTCTGTCCCTACGATAGCACGTATACCCTTGTACATTCATTTCTCAGGTCTGATCTCCTTGCAGCCATGTCTCCGTTATTCCAACAACATCATAGTTACCCATTCACACCTGAGCTTCAAGCTCATCCGCCTTATTTCTGACACTTTAATCATCTTATAACACAGAGTAGAAACTGTCCTTTAGCCTTTCAGGCTTTTGTATCTTCTGCCCAATGGAAGGGGGGAGTAGAAAGGATTTCCAGGTTGAATGGGGTCTTTGATTATGTTGGCTGCTTTAACAAGCTGATGAGGACTATGCTTTCCTCATTGTTGAATACTAAGTTTCTATGCTGCACAGTATAAAACACAAAACAATGTCATTTTTACACTTCTCAGTCTTTTTTATACCGTGGACTCCTACCATTAACTTAGGGTTATATGGACCCTAGTTTGGGACCCCTGACTTGGAGCAATGCTCAGGGCATATATGAGACAATTCCAACCTCACTTCATCCAGTCCCATTAGGGTAACCTGCTGACAAACAAGAGAAAGTCTGCAGATGCTGGAAATCCAAGCAACACACACAAAATTCTGGAGGAACTCAGCAGGCCAGGCAGCATCTATGGAAAAAAAAGTACAGTCCTGCCAAAGGGTTTCGGTCCAAAACGTTGACTTTACTTTTTTCCATAGAAGCTACCTGGTCTGCTGAGTTCCTCAAGCGTTTTGTGTGTGTTGCTAGGGTAACCTGCTGTTCCTTTCTCTTTTATGACTATATTTAGTTTTCCTTTAAATTCATATACCTCAAAAGATCACAAGATTCCAGTTCTGGGTAAAGTTGTTTACCACAGCCTGGGTAAAGTTGTTTCCACTGAACTTTCTATCAGGTTAATAAGAGACTACTTTATATTAATGGTCACCGACATGGTCATGGTGCCAGCCAGCTCTGCAGAATAGAGCTCAGAAGCCAATGTGCAGAGCATTCCAGCCCGTCAATTAGAATTAAAAGGCAATGTAACAGCACTGAGTCATGTTTGATCCAATGTCTGCCATTGCTGATACTATGATCAATAAACTCGGCTCGCATTAGGAAGTCGAAGCCTTTACAAGTAGAAATGCTTCAATACAATTATGACAATTGCAGCAATTAATCAATAATGGCAGTTGTGATCATGTAATAGCATGATTACGACATACTGTACCTGTACATCACATTACTACAATAATTGCAAGCTGCAGCATTTATTTTATGAAGGGGTGAGAAATGTCAGCTCTTTCACTGAAGAATATTTTTCTCTGTTGCTATATTTATCTCCTTTAAAAAATATTCTCTTTTAGTGCAGCTGCTTGTTTCATGGAGCCACAGTGATGCCTAATGCATAATATTCTGACAAATAAATCTTAGTTCAATAGAATGACACAATGAATAGCACTGCACAATACCATTGGTGTTGCTCACATGGTAAATTACTTTAGCTTTGGTCACATGCTGAGCATGAAATCATGGAATCATAAAACATCACGACATGGAAAAAAAAACAGAAATACTCAGCAGGTCAAGTGACATCTGAGAGAAGAGAGAGGAGGTTTTAAGCTTCAGGTTGAAGATCCTTTTCAGAACTGGGATCAAGAGGAAAGAAGCCCCTGAAGCTGCAGAGAGAATGGGGGAGAGAGGACGACTTTGATAAGGTAAAACTGGGGTGACCACTGCCTGTAAGGTTAACTGGTCAGTGAGTGTATGGGAGCCGTTAGAGGGCAAGGATGTGGACAAAAGAAAGTTGAAGTTGTAAATTACCAAGTAGGAAAACATGTCTGTTAGGTCATGCTGGTCAAGTCCTCCACTCCCCAAAGAGAAAAAAAGAAAAAGAGAGGGAATAAAAAAACACAAATGTGCTGAACCAATATGCCAGGTGGAAAATTGATAGCTTTTCTTCTCTCCTTCCCAGATCAGGTGAATGATCTCTGACCTGATACAGTTTGTCTCATAAGATGTCATCTGACGTATTGAGAATTTACAATATTTTTCATTTTAATTTTAGATTTCCTGCATCTGCAAGGTTATTTTTTGATTCTCATTACAGGGAAGGAGGTTGCTTAACTTACTATGACCCTGCTTGTCAAATAAGAGATCTCTAGGCTTAGGTCACCTTCCAGTCACACTTCTAGTTGTGCAAGTCATAGCACTTTAAACAGTCAAGGGTTTTTGTGATGAGGGCATTTTCCCTACCATGCTTTCAAGCACTGAATTTTAAACCTCCACCATCCTATAGATTTTTTATCTCCACTCCAATGCTAATGGAGGTCTACCTACTTATTTTATGTGTGCATAATGATGATATAAGTTGCAATTATGCTTCCTCTTATCCGACCCTGTTCCCCTGAAAATATCCTCACTCTATGCAATATCTTCTGTTACCTATAATTTTATATAATCATAATAATTCCTTTCTAAATCCTTTATGCACACTGTCCATCTTCCATCGCAATATGTTGACCAGAACGTTACATAGTGGTGCGTTTGGGTCCAGCTCGTGTTGTACATTAAAAGCAAAATACTGCGGATCTGAAACAAAATGTTTAAAGTACTCAGTAAATCAGACAACATTATTGCAGAGAGAAACAGGGTTAACAGTTCCCATTATCAGAACTGCATACTGCTCTAGAATGTGCTCTCTGCTTTTATATTCTATGCTTTGGCTAATGAAGGACATAATTTATTATGACTTATTTAACTGCTTATTGACCTGCCCTACTACCTTTAAGATACCTTCTACGGCCATCCTCTCATTTACTGGATAAACCTGTTGCAGATTTGTAAATGCCTTACATTTCTATTTCTATTTCTCTCAATATCTCAAATTCTGACATAAACACTTTAACATTTCCTCTTTGTATGCTTATGCCATTCAACATTTCACACTCTTCCTACACAACTAGGACATTATCATTGTTCCCTGTAAAGTATTCATTAAATATCTGACTCACCTCTACCCATGTATAATTTCCTTTTTTGCATTCTACTCCTTCCTGGATTATTTTATTTTTCTTTATTTACAGAAAAATATATTTGTCATACTCAAATAACATGGAAAGAAAACATATACTGATCATTAACCGCCATTTCAGTATTGATCAGCATTTTTGGTGCCTTTTGTCAGTTCTCTTATTTTCTCTTTCAATTTTGCGCCTACACTTTTCATGCTAAGCTTTCTGCAGTGCTGAGTTCTCAATGCCTCAGTTAAGAACCTATTTTTGCCTTCTTGCCCTTTGTGTACCTTATTCTTCAGGGAGAATTTTATTCCAAATCCCTTTCAATTTCATTTTTGAATGCTTCCCATTGCTTTGACACTGAATTACCTTCAAATAGCTATTTCCAATCTAGTTTTAGTAAATCAATTCTAATTCTGGTAAAATGGTCCTTTCACTAGTTCTAAAGTTTTATACTTCTTTTATCTTTCTCCTTTTCCATAACCCTGGTGATTTTAACCAAATTGTGATCACTTGCACAAACACATACGACCGCTGCCTTTTCATACCTTGCTATATAGTGACTAAAAGAGCTCTCCAGAAACAGATATAACCTAGGAACAACTGAAACTCCCCGCAATTAGGTGGAGAAGGCAGAACTTGGGAGGGTTAATGGCGCCTAATGGCAACTCCTTTGCTTGCATCTTCAGAAATGGCTCTAGTTCCATCTTTAATATCTCTAGTTTTCCCTTTCAGGGTTCTTTTGAAGAGCCTGACCTGGAGTTACACGCTGACTATGGTTCTTTGCGGGAATGGGACCTGCTCTCAGGGTTTCATAACTAGCCGTTGTTTGGCACGCCAAGGGCTCGGCCTAAGAGCTCCAATCACCTTTGGAGGCCTGAGTTTTCGTGGCTCTGGAGACAGGCGGATCAGAGGTCGGTGTCTGAGTGGAAGACTGGTGCATCGTGGGAGATGAAAGATGTAAGTCTGTGTGCTCAGAGACCTAAGATATTTGGGTACAGTGCTCGGAGAAAGTGACGCAGCAGACTTTTAACATTGTAAACCAGTGAGTTGTTTGTTATGTCTCCCCTCTCGCTGTGAAACGGAGACATCACTTTATCCCTTATTGGGGGGGGGGGGGGGGGGGAGAAGAGGAGAGAGAGAGAGAGAGAGAGAGAGAGAGAGAGAGAGAGAGAGAGAGAGAGAGAGAGAGAGAGAGAGAGAGAGAGAGAGAGAGAGAGAGACTGTGGTATGTCGAATGCCGGGTGAACAATGTAGTCTTTGGAATACTGCAAATCTATGTCCTGACGATGGGTCTCAACCCGAAACGTTGACTGCTCCTTTCAATGGATGCTGCCCGACCTGCTGAGTTCATCCAGCTTGTTTGTACGTCTATGTCATTGTTGTTGCCCTGCTCACGCTTGAGTTCTTGGTGGCGGGTGCCGATGCTATTTTTTCTCAGTGGGGGAAGGGGGGGATTGTTGCTCGCTGCCGCTTACACACGGGAGGGAAGGGAGCTGGGGGGACTTTGGGGTTCTAACATTTAACTGTCATTCATTCTTTGGGGGCACTCCTCTGCTTTTGTAGATGGTTGCGAAGAAAAAGCATTTCAGGATGTATATTGTATACATTTCTCTGACATTAAATGTACCTTAAACTATCACTTTCTAACAGAAAGTTGCTGAGAAATTTGCTCAGTGTGGTCTCAGATAAAAATTGTGTTCAATTCTGGTCACCTCATTATAGGAAGGATGTGGAAGCCATGGAGAGGGTGCAGAGGAGATTTACCAGGATGTTGCCTGGTTTGGAGAACAAGTCATATGAAGCAAGGTTAGCAGAGCTGGGACTTTTCTCTTTGGAGCGTAGAAGACTGAGAGGGAACTTGATAGAGGTCTACAAGATTATGAGAGGCATAGATAGGGTGGATAGTCAATACTTGTTTCCTAGGGCACCAATAGCAAACACCAGAGGGCATATGTACAAAATTAAGGGAGGGAAGTTTAGGGGAGACAACAGGGGTAAGTTTTTTTACACAGAGGGTTATGAGTGCCTGGAATGACTTGCCAGGGGTGGTGGTGGAGGCTAAAACATTAGGGGTATTTAAGAGCCTCTTGGACAGGCACATGGATTAAAGGAAAATGGAGGGTTATGGGGTAGTGTGGGTTTAGTACTTTTATTTTAAGGATTATATGGGTCGGCGCAACATGGAGGGCTGAAGGGCCTGTATTGCGCTGTAATGTTCTATGGTAGTCATCTCAATAGAATAATTGATCCTTATTTATTCTTCAATTCAACCTGAGTTGTCTCATTTGATGAAAAAGTGCTAGTCCTTCTCATAAATGTTTGCTTCTTTAACCAGTAATGTCTTCCTTTGTTATCCCACTCTCTTAACTCATCTGAAAACCAGGAATGTGAAACTGCCACATTTTAATAGTCATTCTTCCACAAGTCCATCTGTACTTTCAGCTTGCATTCACTTGACTGTTTGAACTTACACTCAGTGGTTGCTTTATTAGGCCCCTTGCATACCTAATGAAGTGGCCACTGGGTATTTGGTCTTCTGCGGCTGAGCCCATCAACGTGTTGTGCGTTCAGGGATGTTCTTCTGCACACCACTGTTGTAGCACGTGCTTATTTGAGTTACTGTTGTCTTCCTGTCATCTTGATCCAGTTTGACCATTCTCCTTTGACCCCTCTCATTACCAAGGTGTTTTTGCCCAAGAATTGCCACTCACTGTATCTTTTTTAAAATGTTTCACACAATTCTCTGTAAGCTCAAGAGACTGTTGTGCATAAAAGTCCTAGGAGATCACCAATTTCTGTGATACTCTGAGATCCCTATCAAGCACCAGCACTCATTTCACGGTCAAAGTCACTTAGATCACATTTCTTCTCCATTCTGATGTTTGGTCTGAACAACAACTGAATCTCTTGACAATGTCTTGTTGTTTTTATGCATTGAGTTGCTGCCACATGATTGGCTGATTAGAGATTTCAGAATCATAATCAGAATCAGGTTTATTATCACTGGCAGGTGACATGAAATTTGTTAACTTAGTAGCAGCATTTCAATGCAATACATAATATAGAAGCAAAAAATAAAATGATAATAAATAATTAAGTAAATCTTATTCACTATACTTTATACAGTACACATATATTGAATAGATTAAAAATCAGGCAAAAGTGAGAAAATACCACACACACACACACACACACACACACACACACACACACACACACACACACACACACACACACACACACACACACACACACACACACACACACACACACACTCACTCACTCCAAGGGTTCAATGTCCATTTAGGAATCGGATGGCAGAGGGGAAGAAGCTGTTCCTGAATTGCTGAGTCCGTGACTTCAGGCTTCTGTACCTCCTACCTGATGGTAACAGTAAGAAACACGCATGCCCTGCATGCTGGAGGTCGTTAATAGTGGATTCTGCCTTTCTGGAACACCGCTCCTTGAAGATATCCTGGGTACTTTGTAGGCTAGAACCCAAGATGGAGCTGACTAGATTTACAATCTTCTGCACCTTCTTTCAGTCCTGTGCAGCAGTTCCCCACCCTCCCCCCTGTACCTGACAGTGATGCAGCCTGTCAGAATGCTCTCCACGATACATCTATAGAAGTTTTTGATTGTATTTGTTGACATAACAAATCTCTGCAAACTCCTAATAAAGTGTAGCCACTGTCTTGCCTTCTTTATAACTGGATCAATATGAGACCAGGTTAGATCCTCAGAGATCTTGACACCCAGAAACTTGAAACTACTCACTCTCTCCAATTCTGATTCTATGTGTTCCTTCGTCTTACCCTTCTGCAAGTCCACAATCAGTTCTTTCCTCTTACTGACATTGGGTGCGAGCTTATTGCTGTGGCACCAGTCCACTAGTTGGCATACCTCACTCCTGTACGCGCTCTCATCACCAACTGTGATTTCCCAACAATGGTTGCAAATTGTTAAATGGTATTTGAGCTATGCCTAGCCACACAGTCATATGTATATAGAGAGTAGAGCAGTGGGCTAAGCACACACCCGAGGTGCACCAGTGTTGATCGTCAGTGAGGAGATGCTATCACCAATCCGCACAGATTGAGGTCTTCTGGTTAGGAAATCGGGGATCTAATTGCAGAAGGAGGTACAGAGGCCCAGGTTCTGCAACATTTCAATCAGGATTGTGGGAATGATGGTATTAAATGCTGAGCTATAGTCGATGTACGGCATCCTGACATACGTGTTTGTGTTGTCCAGGTGGTCTAAAGCCTCGTGGAGAGCCATTGAGATTGTATCTATCGTTGAACTATTGTGGCAATAGGAATATTGCAATGGGTCCAGGTTCTTGCTGAGGCAGGAGTTCAGTTTAGTCATGACCAACCTCTCAAAGCATTTCATCAGTGTAGATGTGAGTGCTACCGGGCGATAGTCATTAAGGCTGCCCACATTATTCTTCTTAGACACTGGTATAATTGTTGCCTTTTTGAAGCAAGTGGGAAATTCTGCCCGTAGCAGTGAGAGGTTGAAAATGTCCATGAATACCCCCACCAGTTGGTTGGCACAGGTTTTCAGAGCCTTACCAAGTACTCCATCAGGACATTCCATCTTGCGAGGGTTCATTCTCTTTAAAGACAGCCTAACATCGGCCTCTGAGACAGAGATCAGAGGGTCATCAGGTGCAGTAGGGATCTTCACAGCTGTAGTTGTGTTCTCCCTTTCAAAGTGGGCATTGAAGGCATTGAGTTCATCTGGTAGTGAAGCATCGCTGCCATTCATGCTACTGGGTTTCACGTTGTAGGAAGTAATGTCTTGCAGACCCTGCCAGAGTTGCCGTGCATCCGATGTTGCCTCCAACCTCATTCAAAATTGTCTCTTTGCCCTTGAAATAGCCCTCCGCAAATCATACCTGGTTTTCTGGTACAGGCCTGGATCGCCAGATTTGAATGCCACAGATCTAGCCTTCAGCATTTGATGTACCTCCTGGTTCATCCATGGCTTTTGGTCTGGGAATGTACAGTAAGTCTCTGTAGGCACACACTCATCCACACAGGTTTTAATAAAGTCAGTAACAACTGCAGCATACTCATCCAGGTTCGAAGATGAATCCCTGAATACAGTCCAGTCCACCTAATGCATTAATTTGCATAAATGAGCTAATTTTTTTTAGACTTCTACTCCTTTCAAGCTTTCTCTGTATTTTCTACCTTTTATTACCAGTTCTGCTATATCAGTTCTTGAACAAGGCTTCCCTTTACTTGGCAAGCTTATTTAAAGAAATCCCAATCAGTTCAGCTTCAGTCATATCTCTAGGTAATTCCAAAATTCGGAGCCATAAACATGGGACGGGACAGGAGCATAGTGGTTAGCACAAGGATTTACTGTACAGGCGACCCAGTTTCAATTGCCATTACTGCCTGTAAGGAGCTTGTGTGTTCTCCTTGTGAACCCATGGGTTTACTCCGGGTGCTCTCATTTCCTCTCACAGTCCAAAACATGATGGTTGGTAGGTTAATTGGTCATTATAAATTGTCCCGTGATTAGGCTAGGATTAAATCAGAGGATTGCTGGGCAGTGAGGCTTGAAGGGCAGGAGGAACCTGTTTCTTGCTGTGTCTAAATAAATAACGTGACTGGAAGAAGTAGTTGAGAAGATCCTAACATTATAATGTTGACCATTTTTCAGAAGTTCTCAATCAGCTTTGAGGTATTCTGAGGCTGTGTAAGGCAAATGTATCTCTTTTACACAAAGGTGAGAGCAGATTTCAGAATCAGTAAGGTAAATGAGGTGAAATAGGGTTTTGCTGATAGAGCTAGCTTCTGTGCACCGTCTGTAAGGAGTTTGTACATCCTCCCTGTGAGTTTCTCCAAAAGCTCTGGTTTCCTCCCTCAGTCAAAAGATGTATCGGTTAGTAGGGTAATTGTCCTGTGATTAGGCTAGTGTTAAATTGGTGAGTTGCTGGGTGGTGCAGCTTGTTGGGCTGGGAGGGCTAGTTGCGCACAGTATCTCTAAACAAGCAAATAAAGAAACAAATAATTGCACTAGTGTCATTGTCAGGTGGGTCCCTTAGAACACAATAATGACTAAAATCACCACAAAGCCAACACCAGTTTTCAAAATGCTACCATCATGATTTCTCTGTTGGACATATTGATTATGTTACTTCCTCCTATGTCATTACTAATTCTGGCAGGTGCAGTGCTTTGATGCTTGCTGCTACAAATCAAACAGCAATTCAAAATCAAAGATCTGAGGCGCTTTAGTTTATTTCATCCTTTTATTTTAGCAACTTTACAAGAAATGACAGCCAGCACCAGAATGGTTGTTTCAGATGAGTTATCTGTTGCAATTCCTGGTGTGATAATTGACAAACTGATTAATTTACACAATTATGGTGCTATTGGTCTTTCTGTGATGGCTTTATGAAAGAGTTGTCTCATTGCCTCACACTCTTTTGTCTCCAAATGTATCTGTTTAATCCCATTCCTTTTTGAAAGCTGATATTGAATTTGCTTCAGACGATACATTTCAGATTGCAGCAATTTGCAATAAATAATCTCAAACTTGGTTCTTTTGCTAATTATCTCAATTCAGTGTTTTGGTTATTGGCAGTTTAAACAGTTTCACTTCATCAAAGTCCTTACCACTTTTAAAAAAGTTCTGAATAAACTTCTCTGTTCCAAAGAGAACACTCCAGCCTTCCATGTGCTGACTATTCTATTGACCTCCCAGTGCACTTGATAGAATGCCCCAGCAATCAGACGAGACATGTAAACACTGAAATTGTTCAGTAATTGGCAATCTCCTTTATTGGCTAAGGAATAGTGTTGCAAGGAATAAAATATGTTGTAGTTAAAATCTTGGAGTGAAGTAGATTGTTGCAAGTATGCATCTTGAGAATACTTGACAGTGGGTACCTGAAATAAATTATATTCTACTTCCAAAGTTGACATCGCTCCCTAATCTTGAGGAGCACCACAGAGAATACTAATTACTGACTCTACCATTGCTAACTCAGAACTCAGCAAGCACACCACAGGTAATTAAATACTGGTACCAAAGCTCTGTGCACACCTTCAATCTGAACCATTTGTAGAAAAAAAAACTACAAAAGATGGGCAATTATAGCTATAAAACCTAGTAATAGGTCAATGTCAGTTTCTTAACAAACCTCAAAGGGAAGATGTAAAGCAAATTGTTTCCTCTTTATTGACATCCCTTTTGCAAGTCGCTTAATGGTGTACAGGTTTTCCTGATGGCAGTTCAACAGCTAGGCATAATGAACTGCAGAAACTGTACAGGATATGTTATAACATGAAGGGTATAAAAGGAAGAGTACTCCTTTCTCATATGGACTGAATCGGTACTCAATCCTAACAGCAACAATATATGCTGGACAACTTCAGACCACAACTGTAGAAAGACAAGGAGCATTAAAATGCTAGCCCTTTGGCCCACCAAATCTGCACTGACCATATTTCAAGTAAATTTGGTATCAAAGTACATATATAACCCTGAGATTCATTTTCTTGGGGGGCATATTCAATAAATCTAATAACCATAATAGAATCAATGAAAGTCCACACCAGCAGGGTGGACAACTGGTGTGTAAAAGACACCAAACTCTACAAAAAGAAATGATAATAAACAAACATACAAACAAACAAATAAATAAATATCAGAACATGAGATGAAGAGTCGAAAATGAGTCCCTAGATTGTGGAATCAGTTCAGTGTTGGGGTGAGTGAAGTTATCCACATTGGTTCAGGAGCTTGATGATTGGAGGGCAATAACTGTTCCTGAACCTGGAGGAGTTGAACTTGAGGCTCCTGTATCTCCTTCCTCATGACACCAGTGAGAAGACAGCATAGCTAGTATGGTGGAAGTCCTTGACGATGGATGCTGTTTTCTTATAGTAGTGCTCCTTGCAGATGTACTCAATGTGGGGAGGGCATTTCCAGTGATGTACTAGGCTGTATCTACTACTTTTTGTAGGTTTTTCTATTCTTGGGTATTAGTGTTTCCAGACCAGACCATAATGCAACCAGTCTGGCTACACACCGCTGTGCATCTATAGAAGTAGCTACATACGAGGGGTGATTGATATGTTTGTGGCCTAAGGTAGAAGGTGATGAGTTATACAGCTCTTGTTACATGCACATGCAGGTCAACTCTTTGAGTGATTAGACAGAAAGTTTGAAGTTAATAACTTTTCTCCTTCTACCTTAGGCCACCAACTTATCACTCACCCCTGCTGTGGACACTTCCTGGAGGTCCAAGATCTGTATGCTCCACGACCGCTGAACTAAGTGTGTAAATGTAGGAGGGAACTGTATTGAAAAATAAATGTGCTAGGTTTCTAAAATTGACTCCTTCTACCTTAGGCCATGTACATATCAATCACCCCTTGTATCTCCAGGATGAGATACCAAAACCATTCATTTCAGGCCATCAGCCAAACTGACTAGTTATCAAATATTTTGCTTTACTTGGGGAATAAAGTTAAAAGTAAATTTATTATCAAGTGCATATATGTCACCATATACAACTCTGATATTCACTTCCTTGTGGGAATACTCAGTAAATCCACAGAATAATAACCATAACAAAATAAATGAAAGACCACACTAACTTGGGCATTCAACTAGTGTGCAAAAAAAAAACAAAGTGTGCAAATACTGAAAGAAAAAAATAATAACAACAAATAAATACGCAATAAATATCGAGAACATGACATTTCTTGAAAGCAAGTCCAGAGGATGTGGGAACACTTCAATGATGGGACAAGTAAGATGAGTGAAGCTATCTCCTTTGGTTCAAGAGGCCGATGGTTGAGGGGTAATAACTGTTCTTGAACCTGTTGGTGTGAGTTCTGAGGCTCCTGTACCTTCTTCCTGATAGGAGCAATGAGAAATGAGTATGTTCTGGGTGGTAGAGGTGTTTCCATTCAAATTAAATACAATTGTTTGCATTAGTATTAGAAAGCTGACATCTGCGTTTGGTATAGCTCCATCGCAGAGAGAGTTCGGTAATCCAGCTATTCAATGTAAAGGAAGCTAAAGTTGAATGCAGATTAACTTTCACATTATGTTCTGAAAAAGATACTTCCTATTTTGCTTTTATTCCATTGCTTCATCCAGACTCATGAACCTTATCCTATAACGTACTGCTGTGCTGCTTCTGTTACTGAAGCAAAAAGAGTTCTTGTTTCAACAAACATTTATAATATTTTAATTATTCTCATGAGATTGTGCCATATGTTGCCGATCAAATTACATCAAGATAAGGCCAAAAAGATTAAAGATAAAGATCTTTAATCTGTTAAAGATTAGCTTTTTTGTCACATGTACACTGAAATATACAGTGAAATGTGTCATTTCTAGATCGCAAATGTTGCCATGCTTCCAGCACCAACATAGTATGTTCACAATTTACTCACCTTAATATGCAAATCTTTGAAATGTGGGAGAAAACCATGCAGTCATGAGGACTCCCTAAGGACCGTGGTGAGAATTGAACTCTGATCACTGGTGCTGTAATGTGTTCTGCTAAACCTGTGCAAGGAAGAAATTTCTTCCTTCATGAAAATCCCTCACTATCGGAAGAGAGAGTAGTTCTTCGTTCAGTTAAGCAACTCCTTGACGTTGAGGATGATTTGTTTCCAATCTAATATTATGGATTCTGAGGTGGCTGAAGAGTCCTTTACGGGATACTTAAGTAGAAATTACTGAAGTATTGCATCCAAGGAATTACTGGTGATCCTGCTCTTGAGAGGGAGACTGTAGATTGATGGAGTTTCCATGGTGAAAGTCTCTTTATTTTAAGTGCTAGAGTTACATGATTTTGAAACAGAAAGCATGGTGATAGATGTCCAGTTCAGGATGGTGGTTGACTTTGTGAAGTTCTTGCAGCTGATGTTGTTCCCTTGAATCTGTGGATCTGGAACCTTGAACCAATGGAGATAAAACCACTGAAAATTTGCATGTAATTGCTGAAGAGGATGATGTTTAGATGCACTGTTGATTCACCTTTGTCAAAAATGGTATTCAGCATCTGGAATTTTGTTGCAGCTCAAAATTCCATGTATCCTTTGTGTAAATCAGAATACCAGGTGTAAATCTATGTGGAAGCTCAACTGACTTACTGATAATATAGCTTTTACAGTAGGACACGAGCCTAACAAATGTTGTGCCACAGACCAGATAAAGATTAGCTAAATTTGTCATAGGTACATCAAAACATTGAAACATGCAGTGAAGTGCATTGTTTGCATCAGATCAAATCAGTAAGAGTGGTGGTGGGGCCAGCATGTAAGTGTCGCCATGCTTCCAGTGACAACAAATCAGGCCCACAATTTACTAACCCTAATCTGTACACCTTTGGGATGTGGGAGGAATGCAGAGGAAACCCATGTGGTGAATAGGGAGAATATACAAGCTCCTTACACACAGTGGCAATCAGTGATCACTGGTGCTGTAAAAATTTATGTTCTTTACAGCTCTAAAATACACTCAGTAGCCTCTTTATTAGGAATCTGCTGTACCTAATAAAGTGGCTTCTGAGTGTTGTTTGTGGTCTTCTGCTGCTGTACTCCATCCACTTTTAAAGTTCGATATGCTGTGTGTTCTGAGATGCTCTTCTGCACACCACTGTTATAACATGTGGTTATTTGCGTTACTGTCACTTTCTTGTCCATTGAAACTAGTCTGGCCATTCTCTTCTGAGCTCATACATAAAGCATTTTTGCCATCAGAGCTGCTACTTGCTGGAATGTTTATACTGTTTTTTGTACCATTCTCTGCAAACTGCAGAGACTGTTGTGTGTGAAAATCCCAGGGGCCCAGCAATTTCTGTGATTCTCAAACCATTACTTTAGCCACCTGCAATCATTCCATGCATTAGGATCAAAGTCACTCAGGTCACATTTCTTCCCCATTCTGATGTTTACTTTGAGCAGCAAATGAAAACGACTACGTCTCATGCTTTTCTGCATTTAGTTGCTACCAAATGATGATTAGCTATTTGCTTTAACGAGGTGTAAAGTGCCCACTCAGTGCAATGAGCTCTTCCGGTTTGTGTGGGGTGCTGGACAGCATTGGGCTCCTAGGTTTATAGAGCACCTGAATTGGTTTAACGAGAGTCGTTAATCATTTAGAGTTTCTTGTGTTTTTCTTTTCTCAAGCTCTTTCTCAACACTCTCTTAGTAAAGCAGTCTCCTGGTGCTATAACAAGTTTAAACTTGTTAAATTTATATTGATAGGCTTGGGGATTCCTTGTTGCTTGGATTATTTAAGCGGACAGCTGATTAGTACTAATTGCAGGGTTGTAGTTTTGAGAATGTTATGTCTCATGGTGTTATTCAGCCAAGCTACTGATGTTCTGTTGGAATTATTCTGAATATACTCTGATCACTGTTTCTACATGGGAGTCTCTCTTTCCTCCGCACTTGGGTCCTGACATTGCCAGAGCATGTCGTGTCAACTATCTCCTTCAGTATCATTGTTCTATGGCTGTTTTGAGCTATGATACTAAAGCAGATGTGGACTCAAAATAATTATCATCTTTTCCAATTTTAATGCTTTATGATTGGACATCTGTGGTGAATTTCACTCTTTATTCAGAAACACAAGGAACTAGACTCCACTAGGGAAACTTCTTGCCTATCTCGTCTCTTTTCATAATGTGAACTGGAATCAAAACACTCCAGTCTCACATAATCTCAGAGAGAAATAAAAATATATATAGAGAGCTGACACTTCCTTTTAAATCACTGAGAAACCTCTCTGATCTCCATATTATCTCAGTTGGCAGGTGAAGATTGAGTTGTAACTGCAGCTGATTATACTTTATCTATTGAAGTTATTAAGAACAATCTGCACAGTACACAATCAACCATAGATGTGAACTGCAATCTGGGATCTTAAACCATGTATTGATTAAGGGCACAAGGACATTTTCTGCAATATGGATTCAAATAGAGTGCTGGAATGAAAGTGGCCCCAGTGCCAGTAAGACGGAGAAAAAAATCTATTTGGATTCTTTTGCCACGTCTTTGGTTTTATAAATGCTAGCATAAAGCTGATGAGGTCTTCATATTTTGATTTTGTTTGTTGGAGTTAGATTGTTATAAAATAGAAGATCTTAACAATGTGAGAAAGTTATAGTGGCACAGAAGCCTGAAGCAACATGGCAATTGAAATGTTACAACTTGTCAACTTGTGGTAAGTGGTTTGCTATTCAAATAGGCAGCTTGTCTTGGATGCTCTTCAGTTTCTTGAGAGTTGGAACATAAGACCATAAGATACAGGGGCTAAATTGGGCCATTTGACCCTTTGAGTATGCTCTGCCATTTCATCATGGATGATCCAATTTTCCTTTCAGCTCCAAACTCCTGCCTTGTCCCCATACCCCGTCATGCCCTGACTAATCAAGCATCTATCAACCACAGCCTTAAATATAAATAAAGACTTGACCTCCACAGATAGTTGCGGCAAAGAATTCCACAGATTCACCACTCTCTGGCTAAAGAAATTCCTCCTCATCTCCATTCTAAAAGGGCAGCCCACTATTCTGAGGCTGTGCCATCTGGAAACATATTCTCCACATCCACTCTCTCAAGGCCTATCACCCACCATTTGATAGGTTACAATGAGGTCACCTCTCATTCTTCTGAATTCCAGTGTATACAGGTCCAGAGCCATCAAACACTCTTCATATGACAAGCCATTCAATTCTGGAATCATTTTCATGAATCTCCTTTGAACCCTCTCCAGTTTCAGCAGATCCTTTCCTAGATAAGCAGTCCAAAACTGCTCACAATACTCTAAGTAAGATCTCACCAATGTTTTATAAAATGTCAATATTACATCCTTGTTTTTATATTCTAGTCCTCTTGAAACGAATGCTACTATCACATTTGCCTTCCTCACCATAGACTAAACATGCAAATTAACCTTTAGGGAATCCTGCACAAGGACTCCCATGTCACTTTGAGCCTCCCTATTTGTATTTTCTCTCTATTTAGAAAATAGTCAACCTTTTCATTTCGTCTACCCGACTGAAATACTTCCCAACACTATATTCTGTCTGTCATTTCACTGCCCATTCTCTTAATCTACTTAAGTCTAAAAGGCTTCTCTACTTCCTCAAAACAACCTGCCCCTCCACCCATCTTCATATCATCTGCAAACTTTACAAAAAAGCCATCAATTCCATCATCCAAATCATTGACATATAATGTAAGAAGAATCAATCCCAGCACAGACCCCTGTGGAATACCTCAAGACATCAGCAACCAACCAGTAAAAGCTCCCTTTATTCCTACTTTGCCTCCTGCTAATCAGCCACTGCTTTCTCCATGCTAGAATCTTTCCTATAATGCCATGGGCTTGTAGCTTGTTAAGCAGCCTCATGTGCGGCACCTTGTCAAAGATCTTCTGAAAATCTAAGTGCACATCATTAACCGATTCTCCTTTGTATATCCCGCTTGTTATTTCTTCAAAGAATGCCAACAGATTTGTCAGGCAAGATTTTCCCTTGAGTAAATCATGGTGACTATGGCTTATTTTATCACTTGCCTCCAAGTACCCTGAGACCTCTTCCTTAATAAATGACTCCAACATCTTCCCAACCACTGAGATCAGAATAACTGCCCTATAATTCCTTTCTTCTGCCTCTCTGTCTTCTTGAAGACTGAAAGAATATTTGCAATTTTCCAGTCTCCGGAACCATTCCAAAAGCTAGTGATTCTTGAAAGATCATTACTAATGCCTCCACAAGCTCTTCAGCCATCTCTTTCAGAACCCTGGGGTCCATGTGACATGCACTTTTGGACCTTTGAGTTTCCCAAGAAGCTTTTCTCTAGAAATGGTAACTCCACACACTTCAAGACCCCTGACGTCTGGAACTTCCGTCATATGGCTAGTGTCTTCCACAGTTAAGACAGATGCAAAATACTTATTCAGTTCATTCAGTATTTCCCTGTACCACATTACTACCTCTCCAGTCTCATTTTCCAGTGGTCCGAAATCCACTCTTGCCTCTCTTTTTCACGTTATGTATCTAAAGTTGTTATAGCCAGAGGTGGTAATGGGAACAAGCTCCCATACCTATTAAATGCTTCCAATGACATGCATGTTCTATCTCCCATTGTAACTAGGAGACCACATCCTTAGTACTGTTTGGGGGACTATATACAACTCTCATTATCCTTGCAGTTCCTTAGCTCTATTGACAATAATTCAACACCTTCTGACCCTATTTCACCACTTTCTAATGATTTGATTTAATTTTTTACCAACAGAGCAACGCCGCTCCCTTTGTCTTCCTACCTGTCCTTTCGATACAATACGTATCCCTGGACATTAGCTCCCAGTTGTAATCTTCTTTCACGCATGATTCACTGATGACAACTGCATCATACTTGCCCATCTGCATCTGTGCTATAAATTTATTTACCTTATTCTGTATACTGCTTGCATTCAAATATAACATCTTCAGTCCTGTATTCACCCTTTTCAATTTTCTCTGCCTTTTATGTTGCAACTCATCCTATCAACAGTCTCTCCTCAGTACATATTGCCTCTGTTTGTAAGCAGTTTGATCTTCAGCAGTATCATCTGCCTCTCCTACAATATGCAGCTCAGAACACTAGTCGCACCATGCTGAGGTCTGAGGTCATTACCACCATCTGCCTCCACAATCTCTCCACTAACTGTTCTGGCTCTCTGGTTCCCACCCCCTGCAGCTTTAGTTTAAACCCTACCTTGCAGCATTAACAAACCTTCCCACTAGGATATTAGTACCCCTTCTATTCAGATGCAAACCGTCCATTCTGTACAGGTCCCACCTTCCCTGGAAGAGTGCCCAATAATCCAAAAATCTTATGCCCTCCCTCCTACACCAACTCCTTAGCCATGTATTAAACTGTATAATCTTCTTGTTCTGACCTCACTTGCACATGGCATGGGTAGCAATCCTGAGATCACAACCCTGGAGGTCCTGCCCTTTAACTTAGCACCTAACTCGCTGAACTCTCTATGCTGAACCTTGTCACTCATCCTACTCATATTATTGGTACCTTCATTGGCCACGACTTCCTTCTGTTTACCTTCCCACTTAAGAACGCTGTGGACTCAATCCAAGATATCCTGGACCCTGGCACCCAGGAGGCAACATACCTCCAGGAATCTCCAATTCTGGCTAAAGGTTAACTCATTATAGAGCCTAATAGCGGTGTGGATTGTAGGAACTGGCAAGGAAGGAGGGTTTTAGACTCTTGTAGCATGTGTCGTTCATCCACGTGTCGAATTGGAAGAGGGAGGAGGGAAGGGATATGTGCTGAGGGAACATTGGGTGCTTCTGTACTAGGACTGGTGTGCAGAGGGGGGAGTTGAAAGGAGGGCAGTTGTCAAACCTATTGAAGAATTGGTTTAACTCATTAGCTCATTCACGGTTTCATTCTAACGCTCTACAGCTAGGCTGCTTGAAGCCGGTGATGTTCTTCATGCCTCTCCACACCTCCCATGTGCTACTCTGCCCAAGCTTGTTCTCCAGCTCTTTCCTGTATTCCTCTTTAGCTACTTTGATCTTCTACTTTAGTTCCCTCTGCATGTTTCAATTCCTCCCTGTCTCCAAATCGAAAGGCTCTCTTTTTTGTGGTTGAGAAGATCCTTTAGATCACTGGTGACCCATGGCTTGTTGAGGGAAGCAGTGAACAGTCCTTGATGGTATTACAGTGTCCACACAGAAGTTGATGTAGCTAGTGATGCAATCAGTAAGTCTATTAATGTCCTCCCTATATGGTTCACAAAGTATATTCCAGCCACTAACCTCAGATGTACTTTCAAATCCAGACAGCATCCTGGTAAATCTCCTTTGCACCCTCTCTAAAGCTTCAACATCCTTCCTATAATGAGATGATCAGAAATGAACACAATAATCCAAGTGTGGTCTAGCCAGAGTTTTTCAGAGATGCAACATTGCCTTGTCTTAACTCAGTCTCCTGCCTAACGAAGGCCAACGCTTCATATGCCTTCTTAACTTGCAAAGCAACTTTGAAAGATCTATGGACCCCAATATTCAATTGTTCCCCTGTATTGCTAAGAATCCTGCTATTAACCTTGTGCTCTGCCTTGAAGTTTGACCTTCAAAAGTGCATCACTTCAGACTTTTATGGGTTGAACTCCATTTGCCACTTCTTAGCCCAGTTCAGCATCCTATCAGTGTCCTGCTGTAACCCACAACAACCATTTATGTTATCCACAACACCACCAACTTTATTATTGGAGAATTTGTCATCATGCTACTAACTTCTGTCACAGGTGATAGAAAGATTTAAATGTGTCAGAAGGTGAGTCACTCACTGTAGAATAACCAGCTTCTCGACTGCACTTGACTGATTTAGTTGAATTCTGCTCAAGTATAACACTAGAACATTTATGGGAGGATGTTAGGGGACTTGGTATTGATATTGGCTATTATTGTCACATGTACCAAGAAACAGTGAAAAGTTTGACTTGCGCACTGTACATACAGGACAAATCATTATGTACTGCATTGTGGTAGAACAAGGTAAAATAATTACAATGTCAAGTAAAGTGTAACAGCCACAGGGAAACTGTACTGTAGGTAAACAATAAAGTGAATGATCATAGCAAAGTGGATTGTCAGGTCAAGAGTCCATCCTATCATACTAATTACTAGTAGGTTGTTGGACTTATCTTTGTTGAAAATGGTCACCGTCTTGCACTTTGTGGCATGACTTGCTACTTAACAGCTCATTTCTAAATATCTGTTGGTCTTATTGCATGTGGGATAAATTACTTCCTTTATCTGAAAATTACACAGTCGTTTGTGAACATTTCTACTTCTGACCTTGTTGGAAGTAAGATTGTTTATAAAGCAATCATAGAAGTTGGACAAGGAAATTGTCTTCAGGAACTCCAATCATGATATTCTGGGGTTGGAATAATTGAGCTTAAACAACTTCAACTTGTCTTTCTGTGAGACTCCAAGTGTTGGCATGCTTTCTCCTCAGCACACCTTAACTTTGGTTTTACCTCAGCTGATGTAGTTGGGTTTCCTCTGCGTTTTCCGGTCTACTCAAACTTTCCAAGGATATACAGATTAGTAGGTTAATTGGTCATATGGGTATAACTGGGCAGCTCGGGCTCTTTGGGTCAGAAGGGCCTGTTACTGTGCCGTATCTCTAAATCTAAATTAAACTCTGGGATAAATGTAGTCAGAAATTCAGGGAATACAATCGTCTGGTTTTGATGCACATGAAAGTTATTTCTGGTTACATACTGTACTCCAATGATTCAAGTGTGACCTCTGTGGGTTCTGTATCGACTTGTTCAGTTTAAGATGTATTGTATGTACTTATCGTTTTCTGTATAGAATCCTGTGCCTCCTCGTAATATCCCTGTAATTTCTGAGTGTGTGCTCCTATTTTCTGGGTATATATTCATTTGAGTTCAGGTGGACAGTATTGTGCTTTTCTGCTTCAGATTCTTTAGTTTTTGGTGACATATCCTTACGGTTTTTAGCTATAAATTCTGATGTTTTTTGGTTACTTACCTCTTCGTGTACAGGCTCCTGTACTTTATGGGAGCATCCTTGAGGTTTGTCTGCTTCAGGATATACAGAGATTAACATTTTCACTAATACACATGTTTAATTAAGTGTTGCCTAATCCAAATATCTATTCTATTTAATAATAGTTTCTCTATTGGCCATTGTCCAATATACTTCCACAATCAATAGAAGAACAGAAATCTCCAGAGATGATCACTGAGATAAAATTAGAGAATCTTTTGAAGAAAGAAGGTTTGAGTGAGAAGGTGAGAAGGTTGAATGTTGTTTTTATTGATCTATCAAAAAATACGCTAAGTTGTCATACAGCTGTTTACATGATTCCCAGAAGACAAGCACTTTGTTATCTGCTTTAACTAACTTCTGGAGTACTAAAAATCCTGCTTCACTCTCCTGTCTGTGCAAGCTTGCAGAGTACAATTGGTTCCTGCCTTCCTGCAGTGAATAGACTTTTAACACCATTTGCCACATTCTGAAGTCAGACAAGACCCTGCAGAAAGCCTCTCTTTATTTTTCTTTATGATTTCCAGGGATTCATTACAAATTAATTTTCCCAACATGAACCTGCTGAGCTGGCTCAGAGTCTTTTTACACAAATATTTATTGCAAATTCCCATGTTTTTTCCACAGTTTCCTCACTCAAACACACAGCATTCTGGCATCACATGAGAGTTTGCCAGTAACATAGACACCATCCTTTCAATGCTCTTGCATCCTTTACACCGAAAAAGCTTGACAGATTGCATTAAAGCAAGCTGACTCTTTATTACATCACTCTTTACACCACTGCATCCAAAAAGCAATAAATTACTGAGAGCAGAGGAGTGTAACACAGACTATAGAATGCGTTACGATCGATCATACCAGGAAAGTGTCTTCAGAAGAAACAGCAGGAAAAGGTGTCAGCGATGCAGAGGCTGATTTAGCTTAGAGCCTTGTCCCCTGCAATGGCTTAATAGATCTCAACAATGGACAGCAATTCCTCCTTGCGTCAGAGCACCAATATTGTGTTATGGTATGATTTATCTCAGCCAACCAGGAAATGCAGTGTGCTCCTGGTAAAAGCATTTCATTGAAGAAAATTATTCTGACAGAAATTCTCCACACCTGCAAATAAAACGTATTCAGGACAATACTAATCCTAAAATTAAATTATAAGTAATATTACAAGGATTATACAAACCTACAAAGCCCTTTAAGTTAAAGTGCCTTGTAAGTGATCCACACCAGGGAAGGTAAGCCAGCAACCAACTTTTGTCAGTAGAAGTACCTAAGGAATTGTTCATGCACAAGGAAGTCTAATTTCACAGCTGAAGTATAATTCTGGCTGTGAGAGTTTAGTAGGGAAGATATGCCTTGTAGTCATGAGGAGTTGGGTGGGAGTGGAGAGGGGGAGGAGGAGGAGGCATTGTTTGTAATTGATGGAAGAGATAAAGTTGGGGTTTGAGGACCCAAGAAGACTTATGTAATTGAAATTTTTAAAAATGCAGATGTCAAAATCTGAAATAAAAAGAGAAAATGCTGTAAGATCTCAGCAGGCCAGGCAGCATCTGTGGAGATACAAACAGTCAATGTTCTCTACTATGTAAGATTCATAACTACAATACCACAGCAGCATAAAGCTAGAAAAGAGTCAGTGACCTGGGTTCAATTCTACTGCTCTCTGTAAGGAGTTGGTACCTTCTCGCTATGAAGTTCCTCCGGATTCTCTGGTTTTCTTCCACATCCCAAAGACATAAGGGTTAGGATTAGTAAGTTGTGGACATGCCATGTGGCTGCTTGGAAACATGGTAACACTTGTAGACTGTCACCAGAACATCCTCAGACTGTACTGGTCGTTGATGAAAACAATGCATTTTACTGGATGTTTTGATGTACATGTGACAAATAAAGCTAATATTTATTAATTTTTAGATATTTGTATTGTAGGTACTACTTGTACAGGCAGGATTTATTTCTCATCCCTGAACAGAGTAGCTCGCTGGGCCATTTTTAAGAATATTTAAGATGTTAGGTTACATGGTTGGCACAACACTGTGGGTCAAAGGGCCTGTAATGTTCAATGTTCTATATTGCTGTACATTTGGAGTTATGTATGGTTGGGATGAGTTCTGTGATCTTGGCAATTCATTTGCAAATGCTTTCTCAGCATACGAGGAGACATCATCTATGCGCTGTTAATGTATAAAGAACATGATGTATAGAGGACATACTGTATATGGTTAAGGAGTGTATTAATGAACCAGAGAGTTTTTAATGACAATCTGGTCATGGGTATTGAAGACAAACACTGCCTTCACTCTTTCAAATTTCTGATTATTAACTGAAATTACATTTCATAACCATCAAATATTTGATAGCACAGTAGACAGTAAAATACTTTATACTTTTGGATATTGTACAGTTTACTGCACAATCTACTGGGAATAAATTGATAGCTGATTTTTGATTCTTCTTTTCTTAGTGTCATTCTAACATATTTGCTGTGAATTTACATAACTACAGCTAATACACAGTTGAGGGTCACCTGCAGGAATGATGTTCAATGACTTTTAAGCAAGTAATTCTTTCGGTATGTCTCCACACTAAATGCACTATGTTAAAGAAACTTGTTTCTGTAACTAGTATAAATAATGCACAGTAGGTCAATCAGCTACAGAGTCTCCAAATTTCAGCTCAGTGGAGTGAAGAGAGAGATTTAAATTTTCAAGCACCTGGCAAGTTATTTCGTTTTAAACCAGGCTGCCTGTCAGTCAGGCTCACCTGTTACAGTTGAGGAGTTCCATCTGCATTCAGTAAGTCAGTTTCAGAACTGTGTCTAGGAAGTGTTTCATTCTTGAAGGTCAATGTTGGAAAATAAACTGAGCTTCACTTTTACTGCAAGCTGCTTAGGATCAACTGTGAGATTCATCAGATGGTCAAGTTCCAAAATCTTTATAAAACTTAAGGTGAGAAGACAACTTTTTGTCCATGTCTGCACTTGTCAAAATATAGCTACCTTCCTCCACTAGGTCCACGACACTGCAGGCCACGAATCTTCAAGTATGTATCCATGTGCTCTCTAAATATATTGAAGGATTCTATCTCTACCTTTTCTTTAGACTGTGAATTTTGGATCCTCTGCCATCCTCCAGGTGAAACATCCTTTGTTCCTTATTTTATCTTTACTTCTGTCAGTTACTTTAAATCTTTGACACATGGTTTTTGACCCTTCTGCTAAAAGAAATGGGCCTTGCTTAACTATTGCAACAAAGGAAGAGGCCAATTGGTCTATTGTGTCTTTGCCTACCCTCAAAAGATGAACCCCTTTCAATAAATTCCCCTTTTTATTTCTCTGTAATCCTTCAATTTACTACCAACGAAACAAAAATATGGGAGCAGGATTAGGTCCCTTGGCATATTTGTCTACTCTTTCATATTGCATCTTCTTTCCGGTTGCAGATTGACAGGTTGGGGTTTGGGTACTTGATGTCCTTGTGGGGGGTGATATGCTAGTTTATGTGCGAGGGAGGGGTTGGGGATTTGGGGTCTGATGTTCTTGTTGTGGGGATCTGTTAGTTTTTTGTATGCAAAAGAGGGGGTTCGATGTTATTGTCACTGATGCTCACTGATGTTTTTCCTTGTGGGTGAAATGTTAACTTCTTGTGAGGAAGGGGGTTGGGGTTTGGGATTTGATGTTCTAGCTGCTGTTTTTCGGGCGAGTGATTTGTTAGTTTTTGTGCGAGGGAAGGGTTGGGGGTTTAGGGTTTGCAATTTCTTGTTTCTTTTTCATGCAGGGGAGGCTGATGTCTTTTCTTTCAAAGACTTACATGGTTTTTCTGTATTTCATGGCTATCTGGAGAAGACAAATCTCAGAGTTTTATTCTGCATATATACTTTGATAATAAAATGAACCTTTAATCAAGATCCTATTAATGTTTGTCATTCAAGGACTTGGTCTCCCCTCCACGGGAGTGAATCCCTCAGATTTGACATCTTCTTGCTGAAGAAACTTCTCCACAACTCTGTTCTAATAGTACCATCCTTTATTCTGAGAATTCTACACTCCAGGGAGGATCTAAATCTTTCAGATCATTTAGTTTCCATAAGATCCTCCCTCATCTTTCTCAACTCCATTGAATACAATCTCAGAGCCATCAACTGCTTCTCAGGTGTTAAGACTTACATTCCTGAGATCATTCTTGTGAACCAGCTCTAGGACCAATGCACATTGCCAGTCATAATTGGAGAATTTAATACAAGTACTTGCAGGAAATGAAGAAAAAATATTGAAGGTTGCAGTTCTTTGTGTCCTAAGACAATGATTAAGATTCATTTTTGAGGTAGTCCAAAGGGAGCTTTGCTCTCTTATATCAAAAACAAATATTATGGATGCAAAGTATCCAAAATAAGCATAGAATATGCAGGAGAACTGAAAGTGAAAACAGAAAATACTAAAAACATACAGCTCAGATTGCATTCCAATGAAAGGTTATTGATCTGAATGCATAACACTTATTCTTTATCTCTTTCCCCAGAGACTGCTCAACGTGCTGAGTATTTTCAGCTTCTTTTTAATTTCATTCTGCTGTTTCCTCATGGAAATTTACAGTATATTCTTGCTCTCCATAAGATATTACCGCTTACCTGAGACCACAGAATTTAGCAATAGATGACAAAATGTGTCTGCTGTCACTTCTACCATCTCTCAGCACCTATTTACCAGGCCTCAGATTGGACTTCACAACCTTTATCCATCCTGAAAACTCCTTCAGCCTGTAAAACTTTCTGAGCACATTTGTATGCTTGATTATACCTCTCTGTTTCCTTTCCCTTTGGCCTGTGTACTGCTATCTGGATCTCTTTTCCAAAATCTAACTGTTATTTACCTCGTGGAAATTTATAAATGCACATCCTGATTTTCTGAGCCTAGGAAATTGAGGTAAAGGTCTAAAAGAATGCTACTGCATGCAACAGGCCAGCTCACCAGTTCTCAGTCTGGGTTTCACCAGGGCAGCTTGGCTTCATGCATAACCTTACATCCATCACAGAGTCAAATTGTGCATTGTACAATGTTTTTAACTATTTCCAGGTCAGCAGCAAATACAGCAAAGAGCCCATGCCAGAATGATCAAGGGGATTCATACGCTGATAAGTTGCCAGTAACATGCTTGTAAGACAAGTGCCAGGGAATAAGCGACTCTAACAAGAGAGATTTCAACCCAGACTCTAGGAGGTCACTATGGATGGAAGTTTCAACTGGACCCAGCAGGGCTGGATGAGCAGGTGAGGGGCTTGGTATCTTGCAGTTAAAGATTCATTGCTTGATGTCCAAAACTCAGAACCCATTCTTATGCAGTATGTCCAGCCATAACTATTTTAACTGTATGGAAGTTATTTTGTAGGATGATCTAGGGAAAAGACAGAAGAACTGCTGTTCCCTATCATCTATGCATGAACGCTGTAGTGTTGACTGCTCTTGTGGTAGTTTAAAAACACCACAGTTGTCTGATACTTGACTGGCTGCAATACATTTTACAATGTCTTGGCTATGCAGATGGTGCTTCATACAGTAAGCCTTTCTGTTGAGATGAACGATGGGACTACTTCAACCCAAAAACAAAAACCATAAGGCCATTAAGACTTAGTAGTAGAATTAGGCCATCAGCTCATTTTGTCTGCTTTGCCATTCCACCATGGCTGATTTATTTCTCCTTTCTCCTACCTTCTCCCTGTGGAAAGCTAAAGCATATGTAAGGGGTTTCTTCTTTTATGTTACTGCTAAGGCTAATAAATTGACTTCTTTGTTATGTTAACTGCTGAGAAAGTGCTTCTCTCTCACAGTTTATTTGGGTTATAATTACTGATAACAAGAATTGTATTCATTTGCTAACCAATTGGGATAGATGCTATTCTTTCTTGTGTGTCTGTAAGCTATTGTTTCCGCGGGCTTTGGGGAGAAGGCACGATGGGGACAGAGAGAGGAGACGTGATGCTGTAAACTGGGCAACAGGACGGACCCCGAGCGGGAGTCCGAGGCCCAGGGTCTTCAGCGAGGAGAGGAGACGAGGACAGACTTGTGTGGAGCGTTTCTTCGACCACCGTGATTGGTCCAAGGTGGCGAGTCGAGGAGGTCGGAGAGGATCGAATGGTGGAAAGAAAACTCCGTTAATTGAGCTCCAACTGTTGCGCACAAAGAGGTTGAACTTTGATAAGTTTGATGCCGTTTACATTTTCCTTTTATATTGTATCTCTATTAAGTACAGTCAGCCCTCCTTATCCGCAAATTCCATATGCGCGAATGCAACCAACCGCGAATCACGAAAACCCGGAAGTTCTCTTCCTGCACTTGTTGTTCGAGCATGTACAGACTTTTTTTTCTTGTCATTATTCTCTAAACAATGCAGTATAACAACTATTATACATAGCATTTACATTGTATTAGGTATTATATGTAATCTGGAGATGATTTAAAGTATACGGGAGGATGTGCGAAGGTTATCGTGGATCGGGATCGAAAAAAAATCGGAAGTTCTCTTACTAAGTAAGTCGGAACAGGTACATCCGGTATTATTTAGCATCAGTTAGACAAATGTTTGTCTTCACATATAGCATATATTTTACCTTTCTATGCATATACAACACTTAAGAATGTATGTTTCAGCGCCGTGCTCGGGAACAGAATTCGAACCAGTGGCAGACCCCTGCCAAGTGCGGTCTCCACCGTGCCGGGTTGATGTGGAGGATCAAAAACTCAAAACCCCAAAACCCAATAATTAATCACTGTGTTGCTTAGTAATAATTGTAACTTTCATCGGGGCAGAGCCTTTCTCACTTTATCCTTTAAAATTATTCCGATCGTTGACCAACGTAGCCTAGCGCTTTTGCAATGACCGATGGCATTTCACCTCTTTCCAATCGCTTTATTATTTCCACTTTATTTTCAATCGTTATCGTGTTTGTTTTCGTGAACAGAAACACTGCGGATTCAGATCTCTGCTGCTGGGTCCTAATGTCCACCGCACTGAAACAGGTTAAATAAGGTCTGGGGTTCCGCTGAGTCCTAACGACCACCGCATTGAGACAGGTTGAATAGGGGTCTTGAGCATTCGCGAATTTTGGTATCCGCGAGGGGTCCCGGAACCAATTGCTCATGGATAAGGAGGGCTCACTGTGCGTAGTTCCAATAAGATCTATGAAGTGTAATCATTTAATCGCATATGATGTACTGTCTGTTATTTGGCGAGGCGGGGACATCACACAGCATCCACACCAGCTGATTACCCAGTTTGGCGGGGCCGAAGGCTGCTCCCCCTAGACGAGAACGAGCTGAGCGAGCCTGAGGTTTATTGAGGGCTACATATAAAAATCACTGAGTGGTCATTAAACTCACACTTATTTACATCAATGAACAAAAATACATTTAAATTACAAAGGAGCTGAAAGTAAATGGTTTTGAGCTACTTAGGAGTTAATCTGAAATGAATTAAAAATGAAGTATAAGACAAAATTTGAGCTATAACCCCTACCAGTTTCTGAGAGTAACTTGGTGGACTCCATCACTTTCTCAGTGTACACTCCAGGCTCGTAGTTTTCCATTTCAGCACTGATAATGTGAATAACTCGTGCTGCTCGCCCTCGAATTGCTCCAGCGGTTCTATCGAGTGTGTCCACGTCACCTTCCTGGAGAGCTATGACGCATTTGTTCACATCTTCCAGAATATGGTTTTCTGAAAAAATTAAAGGAAGGCATTGAAGGTTTTAAGATTAGGCTGACTTCAATGAGTATAAGGTGTTGTGAGGTTGGTGTGATCAGAGGATTAACAAAATCAAAACAGGGGTTACTATTCCATTCAATTATTACATATATGACTGAGCATACAAAATCATCACACTTTCCACACTAAATAATCCAAGTGCAATTACTAATAAAGCCAAATATGGTGAAATGAGAACAAGTCAAAACTTTGTTTCAAAGGAGCATGAAGCAACACCTGGAAGAAGATATACCGTGGACAGCATTCTGACAGGCTGCATCACTGTCTAGTATGGGAAGGCTACTGCACGGGATCAAAAGAAGCTACAGAGAATTGGAAACTTAGTCAGCTCCATCTTGGGTACTAGCCTCTGTAGTATCCAAGACATTTGTCAAAAAGATGGCGTTCTTTACTAAGGACCGTTATCATCCAGGATATGCCCTCTTCTTATTGTTACCATCAGGAAGGAGGTAAAGAAGGCTGAAGACACACACTCAGCAATTCAGGAACAGCTTCTTACCCTCTGCCATCTGATTCCTAAATGGACATTGAACCCATGAACACTATGTCACATTTTTTCTTTCTACTTTTGCATTATTTAAAATTTAATTATTCTTTATATATATATATATATATATATATATATACACACACACACATATACTTCGTGCAATTGATTTACTTTTTTTTCAATATCATCATGTTTTACACTGTACTGCTGCCACTAAGTTAATAAATTTCGCAACATATGTCAGTGATATTCAACTTGATTCTGAAAGGGATCTTGAGAAGTGTTACTGTGTTCGTATGACATTAGCAGATGAAAGCAAGGCAGCTGATATAAGGAGCAAGGAGATCACCTCTGTGAGTAAGGGAGAATCTTCTTTTTGTTCAGCTGGGTCATACTTGATCTGATGTGCACCTTAAGGCTACCTTCTGTGCTAACCTCTTGTAGATACATGGGTCCAATCACACTTGAGGCCACACTTGCACAGTGGTGTGCTCTAGAAGAGTGGTCTGGAAGCGTAAATTTGGTTTTGGGCTCTGGATTAAAAGTGGTTGAAATAGTTTTAAATAATTCTTTCTTTGTCTTTTTATATTTAAATTTACTGAAGATAATAGTTTTTCACATGAATCTATTTAAAACATGGACCTCAATCAAAATTAAAAAAAACATTACTTCCATTCAAGTCTGTGAACTCTTTCAACATTAAGACTGTCCTTTGGCTGGGGTTGACAGTGGATGTTTCATCCCAACTGTCTACCTGATACGCAATCCAGTGCAGTACGATATGGAGGGCAAGCAGTTACCCATGCAGCAGGCTCCCGCTCTCCACACAGCTGGTGAATCCAAAGGAACAGCAGAGACTGATACAATTTAGCACTGCAGGAGTCATGGGTGGAGCCATTCTACGTTGAGCTCAATGTAGACTACCTTAGAGACCCTTGGATGCTTGTAAACCCCGGATTTTCCCTTGGGGTTTACTGTATTCCTGAAGCTTTCCTCATGAGTGGGTATAGCCACAAGGCAGCGGAGGTTTGAGATCAGAGTTCTCCTTCTCCTAGATGAGCTGCCAACCACGGCTGATGAACCCCATCTGCCTGAAGCAACTGATTTTATGTTGTCAGTAATCAGCCTTTGCCCTTTCTCCTGTCAGTAGAAATAGTTCTATTGGGCTTAGTCACTAAGCCATGTGAAGGCCAGGAGCTGGACTTGGTTGTCAGAGGCTATTTGAGATGCATGACACTGGAGCGTTTAATAGATAGTGGGAGCTTATCCCCACTACCTCAGCTGGTTACAACAACCTTAAGGGTACATTAGCCATGAATGGTGAAAAGCTGAAGGGTTACATACAAAATATATCAAGCCGTCGGCTCAGGACAAGCTGGAATTGCCACATGACCTGGCAATGAATAGAAGAAGATTGAGATACAAGTAAGCAGGTACAGAAGTAAAAGGTGCTCTCCGGTATGCTGTAGTCAATGGCTAGTTTCTTATGCAAGCCAACAGCTCAAGTTAGCTTAATTTGAACAAAGAGAATTGTAACCAGTTATTTCTAAACTTTACATTCACAAAGGAATTTCAGAACTGTTCCCATACTGGTAATCCTCGGGCTGATTCCAACAAATGTAGTAATACTTTGCTTTCAAAACTATTTCAGTTAACATTACACTTTTTTAGGTGGTGTAACAAACAAATTTCAGTACAATCCATTTGGATGTCCTGAGCTATTGTTACTTGGAAGGTTTTGCTTGAAAGGGCAGTGGATACAAATTCAATGCTAACTTTCAAAAGGCAGCTGTGCATGAACTGAGGAATTGGTTTGACATTGAGGAAAGATTAGGGGAATTGACACTGACACAGAACAGTAAACTACTCTGTTTGGGCAAGAAGGGACTGTAAAACAAATCTTGACGTAGATTCCAATGTTTCCAGAATGAATATGAATGAAATAAGTGTAACTTCTTGTCAAATATTGGCATTCTGCCTCATAGTAGATGAAGAAAAATCTCAATGGATACTAATGAAAGATATTCCTCCTCCTTGCTGGCCTAATAAGCTATCAATGGCTTTCATAATTTTTAGGTTAGAAATTAGAATAGGTGATACCAATAACATTGCAACAAAATAGCAAATGGAGTTGTTAAAGGTCATTCCAATCTATCATGAACAAATTGGGAAACCTATAACTGGATCAATGCAAGTGGAAACCTGATATGTTATTTGAACCACTGATCAAGGAAACTATATGATTGCAGATGTCTGGATGGTTGAACTGCATTGAATTGACTTTATTTCTTACATCCTTCACATACATGAAGAGTGAAAATCTTTATGTTACGTCTCTGTCTAAATGTGCAATTTATAGTAATTTGTAAGAAATAGCAGTAGTAAATAGTATGTACAACAGGACAGTCAATATAGCATAGAAGTAGAATTATATCAGCATGAATTAATCAGTTTGATGGTCTGGTGGAAGAACCTGTCCGGAACCTGTGGTCCTGGCTTTAATGCTCCGGTACCCTTTCTCAGATGGCAGCAGCTAGAACAGTTTGTGGTTAGGGTGACTCAGGTCTCCAACAATCCTTCGAACCCTTTTTCTGCGCCTGTCTCTGTTAACGTCCTGAATAGTGGGAAGTTCACAACTGCAGATGTGCTGGGCTCTGCAGATCCCTGCAATTGAGGGAAGTACAGTTCCCATACTAGGCAGTGATGCAGCCAATCAGGATGCTCTCAATTGTGCCCCCTGTAGAAATCCTTAGGATTCGGGGACTCATACCAAATTTCTTCAACCATCTGAGGTGAAATAGGCACTGTTGTGCTTTTTTCACCAGTATGTACAGAGGCAGCCATTGATAAAACCGCCCACTGCTGGTCCGATCAATTGGTCTCCAGGCTACAGGACTGCTTTGATTACGTCAACTGGAATGTCTTTCATGATGAGGATGTCTCCGAGTTCATACATGGGGCCACAAGCTTCATCTGGAAGTGGATCGAGGAAGTTGTCCCCCAAAAATCGATCAGGGTCTTTTCAAACCAGAAACCCTAGATCAACAGTTCCATGTGGGCAGCACTGACAGCACGAGACAGAGCTTATGTTGCCAGTAACCAATAGGAGCTCAAGTAATACAGCTATGATCTACGCAAAGTCATCATGACAGAGAAATAATAATACAGGGAGGGATGGGTTAGTAAATTTGCTGATGACACAAAGGTTTGGGGAGTTGTGGATAGTGTGGAGGGCTGTCAGAGGTTACAGTGTGACAGGATAGGATGCAAAACTGGGCTGAGAAGTGGCAGATGGAGTTCAACCCAGATAAGTGTGAGGTGGTTCATTTTGGTAGGTCAAATATGATGGCAGAATGTAGTATTAGTTGTAAGACTCTTGGCAGTGTGGAGGATCAGAGGCATCTTGGGGTCCGAGTCCATAGGACTCTCAAAGCTGCCGCACAGGTTGACTCTGTGGTTAAGAAAGCATACGGTGCATTGGCCTTCATCAATCGTGGGATTGAGTTTAAGAGCCGAGACGTAATGTTGGAGCTATATAGGACCCTGGCCAGACCCCACTTGGAGTACTGTGCTTATTTCTGGTCACCTCACTATAGGAAGGATGTGGAAAGCATAGAAAGGGTGCAGGGGAGATTTACAAGGATGTTGCCTGGACTGGGGAGCATACCTTATGAGAATAGGTTGAGTGAACTCGGCCTTTTCTCCTTGGAGAAATGGAGGATGAGAGGTGACCTGATAGAGGTGTATAAGATGATGAGAGGCATTGATAGTGTGGATTGTCAGAGGCTTTTTCCCAGCTAGTACAAGAGGGCACAGTTTTAAGGTGCTTGGAAGTAGGTACAGAGGAGATGTCAGCATTAAGTTCTTTTATGCAGAAAGTGGTGAATGTGTGGAATGGGCTGCTGGCTACAGTAGTGGAGGTGGACATGATAGGGTCTTTTAAGAGACTCCTGGACAGGTACATGGAACTCAGAAAAATAGAGGGCTATGGGTAACACTAGGTAATTTCTAAGATAAGGACATGTTTGGCACAGCTTTGTGGGCCGCAGGGCCAGTATTGTGCTGTAAGTTTGCTATGTTTCTACGATATATTTACATTTCAACACAGCTTTTGATATTGCACCATGCCATGTGAAATGGGAGGCACGTTTCTGAAATTGACTGGAATGTGCCTAAATCAGAGAAACTCATATTTAACAGCCATACTGATTTCCAGAGAGTACATTGGTGGTGTGTTACAGCATTACTACAGTGGTCACTCACATTGATTCTGAGCCAGACCCCAAACGAATGGTACTGGCATGTGGGGCTTTAAACAATCCAGAAAAGGCAAACCAGTACATGAAGTTGACAAACTGGACAGGTAAACAGAGAGTAAGAGATAAATAAAAGACTTGGAAACATAAAAATGTTCTCCACATTATAAGATACATCAGAAAGCAGATCTGGGTATATTTGTAAATAAGCTACTGAAACTCATGAAGCATAAATAAAAGTGATCAGATTATGTGATTAATTGGGATCTGCAAACAGAGAGGGAGAACCCAAAATAAGAGTAATAGAAGAAATGGGCTAGGTTTCCTGGACTATCATCTGGACTCTTCTTTTTGACTTCTGTGACTGTAACCCATCTTATTGTTCAAGGTTACTAGCATCCTATGGGGTTTCCACCATGATGAGGGAATCGGCCATTACATATTAAGAGAATTGAAACATTCTGCAGTGGGATGTTTGCAAATACATCTCCAGAGGTGACAGCAAAAAATCAAAAAGCAAAAGGTAGGCCGTTTTTGTTCATCTGCTTCTCTGCTTCCTTTCAGATATTAAGGTAGGCACCATGTCAACTGTTACTCAATCACCAGGCAGTTGTCAGGGTGTGTGAATTCAGGGCACAATGAGATACACTTGAAAAGATGAAAACTCAGGTTCTGAAAGAATGACTTTTGTAAAAGTTAGTAATTTGATAACTATAGTAGAAGACTATAGTAAGTGACATAAGAGTGAAGCAACCAACAAGCTGCTGAAGGACACAAGAAATCCAGCAGATGCTGAAAATCTTCAGCAGCATGCACAAAATGCTGGAGAAACTCACCAGGTTGAGCAACTTCTCTGGAGGGAAAAGAATTGTGAGACTCCATAATTAAGTCTTTAGTGCATGCCCTTATATTTTCTTAGATAACTTGGTATCAAATTTTGTTGGATAATTGCACCTGTGAAGGACCATGGGATGTTATGTTAAGTGAAAAGTACTATATAAATGGACATTTTATCCTAATTTCAAGACAGTGGCTTTAATTTCTAATGGCGGACCAAAACTAGGCAGCTTAATGACCTTAGGTACCCAGTTAGTTCTTATGGCTCATTTGCCTCTTACTATACCTGAGACAGCCAGGAAGTCATCAACAGAAGTGATGTCATCAACAGCCTCAGTCAGGACTCGCACTTGCTTCTCCCATTGGTCTTTGAAGACATCCATGTTATCTTGGGCAACTTTACTCTGAGGCCTAGCAGCCAGGGTTAACGCTGCATTAATTACCTGAAGGAAGAAGTGCACTCAGTCATTAGCCAGAATAAGTCATAGAACCATAGTAATCTCCAACCATTTCTCTCACAGAGATGCAAAAAAAAGAGGTGAGACAAGCTCCAGCTTTTGGTCTGCATCACTTTCTTAAGACTCCTAACTGCAAGAGTCATAGCCCAAGGGAAAATATCCCTAGTCTTTAATCATAGCCATTCTGTGACTGAACAGAGGGTGTATCACCAATGTATAACACATCATCTTGCACTGCTTAATGATGAACAATCCTGACCAATATGCAGCACATAAGAATTATTCCTGGCTACTTTATCCTCTTGTGGACTGGTATATCTTTAAGTTTGAGATTTTCATTTCTTGCTGCATTTGTTATTCAGCATCTGTACATGAGCTAATATGCAAATAAATCTAGGTATGTAATTTTAGCTGCACATATTGGTTCTTCTAAAAGGAAAATAAAGAAATAGATGGGCATTCTACTTTATCTCAAGTGATCGATAAATTCTGATTTTCAGGGTACAGCAAGCATTGTGTGGAATGAATGAAAGTACAGGCTTCAGCTGGTAAATTAAATTGGATTATTACCGTCACATATAATGAGATACATTGGAAAAAATTGTTTTACATACAGATTATTTCACCACAACAGTGCACTGAGGTAATTTAAGGTGAAACAATAATAGAATGCAAAATAAATTGTTAGAGTCACAGAGAAAATGCAGTGCAGGCAGACAATAAGTTGCACAGCCAAAACAAAGATACATTAGGGCCATTTAAAAAGCTCTAGCCACATGGAGGTTAGAAAAGTAGAGGGCTATGTAGGAGGGTGTAGAAGAAAATTTTGCATTACAAGTGTGTTGCTAAAGCTTTGTGACCTTGTGGGCATCCTGTGTTTTCCAATTAAGTTGCAAGTCTGCATAACTAAGATTATTGTGCTGGCTAAAACTGTTCATTAGAGCAATAACACAGCTGCACAAACAAGATAAGTGTAGCTGGATGAGCAATGAATCATAAGGAAGAACATTATGAACTATCAACTCTTTGTCTTGTTAATGGGGAGTTGTTTCTGCTCACTTGTCTACTACCAGATACAAGCTGATTTCCCTGTTCCACACATGTAGATTATTCAAGATATCAAGCTAAAATAAAAGGTTCCCCCTTTGAAGTCTAGTATTGAGCTTTATTTTAAAAGTCTCTGACAAAGGAAGGGATTAGACTGATATTAGAGTAGGTTAAAAGATCAGCACAATATCATCGGCTGTAGGGCCTGTACTGTGGTGTAATGTTCTATGCTCTAAGTACTTTGAGGTCAAGAATTCACCTTACTGTATTAAGGGCCAGTTAATCCTATGCAGCAGATTTAGCATTGCTACCACTAACGCCACAGCAAAAATAATCCAACAACATTCAGAGGGAACCGTAAGTACACACTCAAGCTACTCATAGCACTTTTTAAAATTGACTACACAGTGCTAAAGTGTGAAGAGAATATCGAAATTAACTTAGTGGTATTCAATAAATAATACCATTTTTTGCTGGTATATTTTTGGGACTGACATTTATGCCACCAATCCTTTAAGATATGGAATAATTTAGTTACTGAATCATTTGTATGTCACTCCTGATATTTTCCTTATTGATGACTAGTAAATGCAGAAACTGCACATTGATAGTGGAAAGGACACAATGAAAAGTCCCATTCTGCGCATACCATCACCAGTTATCTGTTATATGAGAAAAATGCATCCATCAATGTGTAGGTAGTGGGTAGTAATCAATAAATTTGCTTCTTGACTGATGTGTTCACCTCTTGATTTCTTTTGAGCATTCCTGATCAAACCGTTCCACTGGACTTTTATATTATTCATAGAGACAACCTCCAAACAACGTGAGGAAATAGAACATAGACATTTACAGCTCATCACAGGCCCACAATGTGTACGGACCATGTAGCCCACTCTAAAGACTGCCTAAAATTTCCTTAGCACACAGCCCTCTATTTTACCAAGCTCAACGTACCTAACTAAAAGGCTCTTAAAAGATCCTATTGTATCCACTTCCACCACCTCAGCGGTGCATTCCATGCACCCATCACTCTCTGTGTGAAAAACTTATCCCTAACATCCCCTCAGTACCTATTTCCAAGCACCTTAAAACTATGCCCCCGTGTGTTAGCCATTTCAGCTCGGTGAAAAAGCCTCTGGCTATCCGCACGATCAATGCCCCTCATCATCTTATACACCTTTATCACATCACCTCTCATCTTTCATCGATCCAAGGAGAAAAGGCCAAGTACATTCAACCTATTCTCATAAGGTACGCCCTCCAATGCAGACAACATCCTTGTAAATCTTCTCTGCACTCTCTGTATAGTACCCACATCCTTCCTGTAGTGAGGTGACCAGAACTGAACACAATACTCCAAGTGGAGTCTGACCAAAGTCTTCATCGTCATTGCCAGAGGGATTGAATTGAAAAGCAGGGAGGTTATGTTGCAACTGCACAGGGTACTGGTGAGGCTGCACCTGGAGTGGTGCATGCAGTTCTAGTCTCCTAACTTGGAGGCGGTGCAGAGGAGGTTCACCAGGTTGATTCCAGAGATGAAGGGGTTAGACTATGAGGAGAGATTGAGTCGCCTGTGATTGTACTCACTGGAATTCAGAAAAATGAGAAGAGATCATATATAAAAGTATGAAAGGGATAGATAAGATAGAGGCAGGGAAGTTGTTTCCACTGGGACTAGTGGACATAACCTCAAGATTCAGAGGAGTAGATTTAGGACAGAGATGAGGAGGAACTGCTTTTCCCAGAGAGTGGTGAATCTGTAGAATTCTCTGCGCAATGAAGCAGTAGAGGCTACCTAGTAAATATATTTAAGACAAGTTTGGATTGAATTAAGGGTTATGGGGAAAGGCAGGTAGGTGGAAATGAGTCCATGGGCAGATCAGCCATGACCTTATTGAATGGCGGAGCAGGCTTTGCAGGCCAGGTGACCCACTCCTGCTCTTATTTCTTACGTTCTTATATTCAGTCAAAAGGGAGCCCCTGGTGGAAGCTTTTCAATTCTTGAGGCCATTGCTGCTGCTCGACCTTGTCCTCACTGAAGTCACATGCCAGCAGACACTTTCAGCTGAGGACTGTCCATCAGGGAACAGGAGGAGGAGCAGAGATAATTCTGACACACAATGACCAGCTGCTGCCTGAGGAAAGATTAATGAACTCAGCACAATCCTCAGATTCTGCTCTAAGTCAAAGTGAATTTGCTATCAAAACACATTTATGCCACCTTGAGATTCCCTTTTTTTGCAAGCATTTACAGGAAAATAAATACAATCAAATTATGAAACCCATATATTAACGTAGACTGACCAATGTACAAAAAAGACAAAACTGTGGAAAAAATAAATAAATAATGAAAATTATGAATTGGAGAGCCCTTGAAAGTGAATCCATAGGTTGTGAAATCCGTTCAGAGTTGAACTGAGTAAAGTTATCCACCCTGGTTCATGAGCCTGATGGTTGAAGGGAATTAACTATTTCTGAACTTGATGGTATGGGACCTAATGCTCCTTTACCTCCTGCCTGCTGATAGTATCAAGAAGAGAGCATGGCTAGATAATAGTGAAACTGCTTTATTGTGTCATTCTCAATGGTGGGGAGAGCTTTGCCTGAGCTGTACCCATCACTTTCTGTAGCCTTTTCCAATCCTGGGTACAGTTGGTTGCCATCAATCAGATTACATACACATTGACCCATCAGAGTTTTTTGCTGGCCTTGGTCTTCCTCAAACTGCCTTTTGAACCATTGATTAGAAGAATGATAGTGTGATTCTGTCCTCTATTCCTGCTGATCGGAAAGGAGAATTTCCTATGATTTGACTATATCGTTGCTGCAACATTTGAGTCAAAGGAATCACTGCATGCCCTTCACACTCATCTATGATCTCAAGTTGTGGGGCCATGTTTTTATTTCTTATTTCCTTTTGAAACAGGTGGCCATTCAGCCTATCGGTCTATGCTGGCTATTAGAGCAATCCCATCAAGAGTTTCCCTGTAATCTTTTCTTTTGCACAAATCTTGCTGATTTTATTTGACACAAATGATGTATTTCACTGTATGTTACGATGTACATGTGACAAATAAAGCTAATCATTTATTTTCAATTTCCTTCTTTAATACTCACTCTGATTCTTGGATGACTCCCCCCATACTAGGGGTAACTTACAGTGACCAATTAACCCCACAACCCGTACATCCCTGGATGTGGGCTGGACACTGGAGCTCACCAGGGAAACACACGCAGTCACAGCAGGAATGTGCAAGCTTTATGCGAGCAGTGGAAGAGGCCAGAATTCAACCCAAATCCCAGTAACTCTGACACAGTGGCACTAATTCCTTTGAGCAAGTTTATGGATGACAGTGTGTATTTTGAATTTGGTATAGATGCCCAAGGGATAAGCAAGTTTGAGACAGAGTGAGGAGTTAGAGGACTAAATACAAGGTGTAGCAGATACAAAATGCTGGAGGAACTCAGCAGGCCAGGCGGCATCTATGGGAAACAGTACAGTTGACGTTTCAGGCCAAGACCCTTCAGCAGGACTGGAGAGAAAAATGATGAGGAGTCAGAGTAAGAGAATGGGGGCAAGGGAGGGAGAAACACAAGATGATAGGTGAAACTGAGAAGGGTGTGGGGTGAAATAAAGAGTTGGGAAATTGATTGGTGAAAGAAATACAGGGCTGCAGAATGGGGAGGCCACATCTGGAGCACCAGATACAATAGATGATCCCAAAAGACTCACAGATGAAGGGTCATCTCACCTGGAAGGACAATTTGGAGCCATGAATGGTAGTGAATATTCACGGCCCCAAAGAGAATGTTTTGAGCTTTAGCATTACAGATGTTGCAACAGCCACAGCTCCACACACCGTCCTTCATCAGGCATGAACATCGATTTCTCAAACTTCCAGTAATGCCCCACCCTCCCCCTCCTTCTCTATTCCTCATCCCTCTTTTACCACTCTCATTTTGTCTCCTTGCCTGTCCATTGCCTCCCTCTGGTGCTCCTACCCCTTTATCTTTCTGCCATGGTCTTCTGTGCTCTCCTATTAGATTCCCCATTCTCCAGCCCTATACCTCTTTTACCAATCAACGTTCCAACTCTTTACTTCATCACTCCACCCTTACTGGTTTCACCTTGTGTTTCTCCCTCCCCTCCCCTCCACCCTCTTACTCTGACTCCTCATCTTTTTTTCTCCAGTCCTGCTGAAGGGTTTTGGCCTGAAATGTTGACTGTACTCTTTTCCATAGGTGATGTCTGGCCTGCTGAGTTCCTCCAGCATTTTCTGTGTGTTACTTGGATTTCCAGCATCTGCAGATTTTCTCTTGTTTGTGAATATACAAGGTGTGGTGAGTTTGATGTTTATAGGGGCAAGTGTGCGAGAGACCCTCTAAACTGAAGCTCAAAATTCTGAAGAAAATTATTCTGAAGGAAGCACAGATATGTATAGAATGAAGCAGGAATCAGGCAAGGACATGGGCGATCTAAAGTTCCAGCAGCTTCCGGTGGGACAAAGTCTGTGAACAGATGGACTGAGCAAATAGAGAGTGAGAGAGAGAGATAGAGAGAGAGTGAGAGTGAGAGAGAAAGAGAGAGCGAGAGAGAGAGAGAGACAGTGAAAGAGAGTATGAGGAGCAAAGTTATTGAGTTTTACCTGACAGTTCAGCAAGTATGCACACTGACATCTGAAAGCTAAGTGGCAGCAAAAAGTTGGTTCTCACTGAGAAGGCCAATTGAGAACTGAGTTTCAATCCCAATGTTGTCAGAACTCAGCCAGGTTGATGCAGATCATAATCATGACAGTACATTATAAATAGGGAAAAGAATGGAGACCAAGATGGAACACAAACCTACTTGTCTACTAACAATGGACAGGGAGAAGGAACAATTTTTTTTTGCACTGTCCTAATAATTATTTAAACTGACAGCATTTGGGGAGAAGACTTTCCCTCTGCTTCCTAACATTTTAACTTTCCTGTAGCGGATTTCTTCTCCAACATCAGGCCTGTGCCAGTCTTGATCTTGTTGCCTCATCCTTCAGCATCTTAATGAGATGTTCAGACTTATCCATGTGCCTTACATTTGCAAAACGCTAGCAATATTGGAAGACCATGTGACTGCAGATCCAGACTAGACTGAGCTTGGTACAGCTCTGATCTATTAATCCCCTGTTGCTATTCCAAGTTTTTGCAGAAGGAATCAAGTTTGACAGACAAGGAAAGCTGCAGCTTTTAGCCCTTGGGAGACTGAAGAACATGCCAAGCTACTAGGACAACAGCAACAGGATTTAATAGCACTGAGCTTGCATCGTTCCCCCTGGAATTATAATTGTATGGGTGATACAGAAAATTGTAGCAACTTTGCTGATGACCAGAGGTAAAGGTCAACCCAGGAGTCATCAAGAAGTCCCACACAAGGATTTTTCCCTGATAACCTATTATTTTTAAAACATTTTGATGCCGTGGTCTCTGCTTCTGAGAGAAAAAAAAACATAAAGTAAATGTATCTGAAACAGAAAGGCAAAACAGCATTTTACAATCCTTAGCAAGCAGTTTTCCTCAGCTTCAGCAAACCTATTTACTGCTACTAATAATTGTAATCGCTAAAGTTCCAGTTTAAAGACTAAAAGATAAGGAATGTAAAAAACACATCCCACCTTGTATTCAAAGTTTTTCTCATGTTGCTTAGGTAGAGTTTGAGCAACCTGCTCTGTTATCCAAAGTCAAAGGAAAGTGTGGCTTCACCTTTAACTTCAGGACTGTGAGAAAAGCAGCAAGCTTAATCACTTTCAAAGGTTATCTAACAGGGAGAGCGAATACTATTCATGTCAAATCCTCCAGCCACACACACCCTCCAACAATAAATATAGGGAATGCTACAGATGCTCAGCAGGTCAACTGACATCAATGGACCCAGAAACATAGTTAATGTTTCAGTGGAACTGACAGTGCCTTGGGAAGACTGGATTGAGGATGCATTTGAGCGTAAGAAAGCCAAGTACTAAGGGCTGATAGAGCAGTGCCAGAGACTGAGGTGGAGGGCACAATGCGAGTCTACAGAGGTGGGATGTAGAGGTTTTACTGAGTGTTTACTGTTCAGAACCTCCTCTCTCCTTGGTATTACAAGGGCTGCAAAGAAAAGAGCAGTCAGGACTATTACAGAGGCTGCTGAGTGAGCCTCCATATGGCTGTGGATCAAGTGGTGTGACCCATGTACTAGTGCTGCTGGGACACAAGCCAGGGCATAATCAACCTTGGCTGGGCCACTGGGATGAAGGTGACTGATGTTGAAAGACCAAAAGCACCCAATGACCTCTGGTTACAATATTGATGATGTGTTCCAGTGCATCCTAGGATGTACCTCAGCATCAGCTTCTTGGTTTTCATAAGATCAAGGGAAAGTTAGCAATCAAGATGCTTTGAGCTATAGAGAAGGGAGGGGGATAGAGAAAACAAAGGGAATGTGACTGATAGGACAGAGACCTAGAGGAACTATGATGATCAAAAGAAAGTATGGAAGAAAAAGTATGAATGAAATGATCTATGTCCCACTGCTACGATAAAAATGAAGCCTTTGATTGAGCAAGCAGCCTGTGGAGGGTCAAGTCATGCTAGCTAATTGTTCACAATAGAAGGTCTGTAAACCAACTACGATTGAGTCATCACTAAAAATGAGACCTGCTGCCTTTTGCTCTGGCATCAGCTTATGTGCAGTACACTTCAGCATGTGTAGTCAAAATGTTTCTGCATCTTTTGTAAGTTTCTGAAAATTATATAAAAAATTTATCAGATTTACATCTCCCCTATCACTTTGCAATGATTTATGTGAACAGCAGCTCAAGTGAGCTTTTGCATCACAATGTTCTGAGATATGCAAGGGAATGTCACTGTGGGCAATACATTTGTTACTTAAGTGGAAGCCAATCTTCTTTAATGGTGGAGCAATCATCAGAGAAAGTGTCTTGAAATCAAACTAAACTAAATGTGACTAGAATGAAAAAAATGCATCTTTAAGGAGACTAAAATTGAAATCAACGTGTGATTTATTTAATGTAATTACACAGTTTATTATAATGAGGTGGTTACCATCAGCTGGTTTCTTGGAGTATTGCATATGGTGAGTATCCAATGGTTGTCAGCAGTTTAAATAACATAATAAATCACAAAATAAAATCAGATTTAAGTGTTTTAACTGATAGAAATACAGAAATGTGAGAAGCCTCAAATATATTACCAAATATTGCCTTTTATTTTGAAATTACATTCAGTTTCTCACTATGTCTCTATTCATTAATTTCTTTTAAAATAGATTTTAAATTCTGCTAATATAGCAGCAAAGAGGATTTACTGTGCTGCTTGTATATTTTGTTTCAAAATTGGGTTGCTTTACCATTCTCCTGTATTTTCCAGGATTTGCCCTTGGAAGATTATCATTTTAATTACTGCTTTCATACCCAATCCAGATCATTTGGAACACTCCAGCAACTGCAATTGTGTCTATTACATAAAACTTTTCATAACAACATAATTAGAAATAAATTACACTGACCAAAGTAAAGAAAGAGATAATTAATTCATGAAAAGTTATCATGAGTGCAAGGGAGGAGTTTGCTGGATCCCTGAACCACTGTTAACCTCAATAGAAGACCAGAGGCAGCAGATTATGTTCCCTTATTCAAAAAGGAGTGTAGGGAGGGAAAAGGCTAGGAAACTGTAGGTCGATGATTTACATCAGTAGCAGGGAAGTTGTAGCAGGGAATATTCTGAGGGACAAAATTTATGTTCGCTTTGAATGGCAGAGGCTGATTTGGAGAAACCAACATGGTTTTGTGCAACAGAGATCACACTTCACGTATCTCTGTGATTGTTAAGAGGTAACCTAAACAATTGATGAAGGCAAATCAGTAGACGTGATTTACATGGATTTTAGTAAGACTTTGAACAACGTCCCACATGTTAGGCTGATCGAGAAGGTTAAGGCAGAAAGGATCTGAGATTGTGGGGAAGATTGCACCGATCAACATCAGTTTGTTAAATGGTCAAGTTGGCTTAAGGGCTTTGGTAACCAACTTCTACTCTATTTCTTACATTCGTAATGGAAGTTGATTGCATATGATGTTGAGTGCAAGGATCAACCTCATTATCCAGTTTGTACTAATTTCTAGTGTAAAATCCATGTGTTCAATGTGCTAGAAAAACTTAACATCTTATGATCAATGGAGAAATCCGCTCACATTATAATTTGACAAAGTGCTATATTACAGTTCAAAACATTTGAAATAAATGTATTATCAAAGTACGTATGTCACCATATACTACCTTCAGATTCATTTTTGTGACATTAACAGTAAAACTAAGAAATACAATAAAGTCAGTGAAAAACTACACACAAAGTCTGACAAACAACCAATGTGCAAAAAAAGACAAGTTGTGCAAATAAAAAAAAATCAAATAATATATAAATAAATATTGAGAACACGAGTTGTAGAGACCTTGAAAGTGAGCCCATTTATTGTAGAATCAGTTCAGTGTTGAGGTGAGTGAAGTTATTCACACTGGTTCAGGGGCCTGATGGTTGAAGGATGTTAACTATTCCTGAACCTGGAGGTGTGAAGCACTCAGATCTGCAGCTGGATCTTCAACTTCCTCACAGACAGGACCCAGGCTGTAAAAATAGGGGACACGCTCTCCTCTACAATCACTCTGAGCTCCGGTGCCCCACAAGGCTGTGTACTCAGTCCCCTGCTGTACTCACTGTACACCCATGATTGTGTAGCCAAGTTTCCATCGAACTCAATATATAAGTTTGCTGATGACACCACAATTGTTGGCCGCATCTTGGGTAATGATGAGTCTGAGTACAGAGAGGAAATTAAGAACCTGGTGGCATGGTGCAAAGACAATAACCTATCCCTCAACATCAGCAAGACGAAGGAATTGGTTGTTGACTTCAGAAGGAGTAGCGGACCGTACGACCCCATCTACATCGGTGGTGCGCAGGTAAGTTCCTCGGGGTGAATATCACAAATGACCTGACTTGGTCTAACCAAGCAGAGTCCACTGCCAAGAAGGCCCACCAGCACCTTTACTTCCTGAGAAAGCTGAAGAAATTTGGCCTATCCTCTAAAACCATCACTAAATTTTATAGGTGCACCATAGAAAGCATTCTTCTAGGGTGCATCACAACGTGGTATGGAAGTTGTCCTGTCTAAGACCGGAAGAAGCTGCAGAAGATCGTGAACCTAGCCCAGCACATCACACAAACCAATCTTCCATCCTTGGACTCATTTTACACCACACACTGTTGGAGCAGTGCTGCCAGGATAATCAAGGATAAGTCCCACCCAGCCAACACACTTTTTGTCCCACATCCCTCCGGGAGAAGGTTCAAGGGCATGAAGATACATACAACCAGATTTGGGAACAGCTTCTTTCCAACTGTGATAAGACTGCTGAACAGATCCTGACCCGGATCTGGGACATACCTTCCAAATATCCGGACCTGACTTGCACTACCGTACTTTCCCTTTTCTATTTTCTAATTATGATTTATAATTTAAATTTTTATTATATTTACTTCAATTTATACTTCAGTGGCAGCAGCGAGAAGGAAGCTTGGCCTGGATAAATGGAGTCCTTGATGATGAATGGATATTGAATGTTTACTAAACCACATACCTGTGGAAGGACTTTCACTACAATCAGGAATGCTGAACTTCAGTTCAATAGGACAAGGCAAATTCACAAATACAAATAGAGTTGGGAAAACAAATACCAAGACTGTGAAGTACCAATTGGCTGGAGGAACTCAGTGAGTTGGGCAGCATCTAGGGAAGGAAGCCCTGCATGAGGACCAGAAACGTTAATAATTCCTTTCCTCCAGTAGGTGCTGCTTGAACTGCTGAGCTCCTCCAACAGTCTTTTTTTTTGTTCCATATCCTAACATCTGCTTTCACTTTGGTCACCAAATAGTGAAATCCATCAAAACGAAGTAACAGACATAGTAGATGAAGTTCAAAGTAGATTTCAAGTAAAATTATTATCGAAAGTACAACATGTACTACCCTGAAATTCATTTTCTTGCAGGCATTCACAGAAAAACAAATAAATACATTAGAATAAATTAAAAGCTAAACATAAACACAGAGAATGACAAAGAGCCAATGTGCAAAAGAAGACAAACTGCAAATGAAAGATAAGTAAATAAATAATACTGAAATAATACTGAGAGCATCCTTGAAGGAAACGCCATAGGTTGTGAAATCAGTTCAGTGTTAAGATGTTATCCACATGGAGAACCTAATTCTAATGCATGTAGCTTTTAACCACTTCTCTGTTGTTTATGCAAGTGTCCTGATTTTGGATAAAATATACATTTAGGATTTGGCTGACACTGATTAGCTCCTACTGTGGCATGATGCCAAGATTATGAAGGAATCAACTGAATGGATGACAGCATTTCAAAGAAAGGCAGCATGCTCTATTTTACTGATGGATGAGACCGCTGTCTCAGTGAAACATGGATTCCAAATTGATGGCTACAGCCACTGTCTGAGAAATGGCTGGAGCTGCACAAAGGTGAATAAACAACCATCCGATTGCCTCAAACATGTCAGCTGGACTGATCTGCATTAGCACCACAGGTGTTCTTCCTATCTGTGCAAAGGTTTAGATCGCAGCTGGATTGTGATCAATGCATGGTTAGTCTGTCATGATTTGCCACATTTAGATCATGACAATGCTTATTATCAGATCATCAGGATTTGTAAAGATGAAACGGCCAATTTGTTAATCTTTGTTCCATGATCAATTCACTGTGCGAATAAATCCAGTCTTGTAATTTCATTTGCAGTAATGACTTAACTCAGCAGGAGTGAGAACTGATAGTTTGGATTTGCATGTAGTTAGCAAAGAAGGAGGGCCGCAGTGCTATTGGGCAGTTTTACTAGATATTTACTTCATTAAGTATGTCCAACAAACTAAAGGTGGAGCATTTTGTGTAGGATAACTGGCTGCAGGGTATCTTGTGATATGTTTAAGGACTGGGACATCATAATTCAGAAGAACATAAAGTAACTTCAGAGAGGAGGAGTCGGTGACCCACCTCTTTGCACATTGTGGGTTCGCGGAGGTGTGGAGGAGGATGGAAGGGGCTGTGTCGAGGTTCATCCCCAGCAACTGCGTAACAGAGGACTCTCTGATCTACGGGCTGTTCCTGGGGATGCACATCGAGACGAACATCCAGTGCTGCTGGCAGATCATCAACTTGGTCAAAGACGCTCTTTGGTCAGCCCGAAACTTGATGGTCTACCAGCACACGGAGATGTCCGTGAGGGAATGCTGCTGACTGGCACATTCTCGGCTGCAGGAGTACGTGCTGAGGGACGCACTCAAACTCGGTGCAGTCACCGCAAAGGCCCGGTGGGGAAGGACCACAGTCTAGGGTTCTTCTCCCGTGGGAGTTGAGGGGTGGGTGGTGGGGTGTATACCCCTAAACCACTGTATGTAAATATGGAATAACAGAGTGCCACCTGGGTGGCAAAAGTGTCGGAATGTAAAGACAGTAATGGAAACATTTGTAAAGGACTGAGAGTCATTGAATGGTTTGTTGTACCTAAATTTATTTTTGAATAAAGTATATTTTGTTTAATAAAAAAAATAGAGTAAAGAAGGAAGGTTAGGCCATATAGACCCTTATCTATGCTTCTTTCAATAAGACCTTAGCTGATCTTTTAGAACAGTGCCATATTAAATCCATATCCACTAATTTCCTCCTTGTCCAAAAATTAATTGGTCTTTGTCGTGTATGTACTTAGTGACCAAGCCTTCACTGTCCCCTTGGGTAAACGACCAAATTTTCAAACATTTGCCATATCTGAGTGAAGAAATTATATTTCACTACTGTCCAAATGGCTGGAGCCTTATTTTAAGCTTTATTTTAACACTGTACCTCTTGGTTCCTGTTTCCAATCTGTCAAGCCCATTATTTTCTGTCTCGATATTTGTTTTGAAACCATACAACCTTTCCTTCCTGGTGAAAAGTCATCAACTTGAAACTTTAACTTCAGTAGGTCTGATGTGGCCCAGACTGCTGTGGACTTTGGGCATTACTGATCATAGAACATAGAACACTATAGCATGCTTCAGGCCCTTCAACCCATGACGTTGTGCAGACCTTTTAACTTACTCTAAGATCAATCTAACCCTTCCCTCCTACATAGCCCTCTATTTGCCTTTGATCCATTGAGTTTCATAAATGCCCCTTATGTATCTGCCTGTAGCACCACTCCTGACAGGGTTCTCTAGTTACCCACCACTCTCTGTGTAAAGAATTTATCTCTGATAGCTCTTTATACTTTCCTTCAATCACCTTAAAATTATGCTTCCTTGTATAGCCATTTCCACCCTGGAGAAAGAAAATTCTCTGATTATCCACTCAATCTATCCATCTTATCATCTTGTACACCTCTATTAAGTCACCGCTCATCCTCCTTTGCTCCAAAAGGAAAAGACATAGCTTCCTCATCTTCATTAGACAGGCCCTCTAGCTTAGGCAACATTCTGGCAAATTTTCTCCGCACCCTCTCTAAAGCCTCCACATCCTTCCTATAATGAGGTGACAAGAACTGAGCACAATATTCTAATTATGGTCTAATCAGGGTTTTATAGAGCAACATTACTTCATGGCTCTTGAGCACAATCTCCCCATTAATGAAGGCCAACACACCATATCCTTTCTTAACAACCCTATGAATTTGTTTGTCAACTTTGAGGGATCTATAGACGTATAAAAGATATGATCGTTCAATGTGTTTTTAGAACAAAAGCTCATTGGGATAATCCTGCATTTCCTGATAAACACACAGAAAGCAAGAAAACTGGATGCAAAAAACCAATGCACCAGTGTCTCCAGGAGGAATCTGACAGCTGGTTCATTATGTGGGTGTGATTGGCGTTCGAATCAACTGCTGGGATTGATTTCATGCTTGGATCAAGAATTATGAATGGGAATTGAAACTGGCATGTTTGGAATTCCAGGTTTGGAATACATTCACACTTGGATTGGCTTATCAAGAGTCAAACTGCATCATTAATAGATTTTTCTGCAGGTCCTGCTTTTTATAAGTCTGCTTTCAAAAATCCTCTAGCCTTTTGTTTGTATTTAAGCTTCCAGCCATGTGTTAAGACAACAGGAGACTTGTATTGTATTTTGCAAACAGGACCATTGTCTAGTAAAGAGAAAAAAGATCTTTTTATTTGCTTCCAAATTGCATGGTCTGGTTTCAAGCCACCTGCCGTCTTTCAGGCTGTGAAAGATATTCGGCACAATATTATCTATCTAGTCCTATAATTTTCATACTGATAGATTTTTGTACGAGTTCAGATTGTGTAGCAGCCAACACATACTATTTAGCATCCCTTACCTGTGGGCACAGGCTATCGATCTGGGTGGCTGCCATGCGGACCAACTTCACGCCTTCTTCGTTATTTGAGATGGAACAGGCGAGATTTGCGACCTGTAATTTAGACAGCAAATGAGAAAACAGATTACTAAGCAAATCTGACACTCCCCTAATGTGCATCTGTGAGGAAATCAAGCAGAAGAGGACCTGTAACTATAGTATAGCTATAGTATAGATGAATAATTCAGCACTTCATGGCAACCAAAGCAAAAACAGCCTGATCTTTGGAAGAAGATTGCTCATAAAATGCAGTTTACCTTGCTCCTGATACTGGTTTGTTTGTTCAATGGTTTGAGATGTTATGGGTTTCACTCCTGATGGGGAGTGATCTCTTTCACAATGGAGAAAAGATTAGACACTGAGTGTGGCCTCAGCTTCTGTCTAATTTCCATCTCAGAATTCCATTCCAGGTCACCACCTAATATCTCCTTGGGAAAGTGCAGAGCTTTGGTTTCTGGGACGGGAAAGAAGATGGCAGTGTGTTTGGATGCAGTGATCTCTCAGGGCTCAACCAATGGTATTTTTCTTTGTTAATTTCTTTTTATGATTGCAAGACAATGCTAAACTTCAAGAACTTTGCATTCTGCCATCAGTGAGCTGCTCATTGGTGGAGATGCTGGACTGGGTGCAAACCTCGTTGCTGCCTGCAGAGGAAGGCATCAAGGGCATCAGAGTTGGTGCACAAAGGCGGCATGCAGTGTAACCATGAATGATTGTCTTGGATGTTCAGAAGAACCTGTTGGACGTTGATAACATAAGATGCCACAGGCCTGTTTTCTTTGTTTAGTAGGGCGACAGATGGCAGGGGAGCTGCATGGCCTCGGTGGTAGCGAGGACTAGGCCTCAGGTCCCAGGCTTGCCTGCTTGCTGCAGTCCAGGAGACAGGACACCAGAAGCAGTGTAGCATGATGTCCATGCTTGGCTGGCCTTTCCAATTGGTGCTGCCCTCCAGGGTTCGATTCATGGACTGAAAGGCTGGATTGTGTGCACTACTGGGAACTGCACCATCAATTTCCGAGACATCATGCTCAGGGACTTGGACTATATATACTGTATATATCCATTTTGCGTGACTGTGTGTGTCGTCGTTGTGGTCTTTGTTCCGTTGGATGATGGTCTTCGTTCCATTGATCTAGTGGCCCACAGAGCGAAGACACCTGTGCATGTATTTGTTTAACATGTACTTGATGTTGCACTTGAAGAAGCACATGATACTTCACAAGTCAACCAACTGATTCCAATGGCATGGAAACCATGACGATTGGAGCTGATGGATTTGTTGCAGCCTTCATCCGCCTTCGCAGCCGTTGAGTTCAAAGTAACTTAGCCCGCCTGTTCCACCATTGAGGTCTTGGTTGGATTGTTCTTTGTCAGGGACCTCACACTCGACCTTACCACCACGGGTGACCCTACCAGGAGCATGGCTCCAGACGGCATCGCTCTTGGGATCTCAGGACCACACAAGCTTCTCCACCATGACAAGGTGACAATCCACGGAGAAGATTGTGCGTGTACTCACTATTTTAAATGTGCTGTGTGTGTTTTGCCTTTGGTTCCAGAGGAATGCTATTTTGCTTGTCCATATTCATATATGGTTGAACAATAATTAAACTTGAATTTGATTTGATTTCATCATCTCAATGTTAAATTACAATAAGAGGCTGAGGCCTTGACTTTAATTCCATCTCCATCTCCCCTCTATTGTAGGTTGTTAGATGGTAGTGTGGAATTTAAGTTTCCTCTGCCTCCTGTCTGGTGGTAGTCATGAGGAAAGAGCACAGCATGGATGGTGGGGTCCTAGATGATGGATGCTGATTTCTTGTGGCAGTATTCCATGTAAATGGTGGATAAGAGGAGGGAAGTTAAGATGGTGAAGAATTCCCTTTAAATGTGCTCATTGGATGTTCCTTGGTAAGTGGTTGGGAGGTGGTAAAATCGCTCCAAACAGAGCATGCTACTCTCTTCTGTGACAGAAGAAACGTGCAGAGAAGCAGTGAGAAATTCAGGACAGATATTACAACTGATGATAAGAGAAATAAATACCCAGTGAGATGCTAACATTCACAAAACACTGGAGCTCAGGGAATTTGAAAGTATAACATGAGAGAAGTTGATGTCATCATCATCATTATGTGCCATGTCATATGACCTGAGTGATCATCAAATCAAGTTTAGCTGTCATTAAACAACAAACAGTATTCCTCTGAGGCCAAGGTGCAAAAAAACATACACATGCATTTAAAACAGTGAGAAAGGGAAAAAATCCATAGTCACCTAAGAAAACACAATTTTAGTCCAAGATTTTGAGCGATGTCCTGCAAATTGATGGTTCCTGGCTGCCAGTCTGTAATTCCATCAATTCAACACTGGAGGGCAGCACCAACAGGAGAGGTCACTCCCCCTGTACCCCCTCCCCCAGCCAAGCTTGGATGCCATGCTACAATGCGAGCCCATGGCTTGAGACCTAGTCCTCGCTTCAAGTGCCTGTCTTGCCACCAAGCAGGCCTGTAGCAATCAATGTCCAACAGAGTCTTGTGATCACAAAAGAAATGTCCAAGACAGTCACTCACAGTTTCAGTACACACTGCCTTCATGCCAACTCGAAGGCACCAACTCTGGTGCCTCCGCGTAGCAGACAGCATTGTGGTTTGCATCCAGGTCAGCACTCCTGAACACAATCTGCTCCTTCTGTGGCCCAGTGCACTACTTGAATCCCTTGGCCTGATGACCCTACTCAAATCCCTTTGGCCCAATGTCCTGACTCGACTCTCTCGGCCTAAAGGCTTGATTTTAATCAGTCAACCCATGGGCCAACTCTCCTCTGAACTGGTGGCTGGCTCTTACAACACGCCAGCCGACTACTCTGACCAATGAGCTGTAGACCTGCTGTACATGTAGTTATGAGAGTCAAGAACAGTATTATATGTATAAAAATAGATTTTAACAAAGAAAAATGCACTTTAGGTTGGCCCCCGAGAGGCCGCCATCTTACCAGAATCATGATCTCCAAGACAATGATTGGTCTTGCCAAGTTTTTGTACAGAAGTGGTTTGCCATTGCCTTCTTTTGGGTAGTGTTTTTATAAGATGTATGACCCCTTACGTTAACAATACTCCTCAGAGATTGTCTGCCTGGCATCAGTGGCCACATAAGTGGACTTGCGATATGCACCAGCTGCTCGTACGACCATCCACCACCTGCCAGCAGGGCTTCACGTGACCCTGATTAGGGGGCTAAACAGCTGCCACACTGTCCCCAAGGGTGACCTGCAGGCTAGTGGAGGGAAGGAGTGACTCACACCTCTTTTGTTAGAGACAACCCAGAAGTTGACGGGGGCGGAGGGTAGTGATGGATAAGAGGAGAGAGGGCAGTGTTAGGCAAAGGTATTGAGGTAGGTCAAGGTGAGGAGAACTGGAAGCAAACAGTAACCATGATTTACACCCATTCAGTTCAAACATACCAGGATTTTGATGAGCTAATAAATAAACTTCAAAGGGTTTCAGGCAACTTCCATTCAGCAAATTGTTCATTCTCAACATATGCATTTTTACTGCTGCACAGCAGGAGGGCAGAGGTAAATGAAAGAAGAAAACCTGTGCTGACACATCTGAATTATTTTGCATCAAAATGGATTTTAACAGTGATTATAACTAATTATAAATGTAGAGTGGGAGTGAGGTGGGGGATGGTGGTGGAAAAGTTGAAATGAAAATTTCCCTCAAATTCTGACCTGTTGTACACAGAAAAGTAACAAGCAGATTACTTCTGTATATTCCCTCGAAACACAGCAGGTATCTGGTTGACTGCAAGAGATTTATTCTGTAGCTATTAGTTTGAAAAGCATTCCCAAGTACTGCAGAATACTCAATCAGAAATTGGGACAGACAAGAAGAAAGGTAATGCAGGTCTTACACTTCGGGAGGGTAAACCAGGGTAAGACATGCTGAGTGAACAGTAGGGTGCTGAGGATTTTGGTGCAACATATAGATCTGGAAATACAGATCCATAATTCCTTGAAAGTGGTGTCACAGGTAGATAGGGTGAGCTTTTGGCATTGGTGAGGCCAAATTTGAAGTCTTGTATGCAGTTCTGGTCACTTACCAACAGGAAAGATATTAATAAGATTGAAAGAGTACAGGGAGATATACAAGGATTTTGCTAGGATTTGAGGGCCTGAGTTATAAAGAAAGGTAGGATAGGTAAGGACATTTTTCCCTGGAGCAGAGCAGAATGAGCAGAGATTTGATAGAGGTATACTAAATTATGAGGGGCATAGATAGAGTGAATGAAAGCATGCTTTTTTTTTAACTGAAGCTAGAAATAGAGATGATAGGTTAAGGCTGAAAGGTGAAATATTTAAGGGGAACCTAAGGGGGAAATTCATCGATCAGATACTGATGTGGGTGTGGAATGAGCTGCCAGCAGATGTAGTGGATGCAGGTTCAATTACAACATTTAAAAGAGGTTTGGATAGGTACATGGATAGGAGGGGTATGGATGGCCATGGTCCAGGGACTAGGCAGAATCACATATAGGCATGGACTAGATGGGCCAAAAAGCATGTTTCTGTGTTGTAGTGCTCTATGACTCTATCACTCCACAATTCATGGGTGGCAATTTTGTTAAACTAATACTGAAAGTACCTCAAGTGGAATTTAATGATATCATTCTCTCCTGGACAGCTGGGTATCTAAGTGTGTTCATATAAATCACCCCACGTGCTTCACGATTTCCACACTTCTCCAAGCAATGTTTCATCACTTTGTGATGAATAAGGTCTGTTTTTTAAAAAAAAATACAACTGGTTGATTAATTCCTGATCCCTTTTTATGAGTAAGCCTTGACGCGCACACGCGTGTGTATATATGGACCTTTTCTTTCTCATGGAATGCATGTCCCAGAATTTATACATCAGAGCAGCACTGTGTTCCGGCGCTCACTTCACTCTTGCAGATGGATGTGCTGGTGGAGGCACTGTGCCAATCCATTGTCTAACTTGCAAGACATGTGCTGTCTCCTCTGTTGTCCTGGAGCCTGGATGATATGGCAGCTGATCAGGGAAACTACAGTAGGTAGCTGAGTTGTGGGGGGTGGTCTATGACCTATGTACGATATATTTTTGGGATTACAACAGGACTTGAGGAGCAGTAACAATGTACACTATGTCAATAATGTCCTTTCAAGATTTATTATCATAAGCAAAGTAACTGTAGGAATGCTGCACTAGAGAGTCAAGGAACTAAGATTGTTATAGAAAGGAATCAGAATCAGGTAAATTATCATGGAGCATAGAACAATAGAAGGCTTTGGGTAAGCCTAGGTAGTTCTAAGGTAAGGACATGTTCGGCACAGCTTTGTGGGTTGAAGGGCCTATATTGTGCTGTAGGTTTTCTATGTTTCTACGTTTCTATCACCGGCATGTAATGTGAAATTAGTTAACTGAGCAGTAGCAGTTCAATGCAATACACAATATAGAAGAGAAAAAAATACAATTAATAAATAAATAAATTACAGTATAAAGAGATTTTAAAAAGTGCAAAAAACAGAAATACTGCATATTAAAATAAAGTGAGGTAGTGTCCAAGGGTCCAATGTCCATTACGAATTGGACAGAGGGGAGGAAGCTGTTCCTGAATCACTGAGTGTGTGCCTTCAGAGTTCTGTACCTCCTACCTGATGGTAACAGTGAGAAAAAGGCATGCCCTGGGTGCTGGAGGTCCTTAATAATAGACGCTGCCTTTCTGAGGCACTGCTCCTTGAAGATGGCCTTTGTACTTTGCAGGCTAGTACCCAAGATGGAGCTGACCAGATTTACAACCCTCTGCAGCTTCTTTCCGTCCTGTGCAGTAGCCCACCCAGACCAGACAGTGATGCAGACAGTCAGAATGCTCTCCACGGTACATCTATAAAAGTTTTTGAGTGTATTTGTTGACATGCCAAATCTCTTCAAACTCCAAATGAAGTATAGCCGCTGTCTTGCCTTCTTTATAACTACATCAATATGTTGGGACCAGGTTAGATCCTCAGGGATCTTGACACCCAGGAAATGGAAGCTGCTCACTCTCTCCACTTCTGATCCCTCTATGAGGATTGGTATGTGTTCCTTCATCTTACCCTTCCTGAAGTTCACTCTTTCATCTTACTGATGCTGAGTGCATGGTTGCTGCTGCGGCACCACTGCACTAGTTGGCATATCTCACTCCTGTACGCCCTCTCATCACCACCTGAGATTCTACCAACAATGGTTGCATCATCAGCAAATTTAGAGATGATATTTGAGCTGTCCCTAGCCACACAGCCATGAGTATATAGAGAGTAGAGCAGTGGGCTAAGTACAACCCCTGAGGTGCGCCAGTGTTGATCATCAGTGAGGAGGACATGTTATCACCAATCCAATTGTGGTCTTCAGGTTAGGAAGTTGAGGATCCAATTGCAGAGGGAGGTACAGAGGCCCAGGTTCTGCAAGTTCTCAATCAGGATTGTGGGATTGATGGTATTAAATGCTGAGCTATAGTCAATGAACAGCATCCTGACTTAGGTGTTTGGGTTGTCCAGCTGGTCTAAAGGAATAGGTTACGGTGAAAATTATTGGGGATATTAGTGAGCTTTCTCCTTTAGTGATGGAGGATGAGAAGCAACATAAGGAGGTGTACCCGATGATAAGAGGCATAGATCAAGTGGATAGCCAAAGATTTTTCCCCCGGGCAGAAATGGCTAAAACAAAGAGGAATAATTTTAAGGTATAGGGGTGGTGGTAGAGGCTGATACATAGGGGCATTTAAGAAATTCTTAGATAGGCACATGGATTTTAGAAAAATGGTTGGCTATGTGAGAGGAAAAGTTTAGATTGATCTTAGTAATTTTTTATCGGGTTGGCAGAATATCACTGGTTGAAGGGTCTATACTATGTTGTGGTGTTTCATGTTCTATATGGGTTTTCTCTGTCATAAATTTGATGGCCAAGTAGTCTCCATTAATGTGAAAAGGAATTAATGAAAACATGGAATGTGGAAATAATTGAAACTTACATCTCAGTATATTCTGTTCTAGGCACATTTGTGTGTTATTGCATAAAGGCAATGAACACCTGTAGTCAACTTGTGACTGCAAAATTCTGTGGGCACTGAAACTCCACACTTCAAACCAGCCTGAGTGCCCAGAGACAGTCAAATTTAAAAGCAAAACACTGCTGATGTTGGGAAACAGAAATTAAAGTAGGAAATGCTGTAAATACTCAGCAGATCAGACACCTGTAAAGAAAGAAATAGAGTTAACTTTGGAGGATATGATTTGATGCTGCCAAACCTACTGAATATTTCTAGAATTTTCTGTTTTCAGGAAAAAAGCAAACACTGTCAGTTTGCTGCTTTCCCAAAAGGGAGTAGATTCCATTGAGATGATAGGGTTCATTTACAGCCTTGGTTTGCCAGGTGTGTTCTGCTGACCAGATTATGAATGCAAGCTAGTGTTTCATCAGTCCCATATTCAAAGGAGACAGGAATAAACACTCACAAATCTGCAATTTTACTCCTTGGTTAGAAAAAGCAGAAATTTAGCAAAAACAAGTTCCAAATCCCTCAAGTCTGGATATAGTATCTCGACTCAAAATGTTGGGTATCCCTTTGCCATCACAGATGCTGATCGACCCTCTATGTTTCAACAACAATTTGCCTCTGCTCCACACCACAGTGTGTGCATAGAGTTATAGAGCATTACAGCACAGAAACAGTCCCTTCAGCCCATCTAGTCCATGCTGAACTGTTATTCTGCCTAGTCCATCAACCCATACATGGAATATAACACTCTCCATACCTTTCCCATCCACGTACTTATCCAAATTTCTCCTAAATGTTGAAATTGAACCCACATCCACCCTTTAAGTAAAAAGGTTTCCCCTCAGATTCATTCACAGACTCTTACGTCTCCAAATCCAGCTCCCTTAATAAGAGTGCCAACAAAATTGTCTGAAACTTATGTATATGTATATGTTCTGCAATTTTTTTATATAACCAGAGATGGAGATGTGAAGCTTCTCAGAGAAGCTCCCACATTGTTCACTGGAACTTGACAAAACATTAGGAAATTATGGTGGAGCAGTACAAGCAGCAATGTAGAAATTCCCAAATAAATTCCTAACAAATCTGGCTACTCAAATAAATATACAAAAGGATGTGTTCAGAATCCATGTGATCAAATCAGAATTGATATTCCTAAACTGAATTTTCATCCTGCCTACTTCATGTTTGGCATAGTAGCATGTCTGCATAATTTATCAAGGTCTATATAATGATACAATTTTGCTTCTCTTCAACTCTCTGCAAAGCCTGTCATTACCAAATAATATATCACATGTTAAAGGCTTGCAAATTCTCTACACACTACATTTCTTCATTGGCATGTCACCTCATTCATGCTGCACTGACATGTCATTTAATTTAAGGGTTTGTACAACTAATAATTTTCTTTGGCAAATCCTTCAATGCAAAAACAGTCCAACTCATTTCAATGCATCGACATTCAGCCGGCTGGATGTAGTTGCTTCAACATATGAAATACTCAACGAATGAAAAATCAGAATTAATTATTAAAATCATTAAGATTCCAATGAGACAGACTTTCATGGATATTCAACAGAATTTTGAAATTAACAGAATGATGATTGCAAAATGCAAAGCCATTTGAAGGAACTATTGCTTTGGCCATCCTCAACAAAAAAGCATTTAAAAAACTGACATCTATACAATATTTATACTGTAAAGAGCTGTAAGGTTTCACTGGTACTGTAATGACCGCTCTGTAATGTTCCACTGCTTAAGTAATGGTTTCTCAGTAGCAGCAATGTTTGGGTTATGACTAGAGATAACAAGGCCTATAGAATGTATGTTAGCCAATGAGCGGGATGTTGTTCTTTCTTGTGGGTCTGGGACTTCTTGACTCCAAGCATGCCCAGTAACTCATGGATAAGTCTGCTCTCAAAATCCCATCCTCGATCACTATGTATCTGCCTGGGAAGGCCATTCGTTCACCATCAGCCTCCTCTGAGCGTTGCTGACCTTTGGACCCTTGCTCCCCGTCCACTCCGTCCAGTGGTCTACCAGCTCTCTCCACACGCATCTTCCCTCTTCAACTCTCGCCAACAAAAGACCATGAAATCCCTGCTCCCAGACCCACAAGAACAACATCTCGCTCATTGGCTAACATACATTCCAAAAGCCCCGTTATCTCCAGTCATAACCCAAACATTGCTGCTACAGAGAAACCATTACCTTAGCAGTGGAACATTACAGAGCGGCCATTATAGTAGCAGTGAAACCTTACAGCGAGTTGATCTGCAGCCAGAGAGGTTTAATCGGACCTTGCTAGACATGCTCGGGACCCTGGAGATCAGCAAGAAGAGCAGGTGGAGTCAACATCTTGGACAACTGGTTCACAGTTACAACTGTACTCAAAATGAAGCTACTGGGTACTTGCCATACTATCTGATGTTTGGGCGCAAGGCGAGGTTGCCCATTGACCTTTGTTTTTGGACTGACGGGAATGACTTACCACCGAAGACTTATCTGAAGCATGTATCTGATATGAGAAGAGAGCTGAAAGGAGCTTATGAATTAGCTGGGGTCGCGGCTGCCAAGCAAAATCAAGGAAATAAGAGGAGGTATGATCAAAAGGTGAGGTTCTCCCAACTCCTGCTGAGAGACTGGGTCCTCATAAGGAATTTGGGGCTATCTGGGAAACATAAACCTGGGAAAGTCAAATGCCAAACCTACCAGTTTTCCGGGTGAAACCAGAGAATAGGAGTGGACCTGTCAAGATTCTCCATCGGAACCACCTGCTGCCCTTGGGAGAAGAGGTGCAAGGAGGCCCGGAGCCCAACTTGGAGCCTACACCTAGTAAGAGAACTTTGCAGAAACACAGGACAACTGCAGGGCCCACAGCAGGTGAAGTTAGGCCAGCCCCCATCCCTGAGAGGGATACCAAGTCGGAGGATGAGGACCTAGATGTGTGGTACATGCTGTCTTTTGCTAACTCAGCACTGATTGAGGAAGAATCTTCCAGCCCTTCTCCTACTGAGTCAGGTGAAGTGGTGGTGGGGGGGGGGGGGTGCTATCTGTAGACAGCCTGGGTTGCAGCGGGACCCTGCAAGGGATGAAGTGGAGCTTGGCCACATTACAGAGGGGTCTGAGTTGCAGGTGGGCATGAGTGATAGGTCAGGGGTGGCCTCGCCAGGTAGACCAGATGTATCCCCAGTAGTACCTGAACCTGAAGAGTTAGGTAAGGGGGTGCGGAGGTCTCAGAGAATTAGGAGACCACTGTATAGGCTGGCCTACATAGCACCAGGGGAACAGAGTGTAACCTCCACTGTTTTGGGGAGCTATGTCACTGCCTTTTGCACCTGGATTGGACTTTGTGTTTTGCAGGGAGGGATGGTGAATTATCTCAATGTCATGGGGGCAGGACTAAATTTGGTGGGGAGGGGTGTGGAGTGTAACACATTGGAAGGTCTCACTGCTTTTGTAATGTTCCACTGCTAAGGTAATGGTTTCTCTGCAGCAGCAATGTTTGGTTTATGACTAGAGATAACAGGGCCTTTGGAATGTATGTTAGTCAATGCACAGGATGTTGTTTTTTCTTGTCGGACTGGGAGCAGGGATTTTGCGGTCTTTTATTGGCGACAGATAAAGAGGGAAGACATGTGTGAAGAGAGCTGGTAGATGGATGGACGGGGAGTGAGGGTCCGAAGGTCAGCAACGCTTGGAGATATCGATGGTGGACGGATGGCCTTCCCAGGTGGATACAATACGTTAAAGATATACAACATTTTTAGAAGGCTTGGGTGCAGGCATGGCTTTTTCCCATGCTAAGGCTACTACAATGAGCAGTGGGCCACTTAAATCTGAAATGTGGAAAAATGTTCACACTCAAGAGGTCCTTGCAATAATATCACAAAACATATGAGCAGAATTAGGTCATTTGGCCCATCGAGTCTGCTTCGCCATTTTATCATGGCTGATCCATCTCCCTCTCAGCCCCTATTTCTTGCCTTCTCCCTGCATTTCTTCATGCCTCAACTAATCAAGAATCTATCAACCTCTGCTTTAAATAAACCCGATGACTTGGTTTCCACTGCAACCTGTGGAAACAAATTCCACAGGTTCACCACTCTCTGGCTTACTAAATTCCTGCTCATCTCCATTCCTAAAGGAAGCTCCTCTATTCTGAGGCCACATCCTCTGGTCTTAGATTTCCCCACCAAAGGGAATATCCTCTCCACAACCACTCTATAGAAGCCTTTCAACATTTGATAGGTTTCAATGAGATACCCTCTCATTCTTCTAAATTCCAGAGAGTACAGGCCCAGAGCCATCAAACACTCCTCATATGATAAGCCTTTCAATCCCAGAGTAGTTTTATGAACTTTCTTTATGAACTTTATGGAAAGCGGCCAGTGACTGAGTGGGCCAGTGAAGGAGTGGAAATTTGAGGATTTGACTCGAGAGGCTTTGACGAGAAGAGGCTGAGGACAAGCTTCACTCCTAGTGAGGTAAGGCCGGGTAAGTTCCTTTCAAAGGAGAAAGTTTCAAAAGTTGAGGCAAGTATTGGGTAGGTCATGGCAGCTGAGATCGGCCCCGTGGTTTGTTCATCCTGCAGCATGTGGGAAATCAGGGATACTTCCAGTGTCCCTGATGACTATGTGTGCAGGAAGTGTGTCCAACTGCAGCTTCTGGCAGACCGCATTGAGCATCTGGAGCTGCGATTGGATTCATACTGGAGCATCCGCGATGCTGAGAAAGTCGTGAATAGCACGTTCAGTGAGTTGGCCACACCGCAGGTAAAGGCTACACAGGCAGAAAGGGAAGGGGTGGCCACTAGAAAGCGTAGCAGTAGGCAGGTAGTGCAGGAGTCCCCTTAGGTCATCTCCCTCCTAAACAGATATACTGTTTTGGATACTGTTGGGGGAGATGTCTCATCAGTGGAAGGCAGCAGCAGCCAAGTTCACGGCACCATGGGTGGCTCTGCGGCACAGGAGGGAAGGAAAAGGAGTGGGAGAGCTATAGTGATAGGGGATTCGATCGTAAGCAGAATAGATAGGCATTTCTGCGGCCGCAAACGAGACTCCAGGATGGTATGTTGCCTCCCTGGTGCAAGGGTCAAGGATGTCTCTGAGCGGCTGCAGGACATTCTGGAATGGGAGGGTGAACAGCCAGTGGTCGTGGTGCACATAGGTACCAACAATATAGGTAAAAACTGGGATGAGGTCCTACAAGGTGAATTTAGGGAGTTAGGAGATAAACTAAAAAGTAGGACCACAAAGGTAATAATCTCTGGATTACTACCAGTGCCACGTGCTAGTCAGAGTAGAAATAGGAGGATATTTCAGTTGAATACGTGGCTTGAAAAATGGTGCAAGGGGGAGGGATTCAAATTTCTGGGGCATTGGAACCAGTTCTGGGGGAGGTGGGACTGGTATAAACAGGACGGTCTGCACCTGGGCTGGACTGGAACCAATGTCCTAGGGGAAGCGTTTGCTACTGCTGTTCAGGAGGCTTTAAACTAATGTGGCAGGGGGATGGGAACAAGTGCAGAGAGACAGAGGGGTGTAAAATGAGGGTAGACGCAAAAAGTAGTAAGGTGAAAAGTAAAAGTGGCAGGCAGGCAAATCCAGGGCAAAAAGCAAAAAGAGCCACTTTTCAATATAATTGTATAAGGGCTAAGAGTGTTGTAAAAACAAGCCTGAAGTCTTTGTGTGTCAATGCGAGGAGCATTCGTAACAAGGTGGATGAATTGAATGTGCAGATAGTTATTAATGAATATGATATAGTTGGGATCACAGAGACATGGTTCCAGGGTGACCAAGGATGGGAGCTCAACATCCAGGGATATTCAATATTCTGGAGGGATAGACAGGAAAGAAAAGGAGGTGGGGTAGCATTGCTGGTTAGAGAGGAGATTATGCAATAGAAAGGAAGGACATTAGCCTGCAGGATGTGGAATCAATATGGGTAGAGCTGCATAACACTAAGGGGCAGAAAACGCTGGTGGGAGTTGAGTACAGGCTACCTAACAGTAGTAGTGAGGTTGGGAATGGCATTAAACAGGAAATTAGAAATGAGTGCAATAAAGGAACAGTAGTTATAATGGGTAACTTCAATCTACATATAGATTGGGTGAACCAAATTGGTAAGGGTGCTGAGGAAGAGGATTTCTTGGAATGTATGCAGGATGGTTTTCTGAACCAACATGTCGAGGAACCAACTAGAGAGCAGGCCATTCTAGATGGGGTATTGAGCAATGAGGAAGGGTTAGTTAGCAATCTTGTCGTGCGAGGCCCCTTGGGTAAGAGTGACCATAATATGGTGGAATTCTTCATTAAGATGGAGAGTGACATAGTTAATTCAGAAACAAAGGTTCTGAACTTAAAGAAGGATAACTTTGAAGGTATGAGACGTGAATTAGCTAAGATAGACTGGCAAATGATACTCAAAGGGTTGACGGTGGATATGCAATGGCAAGCATTTAAAGATTGCATGGATGAACTACAACAATTGTTCATCCCAGTTTGGCAAAACAATAAACCAGGGAAGGTAGTGCACCCGTGGCTGACAAGGGAAATTAGGGATAGTATCAAGTCCAAAGAAGAAACATATAAATTAGCAAAAAAAAGCGGCACACCTGAGGACTGGGAGAAATTCAGAGACCAGCAGAGGAAGACAAAGGGCTTAATTAGGAAAGGGAAAAAAGATTATGAGAGAAAGCTGGCAGGGAACATAAAAACTGACTGTAAAAGCTTTTATAGATACGTGAAAAGAAAAAGATTGGTCAAGACAAATGTAGGTCCTTTACAGTCAGAAACAGGTGAATTGATCATAGGGAACAAAGACATGGCAGACCAATTGAATAACTACTTTGGTTCTGTCTTCACTAAGAAGGACATAAATAATCTTCCGGAAATAGTAAGGGACCGAGGCTCTGGTGAGATGGAGGAACTGAGGGAAATACATGTTAGTAGGGAAGTGGGGTTAGGTAAATTGAAGGGATTAAAGGCAGATAAATCCCCAGGGCCAGATGGTCTGCATTCCAGAGTGCTTAAGGAAGTAGCCCAAGAAATAGTGGATGCATTAGTGATAATTTTTCAAAACTCCTTAGATTCTGGATTAGTTCCTGAGGATTGGAGGGTGGCTAATGTAACCCCACTTTTTAAAAAAGGAGGGAGAGAGAAACCGGGGAATTATAGACCGGTTAGTCTGACATCGGTGGTGGGGAAAATGCTAGAGTCGGTTATCAAAGATGTGATAACAGCACATTTGGAAAGAGGTGAAATCATCGGACAAAGTCAGCATGGATTTGTGAAAGGAAAATCATGTCTGACGAATCTTATAGAATTTTTTGAAGATGTAACTAGTAGAGTGGATAGGGGAGAGCCAGTGGATGTGGTATATTTAGATTATCAAAAGGCTTTTGACAAGGTCCCACACAGGAGATTAGTGTGCAAACTTAAAGCACACGGTATTGGGGGTATGGTATTGATGTGGATAGAGAATTGGTTGGCAGACAGGAAGCAAAGAGTGGGAGTAAACGGGACCTTTTCAGAATGGCAGGCAGTGACTAGTGGGGTACCGCAAGGCTCAGTGCTGGGACCCCAGTTGTTTACAATATATATTAATGATTTAGATGAGGGAATTAAATGCAGCATCTCCAAGTTTGCGGATGACACGAAGCTGGGTGGCGGTGTTAGCTGTGAGGAGGATGCTAAGAGGATGCAGGGTGACTTGGATAGGTTAGGTGAGTGGGCAAAATCATGGCAGATTCAATTTAATCAGGATAAATGTGAGGGTATCCACTTTGTTTGCAAGAACAGGAAAACAGATTATTATCTGAACGGTGGCCAATTAGGAAAAGGGGAGATGCAACGAGACCTGGGTGTCATTGTACACCAGTCATTGAAGGTGGGCATGCAGATACAGCAGGCGGTGAAAAAGGCAAATGGTATGTTGGCATTCATAGCAAAAGGATTTGAGTACAGGAGCAGGGAGGTTCTACTGCAGTTGTACAAGGCCTTGGTGAGACCTAGAATATTGTGCAGTTTTGGTTCCCTAATCTGAGGAAAGACATTCTTGCCATAGAGGGAGTACAGAGAAGGCTCACCAGATTGATTCCTGGGATGGCAGGACTTTCATATGAAGAAAGACTGGATCGATTAGGAAGACTCACTGGAATTTAGAAGATTGAGGGGGGATCTTATTGAAACGTATAAAATTCTAAAGGGATTGGACAGGCTAGATGCAGGAAGATTGTTTCCGATGTTGGGGAAGTCCAGAACGAGGGGTCACAGTTTAAGGATAAAGGGGAAGCCTTTTAGGACCGAGATGAGGAAAAACTTCTTCACACAGAGAGTGGTAAATCTGTGGAATTCTCTGCCACAGGAAACAGTTGAGGCCGGTTCATTGGCTATATTTAAGAGGAAGTTAGATATGGCCCTTGTGGCTAAAGGGATCAGGGGGTATGGAGAGAAAGCAGGTACAGGGTTCTGAGTTGGATGATCAGCCATGATCATACTGAATGGCGGTGCAGGCTCGAAGGGCTGAATGGCCTACTCCTGCACCTATTTTCTATGTTTCTATGTTTCTTTGAACCCTCTATAGTGTCAGCACATGCTTTCTTAGATAAGAGGCCTAAAAGTCCTCACAATACTCCAAGTGAAATCCCAGCAGTGCCTTATAAAGCCTCAACATTACATCCTTCATTTATATTCTAGTTCTCTAAAATTAATGCAAACATTGCATTTGCCTTCCTAACCACCTACTCAACCAGCAAATTAACCTTTAAGGAATCCTGCACAAGGACTCCCAAGTCCTTTTGCAACTCAGATTTTTGAATTTTCTTCCCATTTAGAAAATTGTCTACACTTTTACTTCTTCTATCAAAGTGCATGGCCAGACACTTCCTGACACTGTATTGCATCTGCCATTTCCTTGCCCATTCTCCTAATCTATCTAAGTTCTTCTGTAGCCTTTCTACTTCCTCAACATGATCTGCCCCTCCACCTATCTTCGCATCATCTGTAAACTTGGCCACAAAGCCATCAATTCTGTCATCCAAATCATTGACATATAACGTCAAAAGAAGCGGTCCCAACACAGACCCTTGTGCAATAAAGTACCCGAGAGCACTTTGTAGATGTAGTGACTGACTGCATTCTTAAGGAATTGATAGAGCTCTAGGTGTGAAAAAAAGTCAAGAGATATGGAGTGAGGTTAGGAAAATGGAATTGACAAAGAATATCAGGTATGACCTTAAAAAATGGCAGAGTAGGCTTGATGAACCAAGTAGCCTATTATTTTCCTATTAATTATGTGCTTGTGTTTTCTTTTTCCCATAGTCAACCACCTAACATTTATAACCTTTACATGGTCCTATATAAGCCGATCATTTTCAACATCATATGCAGCTGCCCTACATGCCTTTGATAATAAACCTGAACAAAGTCCAATGGATCATTTTGAATCATAGCTCATTTACTTAGAATGCAAAACTTGTCCAATTTCTTCCCTCAGAATATTATGCCTTGTGCATTCCATTGGTTTATATTTACAAACAAGAATCTTACTGTCATCCAATCATTACTTCATAAAAATCAAAAAACACAAGATAAGATGTTAATATCCTTTGTACCAATGGGTCGTGAGCACTTGCTTGAGACTGCCTTGATGTTGGGAGTGGCACAGGGTTGACAGCAGGGGTTTTGAAATGGGTAGCCTCCTTCCTCAGTGTTTCATCGATAAGCCCACTACATCTTCGAAGGGCTCGAGGATCACTTCCGGCATCCCAGAGACACTCCCGTTGTGACCTCCCGCGTTCTTGATGCTATCAGCGCCCAGGAGAGGTCTTTTTGCTTGACCCAAAGCCATTGACTACTTCTTTCCAATGCCTCTGATGTGGCTCTGATGGTTTGCTATAACGTTTGACTGTGAATCCCCAGCTCCTTCTGCAATTTGAAGGTGGATGTGGCTATAAATCCCCTACAACCCACTTCCACAGGACAAACTTTGGTTTTCCAGCCCCATTGCTGAGCTTCATATGCACTCACGAGGAAATCTGCAGATGCTGGAAATTCAAACAACACACACAAAATGCTGGTGGAACACAGTAGGCCAGGCAACAGCTATAGGGAGAAGCACTGTTGACGTTTCGGGCCGAGACCCTTCATCAGGACTAGCATATGCACTCATATGCTTCAGCCACTGAATCCTCCCACGGGTTTGTGAGTTCCATGATGTAATGAATTGGACCAGAGCACCAAGGCTGGCCTAAGGTTGGTGGAAGCAATTTCAGGTAGAAAGGCAAGTTGTTTACTGATACCCACCAGCATTTTCCAGTCACGGGGCATCTGTCGTGTTCCTGACTTAGGAGGGAGATTATTTGGTCTTTTCGCTCCCTCCCATACGAAAGCAGAGTATTAGTCGTTCTCGGGTGCAAGGAGTTGGTTGCTATCTTCTTGGTCTCAATTGCCACTGCCAGACTCTTAAAGACCTGGTTGTGATGCCACATGTTTATCTACTTTGGATGAGGCTGGTTTTGCAGCTTGCCAGGATATGCTTGAGGGTTGCCAGAATTGGGCACAGGGCACAATTTGGGTCCTCACCGAACCAGTAGTGAATGTTTTTTTGTGAGGGAAGCACATCATATATAGCTCGTATATGAGAAAGTTAAGCCTGTTTGCTTCCATCTCCCATATACCCTTCCAGCTGATTTTCCTCTTCTCAATGCTTTCCCACCACATCCATTGCCCTACTTAGCCACTCCTGTCTGACTCTTCATTGACAACCATCATCCTTCGCTCTGGAATTGGGGGTCAACTTGCTGCCAGACCAAAACTGCCTTTGCCTTGTTGGACTTTCCCCATAAGGTCTCTAAGCCTAAGGGCTCTCTTGCTTGCTGACCGCATCAGCTGGGGTCCACTTCCCCTCAGTTGATAAGGTCCGTGCAGTGGTACTGATGATCCTATCACGAGAATCATTGAGTGTCATCTGTAAACACATCTCAGAACATTTGAGTTCCTTCGTAAGGCCAGTGAAAGGTAACTCAAGGACTCCTTTACCATAGAGACTGATGTCACTCATAAACCTTGGGACACCGAGCCCCTACTTTATGAATGACGTGATGGTTCACTTGAGCTTCTTCCCGGTTGGTAGTGGGACCTCATAGTGAGTGGTCACATCACCTGGGGTAGGAGTCCAAACTGTAAGCACCAGAGCGTCAGTTTTCCAGGCAGCATGGTCTTGTTGATGTTATCCAAGCCATTGGCAATGCATTGCTTTAGTTGCTGCACCTGCTCTTTGTCCATGAGGCAGGTGTTGTACCATCTACCCAGGCTTTTGACAAACTGTTCAGACACATTAAGAACTTTACGTCCTTCAGCATTCCCTTGACTATGGAATTGCTTTGTGCCTTGCTGGTTTGATTTTTATTCTAGCCACTCAATGTTTTCCTGCAGCTTTCCAAGTAGTCACTTGATGCATACTGCAGTAGTGGTTAGTGTTGTTATATCATTCACGTACCCCTGATAGGGGGGAGACAAAGTCCAGCACTTGTTCTTTTACTCTGCCCACCACCCATCTTGATGCCCTGACAATCACATCCATGGCCATTGTGAAGACCAGGGGTGATATAGTGCAAACTGTTATAGTGCCTATTTCCAGTCTCTGCCATGCTGTGGTAAAATCTGCTGTTGCAAAGCACAATTTCATACCTTGAAAGTACAACTTCCCCAGTATTATGATGGGTCTGGAATCTGGAAGAAGTCAAATGCTTCCTGGAGGAGTGCATGAGGAATTGAGCTGAATGCATCGGCAAGGTCCAGGAAGATTACATAGAAATTTCTTTTGTCATTCCTAGCTGCTTGGATCTGCTGCCATATCATGCTTGTATGTTCTAAATGCCTGGAGAACCCAGGAATTCCTGCTTTCTGTACAGATGTATCAATGTACTTGTTTCTCTCCAGGTAGCTGGCCAGCCCTGTGCTGTTACAGTGAAGATGATCTTCCCCTCGACGTTCAGAAGGCAGATTGCTCAAAACTGACTGAAGTTTTCTGCATCCTTTTCTTTTGAAACCAGGATACTGCCAGCCCTTTGCCATGCTTTTGTTATTATTCACCTCTGCCACACTACTCTCACAAGCCTCCAGATAAACAGCAAGACATCCGGTGCATTTTTATAAAGCCTATATGGTATTCCATTAGGCCCAGGCACAGATGTCATTCTTGCCTGTTAGACTGCCTTCTCCACTTCTTTCCACTTTGGAGGGTCAGTATCCAGGTGGTGGGTAGGGCGCAGGGTGAATTGCTGAATGTTGGATGGAATCATATGTTCTTTTCTTTTCAAGTCAGTGTGAATCTTTTCCAGGTGCTCTTCCAGTTCCTGCTTTGATGTTCTCAAAGTTCCACTTTTTTTTCCGGTGTGAAGAGACCTTTAATGAACTTTAAAAGGTATTATAGAACTGTGTTCTTGTTTGTTCTGTATTTCTACACAGCTTCCTTAGATTCTGAACCCTTCGCAACTTTGTCAACTAGTTCTTGATGTCCACTTGAAGTTGGCTGAGGCCTTCCCTCTCACTTTTTGGAGCTTTCTCCACTGTTTCCTCAGCTGTCTACTTTCTCAAACCAGTTGTTTAATCTCCTGCTGTCTCCTGGACTTTATTGGCAGTAATGTCTTTCCACTCTTTCTTATGCTGACTCCAAACTATTCTTCCCTGTAGAAGATGATATTTCCCAATGCACCCAACCTCTTTTTGCTGTTCCTTTTTATTGCTCCAAAATTTTCAACAAGTTCACTGGTTTCCCGCTTTTTCTTATCAGCAGTTTTGGCCTACTTCACGAGCAGTCACTGCCCTTTGATTTTCCTCTCTTTAGGAGGCATTGTTGGTTGGGTGAGTCCCCCAGCTGGAATTTCTGTGCTAAACTCCTCAGTGATAGGGATGCTGATGTTCTGCGAACTTTGGTTTGTGTCTGGTTGCTGTACTTCACTCGACTTAGTTGGTTGACTTTGCAGGAAGTACTGGTCAATTCGAGGCCCCTGTCCCTGCTCCCTCAAGCACCCTTTCCTCCCTTGATGGATCTTTAACCCCCCTCTCTGATGTTACTTTCTCCCACCTACAGGTGCATATGGGACGCTTGTGTCCTATTACTGGTGCTGGTGTTTCGGTGGTCACTTATGCAGTGGTCTCTTTATTCATGGGAGGTTCCGTTCCTAGATCTGTAGCCATGTTATCAGTCATTCACCCATCTTGCATCCCCAGCTCTAGGAGTTTCTTCCTTTGTTGCCCTTTCACAGCTGTTAACAGGTGTCTCCAACATGCTGAAACAGCATTGAGAGCTGCAGCCATGGGTATAGCCCATGACCCCACTGGGGTGTATTCCCTCCTGTCAGCTGGTTTTCCATGCTGTCTCAAGATCCTTCCCTTGTCATCAACTGCCCTTTCGCACTTTTCACTTATCATGCACTTTTCAATCTGGATGTTGGCCTGAATTACTGCAGACAAGTTTTCACTTGGGTTTCTTTCTTTTTGATCCTATGCTCTTTAATCATCTGGCAGACAGCATGATGGAACAGTCTACATTGTCAACTCTGTCTGTACTGTTTGAGAGGAAAAACAGTTTGTAACAAAAGTGTGCATTTGTCCAAAGGTTCTGCACACATTAACGACTTTGTCATTTACCCTAAAAGATGTGACTGTCAAAAGGATAGTGGATGCATTTTCAATGGAAATTGAATAAATGCTTCAATAGGGAAAATTGAAGGTCTGTCAGATTAATTATTCGTCTCTGCTAAAGAGCTTGCACATGAATATGAGCAGAAAAGCCTCTATTTTTGTAATGTACAGTCCTATAAATCTTTGGTTCATTCGATCTTCAAATTGGATAACTTGGAAACTGCTGAAGTACATGTGTGCATGACTTCTGGAATGGTGAGACATTTAAACCAAGATTTCCTCAATGTTTCACAGGACTATCTACAGGCAGAAATATATCCTCGGTTGTACATGCTAAATAAATAATGTAGAAATACATTTGATTGAATTTTGCTTCTCACATTCAGTTCCATTGGAGTCAATGGAACCAGATTTAAAAGTGGAGTTCAACACACATATACTGAGTTGCCACTTTATTAGGAACACCTGCTCATTAAAGCAAATGTATAAGTAGCCAATCACATGGCAGTAACTCAATGCATTAAAAATGCAGACAAGGTCAAGAGGTTCAGCTGTTGTTCAGATTAACCATCAGAATGGGGAAGAAATCTATATGACTTTGACCGTGAAATGATTGTTGGTGCCAGATGGGGGTGGGTTAAGTGTCTCAGAAACTGTTGATTTCCTGGGATTTTCACACATAACGGTCACTGGAGATTACAGAGAATGGTGCAAAAAAAACCCCGAAAAATCCAGTGAGCAGCAATTCTGTAGGCGAAAGAGATCAGTGGAAAATGACCAGCCTGGTTCTGGTTAACAGGAAGGCAAAAGTAACTCAAATAACCATGTGTTACAACAGTGTGCTGAAGAACATCTGCAAATGCATAACACATTGATCCTTGAAGTGAATAGGTTACAGCAGCAGAACATACACCTAGTGGCCACTTTATTTGGTATTGGAGATACCTAATAAAGTGGCCACTAAGCTATTTTATCATGCATTTCATGCACATCACAAAACAAATTTACTTTTAATATTCAGGCTTACTCTGATACAGCAGAGTAGAAATCATGTGGCCTGTTACAATCTTGAGTTTGTCGGTTCCTGCTAACATTTTGGAGAGTATTTCTTCAAATGGGCCTTATTTCTGATATACTGAGAAGACTACAGCATTATGACTAATGGGAGATAAAATATTTCACATCAATGATTGTCATTTATCGTGTTACTGTTCACTTGGGTTTCTTTCAATTCCCACAGTGACTTCCTGTTTTCAAAAATCCCTTGCTATGGATTCTTCCAGTGAAGTGAATAACTGCATTGTCTCAATCTTGCAGAATCTGGTTAACATTTTAAATAACTCATTTGAACTTAGAAATAACCATGTTGTCATAATTTAATTCTTTAAGTCATGGCATTAATCTGGATAACATTTTTTCCTGCATTTTGTTGTTTAAAACTGAGTGCAGCAATCCAGATCAGTTCTACACAATAAAAACTATTGCCTACTTGCTTCTATTTTTCAATGAGCTTGAGACAAAAAAGTGGAATGCAAAAGCTTTTATGAATAACACTTGAAGTTCCCTTTTTAGAATTACACTATGTTCAAACTTCTCAGTTAGCCTACATGGTGATTTAAATTTCTATCTATCCAACGTACTGAGGCACTTACTTATTTATATGACAAGACCATAAAACACAGGAGCAGAATTAGGCCATTCAGCCCATCTAGTCTTCTCTGCCATTCCATCATGGCTGATTTATTTGTCCTCTCAATCCTATTCTTCTGCCTTCTCCCCATAAGCTTAGACACCTTTATAAATCAAGAAACTATCAACTGCCACTTTAAATATACCCAATGACTTGGGCTCCACAGTCATCTGTGACAATGAATTCCATAGATTCACCACCCCCTGGGTTCCTTTTCATCTCATTCCAGTGGGACTGAAGCTGTGCCCTCTGGTGCTAGACTCCCCCATCACCTTGACATCCACTCTATCTGGATTTTACAATATTCAAAGAGATTTCAATGAGATTCACCCACCTTCTTCTAGATTTCAGTGAGTATAGGCCCAGAGCCATTAAATGCACCTCTTATGTTAACCCTTTCATTCCTGGGATCATTTTCCTGAACCTCCTCTGGACTCTCTCCAAAGCCAGTACTTCCTTTCATAGGTAAGGGGATAAAATCTGTTCACAATACTCCAAGTGGGGTGTGACCAATATCTTATAAAGCATCAGCATTACATAGAGTCATTGGGTTTTAGAAAACTACAGCACAAAAACAGGCCCTTCAGCCCTTTGAGTCTGTGCCAAGTCCTATCAACCTAAATCTGGACTGTCCTTGCTTTTATATTGTAGTCCTTCCTCTTATATCCTAGTCCTCTAGAAATGAATGCTAACATTGCATTTGCCTTCCTTACCACAGACTTAACCTATAAGTTAACCTTCAGGGAATCCTGCACAAGTACTCCCATATACCGCATAACATTTTACGAAGTTGATGCCACAACCCAAATCCACGGGGAATAGCCTCCAGGCTGGCACTGATGACTCTTTTCTATTAATATGATCAAAGTTCAAAGTAAAATTTATAGTCAGAGTACATTAATATCACCACGTAGAACCCTGAGATTTCTTACCTGCGGGTGTACTTAGCAAATCTATAGAAAACTAACCGTAAACAGGATCAATGAGCAACAATGTGCAAATGCAAACAGACTGTAAATAGATAGCGATAAATAACAAGAGCATGAAGTAGCAAGATAAAGAGTCCTTAAAGTGAAAACTTCGGTTGTGGGAACACCGGAAACAGAATGAGTGTAGTTATTCCATTTTGTTCAAGAGCCTAATGGTTGAGTGGTAGTAACGGTTCTTGAACCTAGTGATGCAAGTCCTGAGGCACTTATACCTTCTACCTGATGGCAGCAGTGAGAAAAGAGCATGGCCTGAATGGTGAGGATCTTTGATGATGGATGCTGCTGTTCTCTGGCACCATTTCAGGTAGACATGCTCAATGGTTGGGGTGGGGGGGGGGGGGTTACCCGTGATGTACTGGGCCATATCCACTACCTTTTGCTGGATTTTCCACTCTAAGGCATTGGTGTTCCCATAACAGGCTGTAATGCAACCAGACACCATACTTTCCACCACACAGCTATAGAAGTTTGCCAAGGTTTTTGATGACATGCCAAATTTCCTCAGACTGATGAGGAAGTAGAGTTGTGTTGTGCTTTCTTTGAAATTTTATTTATATGATGGATCCAGGACAGGTCCTCTGAGATAGTAGCAGCCAGGAATTTAAAGTGACTGACCCTCTCCACCTCTCATTAGTTTCATCAGCATGCAGAGGTTTCTGCCATGAAGGAAGTTTGGATGAAAGAGAAAAGATCTCACTGAGACATACAAGTGATTGATAAGATAGATACTAAGTTACTTCCTCTGACAAGGGAACCTACAAGGACATATTCTTGGTATAAGGGTTGATCACGTAGGACTGAATTGATAATGGTTTCTTCGCTGAGTGCGTTGCACATCTTTGGTAAAAGGAAAGGTGGTGCAGTGTTTCAGCAATTTAACTAACGATCACAGAACAGTGAGCAAAAATCAAATGGCAGCATTATAAATGCATTCCCCGATTTCAAATGGATGGAATTCTTCTTGGCAGCTACCCTTATAAATTTTACAAATATGTTGAAGTTTCTTGGGATGCAGACTTATTTACTTCAGCTTACAGTAAAGGGCGTTGTGCTGTGTAGGAGTTTCAAGTGTGGTTGTCTATCCTTATATACATATATATGTATGCTTTCAGATTTCTAAATGAGATATTCTATTTAAAACACATCAGAGGCATTAGCAAACTACTGCTAAAAGATCTCTGCCTGGAATTAATACATTCCTAGCACCGGTAATATGTGCTCTGCATCATACTGTATCTAGATGTCATCTAACCTTTGTTATTTCTAAGCAATGTCCCTAGGCTAGTGTATGCTACTAACAGCCCGCTCTTAAGCACACAAATTGCTGCATTTGCCACCAAACTATTTTGAAAAGAACAGTAAATTCTTGTCACATTATATCTGTTGCCTCAGAGTTCTCAAAATATTTTTCAAACATTTAACATTTCTGCTTTTTTTTTAAATAGTCAGATTTTTTTCTGAAGATAGCAGCTTTGTTTGTTTCTAGGTTGCCCTATACATTATAAAGTTGTGAATTCAAGCCGTTGTTTATTACACAATAGAGTGGATGGAATAGCAGAGCTGTTGCCTCCCACTCTAGAATTTTTGGTTTAACACTGGCTTCTGATCCTCATTAGAATTTACACATTGTCCATGTAATTTTACGGTTTTCTTTTGGGTACTCGCATTTCCTTCCACATCTCAAAGACATTTTGGTTGGTAGGTTAATTGGCAACTGTCAATTGTCTCCAATAAGGGTGCCACGGTAACATAGTGGTAAGCATGGCACTATTAAAAGTTCAAAGTACATTTATTATCAAAGTATGTATACATTAGAGAACCATAAGATTCTTCTCCTGAGAGGCAGCCACAAAACGAGAAACCCAGAAGAACGCATAGAAAAACCGACAAGCATGCAATGTGCAGAGAGAGAGAAAAAAAGAAAATAGTGCCAACAATAAGAGAAAAAAAGCATTTAGAATGAAAGTCAGTCCTCAGACACAAAACCCAGAGCAGGCCCACAGCCCCAGCCTCAGTGTAGCACAGAACCGGCCTGAGCATCGCTTCTGGTCCCAACACTCAGCCTTATCAATCCATCAGGCCCAGCGTTTAAATCATCCAAGCATCAGGCCATTTCTCATACCAGGATGTGGGCCCTGTCACATCGATACGCTTTGGGCCTGAATCCCATCACCACAGTCTGGCTTGATCCTAACCATTCCAAACAGGGCCAGCACTTAGTTCATTCAAACGTCAACTCTCAGTTTAGATGGACGGGCTCCAAATCTACCTCTCCTCCTTTTCTCCGCTCCTCATGCTCTGACTCTGTCTTCAAAATGCCTCAACCTCTCTTTGACTTCACCTCACTCCTTCAAGCTTCAACCCTCGAGTCAACCTCATCTTCACTCGCCTCTTCCTTATTGTGGTGATTGTTTAAGTGTTATTAATAAAGTATTTAATTGAATTTCTTGTTTTGAGAAGCTCCAGTGGCCTTCAGCAGCACCATCTTAAACCAGAAGCACAGTGAGTTGAAGTTCAAAGTTCAATTCCGGCATTTGCTATAAGAAAGTTTGTTTGTTCTTTCCATGTGCACATGGGTGTCTTCTGGGTGCTCTGGTTTCCTCCTACAGTCCAAAGATGTAGTGGTTATTAGGTTAATTGGTCATTGCAAGTTGTCCTATGATGAATCTAGGGGTTAAATTGGTGGGTTATTGGGCCAGAAAGGTCTGTTCTGCACTGCATCTCTAAATAAATAAATGAATGTTGGGAGAATAAAATGGGATTAGCACAGGATTAGAGTAATGGGTGCCTGGTGCTAGGCAGATGGTTACATTTATGGAGTGACACTTAGTCTTGGACTGAGCCACAACATTGAAGATGCAGTCCTAGACATGAGCTGTAAACCATGATGAATAAAAGAGCAGCTGCCTTTGCCTCTGCTTCAGTAGACTGTGAACCATGCAACTGAAAGTTGAATGAGATACTAGACTGAGACCCTCCTGACTACCAGCTGCTATTCTTTCATATAAATTTAAAAAAGTTCCAGGTGTAATTCCAAAGCAATTTGAGGTAGTTCTCTCTGGTGATAGAGCTAACATAAAGTCAGTGGCCACCTGTGCTCTTGATTGTTAATGCAAAATCTACTCAGCCAATCCTGTGGCAGCAACTCAATGCATAAAAGCTTGCAGACATGGTCAAGAAGCTGAGTTGTTGCTCAGATCAAACAGGGGAAGAAATGTGATCTAAGTGACTATGACCATGGAATGATTGTTGGTGCCATGTGGGGTGGTTTAAATATCTCAGAATTTGCTGATCTCCCGGGGTTTTCACACTCAGCTGCCTCTAGAGCTGGGGTTTCCAACCTGGGGTTTGTGGACCCTTCAGCTAATGGTAAGGCCTCATGGCATAGAAAAGGTTGGGAACCTCTAAAGTTTACAGGGAATGATGCAGGAAACAAAAAACATCCAGTGAGCAGTAGTTTTGTGGGTGAAAAGACCTTGCTAATGAGTGGTCAATGGCTAGACTGGTTCAAGCTGACAGGAAGGTGACATCAATGTAAACAACCAGATATTACAACAGTGGCGTGCGGAAGAGCATCTCTGAATGCACACCATATCAAACTCTGAAGTGCATAGGCTACAGCAGCAGAAGACCATGAACATACACTCTCAGTGGCCACTTTGTGGCCATTCAATGTATATCTCCTTATCAAAATACTCATATAGATCTTCATTTTATTTTAATCATTCTTAGACAGGAGCCATGGCTGTCAAGACCAGTGCATTCAATTTTCCATTCACCGATACCCTTGCCAGCAAGCACTTGAGAACTGACTGAGTTGCAGTGGATCTAAAGTCAGCCAAAAAAATTACTTGCTAAGGATCGTAGTTTTCCTTCTTTAATGGACATTGATGGTAACCATTTCTAACTTTTAATTTCAGATTTATTTAATCAAATTCCTCAGTCCTCAATAGATGTTCATAGGAGCCTTCAGACATTTCAAATTTCTAAACAATTCAATATTAGTGGCATTAGTGGAGGGAGAGAGAGGTGGAATGTGTGCATTCATGCATGGAAGGGGTTGCTTAGTCAGATACTATCCTGCACTTTATGTTTAATCTCAGATTTCTATGAAGTGAATTATTAAACCACAAGGGATAGTACAGCCTAGCCTGATCCTGCCTTTAATCAGTTTTTTTGAAGTTCCATCATCTTTAGAGTCCTTTGCGTTTCAATTTACACTGTACACAATCATTCAAGATGCAGTAGCAGGACTCCTTCATTTGTTTCAACTCTGATCATCAGTTGCAAGGAAATATTCTCTGGAATTCATATTTTGTCACAACATAGATGTAGTCCAATTTACTCTTGAACCATTCTTATCATCCATGTCTCCACTGAGTTGTTTGTAACCCTTTCTCCCCCATATGCCCAACGATTCCACACTGCTTTGTACACTGCAATGAGTAGGAATAACTTAACCTAACAACAAACAGATATTTGCAGTATTTGGAGGAGACTGCAGCACCCGGTGGAAATCCATGAAAAGACTAATTTCACATTTACAGCACTTGAGTTCTGGATCAAAATTGGGTCACTGGAATTGTGAGTCAGCAGGATGTGACCCAAGTTCGATCCCAGTCTACCTGCTGTCCCATAACACCGTTGACTTTACCTTATATATTGTTCATTGGCAATAACTGCTTGTAAAATAAAATGTTCCAACCCCACTAGAGCATCAGTTAACATTCCAGTCAGCATCATCTTTTGAATAGAAGACAGAGAGTTAATCATTGCAGTCAGTATCCTGCATTAGATTGGGCTATCAGGAGATAAATGTTAATTATGTCAGCCGATCTTGCGATGGGAATACAAGATCTCTGTATATTCTCTCAACCAATTACATCTGACTCTCCTACCTCAATGTAATAGTTTATTTCGGACATTTTTCTTTAGAAGTGATGTTCAAATGAATCTGCATCACAAAGCATCCTTTTCTACTCTGGGCTGAGGTGTCACAGTAATCATCTTAGCCATGTCTTCAAAAGATAACAAACAGCAGAACCTCAGGTATCTAATCTAAAAGACACTACCTCAAATATTATAGAACAGGTCTTCATACTAACTGTTATGAGAAGAACTTAATTGCTTTATCAATCAACGTCTTTAATTCTAACCCAAAAATATCTTGCCAACACTTTCATTTTCTTTTTAATAATCTCACCTCTTTGCCTCATTGCAGTTATATTAAAATAATGTTCATTATAAACATATTTTAGTTTTAAAAGTAGATGCAGTGGGTTTATTCCCAGATGTCAAGTAACTGACAATATTTCTGTCATTTTCTTCTCATTTAAGAATTGATACTTTTCTCATATGTCAATTGAGTGAATGTGCTCATGTAATGGTGTAAAACAGTTCACGTTTGCCTTTGTCATTTTCATCTTTGCAGCATTTCCATATTTAATCACTAAGTGATCTGTTTCCTCACAACTTAAATGTTCTACAAAATAACCGTAACTTATTATGCATACATTACATTGCTAAAAATGACACTTCTATAATTCTGACACTAACTGTAAAAATAACACTTGCACATTCAATGCTACTCCTTTTATTCTACAAACAAGGAGCATATACATATAAAATTATGTCAATTGTATAATATATATAATAAGTTTGTTTCTGATGTTTTGATATTTTATTATATTCCTTACAAAGTGCTTTTACATCTATTATAAATTAGTTTTTATTGTGTGATAAATTTTATTTTCTCCAATGAGCGTGACTTACTAAACTAGGATGAGGTAATACTTTGATGTTTCCTGTCTGACAACGTGTTTGGCTCTTTACTCTCTTTTGTACCTACCTAAACAAAGTTGCCCCAAAACCAAAGCCAAGCCATTTCAGAACATTTGGAGGTGAACAATAAATGTTGTTTTTGCCAGAAATCTCTATATCCTGAGAGAACATTTTAAAAGACAACCTATGACTTTGTGGATTGAGAGGAGGCAATGTTTGCTATGACCTTCACAAACTATTTACATAAGACCATAGAAAGTGGTACACAAGTTGACCACTTGGCCTCTCATACTTGCTTCACTATTCAACAAGACCATGGCCAATCTGCCCCGTAGAGATAAGGATGGAAGAGCTAACTTATTTATTTTAGAAATCCAAACATTGCCTGGTACCAGTTCATCAAGTGCTTAATTATTTATCTCTGTGCATGGGGATGTTGTCTACCTATGCACTAGGCTAATTTACTTACAAATTAATGGCAACAAATTTTTGGAGCATAACCACAAAGTTATTAAAAACAGATTGGAAATCTCGTTGGACAATGGTACCTAGGTACTGTAATATCTAAGGAATGTCAAATTATATCATAATCAGGTTTATTATCACCAACAGGAAGGATGCTTATGTTAGAATGCTGTTCTTGGACTATAGTTCAGCAATCAACTCCGTAATTTCCCTCAGGCTTGACAAGAAGCTCACAGACCTTGTCCTGCACCCTGCCTTGTGCAGCTGGATCCTGGATTTCCTGTCGAATCGCTGGCAGATGGTAAGGATGGGCACCCCCACCTCCAACCCCCTGACACGCAGCACAAGAGGCCCCAGGGCTGTGTCCTGAGCCTCCTCCTCCACTCCCTATACACTTGCAACAGTGTTGCCATGAACAGCTCCAACCTGCTGGTTAAATTTGCAGATGACAGGACATTGATAAACCTTATTTCCAACAATGATGAGACACCCAACAGAGGAGAATTCAATGCCCTGACAGCGGCGTCAGGAAAACAACCTTTCCCTCAATGTCGAAAAAATGAAGGAGTTGATTGTGGACTGCAGGATGAATGGAGACAGGCTAGCCCCAGTTGACATCAATAGGACTGTAGTTCACAGAGTGAGCAGTTTCAAGTTCCTTGGTGTACACATCACCAAGGATCTCACCTGGACTGTACATACGGCTGTGTAGTGAGAAAAGCACACCAGTGGCTCTTTTACCTCAGATGGCTGAAGAAATTTGGCATGTGTCCCCAAATCCTCAGGACTTTCTACAGGGGTACCATCATTCTGACTGGCTGTCTCACTGCCTGGTATGGGATCTGTACCACCCTGAATTGCAGGGCACTGCAGAGAGTGGTGTGGACAGCCCAGCACATCTGTGGATGTGAACTTTCTTCTATTCAGGACACTTACAGCATCAGGTACGTAAAAAGGGTCTGGAGGATCATCAGGAACTCGAGCCACCCCCACCACAAGCTGTTTCAGCTAGAAAACAGTACCACAGCATTAAGGCCAGGACCAACAGGCTATGGAACAGCCTCTTTCACCAGGCCATCAGATTTATCAATACACATTGATCTGATTGCATACCTGACTGTACATACATGTATACAAATCAATTATGTATACAATCTTAATGTTTGGCAATATCTGCCCACATTTCCCTTCCTTATTGTCTGTACATAGTGACAGAGACACAAAACAAAGATTTTTACTCCCTCATGTTGTGAGATGGATGTAAGAAATAGAATTCTAATTCTAATTCTAAAATATGTCACAAAATTTATCATTTTGTGGCAGCAGTACATTTCAATCCATAAAACAACACTATGAGTTACAAAAGGAAATACATTAAAAACAAATAAATAGTGATAAAAGAGAATGAGGTAGTATTTATGGGTTCATGGATTATTCAGAAATTTGAACGCACAGGGGAATAAAATGTTCCGAAACATTGAGTGTATATCCTCAGGTTCCTCCCTGATGGCAGTAATGAGAGGCGGGCATGCCCTGGATGGGGAGGGTCTTTAATGACAGATGGTGCCCTTTTGAGTTACCACCTTTTGAAGATGGCCTCAATAATGACATCTCAAGAAGACTTTACCCAGAGTTGTGGAACAAAAATTAAGTATGTTCACAGGATCTAATCCTGCTATATCGGATCAGTTTTACACTGCATTTTGTTACTTAACTTCAGGAAGCATTAAAATTCAGTTGAATAGATTTGTATATTTCAGTGTTATATGATTGAATATTGACATTTCTTGGACAGAAATGTAGTCATGAACATCTCCAGATCCTCTGTTGAACAACTGAATTCCTTTACTAATCTTGTAAGTTTAGGAAACGTCCCAAGTCCAATACCAGTCCAGCATCCATCCACTGACCATACAGGTATCCCTCCCTTGTACTGCTGCAAACTCTGATGTTTTTCCATGATACCACCCAACTCCTTGACCACCCCAGTCTTGACTCTCTAATAATCCTGATCTCAACATGTCCAGTCTACTGCCCTGCTCCCTGACATTAATTCGTAAGATACTATGATTTCTGATCACTAAATGTTCCTTTTTGATAACTAGCTCACCCCTCATTCGCCAGAAGCAAACTCAGCTATGCCTCCTTCTTCATTCGACCAGAAAAGTATTAATCAGAAAAGTTCACTTGATCATACCTCACAAATTGTTCTCTTTCTTTGTTCTTAACATTCTTACTACCCAAGCCTATATAAGGACAACTGAATTCAGTAGCTTTACACACTTGTGTAATTTCTCTGAACATTACTCCTTTATCCTTCCTACTAAATGCTGGCCTACAAAATGATCTCAATATTATAATACAAGCTGTATTATTCAAGTTCAGGTTCAAGTTTATTGTCATCGGTCTGTACATACAGCAAACATATCTAAATGAAACAACATTCCTCCAGACCACGGTGCACCCACAAAACATATACTACACACAGCACATTAAACAAAATATTACCACAAATAAGTTAACAAATATAATTAAAAATTCACATAGTGTGCCACACCAGGTAAATAGTAAAGAGTACATAGCTCACTGTCTTAGTGATGAGGCTTCGGTGATGGCAGGGTATTCGTTAGTCTCACAGCCTGGTGGAAGAAACTGTTACCTAGACTGGTAGCCCTAGTCCTGATGCTCCTGTGTTTCCTTCCTGACGGCAGTGGGTCAAAGAGATTGTGAGATGGATGGTAGGGATCTTCAACAATGCCACATGACCCCGGTGAACTCCTCAGTGGTTTTTACCATCCTCTGTAGGGTCTTGTGGTTCGATGGCTTGCAGCTTCTGTACGACAGAATGATACAGCCAGGCAGGACACTCTTCATGTGCTCCTGTCAGAAGTTGGTAGAATGGGGGAAAGGAGCCTTGCATGCCTCAATCTTCTCAGAAAGTGTGGACACTGCTATACCTTTGTGACTAATGCAGAGGTGCTGTGGCTCCAGCTTAGATCATCCGTTAAATGAATAAATGTTTAAATTAAACTAAATAGATTCTGTCCCTGACCCCTCTTCAGAAGGGCATTATAGATTTTAATTAATACAAACACCCATCATTTTGCTGCACCCAGTCCTTTTTACCCTTCCTTATCTTTCCTGAACACCTCATAGCCAGGAATAGTTTGTAACTGATCTTGCCCTTTATAGAATCAGTTTTCCAATAACGCCTCATCAAAATGACTCCTGAGCACAAAAAATTCTGCAAATGTAGAGCAACAAACATAAAATGCTGGAGGAACTCAGCAGGTCAGGCAATATGTATGGAGCAGAATAAGCACTCAACATTTCGTGTTGAGATCTTTCATAAGGACTGAAAAGGAAGGGGTAAGATGCTAGAATAAGAAGGTAGGGAAAGGAGAGTACAAACTGGCAGGTGATTGATGAAACCGGGTGGGGGAAGAGTGATGAAATGGAAAAACGGAGTTCAAATACGATGGCAGAATATAGCTTTAATGGTAAGGCTCTTCGCAGCGTGGAGGATCAGAGGGACTTTGGGGTTTGAATCCATACGACACTCAAAGCTGCTGCACAGGTTGACTTGGTGGTTAAAAATGCATACGGTGCATTGGTCTTCATCAACCATGAAATTGGGTTTAAAAGCCGAGAAGTAATAGTACAGCTATATAGGACCCTGGTCAGACCCCACTTGGAATACTGTGCTCAGTTCTGGTCACTTCACTACAGGAAGGATGTGGAAACAATAGAAAGGGTTTTAGTTTTCTTGCAATTTGTTAATATTTCAGATGTATGCAAAATATTTCTTATGCATTTATTTTCTTTTCATTTCAACCTAATCCTTTTCCCTTTTCTACAGACAGTACCTACTTGGTCCTAATTTCTCCTGTGCGTCCGATCCAAGGGGTCTCTCTTCTTATAATACTCTGAGCAGAGCAGGTGTGGTGAACTACATATACCTGTCTGGACACACCCCCTCTGCTGACTGCTCCTGTGGCTCCTCCCACAGACCCCTGTATAAAGGCGATTGGAGGCACTGCCCCTTCCTCAGTCTCCAGGATGCAGTGTGGTGGTCACTTGCAGCTTGTTCTTTCTTCCAGCCAATAAAAGCCTATATCTCGCCTCACGTCTCCGAGAGTTATTGATGGTGCATCAGCAGGGCAGCAGCATTTCAATCAACTTACTTCTATCAAGGTGAAGGTGCCAGTTTTCTGAAGTGTAACACAGGGTGTGACTTTGCAGTGTCAGCTTCTGCAGGAATCTGCTCCAACTCAATATAACTATCGGCCGGTAATTATATGACTCCTTACTACAGTGAAGCATTCTAAGATAATTTGCAGGAACATTACCAATCAAATTTAACACTTGGCTACATGGAATGTTAGGACAGATGATTTTTTAAACAAACTACCCTAACTGCTATTCTTAAAGAGGTGATGATTCCAGAAGTTCAGATCCAGCAGCAGAAAACAGGCCTGTCAAGAGATGATTAGCAAGCCGGAGTTGAACATAGAACATTACAGCACAGTACAGGTCCTTTGACCCAAGATCTACTGCCGACCTTTTAACTTACTCTCAGATCAATCCTACCTGTCCCTCCTACATAGCCTTCCAATTTTTCATTATCCATGAGCCTATCTAGGTGTTTCCTAAATGCCTCTAATGCATCTGCCTCTACCACCAACACTGGAAGGATGTTCTATACACTCTCTATTTAGAACACTTACCTCTGCCATTCCCCCTATACTTCCTCCAATCAACTTAAAATTATGCCTCCTCCTATTAGTCATATCTGTCCTGAGGAAAAAAGTCTCTGGTCTTCTACTCAATCTATGTGTCTTATCATCTTGTACACCTCCATCAAGTTACCATTCATCCTCCTTCTCTTCAAAGAGAAAACCCCTGGCTTGCTCAACCTCTCTAGTCCTGGCAGCATCCTGGTAAATCTCCTCTGCAGCCTCTCTAAACAATCTCATTAGCATTCCTATAATGAGGTGACCAGATCACAATATTCAAACTGAAGAGGCTGAAAAACTCTTTGACTATCGCTGTCCACTTGGGGGCTCGATCACAGACATCACTTCAACTTGTCCTGCAGCCAACTCAGTTCCACAGCAGAATGTCATTAAAATTCAGCACTGCTTTCTACCCCAGCTTTTCCCTTTGAAACAATTTCCTTTTGTTAAGTTCATCAGACTATTTGAATGTGTGCAGACGGCACACTTCAGTTTATAAATATGCTCAAGCAACACTCACAGGAAGCTTGCTGATCGTGGGTTGGGAAGGAGATGCGGGAAATCCGGTAGCTTTGCTATGCACTTGAGCTGAAAGAAGAAGACAGTCGTATGTGGCAGGAGGTAGTGGAAGTGATGTAACTGGAGAGCAGTGGAGAGTGCTAACACACTGGCAGTAAATTGGAAGATTTTGCACTTCACCTGGCTTAGCAATGCCACTGAAAGAAGCAAAGAGGTAGGCATGGAAATCCAACAGTGTCGCTTTCTTCAGTACAATACTGTACAATTGAAAATGCACTGCGGGAATGGAGAAAGATGACAACAAACACTTCTGAGTCATCTCACATCATTTCCAAAGTTTAACAATTTAATTCCCAGCATGATTACCATACATAAAAGTACTGGAGACATGCATCAAATCTTATCAATCCCCATCTAATCCCTTCAACAGAGTTTTGCAACTCAATTAGTTTGTGATATCCAGGGAAAGACCGTTGCTGGTCACTCTTGGGATAACTGCTATCCCAAGAGTGACAACACTGTAAATACTTTCAAAATCATTCCCCTCTTCCTGCACAAATTTTAATCAAAGTTATTCTAACAATTCAGGTCATAATGAACAAGCTTTTCTTGGATTTTTCAAATGTCTTCCTATGCTGCAAATAAGTTTTTTATTGCACCTGTGCAAACACGTACTAGTGCATATGACAATAAACTTTGGCTTTGATCTACTGCTACTTTTTATCAACAAAGCAAATGGGAATAAAATACAGGAATATTAAAAAATTTGTTTTGCAACATAATAACAGCAACTCTGAAAAGTCTCAGTCCCAGAAGAATATATAATGCTAGTGGAAACAATAACCATCACTTTAAAATTGTCATCCTTTTTAGGATCAACTAACTACAAGTTCAGTGGGCTGCAACAGCACCATTGAATATACCAGACATAGTCTTTGCAGAGCTTTCCAAGAATGAGACACACTCCATGATTCTATGCCCATCAGTACACAGATTAAGAACTCATATCTCACATTAAATTCAAGTTAATTGTTATTCAACTGTATACACCAAATGAAACAACATACCTTCTGTCCAAGGTGCACAACACAGTACATATAACTCACACACAACTCATAAAATAATATTAGCACAAATTATAAGGTGCATTTATGACACGTTAAAAAGTAATGAGTGTAACACGACTGTTATTTCATTCATGATGAGATCTGGGTGGGGGTAGGGAGTTCAGTTGTCTCATGGCCTGGGGGAAGAAGCTGTTTCCAATCCAAACAGTTCTTGTCCTAATGCTATGGTACCTCCTGCTTTTGAAAGGGGGTGCCATAGCATTAGGACAAAGTGTTTGTTGGATGGACGGGAGAGATAATCAACAATGATAAGGGCCTTATGAACACAGAGATCTTGATAAATATCTTGGGTTGGTGGAAGGGAGACTCCGATAATCCTCTTAGCTGTTGTCGCAATCCTTTGAAGGATGTTGCGGTCAGATGCCTTCCAATTTCCGTACCAGACAGTAATACAGCTGGTCAGGACACTCTCAATGATGCTTCTGTAAAATTGGTTAGAATGGGGTCGGGAAAGAGGGGAAACTTCGTTCTCTTCAGTCTCCTCAGGAAGTGGAGAGACTCCTGTGCTTTCTCGACTAAAGAGGTGATGTTGAAGGACCAGGTCATCAACGATTTCAACTAAGGTCTCACTGACAGTTTTTAGGGAACTTGTGTTTAAATTTATTAATGAAAATGAGGTAAATCAGGGAATGAAATGAAGAAGATGCAATGAAGAAAGGCCATGCTAATACTTGACTCTCTCAAGAGGGTTCTTCAAATTGCCAGTACATTGATTCATCAGTGCTGAATGTATGTGTGTTCATCGTTGTCACGAGCCTGGCATTTAATGTTGGTACAGACATTTGTTTCTTCCAGTGTTCAAGTAGAAAGCATGAAGCAGAAATTGAAGTTTATTCTGCCAGATGGTATTTTAGCATCAGTTTTAAATTGCTGGCAGTTTCCTGCAGCTTATCACAGAGCACTGAGGACGTGAGAAGCAATACATTGGCCTTGGTTCTTTCTTCCTATATAAAACACCATTTTTCACTACAGTTGGACCTTCTATCTTTTTGTCAGTGTTGGTAGTTAAAAAAAAAGCTACAATTTTCTTAAATTAATTGTGGGAATATATAGGCATTAGTAGCAAGGCCAACACTTATTAACCTTGAGAAGGTAGTGTTGGGTCTTCTCAGACCAGCACAGTTGAGATAATGTTGTCAGATTTGATGCACCATCAATAACTCTCTCTGAGACTTGAAGTCGAGATATCGGCTTTTATTGACTGGAAGAAAGAACAAGCAGTAGTTGACCACCATACTACATCCTGGAGAATGAGGGCCGGGCTCAGGCCTCAATCGCCTTTATACCGGGGTCTGTGGGAGGAGCCACAGGAGCAATCAGCAGGGGGCGTGTCCAGACAGGTATGTGTAGTTCACCACAAGATTGAAACTCGAGGACTTGCAACGACAATATATTTCCATTCTTGTGGAGTAACTCCTGTTCTGATGAAGGGTCAGTGACATGAAATATGAATTCTGTTCGTCTTTCTACAGATATGTTTGAGCTGTTGAGTATTTTCAGCACTATTTGATGCTGCCATTACTTAGAAACTTAATTGTTAATGTCTGAAACTTAAATTTAATTCTCTGCCCTAATTCCACAGTGACCTCTCTGACGTCAGCGTCTTTAATTTTTCCAAAGAAGCTGAATACAAATTGATGAGAAAAAAAGCTGCCTTTTGACTATGCCTTGTGGGTCCATCACTAGAAAATTGGGGAAAGGAAGCAAGAGATGGGAGGTA